>NC_138349.1:86455503-87058003 GCF_046562875.1 Panthera onca
GGCTGTGTGCTGATAGTGCACAGCCTGCTTGAGATTGTCATTCTCTTCTCTGCCTCCCTCACTCTCTCAAAAAAAACTTAAAAAAAATGCTAACAGTTTATAGACAATTATTTCCTACTATTTGGAATTTATCTTTTCTGCTCATCTTGATTTGCTCAAAATTCCATTTGATAGTATGTGGAATTCGCAGACAACCAAATACCACGTAGAAAAATCAGTCTTTGGTTCTCTATTTTTTTTATAGGTTATTCCAGTGTTTAAGTTAGACACATGATCAGGATGTTACCCCACAGAACTCGTGTGACTGTAAGCCAGGATATGAGGAGGAAACTGGACCTCAAGAGAACTCCTGCCGCAGGCTTGTCGGGTCTCCTCACAAGAGCCACTATTTGCGGGAAAGGATTCTTTTTGGACGCTATTTAAGCTTACCTCTTTGTACTTGGTTTTTAAAGCAATGCTTTTTCCGGCAAAGGGGCAGGAGTGTTTAGTCTGGGTTTTGACGTATAGTATCTGAATCATGCTCAGTTTGTTTGCCGGAGACTCCCAATTTTAGCTTTGATGACTCAGGGAAGAAGATGTAAAATATTCCTGCGTGACTTTTCAGTGATTAATATTTTAATTTTATTGGATTTTTTTCAACTAAGCTTTCCGACAGGCTCAAGATTCCACATTAGATTTTACTCATTCTCGAGGAGACCACGCATTCATTAATGGGTTCTTCAAATAAAATTTGAAGAATATTGAAAACTATTGGACCTGTCTAAAATGGGCTAAATACATCAGTTATGTTATTCATCAAAACTAGTGGTTTCGGGTTTACTAATAAGGTCAGTGCTCTATTTGATGGGATGTAAATAGAATCCTGTACACAACAAAGTATTTGCTTCTTGGCCTAAGATTATTCTATTAAAAGCATTTAGTCATTTTTTTTGAAGTTTAATTACTTATTTTGAGGGATAAAGAACATGATCCCGGGGCAGGGGGTAGGGGGGTAGGGGACAGAGAAGAAGGGAGAGCATCCCAAGCAGGCTCCATGCTGATATGGATCTCACAAACCATGAGATCATGACCTGGGCCAAAATCAAGAGTTGGAGGCTTAACTCACTGAAGGAAGATGAAGCACGCCCAGTAAGGACATGTAGCTCATGAGCTGTAAAGCACTTCTTGGCTATTACCCTTAGAGTAAGTTTTCCTTCATTTCAAAAGATGGATTGGAAGGAAATACTGCCACCAAGAGAGTATACCAGGTACCCCAGGCTTGGGGTGTTATGTTCTCTAGGCAATTTTATTTGTTAGAGCAAAGAAAGGGAAACATTAATTATTCTACCATCATTTTATGTGCTATAGGTCATAAGGATCTTATGTCTTACATTGCACAGCCTCCATTTGAGAGTTCAGGAGGACTTTATCTCAAATTCTAGCGTGTTAAAATAAGTTATTAAGTAATTAGCAGTCTGGAAAACAGGCCTCCTTGATGTTTATCTTTAAAACAGGATAATTCTGGTTTGCATAAAACTTTCTATGCAAAATAGCATACTACTGCTGCCTATCTTAGTCCAACTTGGTTTACCGGGATTAGTACAACTAACCAACATTCTTACATGCTTTTATTTTAGCATATTTTCTAAGCATCTAGCTACTGGTGGAGGTTTCCAAGATGAAGTAGGTGTCTAATAGGTCTTCAAACAGCTTATAGGATATACGTGGATATGAGACAAATACGTAACTATCAGAAGGCAGAAAGAGATACAGTGCCCTGGAGATTCCAAAGAAAGACCAGTATAGTAATTCAATGTTATTCTCAGCCTATTCTGTGGATGTTGTGAAGTAGGAATAAACATCTCTTTAAAAGAAGCTACCGTTTGCTACTTTACTTAGCAAAGGAGTTAAAGGGACATGTTTAACCTTTTAGGAATTTATCAGTTTCCCATTTTTTAGATAAAGGCTCAGAAGATGAAGTACCAATATCAGAAAAGGAACTGAATTAGAGCAACGAAGCCTAGTATAGAACTTCTATCTACTCTTCATGTAGCCAGAAATTTTAAAGTAACTCCTCCAAACCTAACTGTTGGTGAAAATGCTCACATATAATTTAGCCATGATTTAAGATTTTGTTAACAGATATTGACATTGTGGCAGAACTACTGGCAGAACTACTGGCTCATAAAATACACATTGTACTTCTTATATTAAAGTGTAAGGTTTTAATCAGGGAAAACCAGTAATATTAATGATCATGATAATTAAAAACTCAATAAGAATACCCTAAAAGTCAACACAAAATTAGAAACATTTTAGGAAAGGAACAAAGGAAGTCTGTAACCCTCTGTTTCAGAACAAAACACGTATGCATGTACCAATTTCGCAGTTTTAGATAGCATTTTAGTAACGAGTGAATGCATCGGTGTTAGAATAACTACCCACGACATACTGACCAGCAGCTGCCTTTTCAACAAATATGATCGACCATCTCTCCATCTATTACCCATGTATCTGTCTTCAGGTTTGAATCAATTTCTCATGAAGAGAATTCAAAAACTTAACATAGCATGTCCTATGGGCCCACCCTTCCAGGCTCTGGCCATGGTATTTAAGATGCCACCATTAGATTATTTTCTAGTGAAATGCATATTGTGTGTTTTGAGACTTCCATAAGTTGTGTTATGGATGACCTTTCTTGCTAATTTCTTCTTTGTTAGATGGTTTGATTTTGGTCTCTTACATGGAACTCTTACTCTTAACCCTTATGGTTTTCTAAAAAAAAAAAAAATTTTTCTTAGTATTCAGTTTCCTCTTCCTATTTTTTTAATTGCTAACCAAAGTATACATTAAATATAATAAAGTTGTACACTCTCACCTATATTTTTCTAGCTTTCTTAAAACTTTCAGGATATTTACTCCAATAATATAGGCATCATCTTGTTCATAAAACTTCAATATCATTTTTGGTCTTTGCTTGGTAGCATGAACACTGAACTATGGGTGTATATCTATCTCCCTGGTGGATTATTCTCGCTCAGAGCAGGTGAACATCTGAGTACAATAGAAATTAGGAGTCTCTCTCCCCAAATCCCTCCTGTCTTTTATTTCTATTTTTTCTCTTTTATCACGACCTCACACCACCTCTCTCCTGAATCTGCTCTAAGTGTTCTTAAAAAAGGAAATTAATTGCTTATTTGTCCCCTCTGACACCATAAAATGTTAACTTATTTATTCATTGTCCTATTCAGTTGTTTTTACATTCTAGGAAAAGTCACTTGGGCCTATTTTTTTTTTTTTTAAACAAAACCTTAATGAACATCAGAGCATCAGGCATGTTAGTTTATATATATGTGAAGTTAGGGATGGCATCTATTAACGTCTTTAGTCAAGAAAACAAATCTTCACTTATTGATAGGCCATTTCTGTGGTCTCTCCACATCAAGAACCTACCTTTTCCCTATAGATGGTAAAGAATCACATCGCTCAGTACCCTAACTATAATCACCCTTTGGTGATTATAGATGCTTTCTTCAATGTGATTGTTCTCCTAAAGTTCTCTTCTAAATGTGCTAACAGTCTAAAGGTCTGGAACCAAGGGTCATAAAGTAACTATTGAAAAGGTAAAAAAGAAAAGGTAAAGAAAAAGTTGAACGTATGTGTGAAAAAGCATGTAGAAATAGGCTGTTTGTTAAAATGTCAGCATTTGTGTTTTATAAATTTTTCATAAATAATAACTTATTTCATACATAGCACATTGCAATTCACACATCTTAAAACTACTTCACATATGGGCACATTAACACCGGGAGAAATTAACTCGCCCAAGGCTGCACAGCTAAATAAGGACTAAAACTATTGGTCAAAGCCACGTAGTAGGGCTTCCACGTCTACACCCCTCAACATGATACTGATCTGCACATGCATGGTTCCTTGCAGTCTGGGAACGAGGAATGCAGCTGGGCTTCCCGCAAGCCTAGTTCCCACGTACGCAGCAGCACTGACAAGTTCACTTAGAAATAAAAGGGGGAAACGATGTACCACCCCACGCAATCCACAGATTCAGTGCAATCCTTATCAACAGCATTTTCACAGAACTAGAATACCACCAGAATTTTTATGGACCCACAAAAGACCCCAAATGGCAAAAACAATCTTGAGAAGGAAAAACAAAGCTGGACGCATCACAATCCCAGATATTGAGAGATACTACAAAGCTGTCGTAAACAAACAGTAGGATACTGGCTCAAAAAGACACCAATGGAGCAAAACAGAAATCCCGGCAATGAACTCACAATTATATGGTCAATTAATCCATGACAAAGGAGGCAAGAATATGCACTTGGGAAAAGACAGTCTCTTCAATAAGTAGTATTGGGAAAACTGGACAGCAATTCAAAAGAACGAAACCGGACCACTTTCTTCCAGCATACACAAAAATAAACTAAAAGTAGATTGAAGACCTAACTGTGAGACCTGAAACCATAAAACTCTTAGAAGAGAGCACAGGCAATAATTGCTCTTATGTTAGCCACAGCAACTAAAAGACAACCTACTGAATGGGAAAAGATATTTACAAATATATAACTATAAGGAGTTAATACCTAAAATATATAAAGAACTTCTACAACTGAACATCGAATAGTAATAGTAAATAACATTCCTCTGATTAAAATGGGCAAAACAAAAACAAAAAAACAGAACCTGAATAGACAGTTTTCCAAAGAAGACATCCAGATGGTCAACAGACACATGAAAAGATACTCAACGTCACTCATCAGCAGGGAAATACAAATCAAAATTATGATAGGATATAACCTCACACCTGTAAGAATGGCTTGTGGTAAATACAAAACAAACTACATGTTGCCAGCAAGGATGAGAAGATAAAGGAACCCTCTTGCACTGTTGGTGGGAATGCAAACTGGTGCAGCCACAGTGGATAACACTACGGAGTTTCCTCCAAAAATTAGAAGTAGAATCACTTTATGATCATATAATTCCACTACTTGGTATTTACCCAAAGAAAATGAAAGAAGAAAATTAATTTTTTTAATGTTCATTTTTTGAGAGAGAATGGGTGGGGAAGGGGTAAGGAGAGAGGGGGGATGGAGGACCCCAAGCAGGCTCACTCCGATGTGCAGCTCAAACTCATGAACCATGAGATCATGACCTGAGCTGAAGTCAGATGCTTAACTGACTGAGCCACCTAAGCCCCCCCAAAAAACGAATTCTAAAAGATACATGCACCCTAAGTCTATTCCAGCATTATTTGCAATAACCAAAATATGGAAGCAACGTAAGTGTCTAGCCATCAACGAACGGATACACAATGGAATATTCTTCAGCCATAAAAAAAGTCTCATAAAAATGAGATCTTGCCATTTGCAACAATATGAATGAGCCCAGAGAGTATCATGCCAAGGGAACTAAGTCAGCCAGAGAAAGACCATTACCATATGATTTCACTCACGTGGAATCTGAAACAAGACAACAGAAACAGACCCATAAATACAGAGAACAAACTGCTGGCTTCTGGGGGGAGTGCGTGGAGGGACAGGGAGTGTGGGTGAGGGGGAGTGAGAAGCACAGGCTCCAGGTCACTGTCACCAAGTGAGGAGGTCCCTTGGATAAAGGCACCACACCAGGAGCAGTGGTGGTGACAATGCCATGTGGTGATACGTGCACTTATGAGAACAGCAGATGCAGAGAACTGGAATCACTGTGCTGTTTGCCCAAAACTATCAACTGTACCCAGATTTTAAAAATGAAAAATACACAAATGAAAGTATTAAAAAAAGGTGGAGAAAAGGGAAAAGAGTAGAGAACATAGTCCCAGTTAGGTCTCCTTTGGCTGGTGACTATCAGATTTCCCATGGTCCTTCTAGAAGAGGGAAGGTTGTTGAACAACCAAGAACAACAACGCAACAGTCATCCAAGAACAAGTATCAGCTAAGGAACCCAGGAAAGCCAGGAATTTCTTGCCAAAAGAGAAGAATTTTAAAAACTGAGTCAGAGTCGGGCTGGTGCAAACTGTCAGAGAAAGGGGTATCATCAGGACTTGCGCTCATACGAAAAAAAATTAACGCAGGTCTGTTACCCTCAATTTATAAACTTCTCCTGAAACGGCAGGCATGAGAGGCAGAAGAAAGGCACAGAGGCAGAAAGCGTTAGAGAGAGCGTGTGGTGTTGCAGCTGTCCAAATAACCAGCGGCCAATAATAAATCAAAACAACACCAAAAACACATACAGAAATTAAGAAATATGTGAACCATTCGGTTTTAGGCCACAGTTTAAGAGCTAGGTGATACTATAAACCAGATGACCACTCATACAGTAGGTGATACCATAAACAAGATGATTACTAATACGGCACTTGAGAAATAGCCTCCGTCAGAACCTGGGAGTAGGTTATGCTACATGAAATGAGTCCCGGACTGCTCATCAGTGGAATGTAACACAGAGGGATCATCCGGGATGGTCCTGATGGGCCCCATGCCGTCGTGGGGGCAGTGACAAGTGGAAGAGGAAGACAGAGAAGGGGCCCGAGTAACGCCAGGCGAGGAGGACCGGGCCCACAACTGCTGGCCTTGAAGCCCGAGGAAGGGGGCGCAATCAGCAGAGGCCGGGAATGGGTGTGATGCTGGAATCTGCAGAACGGCAAACAGCCTGGCTGACGTCTCGCTGTATCAGCCCGATGACAACCACATCAGATGGTTTCCTCTACCAGTCGAAGGTGGCGAATCTGTGTGACGCCGCTGGTTTCTGGAAACTTGTAGACAACGCAGGCCTGTGGCCACGACTCCATCTGCAGGAGCTTGGTCCGGGTGCTGCTGAGTTTCCTGGCTATGGCATGGGTTCCCAGGGCCCCGTGACCTAGAGTCTGCTTCAGAGAAGGAGATCCTTCGCGGCTGTTCGTGTGTGGTCCCTGGGCTCTGAAGCGGTTCCTGAATCTTTTCTGTGATGCTTACAGACACCTACATTCTAGGTCTTGGTCCCCATCTCCCACTGCCCTAAATGATTTCTTACCCTTAAAAACATACCTGATTGGGCTCAGGGCAATTAGAGCCCATGGCACTCCTGCTTCTACTTAGAGAAACCAGACGTTTATGTTCGGAGGGAACTGTGGAGTCAGCATGCTTGAAATAGCACACAACATAGAAGAACATATGCAATTGTTTTTACCATATGAGATCATAGCAAATGTAACAATTTCAGTACCTGTTATTATGCAAAAAATCATCAGGAGTGCAGTGTCTTTCATATTCATAATATGCTGTATATATTACATGGCTCTCTTCATAGGTGATAAAGTATCAAATAATAACCCACTGACTTGTTTGCATTTCCTGCAAGTAATTTCCTCTGGAGGGGAATTCAAGCCAGTCTTGGACTGTACCATTCTGCTTACCAACTATTAAATAGAATTCTGGAGGTGGGAGGGAGGGGAGGGTGGGTGATGGGTACTGAGGAGGGCACCTTTTGGGATGAGCACTGGGTGTTGTATGGAAACCAATTTGACAATAAATTTCATTTAAAAAATGAAAAGAAAAATGTTAAGAAAGAAGGAATAGAATTCTACCTGAATACGCCCTTTGGGAGTTTTGGTAAGATTTTGAGAAGACCTGAAACTCTTCTGATTTTAAAGAAAACCTTGTCCCAAAAGCTTAAACTTGGACTCCTCACATTCCATGCGAGTATTCCAGTGTATGATTTGATAAATTGTTGATAGTTCATTTTGTTTGAATTTAACAGCTACAGGGTTTTTTTTTTTAATTTCACCATAAAGGCAACCTATACTACTATTTCAAATGAAAACACTCATTGATTTGTGGTTAATAAATGAAACCTTAAACACCCATATCCAATGGAGAAATGAATCATTATTAACCAATGAATTTGACCTGAATCATCTGTGTTTTTGGCAAGAACTAAATAATTCTTCCCCTTTCTTCCCTTCATCTGGTTTTCTCTAGGTTCATCCAATTGAACAAACTACCTTAAATATGACCCCAACCTTTTTTTTTTTTTTTTCCTTTTTTGTCTTAATTGGTGAACGTTGCTTGTGATACTTCTTATAAGTAATACTGGCCATGTTGGCAAGTCCTTAACATTTACGTTTGGAAAATAATCAGAACAAAAAATAAAATAATCCACGTGACTCTCACACTTCATCAATTTATGACTTTGACAAAGCAAAATAAGTTAGAAATTGACCATTACAGATCTCCCAATACTGTATTCTATAAACTAAGGTCTATTTCAGCAAAATCATAATATAAACTCAAACTGTTTATGCAACTTTGAAAAGATATCCAATCCCACATTATACATAGGGTTCCATATATTTTGGCAATATATTTGATTTTTTGTTAAAAAAGATTAAAATGCCAATCAAAAGGGTGACAAAAAATTTAAGTTCCATCATTATGTCAGTATTTTTTTTTATGTCATTTTTTAAATGTTGGTCTTTGATTAAATGTAATACAGAAAACTGGAATTCCTTCATTGTTCATTAACAAAGGATTTGTTATTCATTTAACCAAAATAAAACACTTTAAGAACTACTTACAAATGTAACAAAATATTTTAATGAGAAACACTATTAAAAAAATCAATAAGTCTTTTAAGCTATGCTAGACAGAACATGTTCTAGAATTTCTGATAAAAACTTTTACTTTTCCTTTGCAAGATATAAATCAAACAAAAACGTATGAATTAAGTTTGGAAAAGCTATAAAAGAGACTTTTAAAATGGACACTTTTCTCCCCCCTTTCCTAGAATGTATGTCATTATTCAAGAAGCATGTTTATAAATTTCACTGAAGAGAATACTTAATAATGTGACAGATCTGCTTCCTCAAGTATAACCCTAATATTTAGAAGGTTCTCGCAGCCCCAAATAAATTTTACAAAAATTTATTTTCCTTGATTTCATGTAACCTGAACATACTATTCTCTAACACGTAGAGTAAATGATTGAACATTCAATACACAGTTGATTACTAAATGAATTGGAAGTCAAGGGATCAATATTCCTAAGTACATAAGTACATCATGGTCTCACTTGTCCAATTGTATTGTTAGCTCCAGTCGACTTGGCACACCTGTAAAACCAGTCCTGAATCCTGGAACTTCAAGTCCTTGATGAAGGATGCTACTATAAGGTGTGTGTCCATGATTAAGTCCCAAACCCTAAGGTCTTAGGATGTTTGGTGGAATAACTGGACTCATGTTTTTTCCAGCGGTGCTGAACGAAAATTCTGGAAGTGGGCTACTAGGTTTAGCAGGAGTCAATGTGACAGGGTTTGAATCACTAGCACCTTTTAAAGGAGGTATAAAATTATGGGATCTGAAAAGTTTAGGACATTGGCTTCAACAGGTTCAGAGAGTAAGGCAGGTCTAATCCAATCATCCTTGAAAATCTGAACAGTGCAAGTAGACCCTAGAGTGTAAAGCCTGTTGGTCACTCGAGCAAGAACCATTTGTTGATTTGCATCCTGTCAAATTCTTACATGCACTGATCCAGCGGGCCCAAAACCTAGGGTCCCAAGATGCTCGTTTCGAACTTCTAAAACTCCACCCAAGGTAGATACCTCTCTAAGTCTGTCCGATGGACCAGTAACACAGGGTGGTGTTGTCTGGAGTCATACTCTGCCTCTGCACACGATAACTTTGTCCAGCGGACCACTACTACAGGGTAGTGTCGTCTGCAGTAATACTTCCCCTCTACAGGCTCATGGACTACGTGGTGCCAGATGTCCGAGAGCAACAAACATGGCAGAGACAGAGTCCACAGCAAGATAATTACAAATTCCAACGAGCATATGTGCGACCCAAAGACCAAATGCTCCGGCAAGATCAAACAAGACACACAGACTCAGGGAGGGTAGATACTGCTACGTCCCGGAATAATTCCGCACAAGCCTCCACTACGCTCTGCGACACGCTCCTGAATCCAAGTTGTACCAGCAGCCCCGAAGACCTAACACGGTTTACTCCGATTACAAAGCACCGTGAACAACTTGAAGCAAGAGCCACTGAAGTACCTACTAACGATCTCCCCATGCGTATCTGCAGCCTCTCCAAAAAGTGTTCTTTCTTTTAATATAGAGAGAGCTCCCACTTGTGCCAAGACTGAAGAGGGAAATACAGGCAAGACTTCCCATCTTCCAAATCCAAGTGAACAGAAAGGCAGGGTTTCCTCATCGTGACCCAGTAAGTACCGTACCAAACATGCCGTTCAACTAAGAGGATTGGATGGTGAAGTAAACGCGGGCAAGGAAAGCTTTCCTGTTAGCGAGCCCACGCCCCATAAGCAGGACGGTGTACGTTCAGTTTACTGCATCGAAGAGCAATCTCCTCCAGGACCTTCGGTCAGCTGTTACAAGTCTACACTCCTGGAATAACTCACCAGAAAAAACACCTCGTGGTTTCTAAAGAGAAGAATCGTCCCCGTGAGGAGGAACAACAGTTTTTGTTGGAGAAGCTCTGGGAGCTGCGCATTCCTTACGGTCAGCATCCCAACATTTGAGAGTAGAAAGATTTTTGTGATATTTTGTTGGGAGATAAATGGAATTAAGATTAAGAACAGATCAGACTTGGGGATCTCCTCTTCAACGTGGAAATGTAGCACTGGGGCCCCCCACTGGGGATCAAAGACACTTGTGAAAGACATGTTCACGGACTGAAAAACTATGCCCTTAAAGTAGGAAGTTTTTAAGACATGCTATTATGATAAAGCTCAAGTGAGCCAAACAATTACACGATAGAAACAAATTCTGTACATTTACGGAAAGCAAATGCATGTGTTAGGCAAATCATGTCATGTGTAAAATACATAGACTCAAGGATACTTATCTGCTAGAATACTGACACCTTATGGCATTTGTTTCCTATAATGCTTCATTTTCTTAAACCCAAATGATTTTTTAAGGTAAGTATTTTCCATTTTATTTTTTAAATGTTTATTTTTCAGAGAGTGCACACGCGAGCACGCAAGCAGTGGAGGGACAGGGAGGGAGGCTCAGAATCTGAAGCGGGCTCCAGGCTCTGAGCTGTCAGCACAGAGCTGCCGTGGGGCTCGAACCCACGACCCTGAGGATCACGATTAACTGACTGAGCCACACGGGCACCCCTTAAGAATTTCCAATTAAACTATTTAAACATCATATTTGATAAGTATGCAATAATTTATATTAAAAATGATTTGAGTCATGAAGTGTCCTAGTCATTCCCTTTTAGGTCCATAAGCTTCAGATGCATTCTTTTACTAAAAGCTCTTAAGAAATCTCATCTTATTTCTAATTCAATGTCAGAGAATTAACGTGTTGACATTGGAATTAGATTATCAATCCCAGTGTAATTGAAATGATATATGTAATCACTTAATAGAACAGGGAGTGTAGACGGAAAAGAAAACATCCCTATCTTCTTGCCTAAGAACTAGATTCTCTGCCTTTAAGGACAACAATTATTTCAATCTCCATTCTAATTCAATCCACAGCCCCCAGAACAGAACTATGGGTGCTCTATTTCATTCTGTCTTCAACGGCATTTGAACTGAGGAATTGGAGCAGATATCCACTTATTCACAAATGCAGTCTATTTCTAATTCTTGGCCAAATAAGCTCTCAGAAAGATGAGTTAAAAAAAAAATTCTTAGCACCCATATATATGACGAAGGTATTTTGGCTTGTGAAGAATGAATATAGCTTCAATCCTGGCAAGATTTTTTACAACGATGAAAATCAGCATCATCCTTACAGGAAATACTTCCTAACCCCCCTCTGTTCCATTTGAAGAGCAGTCACAAATCATTTTAAAGTCCTTGCTCCTAGGGTGGATTCTCACACTGTCCTAGGCTTCATACTTTATAGGATTTGAAAAATCAATGCGATAATTTCATTCAGAATAAAAATGTGAGCACCTTGAACTTGGAAAGGAGCAAATATCACCATAGCACATCGATATTTTCCATTTGGTACCAGTTGGTACAGAGCTTAAAAACAAAAAACCAGGAGAGGGAGGGATAACCAGAAGGAATGAGGTTACATAGAGACAGTACATACACAAGTCCATACACGCTCAAGCCCTCAATCTTAGTGGAACCATGGTTCTGGTAAGCTGCTGGAAACACTAAGAGAAATGAACATTCCCATAACATACCAAAGAAGAGTAAGCAGCATAAAGGAAAGATCATTTATCACAGGCACAAACTTCTGTGGTTCCCTTACCCACTCGGCCACTTGTTAGCTCTACGACCTTAGGGCACACTATGTGCCCCCTTGTAACCTCCATCTTTCCATCTGAAAAATGAGGCTAATAGCACCTTCTTTATAGGGGTCTTGAGGGGAGTTTATGGAATCTGAGTATGAGTGTTGTGCCTGTAGAGGTGGTGGTTATGGTCGGGGAGTTCATGGAGTAGAACGCAGACCACCCAGATTCTAGTCTTAGTTCCACTACTCACCAGCTGTGCACCTTGCATGTGTGACAGACAGATTCTCTGAACCTCAGCAGTTCTGCCTGAAAAATGCAGATAATTGTTTAGGCCCTACCTTCCTCATCGCTTTATTTTCAAATCAAGTAAGATAAATACATTTATAAACGGAAAGAACTGTTTCAGCATAATATTAATTATGCCAGAATGGCAGGCTCTAAAGACCATTTTTACTTTCAAAGAACCCACCAGACTCCTTAGGAATAAAAATGCATGGAAAAAAAAAGTATATATTTACATTATGTTCTTTACAAAAAGGTTCAATGCTTATTAATTAAAAGGTCTAATTGACATTCAAAAGTTTAATGCTTTACTGAGATCAGTTATCTTCACTTGTGTCCACTAAATACAACAGACTTAAATGGTACTCATACAATATTGTTCTTGAAATCTCATTCTGCCTTAGGTCATTTTCTCCCATCTAAAGAGACGGATTTTAGTAAAACAGTGTTTGCCACTGAGAATGTTTTCTTAAAATAACCTTATGTCATCGTGAAGCCTCTTAGGTTTACACTTTGGATTTTAAGTAAAGCAATCCATGCTGATTTTCAAATTAACTATGATACACAACAAAGTCCTTCATAACAAAGTACCATCATTCATACATAGATACTCGGAAACAATTATTCTAAATCTGACTCCTTAAACAAGTTTGTAAAGAGAAATCAGTTATTATTCTACAGTATTTCAGAGGAGCCTCAGAAGGCATGTTAGGATTGGTAGGATTTCTTGAATATAAGTTCTGGGACCTTGAGCCAAGAGCTAAAAATACAATATTAAAAAAAAGTTATCTGAGGTTATAATGCATTTTGCTGTACTTCAGGAATGTTTAAAACGCTGATAAAGGAATGGTAAGTTGTTCAGTAGGTGTTGTTTTCCGCCCCACCCCCCCTTCCCCCCGCCCTGGGAGGTGGGGCAGACTCTCAGAAATATAAATTTCAGCCAAGAAAAAAAATTAAAAAAAGGTACTGAGGTTAAACAAGTTTTGCTCACTCACCCTTATTATAAAACCAATGTCAGTCATACTCAACTGCTTGCCCCACCCTTTGTTAACAGGGTATGGGTTTTGCAACTGGTGGAATCATTCATTCACCCCTTCAACCCCACAGACCTCAGTTTCTCGTCCCTGAGGTTCCAAAAGGAAAGCAAGCATACAGACTTCTTTATCTCGTGAAGAAGAGAGGAAATAAACAAATGAAGACGTACTTATGTTAGGTGGAAATATGCGCTATAAAGAAAGATGAGGAGCAGTCAAGGAGGAAAGCAGCCATAGGAACAGGGAAGGTGGTCGTCCCGAACGCAATCACCTTTAACTTTAAAGGTGCGTTTGAAACTCATACCAACCAGAGCCACTGTCAGGAGAATACAGCTGTGCCTCCTGCAGCCTCATTACAAACTCTGAACGTATCAGGGACTGATCACTGAGAAGTCCTCAGGAAATAGCAATCACAAATGCTAAGAACAGCCAAAGTTTTATGCTGGAAAACGTATTGAAAAATCTAGACACTGCATTAAACACGTGTATTATTTTTTGTTGACATTTTGAGGTTTTAGGGCTTCCAGAAGAGGAAATATGGCTATGTATCATTTGCAATTCCTGCCACCAGGAAGCACAGCCTCTTTCGCCCCACCGTGAACCTGGTCTATTAATCAGTGGATGGCAGAGAAGCAACATCATGTGCGTCGCAGGGCCCAGATTTCAACAGGACTGCAATCTCCGCCTTTGCACTGTTTGGGACCCAGAGATCGCCATGCGGTGAGGAAGTTTGCAACGCAAGACCACGTGCAGACTGCAGACAATTCAGCCATCCTAGCCGAACCAGGGCTTGGGCCAGCCAGCAGCGTCCAAGCAAATTTAAGGCAGATTGGTAGAAAAAGCTCCCAGGTAACCCACACAGTCCAGAGACATAATAAACCGTTGTTGTTTGCAGCCTCCAAGCTTTGGGGTAGTTTTTTATGCTGCGATAGACAGGCAACTCTGGCACAGGAGGAGAAACGGAAGCTGACGGCGTTCAGAGGCTCCCGGCAAATGAGACCAGAGCCAGGACTGCACGTCACATCCGTCCGAGTGCAACCACCGGCGTCTGTAGCACTGCAGTTCTGACTTTCCCAAAAATCCATTTATCCTGAGAAAACGCTATCATCCATAAATTTTTACCATACTCAAAATTTCCGTGATTATGTGAGCATTTAGATACATTCCCTGCTGAGCCCCCTCCTCAAAGAATTATACCATCCCAGCAATTCCCCAGATAAAAAGTTCTTACACCACTGCATTAAAATTACCATTATATCAGTAATATTTAAGCAATCTCACCTTAAACATTGTTCTGTGTCTATTTCCAAAAAGATCTAGATAGATATACAGGGGATTATGACAGCCAGCTGGTTCAGTGGTGAGGAGGGGATGAAGGGTAGGACATGCCATTAGTGCAGTGGTACCACATGCACAGAATTACATATGGCAGAGCACAGAACGTCCATGGATCTATATTTATGTATATGTATACCCACACAGTATATATTCCTAAGAAACTTATCCAAAAGTAATGCACCCTTACTGCATGGTATCTGAGATTAAAGATGGTCCCAAATCCTTTCATGGCCATCCCTTGGAGAATCAAGATCTAGGTTTTCTGCCCTTGAATTTCTTGGGATTCTACGCCACCATGTAAGAAACCCACCTTTGTGGAGATGGTCAGGCTGTAGAGGAGGTCAAGCTCGTCCCCTGAGGGAGGTCACAGAGGACCATCCCCGCTCAGTCAGCCATCCCAATACAAGTGACAGAAGGTCAGCAGAGTTTTTTGAGGGCACCACCTTCAGCTGCGACTGCATGAGGGGACACAGATGACAACCACCTAGTTCAGCCCATCAACTCCCAACATCGTAAATGAGGACATATTGTTCTTTTTTGGCAGTTTACTAGAGATAGACATCCAGAACACATGTGCTTCTAATTACAAGAAGGAAAATTCTTAACATTTCTGTCTAGTTTAATAACTTCATGGCTTCTTAGAACGGATCCTGTCTCCCCCCAACCCTGGCTGACTGATACATACACACAACACACCCCATATGAATTGGAATCTATACACAGACCCACAAAATGGCAATATTTTTAAGTTGTCCACTAAAATATGAAGCTACAATGAAAAGTCTACTGTAAAGTGGAGGATAAAATTTACTAAAAATGGTGGCAAATACAAACTTGACTCTTCAATTTGACTGTGAAATTCCCAACAACCATGAATAAAAAAGGAAAAAATAAGCCTACATGTCCCTCATTACTGAAACGGAAGAAACACACGACTAAAGATATGTATTGTTCTCCTAGAAACAAAGGAAAATTCTGTTTTAATGATGCATTTTATCTAGGCCACCAGACGGCCTGTGTGTATATATGTCTGACATTAGAACTCACAATTAGCATTTACATCGAAATCAGAAGCCAAAGAATGTAGACTTTTCTCCAAACCATATAAAAAAGGGGCAGCTTCCTGAATATTAGAAAGGTTCTTAGAAATTAATTAGAAAATTGGTTACCACTATGAACAGGCAATTTATAGAAAGAAGTTAATGAAATGGTTTTGAAATATATAAAAATATGTTCTATCTACAAGCTATTAAGGAATTCAAGTTAAAATAAAAAATGATGCAGTGTTTTCAAATCTCTGACAAAGATAAATAGACGTGATGACATAGCATGTGATGGAGGAAGGGGAAGTCTGATCCCTTTCAGACCATGGTCAATGTTGGTCTCCATAGCTCACAGAAGGGCAATTCTGCAGTAACTCCCCAGCATTTCCACCCCGGGACTCCATCATACGTAAGTGTTTGCACACATTTGCAAATATCTCTGTAAAGATGGCCATTAAATAACTAATGTATAAATATCTTAATCTAATAGTCTATTACTGATTGATAAAATACTGACATTCAAATATTGAAATTTCATGCAATGTTTAATAAAAGTATATACTCAAATATAGAGAGAACTCTAATGGTTATTCTTAGGTGCAGAAAGCAAAGTGCACGTCTGTATGCATTTTACTTTCAATTGTATAAAAAAGGGGCATGTGGATACACACGTGTGCATGTATATGCATCAACTATTTTGGAAAGATTTGTAAGAAACAATCTATCAGGGGAAATACAACAGAGAAATATGGGAAGCAGCCTCATTTTTACGTAACTTTTTTTTTTTTTTTTTTTTTGCTATTTGCATTTTTACCGTGTGCCATTTTTCCTCAGTAAAATTAGTGGGGTGGGGAGAAGTTCAGTGATTTCCCTATGGCTTCCAATTAACAATTAACTAATTGTTAATACAAGAGTGCAGCAATTTGGAAGCTGAAGGTTATGTAGATGTAGTTTACAACAGCGTTTTTTAAATTATGTTCCAGAAAACCCTAGAATTCCCCAGAGTTACTTGGGGCCACCGCAGAGGCTGATGAGGAGGCAAAGTGGTAAAAAAGATACCCCTCACCCTTACCAGCTTCAAAGCAATCAGCTTTTACGCATTTTATTCACTGAGTTACACAAAATGCTTTGTTTGAATGGAAAACTTCCACTGTTAGAAGAGGGAGATTTCTTGACATAAGGAATACAGCAACAACCTATCCCCTAGCTGCCAACTGTGATACTGGAGACAGCTGGCTAGTTTGATTTTAACCTACATCATTCCAGGAGAGCTGAAGGATTCTTTATGGTACATGGCATCGTATATACTTCTAGATCTCCTACACAGCTCTTGTTTGAACGTGTTTTCATTATGGGACAATATCTATAGGAAGAATTGGCAATTTATTTGCCAAATTTCCAAATGGAAAAAAAAACCATAAAACCTTCAAATGTTTTATATTAAATCTGTAAACTTTTTTTTCCCCCCACAGTTGGGAGTAATTTCACATCAGCCTTAATAACCTTGTCACACCTACTGAGGAAGCAATTGTTGGAATCTAGAACTTCACAGAATACCAATTAATGTTTTCCTTGATAAAAAGAGGTTTCAGTTTCAAGTTTTGGCTTAGTTACTATCGTCTATGCTTGCATCATTAAATTTCTTTTCTAACTGCAACTAAGTATGTTCTCTTTCTCACATTATTTCTGGCTATCATTTACAAGGCGTTGGCTCCAATATTTTATTGCAGAATGAACGATCTGCTCGTGTGTCAGAGACCATGTCCGTTTCCTCCAGAAGAGTGCCCTGTGCACTAGGAAGCTGTTATTAACACTGGTTTCTATCTTCTGTAATTTGGGCAGGAGGACTTTCTCTTGATGCTCATAGACACAACATGTCAAACAGTAGCTTCTTTTGCCTAATCCTATGAATTGTGACCCCCCCCCCCCCACCCCTTAAGTTTAATGTCCCTGGTCAGCCGCATTTGTCTAGTGGATTCTATTCAGATGTCTAATAACTCCTATGAAGGGATCCTTTTCTAATAACTGATCTTCATTTCTGAACTTAATTTTCATCAATATTACTCTCCCCTTGACCCCTATCTATTGGCCACCGCTCTGTGACTTTCCCCCTGGACATTCCTATCTCTAGGCTAAGCGACAGCTTTATCTGTTCTAGGCTCCATTGCGATCCCAGATAAGACTGGACCCTCTAATCGCCCCGGAGGAAGGGGTCTCCTTGGATTTTCAAACAAAATTAAGGAGGCTCTGCGATTCTCTGAGAGTAACAATAAGGATTTAAAATACTGAATGTTATTCTATATGTACAATCAGAGACTCCATTAGAAACTGACTAGGTGTTAAGGGGAACTTAACATTGGTTATCAAAAGCCCACACTCCCAGAAACCATCCTTCCTACTAAAAAAGAAATAGAGGTCTCCTCCATTATAAACTAGGATACACTTATTTTTACAGTAATATGCAACTATTCCCTAAACTTCTCATCTGTTAGGCAGAGCAGCACCTAGTCTGGAGGAATGGGTTAAACTTCAATGTCTCCCCCATCATTTGGAACAGAGCCACTGGAAGTTTGCAAGCGGTCTTGTTTTGTTGTGGTTTTAATGAGTAGGGGGCAGGCAGGGGAATCGGAGGTAAGTTTTCCTCTCCGAATGATTCTGGGAGAGGTCTCAACTGGATTAGGGGAGAAGGCAACTAAAAATAACGACCACAGTCCTTTCTTAGTTGTATTAATTGCATATGCACAGGCAAACAACATAGTGAAGAATGGCGTAAAGGAGAAATGAGCCGATGGTGAATCCATCTTTTTCCGAGTCAAAGCTGACATTTCAGCTTCCCTGAGGGAGAGTGTAGAGAAAGTGAGGGGTGTGGAGAGAGACTAAGATAGTCGGCAGGCTGTCTGGAGAGAAAGGTGAAGTCAAGAGCTGTCAGCTGGGAAGGAAAGACACAGGCATGTAGAAAACATTCCGGCAAACCAACCGTGCCCTGTTATTTAAACGAGCCAGCAAAATTAGTTGGTTTTTTTTTCTAATATCAAAAGATAGCTCATCCCAAGAATTCAGTATTTTTGCTTAATTCTCCATTATCACTGTACAGTTTAGCCACTAATCTTTGCAGTTGCAAAGACGTCACTTCTCTGAGGAAAAAAAAAAAAAAAAAAAAAAAAACAACAACATGGTTAACAAAAACCAAATGGAATAAGGAACACGGTCGTGAGAGAAGTTCAAAATAGAAATACGGGCCGTCCTTGCAGAAAGTGTTCCACATCCACACACGGCTCCTCTTACTCCACATCCCCCAATGTCTCTGCAATCCTAGAGTGACAGTTTTGGCACTCTGGAAGTTGCCTTATTTTTCTCACGTTCTTTAGAGGAACATCTATCAGGATACCTACAGAAACTTCTGAAACACTTAACTATAATGCTCAGCCACCCCCATGTATATTACGAAGCCAGTATCTGAGACAGTGCCGATGTCTTATCTTTGAAGTCTGAAAAGCGTAAAAACCCAAAAATAAGGTCTTTGCAAAAAACAAACAAACAAACAAAAAAACCCAGTTGGTTTTTTCCAGTGGCTCAGGTGGTTAAGCATCTGATTTTGGCTCAGGCCACAATCTCAGTCTTCAGAAGTTCAAGCCCCATGTCCGGCTCTGTGCCGACATCCCAGAGCCTGGAGCCTGCTTCAGATCCTGTGTCTCCCTCTCTCTCTGCTCCCCCTGCGCCTTGCATTCTCACTCTCAAAAATAAACAGATGTTTTAAAAAAAATAAACATCCAGAAAAAATTTTGGTATCATCTTGCAAAATACTGACTACATTATAAATCCTTAGTCAAATTTAAAATACTAAATTTTAATAAAACTTTTGGAATGTTTTTAGATCTTCAGAAAAACTGGGGATACATTAGTTTCCACCTACCCCAGTTTCTATTTTGAAAATATATTACGGTTCATTTGCACAACTAATCAATATTGAATACTATTTTGATTTGAAATTCATATTTAGATTTTCTAGCTGATACCCAGGGTCCTTCTGCATTTTACTGCTTCAGTCCGCCATCCAGGATAGCACATATTTACTGGTCATGTGTCCATAGGCTTTTCGATGTGACAGTTTCTCAAACTTGGTTTTTAATTTTTTTAGTGTTTATTTTTGAGAGTTAAAGTCAGAGCATGAGCAAGGGAGGAGCAGAGAGGGAGGGGGACACAGCATCTGAAGCAGGCTCCAGGCTCTGAGCTGTCAGCACAGAACCCGACGCAGGGCTTGAACCCACTGACCGCGAGATCATGACCTGAGCTGCAGTCGGATGCTCAACTGACAGAGCCAGGTGCCCCAAACTTTGTTTTTGATGACCGCGACAGTTTTGGAGTATATCAGTCAGGTGTTTTGTAGATATTTTTTAAATCCCAGTTGGGGAACTGTTTTCTCATGGCTTAGTTGGGGTTACTGGGTTTTGTTTTTTTTCTGGGGTGGGGGGGGGTGGTGGGAGAAGATCACAGAGGTAACATGCTGTGTTTGTCATTTATCAAGGGTACACACTACAGACGTGACTTATTCATGTCAATCGTGATCATTTGGCTGAGACAGTGTTTGTCGGTTTAATCACTGTACTTTTCCTGCCCTTTCCACACAGTACTTTTTGGCAGGAAATCCCTAGCAGCCCACACCTAAGGAGCAGAGAGTTCTTTCCCCCCTGTCCCCGGAGACTGGAGTGTTTATATAAACTCTAATTCTTTTACAGGAGAGGTTTGTCTTTTCTCTATTTATTCGGTCATTTCTTTGTATCAGCATAGGCTTAAGGATATTTACTGTACACTTTGGGTATAATATAATATCAGTCTAATTGCGTTGCTTAAATTATTACATATTTGGCCATCAGAAGCTCTTTCAAAAAGCTCCTGAGTGCCTTGGACATAACCCCACGATGGTGGGATTTGAGAGCCTCCTTACTTTCTGGCAAACTCAGATGTCCCAGGCTGTTATATAGCTATTGCCCCAGTCCTAGGACCCAGCCATTTTCCAAAGAAATCTTAATTGCTTTGAACACAGAATGGTATTAACTAAGGTCTGGGCACCATGTCCGGTGGCTTCTAAGCCCTCCCCACTGACGGAGCACAGAACTTCGTGTGAGCTAACTGATGTGTGCATACATCTGTGCACCTTTCTACATGCATCCAACAGTATCTCCATTAAGTAAAACGTGGGTTCACGCACAGATCATTCTAGTCTTCTCTTTGCTTATCGGCAACCGCTACTCCAGCAGTGAGAAACCTGCCTCCCACAGACCATCCCCCTTTCAAAATTACTTGTAAGGTTCTGTAACTTTCTCTCAAAGCCTATTTCCTAGGTGGAGCCTGGGTGGATACACATAAACACAGAGCTATTAAGATTTCAGAGATCTGATTCACTCTCCCTTTTATCTGCGTGAGAATTGAAGCTTATGACTTATCCAAGGTCATAAAATTAGTTATTGATGTATTTATAACAAAAAGCCAGGTGTCTTCTTTCTTAAAATTGAGCATTTGAGATTTCAGAATGGTTCAGCCAAATGCTATTACAGGTGAAAAAAATTTACATCCACAGAATTTAACATCTTCTATCTGGTTAAAGACTAGAAGACCATTGAAAATAGGAAATTATGACAAAATCCTATTTATCTGCAAAAACAATCTAAATTTCAATGATCAAAATTTAGTTTTTGGCTCAGCTATGAGTTCATGTCACCCTGTATTAGAGTCAAATAATTTAAATAAATTTGAAGATTATTATCTATTTCAAAATATTTTACCTATAGTCTGTGACTCAGTACTGACGGAAAGTGAATCCATTTACGTAATTATAGAAGTGCTCACAGAGACACGAAAGTTTACTGATACTCTGCTCATTTCTATTTAGCAGGAAACAGTCTTATTCCAATGGTCTGGACCCTCTTCATCAGTTACAAAGGAAATAAATGCTGACATATGTCTGCCCAAATAATTGGATCAGGACATAATGTTACTTGACTTACACAGGAGTTAATATTCATGGAAAGAATCTTTTATTACAGGTAAACAGAATTTTTGATTAGTATAAAATAAATCCTATTAGAAAGTATAAATAAAATTTTTTAACAAGTGATTTTTAGAGCCTTTTTCATAGTAAAATTTTCAGAGGATATTTGCCAAAAATATAAGTAAACAGCAGTAAATGAAGTAAACTAAAAATGAATATTTACTTCTTATATGTCAGACACTATTCTATGTTTTATATGTAGTAGCTAATTTAGTCTTCGATAAAATAATATTCCTATTTGAGAAATCTGTAGAACAGAGCAAAACAAATCCAAGAAGTAAGGTGTACTCTAGTTTTTACTGAATTTCAGCCTTTATTTAAATGAAATTTTAGGAGCCTGGAGTTCAGAGATCCCTTTGTCCAGAGGTTCTTAGTGCTACCTGCATCTTAGAATAACGTACAGTGGGGCGCCTGGGTGGCTCAAGTGTGTTGAGCATCTGACTTTGGCTCAGGTCATGATATCGTGGTCTGTGGGTTAGAGCCCCCAGTCAGGCTCTGTGCTGACAGCTCAGAGCCTGGAGTCTGCTTCAGATTCTGTCTCTTTCTGCCCTTCCCCCCACCCATGATCTCTCAGAAAAAAACATTAAAAAATTAAAAACAAAGAATAACCTATAGTAAGCGACCTGCATGTTAGAGTAATCACAGTCCTGCTACCTGTGTATTAATCTAGATTACTGCTACCTGTGTATTACAGTAGTCCACAGTACTGAAGTGAATACTATAGGACCTTAGATGTGGTTCTCAAATTTATGCATAAATCAGAACCACAGAATTTTTTTTTAATGTATTTAAGTTTACTTATTTTGAGGGCACATGCACACAAACAAGAAGGGGCAGAGACAGAGGGAGAGAGAGAATCCCAAGTAGGGGCCTCACGCTCAGCTCAGAGACTGATGTGGGGCTCAAATTCACGAATCACAAGATCATGACCTGAGCCGAAATCAAGAGTTGGAGGCTTAACGGACTGAGCCACCCAGGGGCTCCCCAAAGATTTTTTTTTTTTTAAGCATTAAATCCTCAACCTCAGGGTTTCTAATTTAATAGTTCTGGAGAGGATCCCAATACTTTCTACCTCAAAGAAGGGCCCAGGTTGTGTTGGTGGCCAGGGCACTGCACTCAAAACCAGGTTAAGTTTTGAATTAGAATCTCTACAACTGGTAGAATTGAAGCCTGAGCAAAATTTGTTTTTAATTGAACTCTGCAACCACCTAAGAATGTATGGAGAATGAACACCCTGCATCAGTTAGCCAATGCCAACAATTATAGACCATCTTTTTTTGTTAAACAAAGTTTCACTTTTTTTAGTGGGAGGGACTTAGGGGGGTCCCATTGATCCTTCTAATTCCTTCACCTTTCCTGTTTTCCTTCATTTTTGCTCCTTTTGTCTTCCTTTTCCTTGGTCCTTGTTCCTTTTGTCACAACCCAGATGTGACTTCCTTCATAGAGAATTATCCTGCATTTCTAAGTGACAGACTTTCTCTTGAGTAACCCCTACACCATATCACACAGGTGCCTCTAAAGCACACTCTACCCAGGTGTCCATAAACAACCAGGACCAGAAACTTCTAACGCCAGCTCCACTCCCTAATTTTACATAATTTAGGAAAAACTGATGGGCCAGAATTAGACATCTAACCCTCCATCTCTTCAACTACGTTTTCTGGTAGAAAATAAAGACATCACTTTATGAGAAGGAAAACAAATTGTGTGGAAGGATTGAAGAAGTCACGGTAAGGACAGTGGTAATGGTGCTATGTTCAGATTGTCTTACAGTGTATCTTTAAAAAGTCAAAAAGTGAGCGTCTCCATAGATGTCCTCGTTTATCAATACCAGAATGTTTGATGTTCTGGAAAGCTGGGAGACAGAACATGTGACTTCAGGTTTTAGTTTAGCCATACGTGGTCAGTCCCAAGTCCCAGAACAGATTACTCAAGTTGCAGTTTCAACTGTACAATGTAACAAGAAGCAACTAAGAAATCGCATCTAAAGATCATTATCAATACTAATAGATGGACAAGTTAAAAAAATACCTATTTGGTCATGCCTTTGTTCTAGAGACTACAAATGATGGGGCGCCTGGGCAGCTCAGTTGGTTTATCATCCAACTCTTGGTTTTGGCTCAGGTCATGATCTCACAGTTCGTGAGTTCAAGCCCCGTGCTAACAGCATGGAGCCTGCATGGGATTCTCTATTTCTTCCCCTTCCCCTGCTCATGCCTCTCTCTCTCAAAATTAGTAAACAAACTTAAAATTTAAGAAGACTAAAAATGACTTTCCATTTACATTGTATGTGTATGTTTTTAATGTGCAGATTATTACAGGTTCTGACTTAAAATATTCTACGTCTGTTTAAGGACTTGTTATATCTGGCCTAATTCCATTAAATGCACTGTTTACTAATAGTTGAACCTGAACTGCTGATTGTTAGGTTTTCTAGTATTTTTTGTTTCTCGTTTATAGATCGTTAAATTACATATGAAAATCAGACCATTCTCTTTTCTTGTTTACTGAAAGGTACTTATAAAGTCTCACATCAAAATTTTAAAGAGCTCACATTAATGGTGCCTCAGTGATGAATACGGTAAATTACCATGGCCAAACTTAATTTTCTTAAACTTGCCAGAGTTGAATATTCTTACATTTTAAACAAAGTCTGAGCTTTTCTCTAGCTTGTAGAATTCAGTATAGGGGAAACAAATAGGTAAGCAAGCTTGGAAATCTTCCGTTCACCATTAGCCAGTGAAATCCAGCTTCCTTGTTTTAGTTAACCCTGCCAAGTGCAAGCAGGAGTGAATCTGTACCAGCACATGATGCAAAGGAAACGATCTGCTCTTGAGTTTTCTATTTCAAACTTAGGTTCATTATCCTGTTGTAACACAAAAACTCTAAGCACTGCAGCATACAGAATGTAATTGCAAAGTTCGAGAAATGCCTGAATTTGACTTGAATTCTATTGGACATGCATATGCCTGCCTGTTACAACTAATCTCGTGAATGCTATATAGGCAAGCTTGGCGATGCAATTTTATATAAAAAAATAAATTTTAGTATCCTCAGGATTCAGGAATTTAAGAAAAAAAACTAAGGACTTAATGTATCAATGTCGCTGGTGCTCATACAATTGATTTATTGCTTTCTGGAAAGCTTTCTTTCCCAGGTGCACCATGAGATGCAGTGTTGGAATTAAATGCAGCACAGAGGTCCCCCCTACCAGTCCCCTTAGAGAAAACTCCCCAAATGCCCGATTAACCGTGTGGAGGAATGAGAAGAGGTTGGCCTAGGTTACTGTAAGGAGATAAAGAGACGGCCTTTGGCTGTTGGAAACATTACCTACATGAACAAAATTTCATGTCGGTTTGTCAATACACCAGCCAAAATACAGATGGATGGATTACCATCAAGTGTGAAGTTTTAATGGTTTGATCTAAGACAGTGTGGGGTCTTCAAGATTTCCATGAAGGTAGCACCAGATAGGCTGTCATCCTTTAGAGATGCTAAAGTTGAGATCTAATCAGGGACGGAAGGGGCAGGGGAGAAGAGCCAAGCCAGAAGGATTACAAGGACACAGGCAGAGGAGACACTTTTGTTTCACAAGTTAGCCGACACTCACAATCACAAGGGCATATGCTTTGATTTGCAGTTTCTAGATGGGCAACTCCACACCCAGGATGAGGCTCATCAGGGATTCATTTGTGTAAGGCTGGGAAGTTGAAGCAGGCACTAGCCTCCCCACAGGCTATGAAAAACCTCGTAGGACCACTTCTGGCCACAAGCCCCTGACCCCTGCTTCATGCAGTATCAGACTGCGAGTGAGTCAATCTCCTCGTGAGAAAAAAAAAAAAAAAATGGTTTTGTATAAGTAACTGACTGCACACAGAGGCATCCTGGCTCTGGCAGTACAGCACAAGGTGTGGGTATCATTGCAACCGAATGCACTGCTATTGGAGGATGAAGTTCAGGCTGCCTGAGAGTATCTTCTACTTTGAACCCCCCCTCCCCCCAACAACACATACTACTCAACAATGACTGTGGGAGAACTAGGCTTAACAGTTAAAATACTTTTATATAAACGATCCAAGATTCATCTGACACATCTACCTAGCTATCATTCAGAATATTAATACTTAAGCTTGAGGACAGTTTATTAAAGTTCAGTGAACAAAAAACTCATCCCTACATTTCCAAAGTTGTTCCACGTTGAGAACGGTTATCATTCCCATCATTTTCGTTAAGAAATCTGAATTTATTACATTTGGGTTTAGCTGGACATGTTAAGAAATAATTCACCTCTTAACATGGAATCTTTCTTCTCAAATATAACTATGCAGCCGATGGATATTGGTCATCATTCATGGTACCTTGAGGTGGCTGTGCTTTTGGTTCTTTTGCCACTTTTGAGATCTAGATCCTTTTTCATAACAAGTTCTTTAAGGAAATAGACTATTCTTTCCATTTCATTCATTTGTGGTTTTTTGTTTTACTTTTTGATTGGCTCTCCCTTACACTGCCTTTCAAATTTGAGCAGGACCCAGTGACTGAGGGGAGAAGAGCTGCTAATGAAGTAACCAATTTTCCACAAGGACTGATGAAAAGGACTGATTTTATTTCCTTTCTAGCATTCCCAGTGATAAAAGGAGCATTATTTTTATTTGTCGGCATATGACGCAAGAAGTCTACATGCAAGAACAGAATAAAAATGTGGGCATACCTCACTTTGCTGGGCTTTGCTTGTACTTCAGATATTACTTTTTTTTTTAATTTAACAAACTGAAGGCTCAAGACTTCAGTGTAAATAATTGCAGATGTGGGGAACCAGCAAGAGAACTGGACTCAGAAGTGGAGCCTGAAGGTGGGACTGAACGTCTGCATCACCTGACACAACTCCAATGGACAAGTTACTTCCTACGGACGAACCAAGAAGTGGCTTCTTGAGATGGAATCTAGTCCCGGTGAAGGTGCCGTGAAGACTGTTGAGATGACAACACAGAACATCACATGAACTCAGTTGAGAAAGCAGTGGCAGGTTGGAGAGGACAGACTCCAGTTCTGAGAGAAGTTCTACTGGGGGTTGGATGCAATCAAACCATCACCCGCTACAGAGAAATCGTTCACGAAAGAAGAGTCAACGGGTGCTGCCAACTTCACTGTTGTCTAAGAACTTGCCACCCCACCCCAGCCTTCAGTGCCCACCACCCTGTCAGCAGCCATCGATATCGAGGGAGGACCCTCCACCAGCAGAAAGATCATGACTCATTGAAAGCTCAGATAGTTACCAGTTTTCAGCAATAAGCTATGTATATTTTTAAACTATGTATATTAAACAATGTATGTTTTTTAGGGATGCTGTTGCTCATTTAATAGACTATGGGTGTAAACATGATTTACATGCCCTGGGAAACCAGAAAATTCATTTCACTGGTTTTATTGCCAGGTTTGCTTCCTTGTGGTTGTTTGTAACCAAACCCATGATCTCTCTCAAGTGACTGTAGTCCTCTGACTCACACTCTAACCCAAATGATCTCCTTGTCATTATCTTGGAGGTCACAAATTTCATGTTTTAAACCTATTCCATGATTTAAACCTAAATCGTTTATCATGTTTTAAAGGATTTCACTTTCGTCTTGTAACACTTGAAAAATGAATGACTGGAGCTCAGCATGGAAACCCTTTAGCCTACTGGATGAACCCAAGAGGCAAGAAAATAAATAGAAGGGGGAATGATTTAACGTGTCCAGGTTTATCATTTCTCTAGAGGACGGACCCACAAATGCTGAGTTAGGTCAACAAAGCAGCAGTCTGGTGCTTTCTGATGGGTTACACGTGACAAAGGCAATCCAAAAAAAAAAAAAAAAAAGTTTTAGGTCAGTGAGACACCCGTTTTATCATTAAGTGTAAGGTCCCTTTCTTGAAAATCATCTCCTCTTTTCTCCTCCTTCCCTCTTCGCCCATTTACTTAGAATCCTTATATTGTTTAAAACAAATTCATAATTTTGTAAGTATAATTTGCCAATTCAAAGATAGAGACTTAACCCTAACAGGACCATTCTCCTTTCCAATTTTATTTCCCTTCATTGCACTCCCCACCATGTGTCATGTTACATGCTCAGGTCATTTAATTGTTTACTGTCTGTCTCATCACACTAAAATTATCCTTGCTCAACTCAGGAGTTTTTGCATATCTGTTGTACGGTGGTTACACAGTAGATCCTCCGTAAATATTTGCTCCGTTACTAAAAGAATAGATTCATAAAAGAAACAACACTATCAGGTAAGTATGACATTCACATGCGCGCACACACACGGAAAAAACGCAACTATCACATCCAAATGATTTAAGGAGCCAGTTATTCTCATGTCACGATTACTCATCTTGTCAAAAAAATTAGGGTGCTGTCAAAAAATTTTGAATTTTAAGGTATATGGCAAAGTATTTTTCAGAAATATTTTGTTCCAAGATGTGTGAAAAAAGGTAAAACCAACATTGTTACATGAAAGGATTTTTGTCTTTACCTACTGTTAAAATCCCCAAGACTTTGTCAGCAAATGCAAGGAAGATTTTAAGTGATCTTATATCAGATTTCAAGTATTTTTATTACCATACTAAAAAAATAGTCCTACTTGATTATCAAAATTTGCACTAAGGGGAATAAAAATTACGTGTACCAAGATGTTTGAAAATTTAAAAATTGTGAGCATTTTCCACCCAGCAAATTTAAATATTTTCCTTTACAACGAACAGGTTTTTTTTAAAGATCAGAAATTAAATTAGGCGAATAAGCAGCCATAAGCCCTCTCTGCATGATAAGTTTTCCTTCAAGCACTAGAAGGTGTGAGAATCAGAGAGACAGTAGCTCCTGAACCCACCGACCGTAAATCTCAGGTTACTCAGGTCACAGTGCAGGCTTGATTTTGTGGGAGGAAATGGATCAAGGAAGGTCTTGCGTAAGAGAAGGAGTTTCTTGTGCTATTCAAGGACAAAAGCAAAAATCACAAAGTTGATTCTCCATCATATCGGCAGCAATAGAAGACATCAAGTTCCTTTAGTTCAAGTGGATTTTTCTTATCAGAAAAATCCACTGTTTAGTTCAGTATATAAATATAGTTCTATAATATAGGTAGAAATGACCTATAAGAGCACATTCAGAATCAAACCTCAATAGTTATTCAAGCATTTCAGACTTCACTCCTTGGTAATATTCTCCTAGCACTTATCTGAGATCTTCGAAATTAGTGGTAGACACTTCCAAAGTATTCAAAACTGCTTAGGCTTAACGGTTTTTTTAAAAAAAATTTAATGTTTCTGAGAGACAGACCAAGCATGAGTGGGGGAAGGGCAGAGAGAGAAGACGACACAGAATCCTAAGCAGGCTCCAGGCTCCGAGCTGTCAGCACAGAGCCCAACACGGGGCTCGAACTCCCAAGCTGTGAGATGGTGACCTGAGCCAAAGTCAGACGCTTGACTGAGTCACCCAGGCGCCCCTACAGTTTGTTAATCTACGTGTGGCCATCTTAAAACTTTCACAAATATTTCTGGCTCCCTTCCTAGACGTACCTCTCACTATGCTTCTGGACACACAGGAAGATTGCATGTCTGGTCATCTTGTGTTTGGGAAAGATAAGCGATTGGCTCTGGCTGATGAGCTAGGACACAGGCCACCTCCAGCCTGAGACCTTAACTGCCGGAGAGGAGTCCTCCCGAGGTGTCTACCTGGCACGAGGCATGTGAACCACCACCACATTGGCCGTGCTGTTACCCTGGGATTCTGAGTGATGACATTCTTCCAGAACCTCGCCCCCAAACCCTGCCACCAAAATGGGATAGCTAGGCAATGGGAGTGAGAACCAAAACTTCATTACTTTAAGCCATTAAAGTCTGTGTGGTTGTTCTACAATGTCACTCAGACTTCCCTAAGTATGAAGCTCATAGGAATCAATGCCCAGGTGCTCTCCTGGTCATGATTCAGCTGAAGAGCATGTCTAGCTGAGGTCAAAGGGTCTCACACTTTAACAGTTTCTGCACAGTCCATTTATTCAGTGCCATATAGATGATTTATGTTGTATTTTTGTGTTTGGTGATTTTGCATAAATGACCCTGTCACTAAGCTCCCATACTGAGCGTTTCCTAAATCCCCCTTCCCCTCTCTCAGATGAAGTCTTGACCAGTCCAGGGCCCCAACCCAGATGTATCGGGAGGGCTGATTTCTGCACACTCAAGATTCAGGTGCTGACAAGGTGGGATATGCTCATGTGTGTGCATTTCAGATGGGGTAGAAGTCAGACTGAGTTCTGCCTCCCCCTCTGGTAAAAATATATTCCCGTTGCAAGTAATAAATCAAGCCTATTGTATACAGCTTGGTTAGGTTCTAGATTAATGTTTATTACAGATTAAGTAGGCATGTTATAGGTTGTCCTGGGAACCTAACCATTTTTAATATTGTTTCCATGAGAAAATGTATTCCAAGTTCCAAACAATTGATTCACAAATTAACTCCTGGAACACTACCAGCTTTTAAAATGTGGACTCCTGTATAGCAAAAGGAGGAAGGCACAGAAACAAAGAGATAATACCCACGTTTGCTATCTTCTGGGTACAAGGTGGGTAGCTTAATAACGGTAAGACCATCAGAGCAGCCTATAAATTATATATTTACTTAGTCACTTAGGAGAGGGTTTTTTTTTTCTGTCAATTTCTGCTACACAATTCACATACGGGAGGAAATGATAAAGGAAATGATAAAGGAAAAGTGGCGGAATATATGGTCTCCTGATCCTGTCCACAGTACATCACCGTGTTTGTAATCCAGAGGCCCGTGCCCGGACAACTCTCTCCAGTCGACGGTTACCGGCCGAGAACAGATGGGGAATTGCCGATATACAGTGCTCACTGCCTTTTTTAGTGCACTCTTTGTCACGCTGACATTGGATAGACCTTGCTGTGGCAAATATCTGTCACTTTACACAGACCCGTCTGATCACACTACTGTGTTAAAACGAAAACCCCAATATAGGGAACAGGAAGACCAGGGGGGAGGTTGGAGTTTGTTAGTATACAAAGTATACATTTGATACACACCGTACAGGGTAGGCATTTACTGCTTGGCTGTTCACCATCCCTGGTATGAAATTTGACACTGGAAGAGAGTTCCAGAAATGAGACGAATTAGGAGCTACAGTTCTCACTAAAATGTGTAGTTCTAAACCAAGTGATACTGGCATATTTACAGAACAGAAGCAACCCTGAAAAATAATTGAGTCTATTACAGGTTGTAAAGAAAAGCCAGGACACCACTGTCCACTGAACATGCTAATTGAATCCGACCTTGCAAAAAGATGAAGCAACGAATGTTTTCTCTAATTGCAAAGGTCTCTGGCTGGGTACATACTCTATTTATCACTTCACACTTGGGTGATACATGGTGTTTCATACAGATCCTCTTTCTTAGGAAAAGATTCTTCGTTTGCAAAATAAGCCCACTGCCTTTTTATTGATGCCTCATGGAGTGCCTTCGCATGAGCCCTCGGGGAAGGAAACTCTAATTTCCAGGAAATTTTTAAGATTTCTAGGTTATGGATAACTCCGCTGAACAAGTTTCAGAGCCAAGGATAACTGCTTGGGAATCATCCCAGATTAAACACCAGATGAAACAGGCAGCTCACCTTCGTGTGGAATACTCGCACTTTCTAGGAGCCATGTCCAGTAACACCGGTTTGGACGGACAAACGCCTACCCTCAAGAGTTAAAGGTCGCAATGCAAGTTACACATGCTATCAACAGCAATTGCTCAGGTATAGATGCAGCCAACGTGTAGTTTTTAAAATCAGATCAGTAACCCACCAGTGTAGTAGCCCACGTTGATGAAGGTCAAGAACATTCTACATCAACGGAGCGACCACCACAGATTCTGTTAATTCCATGATGGTCTCCCCAGGACGAGTAAAAAGCAGTGGTGTCTTCTGGTATTTTGAGAGTCTACCTAACAATATGGGAATTTACTTCTTGTGATCTGATGACTGAGAACATGGTATCATTGGTATTTGTTTTCCTAATTAAACTTCTACCTAAAAGGCAGTGATCAGAATATAAGTAGGGAGGAATGGGTCTCAAACAGTATGAATTTCTTAGATATATGGAGAGTATGAGCCAATTTAATACATCTCAAAGGAGGTAACTGGGCATTTTTTGTATCCGACTTCTGATAAACACCCACCAAATGTTATAATTAGGTCCTTATTAGGAATGTGTCAAGATTAATCCATTAGAATACTAAGATTAAAAAGACCATGCTTGGTTTTTTTTGTGTATTTTAGCTCTGGAAGATGATTTTATATCAATGACATCTAGAAAACCCAGACTTGCATAGATTTAAAAACACAGACATAGATTCCATGTCCTTATTTAGGGAGCATGTTAATATACCTAGGTCTTTAAGTGAACCATGTATCACATAAGTAATAGGACAGATATAAGCAAATAACACATTTCTCCAGAGTTCTATGGAATACATTACAAGCTACACTGTTTTGCCAGCTAATCAGCTTGCTGCTGCTGGCCTTTAGAAAGTTGTACTTAATCAGCCAGAAAGGTGTTACTTTCAGGACTTGAACATAGCTTAGCATATGTGACAAAACACCCAAATATGAAACTTTATATTGTGGCATTATTTTGGTCCCCAGCACATAAGATACAAATCCTAAGGATACAAAAATGACATTTGGGAGTACTGAGCAAATTTTGTGGATGAATCGATTGCATCCTATTAATATCTCAATTATGTATATGTACAGAAACACAGATTCCAATACATACTTATCTGTGTGTAGGATTTCACACAAGTTATAAATTATAAATAGCATAGGATTAAATGTAATGTGTAGTATTGGATCCAAGCCAAAGCAGAATCTTGTCTGAATAAGGATTCTTCCACCATGAGAATCTCTTATGTCATCACTGTTTATGTATCATTTTGAGCCCTTGCTTTTTCTAACTTCTAACACTTAACTATTTCCCTCTAGTTTAAATGGCAGCTTCCTCTATATTTTTTATATATTCCTCTATATTATTTTCCACAATACCTCAAAGACTACTAAAATATAGTGACTCTGAGGATTAACATGCAACACATTATAGCTTTTAATGAAATTTGTATTTCTCTGCTAATACTCATCAAGAGTATCCCTTCAGAATGTAGAAACTTTCAACTTTTTAGTATTTTTGAAAGAGAGGGAGATAAAGCAGGCGTGGGGGAGGGGCAGAGAGAGAGGGAGACACAGAATTGAAAGTAGGCTCCAGGCTCTGAGCTGTCAGCACAGAGCCCAACGCAGGACTCAAACTCGTGAACTGTGAGATGATGACCCGAGCCCAAGTAAGATGCTTAACCGACCGAGTCACCCAGGTGCCCCAGAACGTAGAAACTTTAAATACAAAGTCCTTTTATTTCACAGATATTTACCATACACCTAGTATAAGCCAAGCACTGTTCCATATATTGGGATATATCAGTGGGCAAAAGACAAAAAAAAAAAAAAAAAAAAAAAAAAAACACCTGCCTTTTTGTAGCTTATGATTCCAGCAGTGGAATGTAGGTAACCTAAATCATGTAAAATATTTAGTGTGTCAGAAGCCGAGAAGTGTTATGGAAGAAAAGCCAGGAAGTGGACTAGGGAATGGTAGTGGTAGGAGGAGGATGTGGTTTTAACTGGGAAGAGTGGGGTCACCCTTGATGAGAAAGTGATACCTGAGCAAAAATCTGAAGACTGGAAGGCGTTGGTGGGACTTCCAGTGTGGGGTTCCCAAGTAGGAGAATCCAGCTGTGCTCAGTGGTAGAAGGGGCCCTGCAGAAGCACGGCCGAGAAGAGTTCAGCACAAGAAGGGGCCCCCACCTGTAGAAGATCCCACAGGCAGGAGGACTGTGGATGGGTGTTTAAAGACGGGTAACATGAGCACCGACTTGCATAAAGGACGACTCTGGTTATTGTGCTGGGTAGAGACAATCAGGGAGGTGATTCACAAGCCCACTGCAATAATCTAGTCAAGAGAGGTATAGCATTTGGTGGCAGTGAAAATGGTAAAAATTGGTCTGAGTCTGGATATATTCTGAGAAATTTTACAATGGGTTAATCGTATACAAGAGACAAGAGCAGGAGTTGACAGACGAGTGTGTGCGAGCCAAGGTGGGTCAGAGAGAAAGAAAATCCCAAGCAGGCTTTGCACCGTCAGCACAGAGCAAACTCATGTTCCATGCGATCATGACCTGAGCCAAAATCAAGAGTCAGACACTCAATCGACTGAGCCACCCAGGCGCCCCAACAGCCATCTCCTTCTTAATTACTAAAACCTGACAGCAACTAGGATTCCCTAATTAGGGGAACAGGTAAATAAACTGTGGCACAACCAGACAATGGAAGATGAGTGCTAAGAAGGAATGAGCTGTGAAGCCATGAAGAGTCACCACTAAGTAAAAGAAGCCAATCTTGAACCATTAACCTACTGTTCCTATCTATAGTTGGAATCTATAGGACACTCTGGAAAAAGCAAAAGTAGGGACCCAGTAAAAAGATCAGGGGGTCGAGGACGGAGGGATAGACAGGCAGAGCACAGAGGCTCTCATGGCAGTCAGACTATCCTGTAAGATACCATAACGATGGATACGCATCCTTATGAACATGTCTAAGCCCACAGAACGTGCAACAGAGGGAAGTCCTAACGTAAACTGTGGACTCCGGTGATAATGGTGGGTCAACGTAGGTTCACCAGCTGTAAATAATGTGCCACACTGGTGGGGGATGTGGACAGTGGAGGGAGGGGGGCTGTGGGGGGCAGGGGTGTATAGGAACTCTCCATACCTCTCAGTTATGCTGTGTATCCAAAACTTCTCTAAGTGTCATTTTTAAAAGTCTGTATGTACGATCCAGAGTACATCTTGCTCAGGTATCGAGGTAATATCTTAATAGCATGAACTTGTAAATATTAAACTATGTTTGGCCTACAAATGGCGATTCCCAGTATGTTCACCACTGTGCAGTTTTGACGGCGGGGGAAATAACCCAGATGCCAGTCGTGAGGGGAACAGTTTGGTAAAATGTAGTCGATGATACAAAACCTTGGTTTGCAAGCATAATTTGTTCTGGAACATGTTTGTAATCCAAAGCATGTGTATCAAAGTGAGTTTCCCCAGAAAAAATAATGGACACTCAGACGATTCATTCCACAACCCGAAAAATATTCACATAAAAATTATTAGGGTACTTGAATACAAAATAAATACAAAATATAAAGAAAAATAAACAAATCACCCTGCACTTACTTTTGAAAACCTTCATGGCTGGTGTGAGGGAGACAGGAGGGTTATTGTGTAGGCCAAGTTTCACGATCAGTAACAGAATCGCTGCTATCTATTGGCTCAACGGAATCTTTCTGCATGGGGGCCACTGTATACCCTCACGTGGATGTTGACTACAGGGCAGTAGTAATTAACTCTGGTCATAGACTGTATTTAATGGAACTGGTAATAAGGCAGCAAAGGGTCTAGGTCTGCAGGCAGCCTGACCTAAAATGAAGCAAAGCCTTCCTAAGCTCACTCTTGTCTGGAAAAGCAAAGGACTATCCACAGGTGCTTTGAAGGGACAGAAAATACACCAGTGCCAGTTGTGGGCACCGTCCAACGTTCTGAAAAATCACTCATTTCTGCCAAACACTGCAGCCTGAGGCCAAGCATGGGAGATGATCACCCCCAATCTAAGAGACAGAACACATACACACACACCACTATTGGCTCAGTTGTGATCATGTGACATTCAGCATCACGTACTCTTCGCATCACAAGACCTTACTCATCAAGTTACGGTTTACTAAAAAACTTTCTTCGTCTTGCAGAACACTCGAGAGCAAGTTGCTTGCAATCTGAGGTTTTCCTGTCTTGTTTAGTGACCGGGCCCAACAGAATAGGAACACATTCAGCACCACAGACTGAACTTTCAAATGCAGTGTGAAATATGGCCTTTTGTAGCAACGTGGATGGAACTGGAGAGTGTGATGCTAAGTGAAATAAGCCATACAGAGAAAGAGATACCATATGGTTTCACTCTTATGTGGATCCTTAGAAACTTAAACCCATGGGGGAGGGGAAGGAAAAAAAAAAAAAGAGGTTAGAGTGGAAGAGAGCCAAAGCATAAGAGACTCTTAAAAACTGAGAACAAACTGAGGGTTGATGGGGGGTGGGAGGGAGGGGGGGTGATTGGTATTGAGGAGGGCACCTTTTGGGATGAGCACTGGGTGTTGTATGGAAACCAATTTGACAATAAATTTCATATTTAAAAAAATAAAAATCCAGCGAAAAGTGAGTATGTGAGAGAAACATCTAGAACAACAGCAGTTACATAAAGTAAAAACACACAGCTGTGCGTTTAGCAAAGATAGGAAAATGCATGCTTCTCCATGGACTTATTGGTAGAGTTAAGTGTTAATTTGCCTGTGAGGAAGATGGTGGGTGTGGAGATTAGCAATAAAGGAAGAAAATATTAGAAATTCATGCCTATCAGCAAGGGAAGATCTGTGTGCCCAGCCAATGATAGTGGGCCAGGAACTGAAGAGGATCATAACTCAAATCTCTAGATCTGTGGTTAAAATTAAGCTACAAACATTTCCTGTTAGGATTATTGTGCAGATTAAGTTAGAAAATATGTTCAAAGGGCTTAGCCCAGTTTAGTACATAGAGAATATGGAATACATGATAACCGATAATGTTGTTACAATTATCATCGCTATTAGAGCTGTGTTTTTTCACTCCTTAATGGAGATTTCCACCAATGTTGTTCGTTTTAGAGGGACTTGGGGGAAAACGACGTGTCACAAAAATGATGACCATCAAGTCGTGACTCCCGCAGAAACACAGTACAGTTTAGCTTGTTTCCATATTCTACCGGCTTCCTAGAACTGCCAAGGGAATTGGCACAGGCCCGCTTTTGGAAATGAAGCGACAAGACTGAGTTCTCACTTGTGTGAAAAGCAGACAAGAGCAAGGCCTCTTCCTCCACGCCCGGAGCCGGAAACCAGGACAGGTGCGATTCCTGCTGGCCTTCAGTCCGGAGTCTAGGCGGCCAGGGAACCAAACGAGCAGCAAGCAGCTCTGTAAATCCAACCCAGAAGCAGAGTGGATTTGCTGAGGGTTGGTTTTCAGAGAAGCAAAAGCCTGCAGTGTCACCACGACCAGTCAGAACTGACGTGACAGGGTGCACGATGGAAGGGACGCTGGGCAGCAGGAACGGCCTATACCAACAGCCCCGGGGTGGGGAGGTGCGGCCAGCTTGTGCTGCTTGGGCACGAAGCCCACCCTGACTGCAGCCTGGGAGGCAGCAGCCCTGACTGCCTATGCCCTCCCAGGCTCACCCCCTCCTTCAAGCCGGTAGGCTTTGTCCAGGGCCGTCACCAACTCTGCAGTGCCTGCCCCTGTGCCCAAGTTCCCCCCACCGCCCCCGACAGCCTGCTGGCCCAGGGCTCGGGAATTCCTGTGGACACACGTAACACCTCCACCGAATAGGAGGCAAAACCCTAAACAGGGCCAATATTGAGGCTTTATAAGCAGCTTTAATTACTTCACTAGTGAAGAAACTGCAGGTGAAGACAGAGAATATTAAAGAAATGAGGGGTAAGAACACCAAGATTTAACCCACGGTGTGGCAATTCCAGGCGGTTAAATGCATAGGACTTGAACTTAGAGATGCGGCCGGAGTATGGACTTTACTTCTTGGGAGTCGACCCTACAGAATTCAGCGGCATCTCTACATTAGTTTGCTCAGCTGGAAAATTTGGTCCAGTGCCGCTGGAATATTGAAAGCAGACGATGTTACCTATATGGACTGATTAACACCCAGGGTGGGACAGTATCAACAAATAATAATAAAGCAACAAGTAATAATAAAGCAACAACTACTAACCCCGTCACCATTTGTTAAACCATACTTGGTCCAAAGCATAGTTAACAGTTCTGCCCCCAAAATATCTTCCAGCTGTTTGGCACAATATTAGTGCTGGAGTACCTTTCAGCGGCTATCAAACCTCACAAAGACGCCACTAATATGGGATTTATCCCCCACACCATGGCCTCCCTTTGGGCTTGTGCCTTCAGCTTTCAAGATCATGCATCGCACACGACAATGTAAACCGACCAAGAAGAAATGGTTCCCCGGGTTTTCCCCAAAGTCACACCTGCTGTGGTCCAGCCAGAGGGTAGCGGACAGCCGGGATTTGCTCTACGTGGAGCTGAGGAGGCTCACCTTGTAGCCGCCCCCCAACACCCCCTCATCCCTCGTGGGCCCCGAACAGTGCAAGGTGACAGTCACAGGAGAACGTGATAAACACATAGGAGGAGCTACGCGATCCTGAAGCACATGGCAGGCTGTGTTGGAACAGGCCGTTCATGGCCTGTGATGTCGGAGACTGTGGGCAATAGAAGCTTCTACAGAGAAGAGGATGAAGAGAAGAGTGGGCAGAGGAGAAAACATGAACCCATCAGGACAACGTGAGAGCACGAAATAGAGAGGGACCTAGAAAGTTCTGTGGTTGGAGCCATATATAGATCTATCTATCTATCTAGATATCCTTAAAAATTCTTTCCTCAGGTAAAACCTGACTCCTGCCAAAAGGTTTAATCAATAACAATAAAGCTCATACAGAGCAAATTTAACAGGGCTGGTGGCTTACATAATTAAAACGCAAAAGAACTAGTTATCCAGGAGCTGGAGGAGAAGGGTCCATACGTTATAAATGATGACCATTAGGTAGCATGTATATCAATGGGTAAGCTAAATCATGATGAAAAAAAAAAAAGGGTTTACATTGTTAGACGCATCTAGTGCAGATTTTTAATACTATTTAAAACTAATCACAATTTTGAAAATATTTATTAAACAATAATGCTGTGGCCTGAATGTGCGTGTCCCCTCAGATTCCTATGGTAAATTCTGAAGCCTAGGTGATAGTCATGGACGATGGCCTTTGCAAGTCAGGTTGTCATAAGGTGGGACCCTCATGAATAACATCACTGCTTTTTAGAAACATTTTTTTAACATTTACTTTTGAGACAGAGGGAGACACAGAATCCAAAGAAGGCTCCAGGCTCTGAGCTGTCAGCACAGAGCCCAACGCAGGCTCAAACTCACGGACTGTGAGATCATGACCTGAGCCAAAGTCAGATGCTTAACTGACTGAGCCACCCAAGAGCCCCTCACTGCTCTTTAGAATAAGGCTCCCAGACCCCGCCCCCCCCATCCCATCCCTGCTGCCACGTGTGGCCATGAGGAGGGTCACGGGGCCTGGAAGACCCCCAACTTGACCGTGCACCCTGATCTCACACCTCCAGGTCCCAAAGGACAAGAAATAAATCCCTGTTAATAAGCCTCCCAGGATGTTGCATTTAGTTATGGCAGCCAGAGGTGAACATCACACAAATGCCTTCCGTCTACTATTACCAATCAGAGGGAGAACAGCTAAAATTAATTTGTTTCCATTCAACATATATTTGTTGGATACTGTCTTACAACATTCTCGGTCCTAGAAATACAGCAGTGAACAGAACAGATTCATGCCCCTATCTTCTTGGCCTTTATGTTCTGGAAGGGAATTGTTTGGTATGTTTAAAAGTGAAAAAGTCTACTTAAAACTTTTTTTTAAATGTTCATTTATTTTTGGAAGAGAGAGCATGAGCAGGAGAGGGGCAGAGAGAAAGGGAGACATAGAATCTGAAGCAGATTCCAGGCTCTGAGCTGTCAGCACAGAGCCTGACGCAGGGCTCGAATTCATGAACCACGAGATCATGACCTGAGCCAAAGGTGGACCCTCAACCGACTGAGCCACCCAGGTGCCCTTAAGTCTATTTTAGGAAGATGCCTATATGATACTAGTCAGAATTTTTAACAGAACTAGAATATGCACACTTTTCATTTCAAGGGAATTGAGGATGTCTGCTTGAAATTGGGAGGAGGCAGATTTTTAGACATTTCTAGAACTACTGAACTTCTAAGATGCAATCTAAGGCCTCATATTCATTCACCGCCACGCCATCCATAAATCCAGCTAGGAGCTCGGACCACCTTTCCATAGGTTTTCATACTCCGTGCATGGATTTGGATATTCTAAGAGAAAGCTCACAGCTTCAGGGGCTGACTCTGAACACAGGTGCAGTCTTTAACAGGCTCCTGAAACTCATTACTGCACAGATTTGTAATTTTGTGTTTAAGAATGAAAGAGTAGATAATGCAATAGAAGGATTGGACTTCACCATCAGATCACCTGCAGGTCATTCTGATGACACCGCAGAGAAGGCCTTCTGCAATTACAGACACCTTGGTATATTTAACAGAGGTGAGACCACCTGGTGCCACTAACCAGTTACAGAAATAAAGTCAAAGAGCAGGGAGCCAACTCAGAGTGGCCTCTGTGGTCTCCTGTCAGTATGAACGCAACTGATTTTTAAGGTGTTTTCCTGAACAACTGCTTGACCTCCTAGCTTCATACTTGTTGAAAGTGGCTTGACAACAATCTTCACTATTTGTGACATTAAAATACTTACAGATAGAGGTACATGTAGGAACTTTTACATATTTTCAGATTTAAACAGAATCTCTTCCTCAAAGAGACAGAACATCTTCAGAGTACTTAATTCTATTCCCCCCAATGGCCTAGTCCAATTTTGATACTAAACAACACTTAAAGCATTGTTTGAACTCAACCTCTCTTTACAGGTATGTGCTGGAATTCAACTTTACCAACCTCAGTCTCAGAAGTCCGTTTGAGTCAAAGACCTGAAAAACGTATTTTCATTAGATTTGTATTAAGTTGAAAGAAATCCAAATCAAATATTTTGGCAGTGAATGGCGGTCAACCTCACACTATAAAATGGCAGTCGATGGAAAACCACGTTTACACACTCATTTGTTCATGATACACAATCGTAAAATACGGCACAAATTTCAGAGAAAGATACAGCAGTTCTCCAAAGACACGCAGATACTGCGGAACTCATAGCATTTAACATTCCTCAGAAAGTGGCACTCAGTGTGACCTAATGGAAGAAAAGTACCCTTTTGATCTCTTGAAAGGGGTAATTATGACAAAAAAAAAAAAAAAGTGACAAGTACTGTGGGTACAACCTATTTTTAAAATTTCTTTACTTATAAGAGATGTGTTTTCATATATTTTACTCTGTGATAATACTTTAGAAGAGTTCAATTCAAATATTGAGATAATAGCTATATATTAAATTTTAAAACAATAAAAGGTTAACAGGATTTTCTTGCCTTCCTAAAACGAATGTATTTAAGCACCCTTTATCATTAAAAAATTTTCTATAATTTTTTTAATGTTTATTTTTAAGAGAGAGAAAGAGAGAAAAAGCAAGCACACAGAGGAGGGGAAGAAAGAGAGAGGGAGACACAGAATCTAAAGCAGGTTCCAGGCTCCGAGCTTTCAGCACAGAGCCTGATGTGGGGCTCAAACCTATGAACTGTGAGATCATGACCTGAGCTGAAGTTGGGCGCTTAACTGACTGAGCCCCCCAGGCACTTCATCAAGAAAATTTTTAAAAAATGTGTTAAAAAGACCCAGCTCAGATTAACAAAGGTCCAAATGTCTGACACCACTGTAGTGACAGGAGTGTGGCTTGGTATTCTCATGTGTTACTGTTTACTTGTAGCACAGCAATGGAGGGTAGTTCCGCACATCAAAATAATATGCATTCTATTTTACCCACCACTTATAATTCTACAAGTTTTTTTATAGGTAAACTTACAACACATGAATAAACACATATGCATATATATATATATATATATATATTGCACGCATGTGTATGTACGATGCAGGCATAGATACATATATACCTACAAATACACTGCAGCATTTCCAAAAATAAGCAATTAGTGGAAACCTGGAAGTACACTAACATAACACTGGTTGAATTATGGTATCTTCATGTATTAGAATACTATGCAAAATGAACAGGAAATTATGATTCAAAGTGTACATATACTGTTCAAAGGAAAACGAGGTATAGGGCAGTGTATGTGTGAGGCTAACTTCGGTGTAAAAAGGAGGTTATCCATGTACATATGTTTTAATACAACACTTTCCATCTAAGTAAATACAAATTAGTAACAGGGAGGATCTGAGAAGAAACAGAAGTGGTTGTGGTTGAAAAAGCTGGAATGATGATTTCCCCATACATACCCTGCCAACTAATCTTTGACAAAGCATGAAAGAATATCCAATGGAAAAAAGACAGTCTCTTTAACAAATGGTGCTGGGAGAACTGGACAGCAACATGCAGAAGAATGAAACTAGACCACTTTCTTACACCATTCACAAAAATAAACTCGAAATGGATCAAGGGCCTGAAACTGAGACAAGAAAACATCAAAACCCTAGAGGAGAAAGCAGGAGACAACCTCTCTGACCTCAGCCGCAGCAATTTCTTACACTGATATATCTCCGAAGGCAAGGGAATTAAAAGCAAAAAGGAACTATTGGGCCCTCATGAAGATAAAAACTTCTGCACTGCAAAGGAAACAATCAACAAAACTAAAAGGCAACCAACAAAATGGGAAAAAGATATTTGCAAATGACATATTGGACAAAGGGCTGGTATCCAAAATCTATAAAGAGCTCACCAAACTCCACACCCAAAAAACAAATAATCCAGTGAAGAAATGGGTAGAAGACCTGAATAGACACTTCTCTAAAGACAACATCCAGATGGCCAACAGGCACATGAGAAGACGCTCAACGTCGCTCATCAGGGAAATCCAAAATCACACTGAGTTATCACCTCACACCAAAGTGGCCAAAATGAACAAATCAGAAGACTATAGATGCTGGTGAAGATGTGGAGAAACAGGAACCCTCTTGCACTGTTGGTGGGAATGCAAACTGGTACAGCCGCTCTAGAAACCAGTGTGGAGGTTCTTCAAAAAATTAAACATAGACCTACCCTATGACCCAGCAATAGCACTGCTAGGAATTTACCCAAGGGATACAGGAGTACTGATGCATAGGGGCACTTGTACCCCAGTGTTTATAGCAGCACTCTCAACAATAGCCAAATTATGGAAAGAGCCTAAATGTCCATCAACTGATGAAAGGATAAAGAAATTGTGGTTTATATCCACAATTGAATACTACTTGGCAATGAGAAAGAATGATATCTGGCCTTTTGTAGCATAGCAACATGGATATAACAGGAGAGTGTTCTGCTAAGTGAAATAAGTCATAAAGAGAAAGACAGATACCATGTTTTCACTCTTATGTGGATCCTGAGAAACTTACCAGAAGACCATGGGGGAGTGGGAAGGAAAAAAAAAAAAAAGAGGGAGGGAGGCAAACCATAAGAGACTCTTAAAAACTGAGAACAAACTGAGGGTTGATGGGGGGTGGAGGGAGTGGAAGTGGGTGATGGGCATTGAGGGCACCTATTGGGATGAGCACTGGGTGTTGTATGGAAACCAATTTGAGAATAAATTTCATATTAAAATAAATAAGCAAAGCATGTGACAGAATTGCCTATTAAGTTTAAGAACAAACTAATTAATGGCAATAAAAATTCAGCACCAATGTTCCTTACTTGTGTAGTCTGGCATTTAACCTTTCTTCATCATTATTGAGGTTCTACTGACAGGAGGGCCACAGGGGTCTCAGACCTGGCCCAGAGGCACCAACACATTTGGGGTAGGAGGCAGTGAAGTACCCACCTAGTAATAGCTCCGATGAACTCTCGGCTCTTCTTGCATTCTCAAATTCCCCTACACTCCACATGGTAAACTCAGCAAGATCAAGTGAATGAAAAGAGGAGTCACACACTGGGACAATCACAACAGACATATCTGAGGAAGGGCTGTTCTCCAAATTATGGAAAGAACTTAAAACCCAAGAAAACAAGCAACTCCATTTCAAAATGGGCCAAAGATCTTAATAGACCCCTCACCCAAGAAGGTATGCAGACAGAAAATAAGCATATGAAAAGATGCTCCACATCATAGATTATAGAGAAACGCAATATAGAACGATGAGATATCACTGCACACCTAATTTTTTTTAAGTTTATTTATCTATTGAGAGAGAGGACAAACAGGGAAGGAGCAGAGAGAATACCAAGAAGCCTCCACATCATCAATGCAGAACTTGATGTGGGGCTCAAACTCACAAACTGAGTTCATGACCTGAGCTGAGACCAAGACTCAAATGCTTAATCAACTGTGCCACCCAGGCTCCACTGCACACCTATTAAAATGGCCAAAACCTGACAACACCAAATGTTAGTGATGATGTGGGAGTGCAGGAACTCTCATTGGGGTGGAAATGCAAAATGATATAGTCATTTAGGAAGACTGTTTAGTCTTGTAAGAAGCCACAAACTTATTCTCACCATATGATCCACCAATCCTATCTCCTGTGGTATTTACCCATAGGAGTTGAATGCTTATGCTCACACACAAACCTGCACACAGATGTTTATAGCAAACGTTCATTTATAACTGCCAAAATATAGAAGCAACCAAGATGTCCTCCACTGGGGTAACAGTTAAAGCAACTGTGGTATATCCATAGCTATCATAATATTCAAAGGTGAGAAACAGAGCTTTTCCCCTAAGGTCAGGAATGAGACAAGGATGTCCACTCTCACCATAATTATTCAACATAGTATTGGGAGTCTTAGCCACAGCAATCAAACAAGAAAAGGAATCCAAATCAGGAAGGAAGACCTAAAACGTTCACTATTTGCAAGTAACATGATACCACATACAGAAAACCCTAACGATTCCACTAAAATACTACTAGAAAATGAGAAATGACTTCATTAAGGGTGCAGGATACAAAAAAAAAAAAAAAAAAAAAAAAAAAAAAAAAAAAAAAAAAATCAACGTAGAGAAATCCATTATATTTCTACGCAATAATGAAGTAGAAGAGAAGAAAACAATCCAATTTACAATTCAACCAAAAATAAAATGCCTAGGAATAAATCTAACCAAGGAGGTGAAAGACCTGTACTCTGAAAACTAAAACACTGACAAAAGAAACCAAAGAGGACAAAAACCAAATGGAAAGATATTCCATGCTCATGGATTACAAGAGCAAATGTTAAAATGTCTATTATACCCAAAGCAGTCTACAGATATAATGCAATTCCTATCAAAATACTAACAGCATTACTAGAACAAATAATCCTAAAATTTGTATGGACCCATAAGAGACCCAGAATAGCCAAAGCAATCTTGAAAGAGAAAAACAAAGCTGGAAGTAACACAAATCAAGGTTTTAACTTGTACTACAAGCCTACAGTAATCCAAATAGTATGGTACAGACACCAAAACAAATACATAGATCAAAAGAACAGAATAGAAAATCCAGAAATAAACCCAGAATTATATGGTCAATTCACTTTCAACCAACGGGGCAAAAGTATGCAATGGGAAAAAGTCTCAAGAAATGGTGTTGGGAAAATTGGACAGTTAGATGAAAATGGACCATTTTCCTTACACTGTACACAAAGACACTCAAAATGGATTGAAGACCTAAATGTCAGATGAGAAACCTATAAATCCTACATGAAAGCAGAGTAATTTCTCTGACAACAACCTTAGCAACATTTTCTAGGTAAGTATCATGGGGCAAGGGAAATAAAAGAATAAACTACTGACCCCTCATCCAAATAAAAGGCTTCTACATGGTAAAGGAAACTATCAAATAACTAGAAGACAACCTACCAAATGGGAGAAGATACTTGCAAATGACATATGTGACAAAAGGATAGTAGCCAAAATACATAAAGAACTTCTATAACACCAAAAAATAATCCAATTAAGATGGACAGAAGACATTTTTTCCAAAGACAACATGCAAATGGCCAACAGACACATGAAAAGGTGCTCAGCATCACTCACCAGGGACATGCAAATCAAAACAAGGTACCACCTCACAAGGGTCAGAATAGTTACAATCAAAAACTCAAATGACAATATTGGCAAGGATGTGGAGAAAAGGAACCCTCATGCACTGTTGGTGGAAATGCAAACTGGTGCATCTACTGTGGAGACAATATGGAGGCTACTCAATTAAAAATAGGGGATGCCTGGGTGACTCAATCTTAAGAGTCTGACTCTTGATATAGGCTCAGGTCATGATCTTGTGGTCCCTGCTGAGTGTGGAAGGCTGCTTGAGATTCTCTGCCCCTCCCCCCATGCATGCTTTCCCCTCTCTCGAAATAAACTAAAAAATTAAAAATAGAATTACTATATGAACCAGTAAGGACATTACTGGATATTTATCCAAAGGGTAAAAGAGCACTAATTTGAAAACATATACACATCCCTGTTTATTTCAGCCCTATTTACAAGAGTCAAATTATGGAAGCAGCCCAAATGTCCATCCATAGATAAACAGATAAAAAAGATGTGGTGTATATATATGGTGGAATATTACTCAGCCATAAAAAGGATGAAATCTTGCTATTTACACAACATGGATGGATTGATAGAGCATCATACTAGGCAAAATAAAATTACCTCATAACTTTACTCATATGTAGATTTTAACAAAGAAAAATGAGGAAACAAAAACAGACTTAACTATAGAGAACAAATTGATCATTACCGGCGGGGATGTGGGTAAAGGGACAAGTTAACTAGCTACAGAGGTTTAATGGTACACTTATTTTCATCTGCAAGAAATATTAAAGGGGATTATTTGAATGCAAAGGAGATACCAAAAGTAAAAGAGTCAGAAAATTTCGAGAGGATCCTGGGAAGATGGCGGCGTAGGAGGACGCTGGGCTCACCGCGCGTCCTGCTGATCACTTAGATTCCACCCACACCTGCCTAAATAACCCAGAAAACCACCAGAAGACTAGCAGAACGGAGTCTCCGGAGCCAAGCGCAGAAGAGAGGCCCACGGAAGAGGGTAGGAAGGGCGGAGAGGCGGTGCCCGCTCCACGGACTGGCAGGAGGGAGCCGGGGCGGAGGGGCGGCCCGCCGGCCAAGCAGAGCCCGAGTCTGGCTGGCAAAAGCAGAGGGGCCGGACGGAGTGTGTTTGGAGGGCGAGCGGGACTTAGCATCTGGGAGGTCGTAAGTTAACAGCTGTGCTCAGGGAACGGGAGGGCTGGAGGACAACAGGAGGGAGAGTTGTTGAGCCCTGGAAAGACACAGAGCTCAGCTTGGCGGGGAACAAAGGCGCTCGCCAGCACCATCTCCCCCACACATCCACCAGCCAAAATCCCAAAGGGAACCAGGGAACTTGCTTGCACCGCTCAAACACTGAACGCTGTGCTTCTGCGGATCCATCCCTCCAAGGGCAGGTCTGACTCCCTGCTGCTACCACAGGGCCCCTCCCAAAGCGAATTACCGAAGGAGAAGGGAGCTAAACCTGCCCCTCCCGCGCCCCCATGCACCTTGCCTATCCACCGCAGCTAATATGCCAGATCCTCAGAACCACAAGCCTGGCAGTGTGCAAGTAGCCCAGACAGGCCACGCCACCCCACAGTGAATCCCGCCCCTAGGAGAGGGGAAGAGAAGGCACACACCAGTCTGACTGTGGCCCCAGTGGTGGGCTGGGGGCAGACATCGGGTCTGACTGCGGTCCCGCCCACCAACGCAGGTTATTCAAGACAGCACAGGGGAAGTGCCCCGAAGTCCCTACCAACTCCAGGGACTATCCAAAATGACCAAAGGGAAGAATTCCCTCAAAATAATCTCCAGGAAATAACACCTAGCGAACTGATCAAAAAGGATTTAAACAATATAACAGAAAGTGAATTTAGAATAATAGTCATAAAATTAATCGCCGGGCTTCAAAACAGTATAAAGGACAGCAGAGAATCTATCGCTACAGAGATCAAGGGACTAAGGAACAGCCAGGAGGAGCTAAAAAAGGCTATCAATGAGCTGCAAAAATAAAAATGGAGACAACCACGGCTCGGATTGAAGAGGCAGAGGAGAGAATAGGTGAACTAGAAGATAAAATTATGGAAACAGAAGCAGCTGAGAAAAAGATAAAAAAATCCAGGAGTATGAGGGGAAAATTAGAGAACTAAGTGATGCACTAAAGAGAACTAATATACGCATAATTGGTATTCCAGAGGAGGAAGAGAGAGGGAAAGGTGCTGAAGGTGTACTTGAAGAAATAATAGCTGAGAACTTCCCTGAACTGGGGAAGGAAAAAGGCATTGAAATCCAAAAGGCACAGAGAACTCCCTTCAGACATAAACTTGACTCGATCTTCTCCATGACATATCATAGTGAAACTGGCAAAACACAAGGATAAACAGAAAATTCTGAAAGTAGCTAGAGATAAACGTGCTCTAACATATAAAGGGAGACCTATAAGACTCGTGACCCATCTCCTACTGAAACTTGGCAGGCCAGAAAGGAATGGCAAGAGATATTCAATGTGATGAACAGAAAAAAATATGCAGCTGAGAATCCTTTATCCAGCAAGTCTGTCATTTAGAATAGAAGGAGAGAATAAGGTCTTCCCAAACAAAAACTGAAGGAATTCGTCACCACTAAACCAGCCCTACAAAAGATCCTAAGGGGGATCCTGTGAGACAAAGCACCAGAGACATTGCTACAAGCATGAAACCTATGGACATCACAATGACTCTAAACCCCTATCTTTCTATAATAACATTGAATGTAAATGGACTAAATGATCCAACCAAAAGACATAGGGTATCAGAATGGATAAAAAAAAAACAAGACTCATCTATTTGCTGTCTACAAGAGACTCCTTTTAGACCTGAAGACACCTTCAGATTGAAAGTGAGGGGATGGAGAACTATTTATCATGCCACTGGAAATCAAAAGAAAGCTGGAGTAGCCATACTTATAGCAGACAAACTAGACTTTAAATTAAAGGCTGTAACAAGAGATGAAGAAGGGCATTATATAATCATCACAGGGTCTATCCATCAGGAAGAGCTAACAATTATAAATGTGTGTGCCGAATACGGGAGCCCCCAAATATATAAAAAAATTACTCACAAACATAAGCAACCTTATTGACAAGAATGTGGTCATTGCAGGGGACTTTAACACCCCACTTACAGAAATGGATAGATCATCTAGACACATGGTCAATAAAGAAACAAGGGCCCTGAATGATACATTGGATCAGATGGACTTGACAGATCTATTTAGAACTCTGCATCCCAAAGCAACAGATATACTTTCTTCTCGAGTGCACATGGAACATTCTCCAACATAGATCATATACTAAGTCACAAAACAGCCCTTCATAAGTATACAAGATTTGAGATCATACCATGCATACTTTCAGACCACAATGCTATGAAGCTTGAAATCAACCACAGGAAAAAGTCTGGAAAACCTCCAAAAGCATGGAGCTTAAAGAACACCCTACTAAAGAATGAATGGGTCAACCAGGCAATTTGAGAAGAAATTAAAAAATATATGGAAAAGAAAATGAAAATACAACAATCCAAATGCTTTGTGATGCAGAGAAGGCAGTCCTGAGAGGAAAATACATTGCAATCCAGGCCTATCTCAAGAAACAAGAAAAATCCCAAATACAAAATCTAACAGCACACCCAAAGGAAATAGAAGCAGAACAGCAAAGGCAGCCTAAACCCAGCAGAAGAAGAGAAGTAATAAAGATCAGAGCAGAAATAAACAATATAGAATCTAAACAAAACTGTAGAGCAGATCAACGAAACCAAGAGTTGGTTTTTTGAAAAAATACAATTGATAAACCTCTAGCCAGGCTTCTCAAAAAGAAAAGGGAGATGACCCAAATAGATAAATCATGAATGAAAATGGAATTATTATAACCAATCCCTCAGAGATACAAGCAATTATCAGGGAATACTATGAAAAATTATATGCCAACAAACTGGACAACCTGGAAGAAATGGACAAATTCCTAAACACCCACACTCTTCCAAAACTCAATCAGGAGGAAATAGAAAGCTTGAACAGACCCATAACCAGCGAAGAAATTGAATCAGTTATCAAAAATCTCCCAACAAATAAGAGTCCAGGACCAGATGGCTTCTCAGGGGAGCCAGACGTTTAAACACGTTCTACCAGACGTTTAAAGCAGAGATTATACCTATCCTTCTCAAGCTATACCAAAAAATAGGGAAGGAAAACTTCCAGACTCACTCTATGAAGCCAGTGGTACTTTGATTCCTAAATCAGACAGAAACCCATTAAAAAAAGAGAACTACAGGCCAATATCCCTGATGAATATGGATGCAAAAGTTCTCAATAAGATACTAGCAAATTGAATTCAATAGCATATAAAAAGAATTATTCACCATGATCAAGTGAGATTCATTCCTGGGATGCAGGGCTGGTTCAACAGTCGCAAATCAACGTGATACATCACATTAATAAAAGAGAAGATAAGAACCATATGAACCTGTCAATTGATGCAGAAAAGGCACTTGACAAAATTCAGCAACGTTTCTTAATAAAAACCCTCGAGAAAGTTGGGATAGAAGGAACATACTTAAAGGTGATAAAAGCCATTTACGAAAAGCCCACAGCTAACATCATCCTCAACGGGGAAAAACAGAGCTTTTTCCCTGAGATCAGGAACACGACAGGAATGTCCACTCTCACTGCTGTTGTTTAACATAGGGTTGGAAGTTCTGGCATCAGCAATCAGACAACAAAAGGAAATCAAAGGCATCAAAATTGGCAAAGATGAAGTCAAGCTTTCGCTTTTTGCAGATGGCATGATATTATACATGGAAAACCCGACAGACTCCACCAAAAGTCTGCTAGAACTGATACATGAATTCAGCAAAGTTGCAGGATACAAAATCAATGTACAGAAATCAAAATCAATGTGCATTCTTAAAGAAACTGATCCCATTTACAATTGCACCAAGAAGCATAAAATACCTAGGAATAAATCTAACCAAAGATGTAAAAGATCTGTATGCTGAAAACTATAGAAAGCTTATGAAGGAAATTGAAGAAGATACAACGAAATGGAAAAACATTCCATGCTCATGGGTTGGAAGAATAAATATTGTCAAAATGTCAATACTACCCAAAGCTATCTACACACTCAATGCAATCCCAATCAAAATTGCACCAGCATTCTTCTCGAAACTAGAACAAGCAATCCTAAAATTCCTATGGAACCACAAAAGGCCCCGAGTAGCCAAAGTAATTTTGAAGAAGACCATAGCAGGAGGCATCACAATCCCAGACTTTAGCCTCTACTACAAAGCTGTCATCATCAAGACAGCATGGTATTGGCACAAAAACAGACACATAGACCCATGGAATAGAATAGAAACCCCAGAACTAGACCCACAAATGTATGGCCAACTCATCTTTGACAAAGCAGGAAAGAATGTCCAATGGAAAAAAGACAGTCTAACAAATGGTGCTGGGAAAACTGGACAGCAACATGCAGAAGGTTGAAACTAGACCACTTTCTCACACCATTCACAAAAATAAACTCAAAATGGATAAAGGACCTGAATGTGAGACAGGAAACCATCAAAACCCTAGAGGAGAAAGCAGGAAAAGACCTCTCTGACCTCAGCCGTAGCAATCTGTTACTTGACACATCTCCAAAGGCAAGGGAATTAAAAGCAAAAATGAACTACTGGGACCTTATGAAGATAAAAAGCTTCTGCACAGCAAAGGAAACAACAAAACTAAAAGGCAACCAACGGAATGGGAAAAGATATTTGCAAATGACCTATCGGACAAAGGGCTAGTATCCAAAATCTATAAAGAGCTCACCAAACTCCACACCCGAAAAACAAATAACCCAGTGAAGAAATGGGCAGAAAACATGAATAGACACTTCTCTAAAGAAGACATCCGGATGGCCACCAGGCACATGAAAAGATGTTCAACGTCGCTCCTCATCAGGGAAATACAAATCAAAACCACACTCATATCACCTCACGCCAGTCAGAGTGGCCAAAATGAACAAATCAGGAGACTATAGATGCTGGCGAGGATGTGGAGAAACGGGAACCCTCTTGCACTGTTGGTGGGAATGCAAATTGGTGCAGCTGCTCTGGAAAACAGTGTGGAAGTTCCTCAAAAAATTAAAAATAGACCTACCCTGTGACCCAGCAGTAGCACTGCTAGGAATTTACCCAAGTGATACAGGACTACTGATGCATAGGGGCACTTGTACCCCAATGTTTATAGCAGCACTCTCAACAATAGCCAAATGATGGAAAGAACCTAAATGTCCATCAACTGATGAATAAAGAAATTGTGGTTTATATACACAATGGAGTACTACGTGGCAATGAGAAAGAATGAAATATGGCCCTTTGTAGCAACATGGATGGAACTGGAGAGTGTTCTGCTAAGTGAAATAAGCCATACAGAGAAAGACAGATACCATATGGTTTCACTCTTATGTGGATCCTGAGAAACTTAACAGAAACCCATGGGGGAGGGGAAGGGGAAGAAAAAAAAAAAAAAAAAAAAAAAAGGATGTTAGAGTGGGAGAGAGCCAAAGCATAAGAGACTCTTAAAAACTGAGAACAAACTGAGGGTTGATGGGGGGGTGGGAGGGAGGGGAGGGTGGGTGATGGGTATTGAGGAGGGCACATTTTGGGATGAGCACTGGGTGTTGTATGGAAACCAATTTGATAATAAAGTTATTTTTTCAATATATGAAAAGAAAATTTCCAGAAACAAGTATAAAACAAGTAATAAAATAGCAATAAACCCATCAATAATCACTTTGGATGTAAAATGGAACACTCCAGTTAAAAGACATAAGGGGTCATAATGGATAAAAAAGCAAGACTCATCTATATGCTGCCTACAAGAAGCTCATTTTAGACCTAAAGACACCTGCAGATTGAAAGTCAGGGGATGGAGAATGATGTATCATGCCAATGGACAATAAAAGCCAAAGTAGCAATACTTCTAATGGACAAATTAGACTTTAAAACAAACTGTAAGAAGAGACAAAGAAGGGCACCATATAATAAAGGGGACAATCCAGTAAGATTTCACAATTCTAAATATTTATGTACCCAACATGAGAGCACCCGAATCTATATAATAACAAACATAAAGGAATATAATAATACTAAGACTTTAACACCCCACTCACATCAACGGACAGATCTAAACAAGGAAACAATAGCTTTGAATAATACACTGGATCAGATAGACTTAACAGGTCTATTCAGGACATTCCATCCTAAAGCAGCAGAATAAACATTTTCAAGTGCATATGAAACATTCTCTAGAATAGATCATATACTGGATCACAAAACAGGCCTCACCAAATACAGAAAGACTAAAATCATACCATGCACTTTTTTGTAACCACAATGCTATAAAAAATTGAAGTCAACCACAAGAAAAAAGAAGAGGTTAAAAAACATGCTATCTAACAATGAATGGGTCAGCCACACGATCAAAGAAGTTTAAAAAAATGGAAATAAATGTATACATGGAAACAAAAGAGGGAAGTATATAGCAACACAGGTCTACCTTAAGAAACCAAAACAAAACAAAACAACAACTCAACCAACCTAAACATTTTTATATACCAATAATCAAGCAGCAGAAAGACATTAAGGAATGAATCTCATTTACAACTTCACCACAAACAATAAGACAGCTAGGAAAATGCCCAAAGTGGTCGAAGACCTCTAATCTGAAAAAACTGTAAGACACTAATGAATGCAGTTGAAGAGGATACAAAGAGCAAAGAGAATCCATGCTCAAGGATTAGAAGAATATTGTTAAAATGTCTACACTATCGAAACCAATCTACATATTTAATGCAATCCTTATCAAAATGCTAATAGCCTTTTTCACAGAGCTAGAACAAACAATCCTAAAATTCGTACAGAACCACAGAGCACCTTGAATAGCCAGCAATCTTCAAGAAGAAAAGCAAAGTTAAAGACATTACAATTCTGGCTTCAAGTTATATTACAAGGCTGTAGCGATCAAAACTGTATGGTACTGGCTCAAGAATAGACACGCAGATCAATAGAGCAGACTAAAAAACCCAGAAATGAACCCACAACTATATGGTCAATCTTTGACAAAGCAAGAAAGAATATCCAATGGGGAAAAAGTCTCTTCAACAAATGGTGCTGAGAGAACTGTACAGTGACATGTAGAAGAAAGAAAATGGATCACTTTCGTGCACCATAGGCAAAAAGAAGTTCAAGATGGATTAAAGTCTTAAATGTTAGACCTGAAACCATAAAATGCTAGAGGAGAATACAGGCTGTAATCTCTGACATTAGCCATAGTAACTTCTTTCTAGATCAGTGAAGGATATAACCAACAAAACTAAAAGGGAACTGATGGCATGGGAGATTATATTTGGAAACAATCTGATAAAAGATTATTATCTAAAATGTATGAAGTACTTCTAAAACCAACACCCAAAAAAACAAATAATCCAATTAAGAGATGGGTAGATGACATGAGTATTTTTCCAAAAAAGACATCCAGAAGGCTAACAGACACATGAAAATATGGTCAACCTCACTCATCATCAGGGAAATGCAAATCAAAACTCCAACGAGGTATTGTATCACACTTGTCGAAAATGGCTGAAATCAACCACAGGTGTTGAGAATGTGGGGAAAGGGAAAGGCTCTCGTACTGTGGGTGGGAATACAAACTGGTGCAGCCACTTTGGACAACAGTATGGACATTCCTCCAAAAGTTGAAAATAGAGCCACTTTATAATCCAGCAATTGTACTACTAGGTAGCTACTCACAGAATACAATACTGATCCGTGTACCCCACTGTTTATCACAGCATTATCAACAACTGCCGAATTATGGAGAGCCCAAATATCCAACTACTGATGAATGGATCAAGAGGATGTGGTATATGTAGAATGGACTTTTACTCAGCCATGAAAAAAAGAATATAACCTTGCCATTTGCAATGACATGGAACTAGAGTGTATAATGCTAAGAAAATTAAGTCAGAGAAAGACAGCATTTCAGTCATATGTGGAATTTAAGAAACAGACAACGGGGAAAAAAAAAAAAAGAGATAAACCAAGGAACAGACTTAACTATACGAGACAAACTGAGGGTTACCTGAGAGGAGGAGGGTGGAGGGATGGGTAAAATAGGCGATGGGGATTAAGAGTACACTTGTGGGCAGCCGGGTGGCTCATTCCGTTGAGCGTGAGACTCTTGATTTCAGTTCAGGTCATGATCTCATGGTCATGGGATCCAGTGCTGTGCTTAGCACAGAGCCTGCTTGGGATTCTCTCCCCCTCACACACACACACCCTCTCGCTCTCTCTCTGCCCTTTCCCCACTAGTTTTCTGTCTCAAAATAAACGTTTAAAAAACATTGTGATTGGGGCGCCTGAGCGGCGCAGTCGGTTAAGCGTCCGACTTCAGCCAGGTCACGATCTTCTGGTCCGTGAGTTCGAGCCCCGCGTCAGGCTCTGGGCTGATGGCTCGGAGCCTGGAGCCTGCTTCCGATTCTGTGTCTCCCTCTCTCTCTGCCCCTCCCCCGTTCATGCTCTGTCTCTCTCTGTCCCAAAAACAAAGAAAAAACGTTGAAAAAAAAATTAAAAAAAAAACAAACATTGTGATTAACACCATGTGATGTTTGGAAGTGTTAAGCCACTATATTGTATACCTGAAATTAATATTACACTGTCAGTTAAACTTACATTAAAAGTAAAAAAAAAAAAAACTTAAAAAGTAAAAATAAAAGCACACTTATGGTAATGAGAAATGGATAGAATCGTTGAGCCACTAAATTGTACACCTGAAGCTAATTTAACACTGCATAGTAACTAGACTGGAATTTTAAAAAATGGAAAGCAACTAGTACACCCAGTTATTCAGTGCTAAAAGGAAAGGAGGCACAAGTCATGACAAAAGGAAACTTAAATGTATATTACTAAGAGAAGCCGATGGGAAATCCACACTGTACAATTCCAATATCTAACATTTGGGGAAAGGTAAAACTACAGAGACAGTAACCAGTGGTTGCAGGGAGGAAGGGAAGAGGAAACAGAACACAGAGTTTACGTAGGACAGGGAAGCTCTTCTGTGTGATCCTATGGTGGATACAGGCCATTATCTCTTCGTCTAAACCCACAGCACGTGCAACGCCAGGGGTTAATAGTGTGAAGTACGGACTTCAGATGACAACGTGTCTGTCGTACGTTCATCGGTTGTAACAAATGACGGTGGGGGCGAGAAGAAGCAGAAGGCTGTGTGGAGAGCGGGTAATAGGAAATCTGACTTGACTCGGTATCCCCCACCCCAGTGCCCAGTAGGAATTGTATGGAGAAGTGCCCGAGGACAGAAAAGCACGTTCCTCTGGAGATCTTTAGCAGCAAGGGTAGTGAGGTTCCACACAGCAAGCTGAATGGAACTTTCTCTTTTCAAACAGATCACCCCAGAACGCCCAGCAATCACCTGACCAGACATGAATAAGGGGACCAAGGCCTTACAATTACACCAGTGAGCAAACTCATGTTGTGTCATTTTCCATTATTTTATTTTCACCTCCAGGTTGGACAGGCCTCCTAGTGATTTTGGTATGATCTCTAATCTAGGTTTAAAAAAAGGAAAGAAAAAAGGCCCCAAGTTTGATTAGTCCTATTTCCATTTTACACACAGACTCAGCACAAGTACGCAATTCTTGTCCAACCTCATGCAGGCAGGCAGGGGTGGATTCCAGATTTGACCCTGTTGGATAGAGAAGTCACACTTTCAAAAGTCAACAGCAGAACCTTGAGCTGCAATTTGGAAAGGATGATTTTCTCCTATACTAGGCTTCCTAATTTCAGTGGAAACTTCCACAATGTAGTTGCATAGTCACTGCCACGATACAGCAAGTGTAACTGCCACTTTAATTATTCACAGTGATTAATTCACAAGGGAAAGAATCAGCGTCCCACATTTGCCAGCTTCAAGTTCTCGATTTTGAATGCCTTTATTATTTACCATTTGCCTTGGATTTATCTATTGTTGCACAGCAGTTCTGTTTTACTAATTGGCTTTTGAAACAGAAAAATTCAACCTCTTGAAAGTAAAAATACCGTTTTACAAACTTTTAGAATGATTTTCTAAATTTTTCTTTAGGGATAGGGATATTTTATGTGGACCATCCTCTGCCCTGTTGAACTTTCCATCTTTTTTATCTCTTCCCAGAGATTTTTTTCTTCCCACGGGAAAAACATAAAGAGGTTTGTTAAACTTTTAGCTCAGCATTCAGTCAATGCTATTACCCTTTCTGGGTAGCAAAGCAATCTTGCCGTAACACTGTAGAGAAAGCAGCACCTTGAGCACACAATGGAAGAGTTAGATATCCAGAAATTATTTAATTTTCCCAATCACGAAGAATTAAGCCACCAGACGCCGCAGTTGACGTTCGTTGTAGCAGTGAGGCTGTAACCAAGGAAGAGTCAGGGAATTAATTGTTTGTAGGGCCCACAGACTTCAGAATTGCGGTAGGGGATACAGAGGCTACATTATCTCCTGAGAGTTCCCCACTGCCAGAGTTAATTCGTGGATGTCTGTGTCTCTGCAAAAGCAGCTTAAAAGGATTTGAACAAGATAATTCCATGCAGCATCCCTTCTGCTGTGCTGTAGGGCACAAGTTCTAGAAGGGAAAGAAAAATCAGTGTGCAGCGTTGATAACATTAAGCTATTTAGTGTGTTATTTTTTACGCAGGATTTTTATTTTGTGCCTATCAGTTGTACATACATAATAAAATTACCTAATATATACCGAGCATTCACAGCTACATTCATCTTGGAGATAAAGTAGCTGAGGATAAACGGGACCCAGTAACTCGATCAGGTGTCGCAGTAAGTTTACACAAACCAGTCTCATACCAAGTCGGATCATCCCGATGCAGAGACTAAGCCACTCTGCACAGTCAATACGGTCTCCTTATCTTGGTCTCTTTGCACTGGCCTCACGAGAACCCAGCTCTTTCCTCGCTGGAATACTGCTTATAAAATGTGTCCTTCCTTTCAATAACCACTTACAGTTGGAAAATTGATGCTTTTCTGTTTGAAAGCAATTCCTGTTTTTGCATGAAAAAGACACTTTAAGGCCAGCTACCTTTACTCCCTGCAGTTCTACAAGTATAACTCAAATAACCTCCTTATATTTTCTGAGTGAATCAAGCCATCAAAAAGATTAAAAATCACCACATATGTATACTTGCTATGCTGAGCCTCCACGAACCTCATAGCATTAGTTTTCTGTCAACAAAACGCATCCTGAGGCATTATATTTCACTTTTTACAGACAGGGTAAGTGAAGAGTTCTAAGATGTCGGTGTCAGTGCCAGAAAAACAATCTTCTGCCCTACCTATCTTTAATTAAGGCTTGTAGTTGACGATAAATCCATTTAAAAAAATGAACGTATGAACTATTGAACCAGATCACTGCTGACTTTTAGCAGAAATGAGTGAAAACTCTGTAGCGTGTAAACCTAATTACAGCCATTAACAAATATATAAACAGCAAAGCCATGATTTATCCAGCTTTCCGGGAAGTCTCAATGTCCAATGGAATTCGTTACTGATTAACTGCTTCCAATCTTTTTCAGGTGGCAAGTGACTAAGCTCATTTATGTTTGCTTTTTCTTAATTTCCAACATTTCAGGTATAATTTATTCTTTATATTCCAGGGAAGGAATCCTACAGACTGGCTTCATAATGTGCCAATTTAAGCTGAAATACTCACATTTCTTTCCTTAAAAATTAAATAATCTTTATTCTGTTCTGGGATTCACTTCAAGATTATATTTTGGATATCAGGATTTAAAACTAGAAAAGAAAATCCAACTCTGACCATTATTCTCAACTCCAGAATAAGAATATCAGTCCTCAAATTCCTATTTTTGTAAATAAACAATGGTCACCATTTGTATCTGTTACATAAAAGTAGTTAACCAGATATTCACAAGTTAGATCAAACCAGGGGACAGGAGAACAGGATAACATACAAGCATTGTCCCTATCAAGTTGAATGCCAAGTATAATTTTGGAGTTTTACATTGGACAGGTTATTAGCTCTCAGATACACTCAAGAATTATGCTGAAGGAAATGGGATGGACTTTTCCAGGACCTTGGCTCGACATCTCCTCAAGAAGATGGAGTTCCACATTCATGAATGCTCTAATAAGTTACTGATAAGGCACCTCTGGGCACTTTGGGTAATTCTATAAAGAATCTGTCTTAGTAATATTTATGAAGATGTAGCTCTATTTTCTATCAATAACAGATCAAGGAAAAAAAAAATAAAGGTCCAACATTCCAGTTTCTAGAATCTACACTAGAAGTTTTAAACATGAGGTAACTGTAGACCCCTAAAGAGAACTAAAGAATACACAAACGAACAATAAACACTAAAACATAATTTTCAGTAGAACATGATGGTGATGACCAGTAAGAGATCCTGTGCAAGATTTTCTTTTCCTTTTTTTTTTTTTTAATTTTTTTTTTTTTCAACGTTTTTTATTTATTTTTGGGACAGAGAGAGACAGAGCATGAACGGGGGAGGGGCAGAGAGAGAGGGAGACACAGAATCGGAAACAGGGTCCAGGCTCCGAACCATCAGCCCAGAGCCTGACGCGGGGCTCGAACTCACGGACCACGAGATCGTGACCTGGCTGAAGTCGGACGCTTAACCGACTGCGCCACCCAGGCGCCCCTCCTTTTTAATTCCTTTAAGTAACAACCTCCCCATGACCAACAAAATAGAACATCCAGACAATCCTTGTTATTGGAACTTTAGCCAGTATCATGCATAGCCTCATTTCAGAGGAACGAGTAGTGGTAACTATGGTAAGCCTGATATCACACTAGCACCTAAGGATAAATACCATTCAAATGTAATTTTTTTTTTTTTTTTAGTCAAGGTGACTACTTACATACACATGCCTATACTATAGTCCTAACTATAATCCTACTGACATAACATAGACAACACAAAAAGGGATGAGTCACCAACAGTGAAGAGAAGAAAATGGCGTCCACAGTTGGTGTGGTGTTACCCACAGAACAGAAAATGCAACAAGCTTGAGAAAGAGGAAAAGGGGATGGAGGAAGATGATGGGCCCTATCTGCCCCAGGGAGGGGGTAACTTTGGGCACGAGCAGGGGCTCCAGTGGATGCTGTATTCAAGTGAAAGCCTCATACTTAGCTTTGAACATAAGCTAACCTCTACGCCAGTGTCCTTGAGGCCACGCCACAAGCACCAACACCACACGGTTCTGTATTTTCCCAGGTATGTGCTTGCAAGTTTAACAAGGCCTTCTAATAACAAGAGCTCAATGGACAGATATGCTGATGCATATTGTGAAATTTGCTAATAATGGCCATAAATGAAAGATAAAAAACATCAAAACAATGGTTAATAAACTTGAATCAAATTCAGTCCCCATGCTGAATTTTTGTACAGCCCAGCAGCTAAGAATACTTTTTGTAAAAGAATTACCGAAAAGAATAGAAATCTTTTAGACACCTAGAAATGATCTGAAAATCAAATTGATTCTCCGTGGATAGTTTTATTGGAATGCAGCCACACCCAGTTGCTTGCGTATCATTTACCATCACATTAGCACTACAACAGCAGAGACAGACTCTACAGCCCGCAAGCTCTAAAATATTTACATGGGAAGCATTTGCTGATGACTGTTCTATAATGAAACAAGGCCTAATGGAAAATTCAAACAGCAAAATTAGATGCCAGAATAGAGTTGCTATCAAAGTTTTGAGAAATGTTTCTTAAACTAGAATTCTATACATGGAGAAGTTACACTCAAATATAAAAGGAGAATAAATGTGTTTTCCAACACAAGGACTCAGAAAATTTATCTTCTGTGATCCATTCTTAGTATCTTATTTGAGGATGTATTCTAGCAAACTGAAGGGAGAAAGTGGGAAGTCACTAGATTCTTGAAATAGTTTGAGTTGTGAACACCAGGAAAAACGTTAACGATTACAGTTGTGTACCACTTTTCAATGCTTTTAACAGGAGATAAGTTTTAAGAAAAAAATGTGACATAAAAATGAAAATCCACCAATTAACTCATAGTCTAATATAAATAAAACTAAAATATGAAGAATTATAAGAATGCCTAGTAGGAAAATTATCCTGTGAGTTGCTTAGGAATCTAAACACTGAAGTCATAAAAAAGGAAATCTACTTACAGAACACTATATGGTCCAGAAAAAGGGCAGAAAGTCCTAATTCTCAGAATACAAATGCTTTACTCGTGTTCACCTTTTACAGCCAGCCTATGAACAAAGCAAGAATGTCCTGGCTTTCATTCTCAATGCAGAATATAACAATTAACTCTGAAAATGTGAAAATATGAGTTTTGCTGATTGTAAGAGACTTACGTTGGAGAGGAAGGTCAGGGGACAGATAGCCTCCTATATGGAGAATTGAGATACTGGCCAGTGTGCAGAAAAGAATCAAGATACTGGTTAAAAGTTAGAAAATATGGGCACAAAAAAAAATTTAAATGGGAATTACAGACTCTAATATCTAGGACATATGAATGCAGGCGACACATGGACGAAAATACGTACCGGGCTATTAATATCTCAACAAGACACCAACCTAAAATTTCTGTTTTTCAGGTATCTAAATGGTGACAAAGAACACACGGGCAAGAAGAGTCCCACTCTTGGATGCCATTTTTATAACCTCACCTATAAGGTCACAAAATAAACCAGAGAAAAAGTCAAGATGACAATAGAGAAATGTTTGAAGAAACAGGAAGATAGGTAGTAATGGCATTAAATACCTTTAAGGTCAAGTTCTCTTTATTGTTGACTAGTCAAGGAAAACAGTTTTGGAACATTGGAGGCAAACCGTAAGACTACCAACAGCAGAAGTTATAAAGTCCACCCCCTGATGAGGAAGAGATGGGGTTGGAGCACACAGCTTTTCACATGCTCACGTGACAGTAGTCCTGTTACATTTTTTTTTTTGTTTGTTTTTTTCTGTCCTGTTACTTTTTAATTGGATGTTGTAGAAATATTCACTGGCAAAACAGCAAAACGATTTTTAACAGATGGGAAGTTTTATCATATATAAGAACTATTATTTGTGAGTTTGTAAAGTATAACACAGTCAAATTCTGAAGCATTGAGAGTGCAAACTCGGGATTTTAAGGCTGTGAAAAAACCTGAAATGCAGAGGGCAGGATGGGGGGTCTGACAGGGCCAAGGCTCAAACTGCTAAACGCCCAGTAAGGAGATTTGTTCCTGAGACACCAAGTTTTCTGTCTGGGAAAGCACCATGCTAAGATATTGATGGCAAGGATTTACTTTTATTTTTATTTTTTTTAATATATGAAATTTATTGTCAAATTGGTTTCCATACAACACCCAGTGCTCATCCCAAAGGGTGCCCTCAATACCCATCACCCCCCCTCCCACCCCCCATCAACCCTCAGTTTGTTCTCAGTTTTTAACAGTCTCTTATGCTTTGGCTCTCTCCCACTCTAACCTTTTTTCTTTTTCCTTCCCCTCCCACGAAGCCATCTCTTACTCGACACATCCCCAAAGGCAAGGGAATTAAAAGCAAAAGTGAATTACTGGGACCTTATGAAGATAAAAATCTTCTGCACAGCAAAGGAAATAACCAACTAAAAGGCAACTAACAGAATGGGAAAAGATACTTGCAAATGACATATAGGACAAAGGGCTAGTATCCAAAATCTATAAAGAGCTCACCAAACTCCACACCCGAAAAACAAATAACCCAGTGAAGAAATGGGCAGAAAACATGAATAGACACTTCTCTTAAAGAAGACATCTGGATGGCCAACAGGCACATGAAAAGATGTTCAAGTCGCTGCTCATCAGGGAAATACAAATCAAAACCACACTCAGATATCACCTCACGCCAGTCAGAGTGGCCAAAATGAACACATCAGGAGACTATAGATGCTGGAGAGGATGCGGAGAAACGGGAACCCTCTTGCACTGTTGGTGGGAATGCAAATTGGTGCAGCCGCTCTGGAAAGCAGTGTGGAGGTTCCTCAGAAAGTTAAAAATAGACCTACCCTATGACCCAGCAATAGCACTGCTAGGAATTTATCCAAGGGATACAGGAGTACTGATGCATAGGGGCACTTGTACCCCAATGTTTATAGCAGCACTCTCAACAATAGCCAAATTATGGAAAGAGCCTAAAGGATTTACTTTTTTTTAATTTTTTTTTTTTAACGTTTATTTATTTTTGAGACAGAGCATGAGCAGGGGAGGGTCAGAGAGAGAGGGAGACACAGTATCTGAAACGGGCTCCAGGCTCTGAGCTGTCAGCACAGAGCCCAACGCGGGGCTTGAACTCACGGACCGTGAGATCATGACCTGAGCTGAAGTCGGACGCTTAACCGACTGAGCCACCCAGGCGCCCCAAGGATTTACTTTTAAATAGCAATACCAAGAGTTGTGAACCGTAACACGAGTGAAAGGAAACATCAGAGGAGAGATTTTCAGCATCTCTCTGCACAGGTCAGTGTTAGCAGAGACAGGCTCCATGGACAAAGAATGGACCAGGGGGACACCAGCAATTATCAGTGCTGTTAAGGCATGACAGAGAAGTGATGATGTTCTCCCAATAGTGGTTTGGAGGCCAAAGGTTTTGTTCACTCAGGATGACAAGTCATGCTTGCCAGTCAGACTTTTGAAGATGTGGTCAGCAGGAAATAATCCCTAAGTATCAATTACAGGATAGCAAGTCAGAAAACAATGGGATGGCTGATCACAAGTAGCATCACTAGGGCCATTACGACCAAAAAAAAAAAAAAAAAAAAAAACCACAAAAAACCAAGTGCATTATGTCTATTACACAAAGCTGCTCTCCTTTACGTAATCTTATTTGCAGTAGAAACCTGTAAGAATTTAAATTTGTTTCTTTTAAAATAATTATTCGAAAGTTACCTTCATAGATTACTACGGTGCCTTTTCTTGGGGGAAATGTGCACACCCACAGGATCAACCCAGCAGTGAGAGACACGCTAGAAACTAAGCTAGACTTGGGTCTTAGAATGCAGGTCTGACCAAATCTAGACACCTCCCGTTTCTGTGTGGGCCACAAGCTCATAATACCTGTGTGCAACTTAATAGAACCAGCAAGCACTCTGACATTGATGTGTGTTTATTTAACGCACAAGTCTGCTGGCTGGATTAGGGTTGACCGATCCAGGTTGGTTCGTGTGTGCTGCATAGACGGTTCATACTTCTCACTGGACAAGTGAACCCAGGCATGCTTCTCTCCTGTGAAAGAATTCTACCTGTAGCTCAGGAAGTCTTTCACTGTGCTGTGTCCAGTCTACTCAAAGAAAGGCGAGAGATAAACACTAACGGAGATGAAGACTTGGAGGTTTTTTTTTTGCACTTCCATCTCTGGTTATGTTGCCCATCCCTCCGTGCATGTGGTCTACTCTATCCACCGGAGCCTGTAGCATATTAATCCTAGTTTAAAACATTCACTAATCCCCACACCTCTGCCACGTCTGGTTCTGATGCTTGCTCTGTCCTTTCATAAATGTGTCTTTTGCCTTTTGGTATGCCTTGCATGGTTTTATTTTGTTTTTGTTTTTCTGGGTAAGGGGCCCGGATGCACTAAGTAAAGGGAACAGCTATAAAAAGGTCTTTTGTGATGTGGTGGGGATGGGGGAGGGGAAAGTAACCATTCTGTGATCAGACCCCAGGCTCTTAGTTGATCTATGCTTCTGAAGTTCAGTTACCCCCCCCCCCTTCTTTTCCACCCTCTTTCCAATTTTTCTTCTGCCCCTTTGGTGGGTCAAGATGGCTAGAGTAAGTGGGAGCATTCCCGCCTATTTCCCTTCCCCTCTGTAGAAGGCTGCAGCTGGCTGGATTGGGGCATTGCTGTTCTCTAGGTTTGACTCTCCTAGTTACTATGGGAATTTAGGCACAGGTTCAGGGGTTTCCCCCAGGGAAGGCCCTTCTAACAACAGAGTATTCAGGCGTATTTCAAAGTGGTTCCTTTCCCTGTCCCCCTACTAGAAGCAGGCGGGGGGGGGGGGGGGGTCTTTTCTCCATTTTCCCCATGAGCTCCTAGATGTCGATCTCACAACACCGTCGGCTCCCCCTCTCATGGGATCCTCCTGGGGAGATTTTAACTCTTAGAGTTGTTCACACACGGCCTCTAGCAGGTCAACCATGGTTCAGGTTTTCCTCCCCTTGGAGTCTGCTCTGGTAAAGCCAAGACACCCTGTTCTCACCTGCCTCTGGTCTGGGAGGCAGTGCTTTGTCCCGGATCTCCCCGCCTTACAGGTCCGAGAAGAGCGGTTGATTTTTCAGTCCGTTCACTTCACACACTTGGGGAAGGATTGGGGACTTCAAACATCCTTAACATATGGAATAGAAAAAACCCTATTGCACTGACTTGACATCCAATCCTAGGTTAGCCAAGCTGGTTTCCAAGCTCATGCGGTCTTGATGCTAAGGTGTCCCAAGGCCACCAGAGAGTTAGGAACAGGTGGATGTGAGCGGGAAAACTTTCTGGCATTTTATTAGGACTCTTCTAGGGTTGCCACTATCCCTTGGGTTTGGTTTTTGAATACATGCTCCTCAGGTTGAAATTAACCAGAGGCTTGTAACAGTTCTGGAGAAGCTGGTTCTGATGATTTTTAGAAGAGTAAAACCAATATTTTGGAATATAGGATTTTTGAAGGTCCCTATTGCACCATTTTAAAAGTGCTTTTCATTAGGTATTTTAAATATGAATATTCCTGTGCTTATCCTTCCCGAGAATATTTAGTGGAATTTTCTTAATATTAATATTCAAGACATGGTCCTAGATCTTACCCTTTTTAGTTTTTTTTTTAATTTTTTTTTTTCAACGTTTTTTATTTATTTTTGGGACAGAGAGACACAGAGCATGAACGGGGGAGGGGCAGAGAGAGAGGGAGACACAGAATCGGAAACAGGCTCCAGGCTCCGAGCCATCGGCCTAGAGCCTGACGCGGGGCTCGAACTCACGGACCGCGAGATCGTGACCTGGCTGAAGTCGGACGCTTAACCGACTGCGCCACCCAGGCGCCCCTTACCCTTTTTAGTTCTTAAAGATGTATTCTATATTAACAAAAGGTAAAAATTAACACTTTAAGGTTTATTTTGAGGCAGGGGCAGAGAGAAAATCCCAAGCAGTCTCTTGCACTGTCAGCACTGAGCCTGATGTAGGGCTCGAACTCATGAACCATGAGTTCATGACCTGAGCCAAAAATCAAGAGTTGGATGCTTAACCAACTGAGCCACCCAGAAGCCCCCAAAACTAACATTTAATATTCCAATAGAAACCTCATTCTAAAATTAAAGTAACCAAATAATTCAACACTAGTTTTTTTTTGTTTTTTTTTTTTTACTTCCTAACATAAGGTAGCAAGTAATCTTTACATTGAATAGCATGTATTTATTTGGTACCCACTATGTGCAAACTACAAAATAGTTGTGGTATTAATGCTCAAGGCCCCTTTAACTCATAGTGTTATATGATTTGTCTGCCAAAAAGAGGAGATAGCATTTAAAATTACAACAAGGAGGGGCGCCTGGATGGCTCAGTCGGTTAAGTGTCTGACTTCAGCTCAGGTCACGATCTCGTGGTCCGCGAGTTCGAGCCCCGCGTCGGGCTCTGGGCTGACGGCTCAGAGCCTGGAGCTTGCTTCCGATTCTGTGTCTCCCTCTCTCTGCCCCTCCCCCGTTCATGCTGTGTCTGGTCTCAAATAAACATTAAAAAAGTTAAAAAAAATAAAATTACAAGGAGTAATGAATTAGGGTTATGAAATTTAAGCACAACATTTAATATGGATATTAGCAAAGACTGAGCTAGAGGAACCAGAGAAGAGATGAATGCTGATAAAGAGTCATTACAGTGTCATTTCAAAAGTTAACATTTACGGAAAAGACTTTTCCAATTCAAGATTCTGCTACCTTTTTATAAATCTGGTGACCTCACATAGGTGGTTATGTTCCTGTTCATGTTCTTTTGATAACCCTCAGTCTCAAAGACAAAAAAAAAAACAAAAAGACAAAAAAGCGTATACTAAGTTTTGTTTAGGTAATCTCTATACACAACATGGGGCTCACACACACAACCCTGAGATCAAGTCACATGGTCCTTTGAGCTAGCCAGGCACCCCTATGCCTTGTTTTCACAACTAATAGAAGTCTTAAGACTTCTGTGTTATTCTAAAAGATATCCATGGATCTATTCAGTCTTTTACATTTTCATATATTAGTTCCCACCACACATTTGCACACACACGTGAACACATATGCACAGATGTGACTTTAATCAGACTGCTTGAATCTATAACAGGGGGGTTGAATTCATCTGGATCAATTAGATTCCCAAATGGAAAAATGCATGAATCATGACCCCTACCCTTTCTAGACAGAAATGAATCCCAGGTTATTAAGTCTAAGAGAAAAACTATTTAGATACATTGGGGGGAAAAAAAGAGAAAGGTCTTCATGACTTGAATGATTACATGTATAGTTTCCTCTGTTTAAGGTGTATTTTCTTTCCCTCTCATCTGATATCTGACTCACTACTATCAGTCTAATTCAGTTTTCACCTGAAGCCTGTCTTAGAGGTTAAATATCTGCCGTGATTCCCACCACTTGAGTGTATGTTTTTCTGTCAACAACTACTCAACTAGTGGCCATGTATTTGGGGTTTAATCCTGGTTCTTCTGAATTAAATATCCAACTAAAAGCAGTATGGAGTGAATCATAGCCAACATTTACTGAATTATTATGTTCTTGGCACCATACTAAGATTTTTTTAATCCACATGACCTATTATGACTACCTTCTCATTTGAAGACAAGGAGTCTAATGAATTAAAAGCCAATAGAGTATTGGTTAAGAACATGGGTTCTAGGCCAAACTTCCCGGCTCTGGTATTTTACTGTGTGATTTGGGGGAAATTAGTTAACGATACTAGTGAGATATACGGTATTCCAACAATCAGGAATCAGGTTTTGTTTTTTTTAATATATGAAAAAATTAAAAGTTGGTCAAGTGGTATTTACAAGGTGTTTTTTTGTTTGTTTTTTTTTTTTTTTTTTTTTTTTTTTTTTTTTTTACTATAATATCTCTTATAACTGCCTTCATTCTATGTTAAAAACATTGGGGCACCTGGGTGGCTCCAGTCGGTTGAGCGACCGACTTCAGCTCAGGTCATGATCTCACGGTTTGTGAGTTCATGCCCCATATCGGGTTCTGTGCTGACAGCTCAGAGTAAACATTAAAATTAAAACAAAAAACCCAAAACATAACCCCCATTGTTCTACGATGGTTTTCAAATAAAAAGTATTTTTCTGTTTAATTTTATGTGTTTTTGCTGGAATGAGCTCTATAGATGGAATAAAATTCACCTAGCCTTTAACTGTTGCACACAGCTAATTTTATTAAGGCCAGGGATAGAACCTAAGTGCTAAGAACCCACTAATACTCCTTATACTAGACCATAGACCCTTCCACTGTTCATTTCACTCAATATATACTAGAGCAAAAAAAAAAAGCTGTATTTGTATTTGGTTTTTAAAGAGTAAAATTATCTAGTTTTTTTACTTTTTAATATATCATTGCTCATAGGCACAAATCCATGCAGAAAACACTCATGTGCACACACATGAACTATTAATGCTGCAGGCTTCTTTAGGACTATCAAAGCAAGAAATAAGTTCATGTTGTTACAGTCTTACCTTTCAAATAGATTTCCATGTCTATCAAATAGAGACATAACAGCAGTTCAATATCAAAACTCAAATTAAGGTCAGAAACATGATGACGACATCTAGTTAACAGGGTTAAAGAGTGTTTTGTTTCGAATACCAGAGAGTAACAATATGTATCTTTAATGCCACTGCCTAAGTTTAGCAGCAGATACCTATAATTTTGAGGGGATATGGGAGAAAAAACTAAAAGTGTACCTTGCTAAAATATAAAGTTCCAGGAACTCTTTCCCTCGCCCTCTTTTCCCACTAGATTCTGCAAATGATCCCAAACTACACCCTTTCTGGAAATCAAACGAGACAAGAACACAGACTATGGGGTGAATGTGGGTTTTATTTACCCCAACTCTGGTTTCTGTAACCTGTGGAAGTGAGAAAACTTCAATGCAGTCCCTGAACAAGGTTCCATCCTCACATCCACATGCTTCTCCCCACGGTTCCTTTACCTCGTGTCCTGCCGATTGCTAAACCCTCGGTTGACTGAAATTTTGACCACTCACCTCATTAAGAAATACTCCATTCTGACTTAGTTGGTTCTGAAAACCTGTGCTTCTTGGTTATCCTACTAACCCTTTCTCAACCTTGAATTAGATATGTTCTTTTAGAAATCATCTTCCATCACTAACCTCAAAACTCCACTCTAGCTCTCTTTTCCACCAGCTCCCTGGATCTGCACTTTCCTACTGGTTCTTAGTGCTCTCAGCAGGGAAATAGGGCACAACAAGACTCCATGGGAGAGGAGAGTGGCTGAGGAGGGAAAGGGAAAAAGAAAGGAACAGAACAGCCAATGGTACAATGCCCTTGTCGGTAACTATAAGATATGGTTGTAGAAACCGGAAACATACACCTTGGGATAGAAGTTAAAAAAAAAAAAGTCACTGGCCAACCTGGAAGCTTACACAGTGAGAAACCACATCTCTATATCCATAGATGCTTGGCAGGGCCAGAATGAACCACATGATCCGTTAGTAGAGAACTCTTACACAGGCGTACATGCACACAGGCACCAGAAGGTGGTGCACACGGTTTCCAAAGCTAATTAAACTTAAAGATGCAAAAGGGGAAGGAGGGAAAAAAAAAAAAAAAAAAGAAAACCACCTCCCCTGATTAGGGAGTTAACTGCTTTCCCTGTAGGAGCTTTTTAATGGAGGACCTTTTCAAGGCCAGAAGTTTTACCACCTACCGGATGAGAGAAGCTGGAAATTCTCTGATCTTCTGGGAAATCTGAAAATACAAATTCTATCTTGACACACATCAGGCAAAGCTAAACAAATAAGATGTTAAGCTGAAGATCATGTAGAGATGTTTATATATTCCATAAGTTTTAACAGCTATTTTAACAGCTTTACTTTTAAACATTTTGAGGAAGTGTAGGTTTCTAATGGTTTTCAAACAGAAAAGGGAGTCTATCTCTGCATGGGGCCATTTTGTTATGTATAGGCTATATATGGCGAGATAAATACCCACAAGAGACATGGACAGGATCTAATTCCCCTATGAGGAACAAACTGCCAGATGACGCCCTCTTTCCAGGCTATTACAGATGCGGTTGCTATGGGAATGACCAGGCTAGAATTGATTGCTCTTGGAGATGGATGTGAGGCACTTCTTGGTCTACTCTGGCAAGGTCAGCGGGTGCTGCGAGATTGAACCTGGTTTGGCTCCCCTGCTCCCTATTGCTGGCTTTCTTGAGAAATAAATAACTTACAAATAAAATTTCAAGGTATTTTTTTTTCAAAATGGTTATACCATTTTTTGTTTTTTTTTTTTTTTTAATATGAAATTGTCATATTGGTTTCCATACCACACCCAGTGCTCATCCCAACAGGTGCCCTCAATACCCACTACCAACCATCTCCTCCCTCCCACCCCCCCCCCCCATCAACCCTCAGTTTGTTTTCAGTTTTTAAGAGTCTCTTACGGCTTGCAACTCCCTCCCCCTCCCCCATGGTCTTAAGTTTCTCAGGATCCACATAAGAGTGAAAACATATGGTATTGTCTTTCTCTGCCTGACTTATTTCACTTAGCCTAACTCTCCAGTTCCATCCACGTTATAAAAGGCCAGATTTCATTCTTTCTCATTGTCAAGTGGTATTCCATTGTGTATATATAACCCACATCTTCTTTATCCATTCATCAGTTGATGGTCATTTAGGCTCTTTCCATAGTTTGGCTATTGTTTAAAGTGCTGCTATAAACATTGGGGGTACAAGTGCCCCTAAGCATCAGCAGTACTGTATCCCTTGGGTAAATTCCTAGCAGTGCTATTGCTGGGCCATAGGGTAGATCTATTTTTAATTTTTTGAGGAACCTCCACACTGTTTTCCAGAGCAGCTGCACCAGTTTGCATTCCCACCAGCAGCGCAAGAGGGTTCCCATTTCCCCACATCTTCGCCAGCATCTATAGTCTGATTTGTTCATTTTAGCCACTCTGACTGGCGTGAGGTGGTACCTGAGTGTGGTTTTGATTTGTCTTTCCAAGAGGAGTGACACCCGAAAAACAAATAATCCAGTGAGGAAATGGGAAGACATGAATAGACCCTTCTCTAAAGAAGACATCCAGATGGCCAACAGACACATGAAAAGATGCTCAAAATTTCAAGGTATTTCAAGTATACAGTGTGAGGACTTGATAGATGTACCCTATGAAAGGATTTCCTCCACTGAATCAATACATCCATCACCTCACATATTTAAGTTCTATTCTGGGTGTGAGTGCACTCAAGTGTTGCTCTTGGGGAATTTCTGTTACATGCACCGTGCTCTCACCCGTAGTCACCACGTTATCCATTAGTTCCTGAGACATCTGACCTCTCCGTATTTCCTCCGCCCAATCAAAACAATGAGTTGGAAGCTGGCCAACGGCTGGCATTGCTGGTAGACTTAGAACAGTGGCTCCTGTTCTGGGCCCCATTCACTGGAAGGCCTCAGGTATTACAGACCTGCTCAACACAGATTAGACAACCGGGTGCCTGGCTCCCCTGACTTCGGCTCAGGTCACGATCTCATGGGTCGTGGGTGCAAGCCCTGCGTCAGGCTCTGTGCTGACATTGCAGAGCCTGGGAGCCTGCTTCGGATTCTCTTTCTCTCTGCCCCTCCCCCACTCATCCTTTTTGTCTCGCTCAATAAATATTTTTTGAAAATTTTAAAGGCAAGTTGACTTATCCAAATCTCCCTCTCAAAATGAATTCCATATATTCTTCCCTAATGATGTGCCAAACATCAACTTTTGTGTTCCTTCTGTTTCAATTATGGCTTTAAGGATCTTCTTGAACAAGCACAGTAATTAACAGCTGACATGGAAATTTTGTTTAAAAGTTCTATTATAGAATATATAGATATAGGATTGGAAACTGATGAAAAAGCTATAAATGCAAGTGATTTTAAAGATTCAGATCCAATTATTGGAAGTATCAAAGATATTTGTGGAAATTCAGCAGGTGTATTAAGAACTCCAATCTCAAGGTAGAAAACAAGTAGAGGAGGTTTAATTCTGGAAGGACTTTAGTTTTAAGAGAGAAACTCCCAATATATAAAAAAATGGACTTATTTTTGTATTTTTTGTGATAATTATCATAGGAGTATCACTTACACAGGTATAAAATATTGTTAACTTTTTAAAATTTTATTGACTATCCGAGTGTGCTACAAAAGAGAAAAACTGAGATGAAATACACCAAAACCCACAACTGGGAAGTTCCCAAAGATACAGACTTTTACCTGAGGAGCAAAGGGTTGATCTTCCACATCAGAGAGAAGAACCCCCAAAACATTTGGCTTTGAAAACCAGTAAGAAGTATGCTCAGGAGAACCACAGCATAGACAATGGAAAAAAGACAGTTTCTTCACTAAATAGTTCTGGGGACACTGGATAGCTACGTGCAAAAGAATGGAGATAGAAGTTAGTGGTCCAGCATACACAAAAATTAACTCAAAAAAGGGACACCGGCGGGGGGGGGGGGGGGGTCTCACTTGGTCAAGTGTCCAACTGCTTGTGGCTCAGGCCATGATCTCATGGCTGGTGAGTTCAAGCCCCATGTCGGACTCTGTGCTGATAGCTCAGAGCCTGGAGCCTGCTTCGGATTCTTTCTCTGCTCCTCCCCGCTCACAGTCTCTTTCTAATACAAGTAAATTTTTTTTTAATTAACTCAAAATGGATTATAACTTGAATATAAGACCTGAAAGCATTAAACTCTTGAGGGGAAAAAAAGGGGTAAGTTCCTTGACATCAATTTTAGTGATTTTTTACTCCAAAGGCAAAGGTAACAGACGCAAAAAAACAAGACTACAGCAAACTAAAGCCTCTGGACAGTGAAGGAATCAATCAAAATGATCAATGGGAGAAGGTATTTGCAAGTCACATCCATAAGGGGTTAATATCCAAAATAAAGAACTTCTACAACAAAAAAGCAGCAATCCAATGAATAAAATGGGCAGAGAGGCTGAATAGAGACTTTTCCAAAGATGACCCAGATGGCCAACAGGCACAGGAGATGTTGTTCAAGATCACTCATCAGGGAGACGCAAACTGAAGCCATCAAGAGATACAACCTCACACCTGTCAGACCGGCTATTACTAAAAAGGCACAATAGTGTTAGTGAGGATGTGGAAGTGGGAATAAATCCCTCATGCCCCTTGGTGGGAATATAAATTGGTGCCACCACTAGGGAAAACAGTAAACAAAAACAAAAAAAGACAATTACAAAGAGCTTCCATACAGTCCGGCAAGTTTACTTCTGGGCATCGATTTGAAGAAAAAGATACATCCATGTCTGTGTTCACTGCAACATTGTTTCTAATAGCCAAGACCTGGAAATAACCTGTGCATCAACTGACAGATGAAGAAAACATAATAGCAGGTGAATGTGTAACACACGCAATTGCAATTACTACTCAGCCGTTAGAGAGAAGGAAAACTTGCCATTTCCACAACATGAATGGACTGCAAAAGATATGCTTAGAGTAAAAGACAAACGCCGCAGGACCTAGGTTTTGAGAGTCCACTGGTAAATAACAAATCCAGACTCAGGTACAGAAAGAGTGGGGTCTTCCACAAGGGAAGGAAGCGGCAAGGTGGCAGAACAGGTGAAGGAATTAAGAGGTACAAGCTTCCAGCTATAAAGTGATGCTCACCGCATCTAATGCATAGCCCAAGAAATATGGTCGTACGTATTAACTTTGCATGGCGACAGACAACTACATTTGTTGTGATCTGCTTACAATGTGTACAAATACAAATGCAGAACCACTATGTCCTACACCTGAAAACCCTATTTTATGCCAATTATGCTTTAATAAGAATACAAACTTTACATTAGGGGAGAAAAAGAAAATGACAAAAGAGGAATAAAAGCTACTTCAAAAGCTATAAATGCATTATTCCAGAGTCTTTGAAGTACCTGCATGTATTTAGCTCCTTGACTTAAGATCAAGCACAGCTTATTCAAAAGTAATAATTCAAATATACATGTAAAATAGGGACCTCATTTTTTAAATCTTATTACAATATGCAACTGTAATAGCTTAAAATAGCCTCAACCAAAGTAGCCTAATGCATCTGCCTGCATCATAAGCATACAGATATGAAAATGCTGGACGGACGGACACACACACACACACACACACACACACACACACACACACACACACCACAAAGCTGCAGGAGAGCCAGGTACTAAAACTTTTTTTTAATGCTTATTTTTGAAGGAGAGAGCAGAGAGGGAGACACAGAATCTGAAGCAGGTTCCAGGCTCTGAGCTGTCAGCACAGAGTCCGACAGGAGGCTCTGACCCACAAACCATCAGATTGTGACCTGAGCCACTCGGGCACCCTGCCAGTTACTAAACCAGTTGTATTGGTCACAGAGTCAAACAGGCATGGAGATCCCCTCCATTCAAGAGCTTAGAGTGGAAGTGAAGAAACCTGACCGCCAAGATGAATAAAAGGACACTAAGAAGTAACCTGAGTGTAATGTCCAATGCTTGTGAAGGAAATAGAAAGGCTTTTTGGCTTGGTATTGCACATGATGGGATTCATGGTGCGGTAGGAATCTGTTCACCAATGGGTCTATATATTGGACTTAAAACATCATTAAATGTTTGACTCCATGTTCAGATGGATAGCATTTGTACAAAGTATAGAGCTATGTGTAACCTACCTTGACTGCCTATTCTAGGTTAGCGAAGCTTATAATTAGATAGCAACTTATTTCAACATTCATTTTAACATTGACTAACAGACTTAACTCCTACAACAAGCACCTCACAAGAGTTTTAAGGAGATCAATACAACCGGGGTTGGGGGGGGGGGGGGGGGAGTAAAGTTAGTCATGATTTAAAAAAAAAAAAAAATCACAGACTACTTTGGGGGCAGAATTTAGGATTTATAGAATAATCTGCTTTTGAAGAAGTGTTAATATTGGCTATTCACCTCTGAAAGTTAACAGAATTTAACACTGATTGTTGTGTAAAATTTACTTTGCCACCTACCCGTACAAACCAAAGCTGAAAACTGATCACATACTTGAACTTATCCAGGTATGAAATCATGTTTTATACACTTTTTCTTTAAAATAGGATTTTCAGCAATTACTTTTTGAGATAGAGATGTGCGTAAATATATATATTATGTATTTGTGTGTGCATACGTTCAGTTTCATGCTTTAGTCATCTAAGTTTTAACACCTAGTAAATGAAACACAAATTCAAAAGGTCTTTATCAAGCCAAAAAATTAAAGAGCTTTATAAAACCCAATTAACTTCACCGTTTGATCCTGTTAAATCCAACCATCCTCAAAATAATCCAAAAATTATTGCTAATATAGCTTCTTTTCTGGGACTCTTTGCTCCTCGAGTGGCAGGTATTTGACTTCTATGTTCTCCCAATTCAAGAATCAAAATGAGTAATGTCTACATTCAAGTCCAGTCCTTATGCTATAAAGTTCTATGCATTTTGACAAATGCCTAAGTTTGGAATCCATTTGAAGGGGGTTTGTCCTCACTGCTTCAGAATTAAATGGACATTAGCTAACAAGTCTGGTGCTTCTGTTTTGGAATACTCCCCATGATTTCAGCTGCTTCTAACCCTCTTTTGTTACCGAAAACACAGAACACAGATCAGGAATGCAGAGATTCACGGCTTTACCGCATACCCCGAACCTCAGTTCGGCCCAAGAAATGAAGAAATGAAGGTGGGGAGAAAAGAACCATCTAGCCAGGGCCAAATTAAAACAAGTAGGATAAAGATAAAGGACAGGAAATAGAGAATTATGAAGTTTGGAATCTAAACACTTGTAAAAAGCTCGAAATAGTACATTGGCAGAGAAGTTCTACACATTTAAATACTCTGAAGGAGTTTTGCAAACTGGTTTCCTACAATTGAGTTTTTTTTTTTTTTTTTTTTTTTACACATTGATATGAAAACAGTCAAGATTACGACAAAAATCGTTCTCCTGGTTATCTTTTAATCAAGTTATTCGTAATGTATTAATGTATTAGAGTAATATTCCTTCTTCTAAACGAAGTATTTGTTCTTTTAAACCAAGAGATGAAAATTCCCAGTTTCGGAAGTTATGTCCAATGAAATTCAGTATTACTGCTGTGAATAGAGAACCGAGTCTCTCAAAACAAAGACACTATTTGAAAGGTTTTGGATTTCCAATACCTTGCTTTAAACTTTTTAGATAAGTCATTAAGATATACATTGCAGAGGATAAACAAGGATGAACACAAGGATAAAGTCCTCGAAGCGCGCGTGCGCGCGCGCGCGCGCGCACACACACACACACACACACACACACACACACACACACACACACACACAAATTGGTTTCCATACAATACCCAGTGCTCATCCCAACAGGTGCCCTCCATTCCATTCTCCTCACCCACCCTCCCTTCCCCTCCCACCCCCAATAAGCACACAAAAATTAAGAGTCAGTGCTTTTAAAATATACAGATTTCAGGGGTGCCTGGGTGGCTCAGTCAGTTGGGAGGCCAACTTCAGCTCAGGTCATGATCTCTCAGCTCGAAGGCTCATGGGTTCGAGCCCTAGGTCGGGCTCTGTGCTGACAGCTCAGAGCCCGGAGCCTGCTTCTGATTCTGTGGTTCCCTCTCTCTGCCCGTCCCCTGCTCATGCGCGCTCTCAAAAAATAAATATTAAAAAAAATTAAGTATACAGATTTCAAATTGTCTTGGTTTTGTAATATTTCAAAAGATTAAATGCCTACTTTTAAGTTTCATTAAAATGACAATCTCAATGCTGCATTTTCAATACTTTCAGCATTATAGACCCACAACTCATGTAGGTCTTTTCTAGTGTCTAAGAGGCTGTAGGTTGATCTTTGTTTTGCTTAGTTTTGTACTTTATGTCCTTAGCCTTCAGGTAATTTTCCAGAGAATCCTCTATTGTTTAGGAAGAGGAGAGGAGATTGCCCTGGGAGATCTGATGCATGGTCAGTGACAAGTCCGAGCTCAGTTCACAAAGCCCCATGCTGTAGGACACTGTAAGCGTATAAAATAAAGTCTGCAGATATTTATTGTCTCTGCAAGTTTGCGTGAAGAGAACTCATTCACGTCAAGTTCGAAATATTGAAATACCAGTTGTGTTGAGATAACTAAATTTTGGAATTGGTAACTGTGGAGACAGGGGATTAGAAGTGGGTCTATTTTGGGGTACCTGGGTGGCTCAGTCAGTTGAGCATAGGACTTCGGCTCAGGTCATGATCTCACGGTCTGAGTTTGAGCCCCGTGTCAGGCTCTGTGGTAACAGCTCAGAGCCTGGAGCATGCTTTGGATTCTGTCTCCCTCTCTCTGCCCCTCCCTAACTCATGCGCACACGCCCTGTCAAAAATAAACATTAGAAGTGGGGCTATTTACTGTACCAGGAAAATTCCACCATACACCTAGGAAAGAAAAGGAAACTTCCGTCTCTACTATAGCAAATAAATATTCTGCAAAGGGTCTTCTAATGTTTAAAAAAAAAAAAAAAAAAAAGCAATCCTTTAAATTTCCGTCTGACCTTAATTTCTCAATTCTATGTGTATTTTACACATTATATCGTCCCTAAGTATTATTTGTTCCAATAATTTGGCTTTTTGGTGATTTGTACATGTGAGGCCAAGCAGATAAAAATCACAATACAAAAAATGAGGATAGTGAAGGCCATGTAGTTAAGTATTTCCACCTACTTTTGAAACCATGCAAATCAACAAGGAAATTGAATTCGACTCCTATCAAGGATAGGAAGACAAGAGGACTTGAAGCTTCCTTACGTCCATCATTGGAGAAACAAACATGTGGACCAGAAGCAGCCCCTTAGCAGAGAATCAGTCCGCAAGGGAGACGGGTGAGTATGGGTGATCCCGGGTTCGCATGCAGAAGGTTGGTCCCCACACCTACGTGGGAAATGCTAGGGTGCATTTCAACTCTGGAGATTCAGAACAACAGCTATTAGGAAGCTAAAAGGAAGAGACTTGGGAAGGAAGGGTGTGAGCTCAAGATGACAATGTTGTGAAGGAGGGACCTGGATGGTGAGGTCTCTATTTCAGACGAGGAAGGGTAACAGAGAAAGTACTCTACTAATGCTAGTATTAGAGATTTAGAAGATCAACACCATTCATAAAGAAACTGCACATCTCCCTAGGAACAAACACGGTAATAACAGAACCAAGAACCAAACTAAGAATTTCACATATTCCCTCTCCCATAAGACTTCTTGTTAATCCAGAAAACAAACAAAACCCCAACATGAATACATGTGAAGAATCAAGCATCATTAAGAGGTACAATAAGACAAATGATAATTTTTCTCTATGCTATTAAAACAATTGCATACTCACACAAAATACTTAAGTGCTCATTAAATACTACTCCAATCTAAGCTAAGCCTGAGACAACTGTTAACATGGTTCCATGTAAGATACAAAATTTCTCTAGATTAAGAATTTAAAAAATAAAGTACATAAAAAGAGGATTTTTTAATAAGTAGGTATGAAGTAGAAAACAGTCAGCTAAGTATCTACACTGTTTTAGATCTTTAAGAATCTGATAATTAGTCTGAAGTGTAATTTTGAATGCATTTTTCCCCTCACCTCATTGGTCACAATGCCTCAAGAATATGGCTACAAGCTTATTCTCAAGGGGGCAAACAACAGGAAGAGGTAAAATATAGGTGATGCAGTACAGGAGAAAAATTGGGAGATGCTGGAGAAAAAATAGATCAAACTAGGAGTGCAATAAGGGACATTGAATACAGAAATAGAGAGCCAGGAAATAGAAGGCAAGTCACAGGTTTAAAATGATCACTGGGGAAAACAACAACAAAAAAACCCCTGAAGTCTGGCAATAGAATAGCATTAATGTTAAAACCAGTAACTCAAGAAATCCTTCCTTCAAGGGGGTGATGGCTTGAACTCTCTAGCTTCTACTAAACGGTGACTTTCATTTTATAAAAGATGGCTGAGCAAACACAGGCAAAAACCCAACTGAATTGAATAAACAAATTGGAGATTTAAGATTAAAACAAATGTGGGGGGTAAGAGTCAAAATGAATTAAAAGATGGAAAAAAAAAAACAAAACAAAACAAAAAACAAAAACCCAGATGGAGGACAAATAAGAGGAAAGCAAAAAAAGCTCCCTGATATCTTGGTAGGTACTAAGTCCAGGAGCTCATTTAAAGCTGGCCAACAGGATAGCAGAGTATAAAGAAAGGGAAATAGGCTATACGAAGGTTTTTGGTATAAAGGGCATCACTAAAATGAAAGACATTCTTAAGGGGGAAAGAGAACACTAATACCTAAAATCGTAATGAAAACACAGTTCACGATGCAAAGAACACAATGCACAGTAACAGTGGTGAAAAACGGAGACCAAAGGTCAGTTGTACTGACAAAACCAGACAGGCTTGGCTCACCTGTTAAAAGTGTTTTCTTGGGGCGCCTGGGTGGCTCAGTCAGTCAAGCGGCCGACTTCGGCTCAGGTCATGATCTCGCAGTCCGTGAGTTCGAGCCCTGCGTCGGGCTCTGTGCTGACAGCTCAGAGCCTGGAGCCCGTTTCAGATTCTGTGTCTCCCTCTCTCTCTGCCCCTCCTCCGTTCATGCTCTGTCTCTCTCTGTCTCAAAAATAAACTTAAAAAAAAAAAAAACAAACCCTCAAGGGGTAGGTGTTTGAAGAAAAAAAAAAAAAAGTGTTTTCTTCTTAGTATATAGAAGAAAACACTTCTGCTTTACATAAGGATTATTTACAAGCAGAATGGTTAAAAAGTTAATGACCAATCAATGACATGCAAGGCACATGCAACCAAACTAGGTCAGGGATGTGAGGACCTGGGAAGTCAGAATTCACAAAGAATAAAGGGAAACAAGGCAGGACACCAAATTATAAGGTAATAAGCAACAGTTTCCATAAAGCAAAATAGATTTAAAAGGAAGTCACAGAAGGGAAGTAATTACAGGCAACTTTTATACACCCCTCAGTGCCAAAAACGAGTCATGTGGATACAAAATGCACGAGCATATAGGAGAGCCAAATAACATACTTACAGAGGTAAAGGTAGTTCTTGTGGATATTTTATTCAACACCTGATGCAAGATTTAGAAAAAGCCAGCCAACACCATAAGTGACAGCAGAAATAATGTATTTTAGTAGAAAAAAGTTCTAAGTAAGCATGGGGTTTCTTTGGGGGAAAATCTCTAAGAATAAAAGACGACGTGGCTGCAGTAATACACCACCAACGGCAAGGGGAAGTCAGGATCAATACGCTGGAAATTTAACAAGGCTAATTTGTAAAGACAAAGAGGAAGGAAGGTAAAAGGAAGGAGCCTAAATAAGCTACTTTTCTGAGAAAACATGGTTCACCAGACTGATACCTGTAGAGACAAGAAAATTGGAATTTAAGATTTCTAAGGAAATGGTGGCAATTTATCCAGGAACTGCATCCTACCACACACAACAAAGACACAGTCTGGTGTTTTCATAGGGATATTATCACTTCAAAAACCAGATAATCCTAATGAGCTTCAAAAAAAAAAAAAAAAAAAAAAAAAAAAAAATCACAGCCAAGAGGAGAGAACAGGGGCACCTGTAGTGGAATGAATGCTGGTTCAAAAACGGTACGTCCATGTTCTAACCCTAGAACCTGATGTAGCACTTTGTTTGGGAAAAGGGTCTCTGTACAAGTGGTTATGTTAAGAATTTTGAGATGAGGGGATCATAGTGGAATATCCCGTAGACACTGAAGGCCATTCCAAGAGTTGGGAAAGGAGACAGGCAGAGGGACATCAGACACACAGAGGACAGGGGGTAAAGACAGTAGACGAGGGTGCAGCCTGTGGGCTGTTATCTCAGGCCACCCAACAGTGGTATCTGGCCCAGGAAACCGATCTGGCACTTAACCCTGATGGTCAAGAAGAAAGGGCGAATCACAGAACAAGACCAGTGCAAAACCTTAGATCGTGTCGGAAAGACAATGTGCCAGATTAAAAAGAAACATGATTGAGATTTATTCCAGGATTGCATGAACAGCTCAGCATCAGGAAATCCATTGATCCCTGTGTGAGATATAGAAGAAAAATTCTATCTAGCCATAGGTTTCTTTCCCTGAGCTTCTGAGTAGGCATTTAAGATCTCTGGATTAACAGACTCAGAAAGAGAAACCGATTTTGTAACGTGAAATAATAGATTTCAACCCCCAGGATCAGCAGGACTCTCAAAAGACAGGTCAAAGGCGAGGATGAAGCAAATTCACAATCTCAGTTATAGGTTACTTCGGGGTATTATTTCAATTCAACCTGAAAAGAGAAAACTATAAGAATATGAGTGACAGATAGGAAAAGGTAAAGATCGGGTTATTTGCTGATGATCTGATAGGTTATATGGAGAAGCACAAGAATGAAATAGGAAACGATTTTGAAATATATTTCAGTCTAGAAGCACGATAAGTTAACATACCAAAGTCAAAAGCTCTCATATATAAAAAAAAGATAATAGAAGTCATTTGTAACTGAAGCAGCAACACGTAACTAGGAAAAAACAAACTTTTAAAGTACCCCAAGCTTACAAGGATCTCTATAAAAAAGATCTAGGTTCCAAATGATACCAGTAGACTTCAGCAGGATAGCATATAAACATTTCTACAGAGAACTAGCAAAGGTCATGAAGATGTGAATTCTCCCCACATGTTTTTCCATGACCATAACACAGGCATCAGGTTTTTGTAGGGGTGTGGTTGCTGTTATTCTTCATTTTTTTAAGCTAGACAAGTTGATTATAAAGTTTGTGTTGAAAAAATAAAAGCAGAAATAGTTTTAAGAAGAACAAAGTAGAAGAAAGGATAGCTTTTCCTACCAGATTATACACAAGTCCCTTTAACTGAAACACTGTGATGTCAACACAAAAGAGCTATTAATGGAATAGAAGTAGTCTGGAATAAATCTCAGTGCATGAAGAAACAAACTATGAAAACAGGTCTTTTCATATGTGATTTTCAGTAGCTTGAGAGGTTATAAAATACATTGAGTTATTCTCTATAGGATATAGAAAGTAAACCCCAAATGGATCCAAGATATAAAAATGAAAATACAACTACTAAAAAATCATGGGTGAATGTGAGATAAACTCATTTTGTCTCACTTTTATCATCTGTGAATGGGGAAAGCCTTGGTCTCTAGGACTCAAAAGTTAACTTTCTGTTATGTTTTAATTCAGCCAAAACATTGGTCCATTTTTAGATGATGATGCATTATATGGCAAATGATCTTGATAGTTAAGACTAGATGGTTTAAGTACAGAGACTCATACTATGCTTTCCACTTTTGCATATGGCTGAAAATATCAAAAATTAGGTAGAATTTCAGATTTTCAACAATATCAAAGTAATGATAATCTTCTATCACATTTTGCTCCAATATTAAGAAGGGGAGTGGATTTAACATTCCAGCACTGGTGTTACAGCATGAAATCCAGGATAACGAGAAAATACAAAACAGAAATTAACACTTTAGAATTTACTGGTTATTTTGCTAAGTATAATGGGGGACTAGTAATTTTTCATTGTTAAAGCTTTTTATCTCGTAAGCATACACACATACGCTGCTATCAGTCTTTACAACTTACCTGTTTCTTATGAATAACTAGTTGTGAGGACCTGTTAAGATGAGCTATAGTTAGGAACGTGGAAGGTAATTCTAGAATCAACCATTCACATGCCGACACTCATCATACTAAAGTAAAAGCCAATTGATGTTTAAGTAAAAGAATAAAACATTCTTCGGGCTGATTATAAAAGAATAACCCAGAAATCGCCCAAGTTTATTGGACATTAAGATCTCTTGCCAAAACAGGGAGAGGAAATCTAAGATCCTCCATGGCTCCAAGTGACAAGGACAGAAACTCTCTGCAGTACGGCCCAGAACGTCGGTCTCTCATTTGACTGGCACCTTAAACCTCCAAAGTGGAACTGCCGTTCCATTAGTTTGTTCAAAAATGGCAAAGTGGTGAATAACAGATCAGTTGGAAATTTAGCTGAGAACACTGAAAAGCATCTGCAACTATGACAAATGATGATTAAACACACATTCATCCTATGACTGAGGGAGAAAAAAGAATAGGAGTTAAGCCGAAGATATTTAGAATATATTCTGTTTGTACTATAGGCAAGGATGCATAGCCTTTAATGGTGTGTGACTACAGGGGAGTGGGAAAAATTAACATAAAGCTTAAATATGAATGAAGCTGTCAAAAAGGGGAAAATTAAAGTTCCAATCATGCCTATTGGGCTAAGTTTGAACATCTATAGAAATAGTGAATATAGAAACGTCAGTGTCAATGGCTTGTTTTTTCTCTTCTTTCTTCAATGTTTGCTTAATGAGGCAGAAAAATCTGTTTAAGTTTCTAAATTGGTGCCTGAACCCCTTGATTTTCTTGCTTCTTTTCTGCATCCCTGGAGGATTATCTAAATTACAGTGAATAAAAGGAATGAAGATCCCCAGCAAGAGAAAATGATCAACCCCTTCCTATCACCAGCAAGTGGAAGTGAAAGGGTCTCTGTTTCAACCTTGAGACGTGGGGCAAGGACTCCGACCTCCTGGAACCTCAGCATCATCGTCATCTAAGAGATTAATCGTACCAAACTGTACCAACCAGATGCCAAGTCAGCACCACCTACAGTTATCAGGCACAGAAAATAAGCCCGTTTTACAACAGCTGGGATGGATTGGGTTCTTGCGATTGGCTTTACAGGAAAGTTGTTCGGGGCCTTGGGGAGGAGCTCATAGAGCTCTACCAAAAAAAAAAAAAAAAAGAAACCGCGAAAGACTTCACAGAGGCGTACCGTGCCTTTAAGTGCAGCATGTGGATCAGGCTGAAAGCAGGAGGACAGGGCGCAAAGCCATATGTAGGGTTTGGGGTCCTCCGGGTCCATGCCGAGCGTCCACCTGACTAACCCTGCCCCACCCCCAAGAGACAGTCCAAGTAAAGCTGCTCCTTGGAAAAACTGAACCAGAAAACTTGGACTTGCAGAGGAGGGGACCTGCCAGAAACCAGAGATTTAGCAGAAATATTGTACCAATCAAGGAGACCCCAGACACTTCTGTTCCATCCTGCCTGTAGTACTGACAGGTCATCACCTGTGAACTCTCCTGCCCAAGGGGCCCCCCAGTCTGCAAAGAGGCCTGTACACAGAATTCACCTCAACTTTTTCATTATCAGTCTTAAGTGCATCTATTTTAAGACACACACACACACACACACACACACACACACACACACACACACACACACACACAGTGGGGGAGGGACAGAGAGAGAGGGAGACTGAGGACAAGCATGGGAGGGCCAGAGAGAGGGAGACAGAATCCGAAGCAGCCACACACGGGGATCAAACTCATGAACGCGAATCATGACCAGAGCCAAAGTCAGACATTTAACCAACTGAGCCACCCAGGCAACCCTCACTGTCAATCTTAAAATAATGAGGATCACCAGATACTTGAGAAGACCCTTAACATGGAAGACAGACACACACACGCGCGCGCGCACCCAACGAGAGAAAGTAAATCCTGAAGGATCATGTCCAACAAGAGTAGCTCAAAAAATATACATATACACACACACACGATCAACATTCTCAGACACAAAAAAGTCTCCCAAGAACAAGACACTATAAAAAAATAAGACGTTTACAGAAGCATTGGGAAATTTAAAAGAACGGTTGAAAAATAAGATGAAGAGTTACAAGTCAAAGGGAATTCCCAAAAGTGCAGGATAGGAAAAAAAAAAAAGGGGGGGGGGCACCGATAAAGTTTATCAAAGTGGAAATACAAGATCCCATGAACACCATTTCCAGAAGGTGATGGATGGCATGACTGGCTACAAGTCTGATGTCCTACATACACATGCACACACACCTTGTATTCTCCTCATGGGCAGAGTCCCCTTCCCTGCTGAGGTCAAGCAGGCAGTGAGAACAATGTGCAAGTTCTAGGCCTGCTTGTGAGGGAGCCGCAGGCCTGTGAGGAACACTCTCGCAGCTGGTGGGTGTGAGGGCCACACAGGTCACTCAGGAGGACTACCATGATCTGCCATGTAGAGTGGGACCACCCAGTCGGGCCACAGCAAGAAAGCAGAAGTAACAGGTGAGCCCTGGTGTGCACGGTGTAAGCTTCTCACGTTTAAAGAGGTCGGTTACCGAGCAACTGATGACTGAATTATAGAGCGAGCAAACCAAACTCAAAGCTAACCAGAAAAATAATAAAGGAAGTTTTCTGGAATTGCAAATGTAATATTGCAGTTTGAAATGCATCAAGAAATGTCAAACGGAGTGAATATTGCTAATAGCTATGAATCACGTGACATTAGGCAACACAACAAAATCGATACGACATTACTCCACACCTTCTAAGTAAGGGCATCCGTAATATTAGGAAGAGTGCTCATAAAACGTACAGAAGTCAGAGATCGTGAACTAAACTTACAAAATAGCACCAAGCACCTAGGAGGCAATGAAGAAAAGACTTCAAAATTCTAAGGGAAAAGTACCTTCATCTAAGAATTCTCTATCCAGACTCTCTATAGTGAGGGGTGAAGGCAGAATAGAGAGATACCATCTGTAGGATCAGCAATGTTCAATGCCCAGCCACGCTTCCTCAGTAAGCTCTACAGGATGTCCTCCGAAGGACGGGTGAAAGGGTTTCGGACACCAATCGCAGGAAGTAGTAGGTCTCCATAAAGGCGGCGCGTTTCATGAGCAACGGGGTCAAGAGAGGACCAAGAAAGGAAAGGGGTCACAGAAAAAGAAGAGGGACTGCGGAGTTTAAGAATGAGTCCTTTGCAAACTAAGCCCAACAAACAAAATCAGTTTTTTCCCCCAACTCCCGACTTATGAAGGGTTGTGAAACAAATGAAAACCATGTGGTGGAGATCATGAGGTTTAGTTAGAGTATTTTAAGTCAGAAACGTGCAGCAACAAAGCACGAAGGTGGGTGAAGGAAAGGGTGCTGAGAGCATTTGTACAGACGTGTGCAGGTATAAGGAGGCTGAATCATTGTTTCCAGGAGATCTACACTTCAAGTCTAACAGCGGGAAATCAAACAGGCATATGAAAGCCTGCAGGAAGAGCCCCAGTAAAATTAGTTGGCCCTTAGCCGTGCAAGTAATTTGGGGGAAGAAATCGTGCACATTTCCATTATGGATTTTGTGCACTATTTCACATCTGAACCCGTATACGTATTATGGGAGAAGAGAAGTCTTAAAGACCACGGTTTCCAGTAAACTCAAGAGCCTTTGCTAAAAAAGGAGACAGGAGGACCTGGCTAAGCAGGTCCTCCCCTCCCTAGTTGTCAGGAATCAAACAGAGCTGCCTTTCTACAAGCCTAACACAACACCATTACGAAGAGTGAGTCATACTTCCCTGTACATTAACAGTACCCTTTTGTAATAAACCGCTCACCCATATAAAGTGAATCAAGATGTAGGTCTTTCCAGATCTAGCAAGTTTTTTCAAGTAGTTCCCCCCCCCCCCCACCCCATGTCCAGGGAGGATGGATCAGAGGGACTAATTTATTCCCACAAAATCATCTAGGAAAGAATGAAGTCCACAAATATTTGCAACCAAGATTTTTTTATCATGTGGAAAGTTTGAGACTTTTAGCCTAACACTTTAAAATTTACCACTTATGATTTGTTTTCATCGACAAAATTAGAAACGTCAAAGGATTCTCTGAAGAAACTGGTTTAGATGCAGAATCCAGTTCTGATGAAAACCTGTCACACATATTATTGCTTACATGATCATTATTCCTAACATCCAGAGAGACTCAAGAGGACCCTGCAAGTGCTGGGAAATAATTAACAACATACTCAGGTACTGAGGAGACCAAACTTAGAAATTGAAAGCAATTCGTCAACTGGTCACTCTAGTGGGATCAGGAAGCTACTGGTCAGGAGTAGGTGAGGCAGAGTAGGGGGGTGCAATTAAACAGAATAAAACTGATGAAAAAGTGGACCAATTTTAGAATATCATGTAACCAAGTTCTAAGTCCTACACTCTCCAGTTCCCCAATGTGTGTCAATCGATATGCTTAATATGTCTATAATCAAACGTGCATCATATCACTAGATCCTGGGTAATGGTGGACATTAAAGGTTGCCTTTAAAAGGGAATAAACATTCTAAGTAGTTTCAAGTGAACGAAAATCTCAAAAACATCACCAATGATCTCATTTCAGTTACAAACACCTTTCAATCCAAAGTTCTGCTCACTTCTTATTCTCTCCATGTTCCTCAGCTGCACGACCCCAATTCATTCTTTCTATTACAGGATTTCAAGATCCTCTTTGTTATTTTGTACAATGTTAGATGCATCAGGCAAATGCTGATTCTCAAGTACTCCAGGAATCAAGTCCGTTCTCAGAGTTCAACATGGTAAATCATAGGAAACTATGAACAGGCAATAAAATCCAGAGAGCACACCTACAGCAAAGTGCCTACCTACCTGCACTGAAGGTAGGAGATGGCCCTGTCTAAAATAAGGAAAAAAAAATATGGTAGCTAAGGAGATCCATGCAGAGTACCAGAGGAATGTAGTTTTTTAAAGAAAACTACAACTGGGTATAAAGCTGGACATGAGAAGACAAAGCTTCAGTGAAAGTGTCTGCAACTCAGTGTAAGAGAAGTAATAAGATTTTATGGATTTCCATACTGATTTTAAGGGCCTCAGAAACCTCTTAGGATTATCTGCACATCTTTTAATTCTTCCCTGACAGCAAGAGATCTTGCAGCTTTCTCAGTCTAAGAGAAGGGGAGCCCAGCAACCCTCAGTTCACAGATGGTTTCTTCCTTTTTTTCTTCAAGGGAATATTAGGAAAGGTTAGGAAAAACGTTAGCAAAAAAAGATCTCCGTCTATCTCACCCCCAAACCCCAATACATTAGGGAGAACTTGAGAACATCACTCCATTAATAACGCCTTTTGAGAAGAAGTATTTCTGGGAATTCAAGGAAGATCTAAACACTGACACCCAACGGCCCAGACTTGGCTTGAAAATATTTGCCAATCATGTAGAAAGGAGATCTACCCTTTCTGTGGGGGAGATACACAAGAACACTCTAGAAGACCAAGCTTGGTCTAGAAGACCAAGCTAAGTGCATGGTCCACATGGAATCTGGCCAATCTCAAAAGGCTGCCCGAGGCTAAGGAAGGGCATCTCCCTGTGGGAACAGACTGGAGAGCATCCGGGAAAGAACGGACAGCTTGGTTCAATGCAGTTGTGAACTGTGATGATTTTTCAGGTTCATTTATGCGTGGGAAAGGTTATCATGCCCTCAGTCCGAAGGAATACAGCGTCGTCGGTGAGGAGACACATGGTCACTTCGGATAGGAGATTCCAGTCCACCTGGGGGAGAGGGTTTGAGAGGACGCGTGGAGCCCCCTTAGGGAGTGCCTGTGGGGCCCTGGGAGTGGGGACTGCCCCAAACCCCTCAGGAGGCACCTCATCACTGACCCTGCAGGCAGGTCCTCCGACGTCTGCCAACACGGCCCCCCGACAATGCTCGGGGAGCAAAGGAAAGTCACCTGAGACACCAGGTGAGGCACTGCTCAGGTTCACTGCAGTTTCCACTACTTATCGTCATATAGACAGGAGTCTTGTCGTGGTCGGTTAAGAGGAGCATGCACTTTGTCAAGGGTGCGGGTTTTCCCAGCTGCAGGCCAAGCTACGTGCTTTACAGAGGGATCGGTCCTGCTCTTGCAGAAACTCGCATTGGGATCACGAACACCAGGAGCGGGGCGCTCCCGCTGACCACTCAGTCTCGCACACCCCCCAGCTCCTGCGGCACACGGCTGTTCTTCCTGAGCTCTCAAACCTCAGAGAATGGTCCCATTTTAGGGTCACAGGCAGACGGAAGGAGCACAGAGCCGTGTTACCCCAGCCTGCTGTGGACGCCACCTCTAACATGGGAGCAGAACCTGCAGAGGCAGCAGCGTGGCCAGGCCGGGAGTCCGCACAACTGACACCCAGACGAGGTTCTGAGGACCCGGAGCCCCATCCTTGTCCTTCTACCACACCGCCCTGACCTGACCTAGAGCCTGAGGCACGTCCCGTCTCTAAAGACCTGTCCATGCCGCACTCAGATCCGGGCATGTGTGGTCAGCGTGGACTCCCGACCGACACACAAATCGTGTACAGTCCCCGTTAGAGAAGAGAGATCAACCCAAGGGTCCCGGTCCAACAATCACTTTGACGAAGAAAAACGGTACTATTTCGAGCTCTGCCGTTGAGTCAACCTACCAATGCCACGGGAAAGTCAACCAGAAGGCCTAGGCATGTTCTAGGCACGTATGTACCTAGGTTTAGGGATTACCTGGTAGTTCGTCAACACTTAGAATTCTACAGCTTTAGCTCGATTTCCCCAGACGGTCTTTGCGCCGTTGTCCATAAAGGCACATTTCCACACCACATTGGTAGATCTGAGGAGTTACACCTCTAAAGTTATATGGGCTGTGAGAAAATTTATTAATCCTAACATTACTACAGTTTTTCAGCATCTTAAGCATTTCACAGTACAGACTAAGATAATTCTTCGTCTTTCCGTTATATTCTAACATTAGTCAATACTTCCTGATTTAGGCATGTATTCAAGGATGCCTTTGAAAGTTCAAAAAAAAAAAAAAAAGTGACCTGCTTATTTCAAATACCTTTGAAACTATTTTAGGAGTATCGCTTAAGACCCAAAGACCGCAGCATCACACACCACTGTGTCTAGTGGGGCTCACATAAACCTAATTATCCACATCTTTGACCTGCATGTAGTCTTGACCCAGAGCCATAAACTAATTCAGAAACGTGCAGAGGTAACAGGATCCCTGAGGGGAGATGAGGGCCAAGGTCAGAGCACTGATCGCAGTGTGACTTCACCTAGGAGGTTTGCTCTAATACCCAGCCAAGTTCCAGATTTTAAAAGGGACACCCAGATTGTAGTCCTCAGCCTGACATTAAGCCCACAGGGAAGACCGAATAATTCATCCTAGTGTTCACAAATAATTGAACTGCATTTTACAGACCAGTATGTTCTATCCCTTTGAGTTCTATAACCCATAACTATTGCATTCAAAGTTTTATTTCACCTCTTTGACAATTTTGAGGCAGAAATACTAGCTCACCCACACACCCCAAGAAAATTCAAGGCATTCACACTGGAATTTTAGTGTGTTTACAGCCACGTGTGCCGGCACATGCATGTTGGGACTCGGCGACCAAGCGGCAGTGCCCAGTCCCAGAGTCAAGAGATCCTCAACCCCAGATCTCCAACTATACCCCCACTGTAGAGAGGACGGATTTCTTTTAATAAAGTGTACAGTCGGATACACCTGGGAGGGGACTTGAATACAGAGCAAAGACCAGCAACAGGCAGGGAGTCCAAGAATTTAAACCATCATCTTCCACATTTAAGTTGTTAGATTCAGGAACCTACAGAAATACAAATACCTCCGCATAAACCTACTTCCGTGACCACAGAAGACGTCTCTTGCTACAGTTGCTCCAGGGTTAAGGGAGCTTATGTGTGGTCACAGACAGTATTTAGCACTGTGCCTTCAGTCCACCTTTAGCGTCAATGTCCTGGGACTGTGTGGACCGTTCACATGAGAGCAGGAGCTCATCAGCCAGGGAAGGAGTGTGAGAGATGCCCACCGAATGCTAACTCGTTTCCTAGTGGAGAAGGGGAGAACAAGAAAGGATTTCCTTGCTGCAGTGAACCTGACAGGACACAAAGACTGTCCCCCTAGACGTGTCAGCAGCTGAGTGTGCCTCAGTCCCATAGGAAGTTTCCGGAAACCCAGAGCATGTGAGGACGACGCATGAAGGAGCTGCCTCTCCAGGGAGGGTGGAGGGAAAGTGTGATAGTTGGCAAAGTGCGGCTTTCTCCAATGCCAGGCTCCACAGAGGGCAGACGCTCACCCCCCGCCCCTCCCTACACACCCCCTAAGCTCTTACCGCCTCCCTCCTGCACAGGCCGAGAGGGCTCATGAAAAGTCCTACTGGGGTGAAGCCAGGAACAGGACGTGCTGAGGAGCGGGGAGGAGCGGGGAGGAGCGGGGAGGAGCGGGGAGGAGCGGGGAGGAGCGGGGAGGAGCGGGGAGGAGCGGGGAGGAGCGGGGAGGAGCGGGGAGGAGCGGGGAGGAGCGGGGAGGAGCGGGGAGGAGCGGGGAGGAGCGGGGAGGAGCGGGGAGGGAACAGAAAACTTTGGTTCTGCTCCCGCCTACTTTCCCAAGGCCCCGCTCCCCTGCCCCTACCCAGCCCCACGTAGCAGTCAGGTTGGCAGCTGTGGGCACCAGGAACATGGTTCCCCCAGCAATACACGGGGGAGGGCTGAGGCACCATCCCTTCCCCGGAGCCAGCCTCAGACCCCAACGGGAAAAGGTGGGCACTGCATCTCCTAGAAGAGGCCTACTACCCCTGCACCTCAGCTGACGTGAAAGCAGCACCACCCTCCTTGCTTTTCCCCAAAGGGCTCCCATTCAGAACTATGAACCCCATTTTCCTCCTCCTCTAGAAAATAACGTCCTTTTGGTGGACTATAGGTTTGGCCAGAGTTTACAGGTCAGAGTTGCAGTTCTTTATTACCATATAGACTATTTTTGTGGATTATAAAAAAAGGAACCTAGTAGGCAGCTATGTTTAACCAAGAAACATACCCCAAAGCCAGTCCCCTTGTTGAAGCTTCCCAGCTACTCAGATTCCTCCTTCCTACCTCTGCACGCTTTCTGGGCTACTTCTTCATACGGAGGCCAGCTTTTCCCATATACGGGCTTATAGCTGGTTTCTGGTGGCTGGGGCAGGGGGGTGGAGCGGGGGGGCGGTGTCAGCCAGGCATCATGTTGGATTTTCACTCCCATCTCCCCGGCTTTGAGGATGTCTCTGGACGATAACGTGAGGTAGTGGCCCAGGCTGGGGGGCACCTGGCACAAGTGGTGAACAGCCCTTAAGCGCAGTCCCCAGCCAACCCACATGCTCGGTCCCTCTGGCCACATAGTCCCAGAGCTCACGCCTGCATTACATAGCTTTTCATCATTTCCCCCCAACTTAGACGTATAACAGACAAATAGGCATTATTTTTAAGGTACCAGCCTGGGGTTTTGACCAGTGTATACTTTGAGAAGTTATCACCACAAGCTAGTTAACACACGACCTCATCCAGCTACCACGTGGGTGTGCATGCAGCAAGAGCACTGAAGGAGCCTTCCAAGCAAGTTCAAGCATGCAACACGGGATCCTGGTCATCCCCACGCAGCACACTAGGTGCCCGGATGTACTTGCCCCTCCCCCCACGCCTCCCCCTTTCCACCTGTACGCCCACAGCCACCATCCTACTCTCCCCTCCGAGTCCACTTTAGACCCCACGTGTGAGATTACATAGAACTTGGTTCTTCTGTCTGGCTTTTCTCACCAGAAGGTCCATCATTTTCATCCATGTGGTCCTAAGTGACCAGATTTCCTTAAGGCTGAGTAACACTCCACTTATTTATGTACTTCCCGTATGTGCATACATTTTGTCCATCTGTGACAGACATTTAGGTGGTGTCCTTATGTTGGCCATTGAGAGGAATGCTGCAGGGAGTAGCATCCTGCAGAGATCTCTCAAGATACGGATTTCATTTCCTTTGGATAAATACCCAGAAATAGTATTGCTGATCACACTTTTTGGCCAGACTCTTTTCCCATGACTGTAATTTTACATCTTGAGAGAAGACAGTTTGTTGCTGGTAAGCTCACGGAGGGCTAGCGTATCTGGATAACTCAGCGTCCAACTAGTTGTACTTTTCACCTTCACCACACTAAAACCCCAGCTGTCAACAGCAGGAACACGTTTTCCCTAAGTTGGGGGATCTTTAACTTGTTTGGTTCTTTAGTATGAATGGTATGAAGAGCCAGAGAAGAGAAACTTCGGTCTCCTTCCACGGGATAGTGTGCACATGCACACGTGTATTTAACGATGCACAGACAAGCTTACATATATATAATGCTATTGATGAGAACACAATGGTAATAGGAATCATTTAGGACAATACGGCTCATTCAATATTCAGAACAACACCTCCACTGGTAATCTAAAGCTAGGAAGTTTATGCTCATGTGTGTTCAAGGAAATTTTTTGGAGTACATGCAAAGCAATTTAGCGCAATTAAAAATTGCTTAGCCTTGTTTCCTAATCAGCTTAAATACTGCTGCATCAGCTCTTAAAAATATTCAACTTTCCCCCAATTTAATTTAGTTAATTTCATGTTATAGCAACTGACAAAAGCAAAACCAGACCAGAAATCAAATTATAATGTTCTATATACTGGTCTTAAGTGATCTGAGAACTTCACACCTGTTTTACAAGTTTAGCTTGAGAATTATGTATACATATACTGTAATGGCAAAATATAAATGCTGAAACATTAAATCTGACCAAGTTTTTGCGTTTCCCAAATTTGTGGAGCATATATATAGGATCTCCTAATAGTGATTTTATACATACACATTCACATATAACTATACATACAGAGATACATGCACAGATAGAGACCACCTCCCGTGCTTTAAACAGTGCTTTCAAGTAGTACCAAGACTTTGCCCTAGGTTTTCAGTCAATGCTGAGCATTGCTTAGGATGGGGCAGTAAAAGTGCAAGGGATTTTCCAGGAAATCTCACTTCAAATCCAATAGGCCGTTTTCTGGGTTTAGTATTCTAGCTAGACCGACTCCTTTGCTTGTAGTGACTCATTGGAAAACAACCACCCCACAAAGTTTGGGGGAGGAGCCTCAGGTAGGACGGTCTTGTGAAATATGGAGCCAGAGATGGTCCGTTGACTGATCGCTCACTAACTCAAGTGCAAAATATCCATGGTTCATCTTCATGTTTCTGTGCATTAAGGCTAGGTTTATCCTCAAGCTTATTTCAGGCTTACTGTTCAACTCTTTTAATCAAGCAAATTCTAGAATTCATTCTCAGAATACTAGAAAATGGTGTTAAGTCATACTGCCATTTAGCAAAGTCACAGAATATTAAGGTTAGCAGTTATACAACTTTTAGAAAAGGTCAATATACTCATTCTTCATTGCCACAGTAGGCCTGAGTTAAAAATCAGTACTTTTGCTTACTGTCTATTCAATGAATTAAACCTAATACTCCTTTCAAATTCGTAGTAGTGTAATTTTAGTATACCTTTTTAAGGTATGTTTGCCCATGTCAAAAATTTAAGAACTTATTGACCAATTCCAGATATATTCATAGACTAATTTATAGATACAATATTCTAAAAGAATTAGAAGTTATCAATAGAGGGCCTGTTTTAAAAAACTTATCTGACAGAAGGCAAAATAGGAAATATACCAGATATGCTTTGTGTAAACGAAGCTATCCTGGTGTAGACATGTAAAGGTCTATAAATGCATAGATTTGCATCCTTGAAGTGAAACAGGAAAATATTGACAGTAGTTACCAATAAAGAAGCACTGTAAAGGTGAACAGGACAGAGTTAATGTTATTCTTTATCCACATGGTTTGAATCATCTTGAACTCTAATGGCTCAAAAGATGGACAATACTATCACTTATAAAACTCTTGAAACAAGTTTTTATTCGTTTTTGAGAGACAGAGCATGAGCAGGGGGTGGGCAGAGAGAGGGGCACACAGAATCCGAAGCAGGCTCCAGGCTCTGAGCTGTCAGTACACAGCCTGACACGGGGCTCGAACTCACGAACTGTGAGATCATGACCTGAGCAGAAGTCGGATGCTTAATCGACCGAGCCACCCAGATGCCCCTGTAAGTGCTGGTTTTAAATTCCCCTACCCTCCCCTGCTTTTGGTAAAAGGTAGGATCCTGAGGAAGCATGAACCCATCGATGGAACGGAGTACTTCTATTTAGACTTGTTGGAATAATGTGTTCTTGAATATTTACCAATCTAACACCAAGCACACAAGATAAAGATACAATTACTGGAGATTTACCTGAATTAGGAGGTACTGGGAAATTCAGGTATGCCTCAGCAGACCCAGGAGGTCAGCTTTGCTGGACTCAATGCATTTTGCCGAATTCATTTTTGGATCTTTACAAGAGATGCTGAAACCACTGAGGGGAATACTATGAAGTCTGGTTCTGTTAACAGTTCATGTGGTCAAGACCACGGGTGTATATTGCTAATTAGCACATGCAGTTTTATTATTCTTGCTGGGTCAAACACCAGAACGAACAGGAATTTTTCCCGAGTGGAATTACAAACCAGTATGCTACTGGGATAAAGTGAAATTCTGACACACACACACACACACACACACACACACACACACACACGAAAAGTTTTCTGAAGAACTGTTGGAGACTAAAATCCTGAAGTTCATGATACACAAGGGGATGCCAAGAACATACAGAAAGGCAGATCATACCCTGCCATTTAAAGGGAGACAGGGACTGGGGTGGGAAGATTCATACTTGAATAGCCTAAGAAAAGCAAATGTTACCAATACAATTAGAGTTATTCACTTTGGACAACCCAGGATTTTAAAATAAGCTAGAAATAATGATCTCATCCTTGGTGCCTGTCAAAATAATCACCTAAAATTCAGTATCTGAAGTAACCTGTGCCCCTCTGCATTAATATGCAATCAAACATCCACAGTGATACACAGGTTATGTCATTTTTGTGTGTACCCAATCTTGTCCTCTTCGTAGGTCCACATGTGATGGAGAAAACACACAGCTTGCGTTGCTGCAGACAGGAAGCAATTTTCACCGGGAGAACGCTATCAGAGAACAGGCATGGAGTACTCAGAATTAAAGTCTTCTGTTTAACATTTTGAGTATGCTCCAGGTACCCAAGAAGGGCCAGGTCCTAACATTCTAAGGAGACAGACAGCAATTAATTTGCCAAGTTCCAGCAGAGGTCAAGGACACAGATGAATAGGGAGATGAAAGGGTGGCAGGAGCCTGAGGGGCAGAGACTTCTTATAAGCCAAATGGGTTTTATTATGGTTCTTACAGAAAGAGGTCAGACATTCCCGAGCTAGACTGCACATGCTCAGACCAGCCATCCTTCCTCAGTCCTTTTCTAGAAGATCACTATTCTGAGTCAAACATGCCATTTGTCCTTAAATTCATTCTATAATATCATACCATCTTGCTCAGGACACCAGCATCACCTGATTTAGGGGAAAAATCTGGGGTATAACGAGACACGCTTTTCATTAAAAGATAGGATTTCCCAGTTCTAGAACCTTGAAAAGCGTCTTCTCTAATAAGTACTACTATACGAATGCAGGCATTATGCAGTATGTGGTCTTGATTCAACACAGGAGAAAAAATTCAAACCTTACTTGTCCTGTGGTAGGAAGAGGCATAGTCAGAACTGGAACCGGAGACCTGCTACCCTAAGTGATAGGATCTTTCCTGAATCTGGTCACATTTTGAAACCTTTGTAGACAAGGGTTAGTACCTACTTCACAACTGGACCAAGCTTTGGTCAAAAAACACAAACTATCTGGGGCGCCTGGGTGGCTTGGTCGGTTAAACGCCCGACTTCGGCTCAGGTCATGATCTCACAGTCCGTGAGTTCGAGCCCCGCATCGGGCTCTGTGCTGACAGCTCAGAGCCTGGAGCCTGTTTCAGATTCTGTGTCTCCCTCTCTCTCTGCCCCTCCCCTGTTCATGCTCGGTCTCGGTCTCAAAAATAAATAAATGTTAAAAAATAAAATAAAAAAACACCAACTATCAGTTAAAAAGCTGCTTACTCAGATCTACAAGCCTGTTTTTATTGATTTGATCAACACTTTACTTAAGCCACACAAAAATCATAATTTAACACCAAGTCACAAACCACAGCATATAACAAATTTTTTTCCAGCATAAAACCTCTAGAACTTTGGCACCCCCAACAGTTAGGGATGAAAACCGCATTACCTCTTTAGAAGTTCATTTACTTCATTTCTCCAGGAGTTCTTAGCACAACACCTTGTTTTGAAAGTATTTGGTTCTTACGAAAAATCCTTAACAGAACCTTCCCCAAAGCGATTTAAAAAGATGTGAATTTTATGTGCGCTAAAGTTTGAAAATCACCAAAGATCTCCTGGAGTTAAAATGTGCTTCCATATGGCACAGTTGTCGGGTGGGGGGGGGGGGGAGCTTTATTAAAGCTTTATTAAAGTTCATGTGAACTTTATTCCCTGGGCTAAAACATTCATTCTTTCTAAGGACTTCTCCTTTGAACACAGTCTTCCAGGACTACTATGGTCACTGAAAGGGAGCAGAGCAGGGACCCTCAAACTTCAGTACTCCTCAGTCACCTGGGGCTTGTCACACAAAGATGGCTCCCACCCCTCGTCACAGCCCCTGGAACCTGACTTCTCAGGGCAGGTGCAGAAATGGGGGGGGGGGGGGGGTAGGGAAGTATTTAGGTTTCTAGTGATTTCCCAATGCTTCTAAAGCCAATCAATACCTTGAAATCACTGGCCTGGATTAGAGATGAACCCTGAACTTCCCTTATTCTTTTGTCTTCAGCACAGGATGACAAGGGCCCCACACCAGTGACTAGGGGGAGCTGCACCCAACTCCGTTTCCAAGTCTTCACTCATGTGCTGCCTTTAACTCCCAGGATCTCCAGATCTTAAGGACTTAGGATTTTAGGGGTCTAACATAAAATCCGTTGAAAACACATAATTCTCTTATCGTGCAGGTTCAATACACACATGTGCACACATGCATACACATGAATATACACACATGTAGGTTTTCTTTCACTTTGCTCGAGTTCACCCATCACTTGATGCTCAGAGTATTTATGGTAAGAGATTCCATCACTTAACTGCTTAGCTAGATCTCCCAGATTTTTCTCATCAGAATTCAGAGGTCTTTATTACATATGGCATATTGACAACTTCATTACAGTTGGGCCTTTGCCAAAGCAGTTTGCCAATGTTTACTAAACATGTTAATGCTTTTTGAGCAAAAGATTTAAACTGTGTGGGTCCACTTATACACTGATTTGATAAATAGGATATAGTTCCATGGATATATTTTTTTCTCAACATTCTTTAGGTGAATACACTATACACTACATATAAAAGTAGGTGCTAATCACCAATTATGTTATCAGGAAGACTTTGGCCAACAGTAGGGTTTTGCTATTTAAGTTTTTGGGGGAGTCAAAGTTACAGATTTTTCAACCACACAGCAGGTTGACCCCACTAACCTGCACTTTGTTCAAGGTCAACTGTACTTGGTAATGCAGGGAGAAAGATATCTGGCATGATCTTTCCTTCCAAGAAAATGGGATTCTAGCCACACGTGTGTAGAGAATTAAATCCAATAAATACAAAAATACAACAATGATCATATATACAGAGCTGACTCCTGGCACTAATTCCTGTTGAATTAGTTTGTTTTCCATAGTTGCAGAGATGGAATGTGTAATTTTAAGATATCCATCCGGCTCCCTTCTACTGTAACACTTTTAAAGCATTCCAGGGTCACATATTTGAACTAAATCTTACAGTCCTTGTCCAATTGATTTGCCCTGTGTAATCCAGCCAATGTTTCAATAAATCCAGGTTATAACCTTGACTCAGAAGGTTCATTACAGCTAGTAGGTTACAGGATTCCGGGAGTCAAACATTTCTCTTTCAAGGTAGTAAAGGGGCAGCAACAAAATTCTTTACCCTGCAATTATGTTCTGCATTCAATTAACAGAAGCTTGCTTGATTTGGGTCCACTGAAACCCTACACGAAGCAGACCAAATGAAAGAAAATCTGGAAGTTACTAAGCAGAAGCCAATAGGTCAATCAGCCGTTTGTACCAGATAGCAAATTTCATAGTATTCAACAGAAACCCTACTCCACTGGCTTAACCAAATGGAGACTTACTGATCTGTTCACCTAAGAGACTTGGAAATTAGCAGCCTAGCTATGGTGGCCCAAGATCCCTAATGCCCTGGGTCTTCACAAGGAGTTTTCGAACCTCATAGCTGCCTCATGGCAAGGACATGTGCCCCGCCTACTGCTGGGCCAAAAGCAATTAGGTCCTGACCTCACAGGGCCCACAGAACACGTGCGCTTGTGTTTTGGGGACTAGCTTCGGTTACGTATCTACCCGCAACGCCAATGAAGGGCCAAAAGGTTGATGTAAGGAGATGGATTTCATCCCCAGATAGAATCCACGTTCTGCCCCTAAGAATGGCAGAAGACATTACGGAGCTAAATAACTATGTTTACCACACAACAACTCACATGCATCATCGGGGAAAATTCAGGTTTGGACGATCTCAACTATCCTCCACCTGGAGGGATCCTCCTTAAATAAGAGGCTATAGTGAAAGGAACAGCTTTGAATCCAAATGACAGCCCCGCCTTAGTTTAAAGCTAGGTTCTCTTTTCTACTTATTATGGATCTTTGATAAGAAATACAATTGCTGAGAAGTTTGTTTTGCTTGCTGTTTACTATGAGCATTGTGAGACCTTTCCTGATTGTAACCCACTGTAGAATGGGCTGTAAAACTTCCTAAATGTAGTCTGATATGTAATGGAATGAGTGATTGTATACAAACTAACCGGCATTTCTCGCTTCTGTAAACCTGCTTGCTTAGCACATTCCTCACCTACCCCCTTCCCCCTTTCTTCCTCCCACCACAAGTAAAAACCTCCCCTGTGCTATTTGTCTCTGTCTATAAAAACGCTATACCAACCCTATTCGTGGCCTCTTGTGTCACCGGCGACGAATGCGCAGAGGACCAGGTTCGAACCTGCAATAAACGACCCTTGCCGCTTGGCTTTGACTTACGACTCTGGTGGTCTTTTGTGGGAGGTTTTGGAACTTCAGGCATTACAATAGAATTATGAAAATGACATGGATACGGGAATATGAGAAAACAGGTTACAAGTTAAAAATGAGAACTACAAGTACTGTGATAATGTGAGACATCTCCAGACTTGGAAGAGGCACCAAATTCTCTGTAGTCCTTAAATACATACACCTGCATTCACACTTTTATTGGTCAGCTTCTATTAAAGCCATGTGGGTCATGCATATGAGGTTGTAAAAAAACGTGACTTTCGACGGTTTAGTCCTAGTTATTAGTGATTAGAGGTCCTTTGTGAGGTGTTTATAATTTTCATAGAAAGATCACGTTCTACACATGAAGATCTGCTATTGAAGTTAGTAGTCAAATTATGTATTTCAAGTCATTATCAAAGGAAAAATTACATTTGGAGTCTGTGCACTGAATGTCACTATTAATAAATCACCTAAAAAACAGATTAGCAGGTAGAAAGAGCTCTTTAGATCAAAAGAAGCAGCACAGATTTACTAGATTACTAGTGATGCAGTAACTGGAGACAATCTTTGGAAACACAGGCAAACACGATCCAGCAGGTCTAAAGTTATGTTTGGTTCATTAGTCTGATTTTTCTTATCTCCTAGATGTGGCAAAGTCATTTATTTTCCAACATTTAGAGGAATTGCGTACAGGGCAAGTTTTTACATGGCTTGATCCCAAATCCTAGTCATTAATCTGAATACCTTCTCTTTCAAGTGTAGCAGACCTAGAACTCCATAAGATCTTCTAGAAGCTACATCCCTAACTTCCACTGAGGACTTGAATATAAGAACATAAAACAATGATGCAGGGACACGATTCACCTAGGTTTCTACTGTAAATAAGCCATTTGATTTTGAACAAAAACTACAACACAACTTTCTTAAGTTCATAAAATAGCTAATTCCACTTATTGAGGACCTTAGATTTTAGAAGAATCAATTAAGGGTAGGGTCTCTAATCCTCCATTCAATATAATTAGGGTCTTTTGAGAGCTGGTAATTCAGGAATCCTACTGTCTAACATCTCGGGATTCAGACCTGAAACTATCAAGACAGTATTTCTAAGGAGCACCCAGTGAACAGGAAGACCAAGATCCCTAGAAAGTACAGTCAGTAAGCCACAGATCAGGAATAGGGAACCAGGAGGGGATTATACTTAAGAGACAGAGATCACAGGATTTCTCTCACATGTAGAACCTAAAACACAAAACACAAACATGAAGCAGAATTAGACCCACAGATACCGAGTACAGACAGATGGCTGCCAGAGAAGAAGGGGAGGGGAGAAGAAAAATGGGTGATGGGGAGAGGGAGGTGCAGGCTTGCAGTTGTGAAAGGAAGAAGTTCCGGGGATGAAAGGGTCAGCACAGGGACTACAGTCCGTGATCCTGCGAGCGTGTTGTGTGCAGACAGGTGGTAGCTACCCTTGCTGGGAGCATAGCTGACCTAGAAAGAGGTTCAGTCATTGTTGTACACCTGAGAGGAACAACACGGTCAATTGTACTCAACGGGCAGGAGGGGAGAAACAGAAGGAACCAGGCAGCAAGGAATACAATAAACAGGAAGAGTCCCTTACGCACATAACATCCTTCATTCAAGTGTTAAAGGCTCATTGCTAAGTCACAGACAGGAGATAGCCTAGTAAAAGGCCAGGGAGACTCAAAGACTAGAGAAGGAGCACACAGAGCCCATCTTCCAGAAGTCTGTCGTGGAAGACACGTTGGCATCTTGCAGGCTACGTGGACTGGAACGCAGTGGAGGCAGCGGTTTTGAGAAGGGCAGTTTGGGGACTCTGCAGGATTTTGCACAGGAAGGCAGAACCAGTGCAGTGGTTCAGAGTTTGGCTTAAGCAACAAAGGAGAGCACGGGGACTACGATTTTCAGTTCCGGGGGGAGAAGAGCAGCCCAGGCACAGCTGAGCAGGACTGAGGCAGGAGCTGGGGTCCATTCTTCATTCCAGGGGACCTGCACGGCCTGGCCTGAGGACAGCTGAGCGCCCGTCACAGCCTGGGGGCCAGGAGAGAGCCCTGCAAACGCTTCCCGGCATGGGACCTGGTTGTACGCGGCCCCTCCACTTCTGGGATGTTCTCCATCCTCAGCTAAAGGAGTCAGGAAAGTACAGCTTCCTCCTCCCTGTGAGGTATGCCTGCAGTGTGGGTGTGATGGCAAAGAGGCGAAGCGAGAAAGTTAAACGGCCTTCTAATCCCTGTGTATAGTTTGAGTTGTATGTGCAGAGAGAGGAGGAACACTTGAAGGATCTTAACTGGGAAAGCATCACCTCCCCTGGGACCTGTGAGAGCAAGTCTGGAGCGTGTTGAAGAGCTCACCACAAAGCCAGACTGGATGCGGAGCAGTTAGAGATCAGGGCCCTAGGGCGTCCTAGCTGGAGTGGGGAGAGGCTGAAGAAGGCAGGGACTGGAGAGAGCGGACAGGTCCACTAGAAAGACGCCGGGATTGCCGGCTGGCAGAGGAAGACAGCCAAGTTCAGCGGAAGCCCCTGCTCCGCGTTGGGGACGCAGTGGCCAGAGGCAGGCAGGTGGGCTGGGGCATTCACTCGGATGCACTCCCACAGCTGGACCAGCACAGACAGGAGACCGAGCACAGACATGTGGGTGCTACGCACGACATGGACATGGCTGAACAACTTGAGAGAAGGCGGCCATGGGCAGAGCAGGGTGACCAGAACAGAATGCCGCGCAACGCCAGTAACCGCAGACTGAGAGGAACACAGGAGGCCTTACACACACACACACACACACACACACACACACACACACACACACACACACACACGTTAGAGGGGAGAGGAAAAGCCAGGTGGATGGTGCCACTTCTAGACCAGAGATGGGTCTATAGCAGAATGGGAGGCCTTTACAATGCTCAAGGGGGATTTATAGGAGGACGAAGAAAGGTTTTGGTGGCCTCTGGAAACACCTTTAGTGCAGTGGTAGGGACGAGACCGGAGCAAGGATTCTGCAAGGGGACTCCGGCCACAGCCCAGTTCCACCTGGCACGGTAAGCAGTTCAGAGGACGTGAATGCATGAATGTTCCCTTTGGCTAACTTAAGTCTGCTATTAATCCCAGTCTGATTTTCACCTGATCAACTTTTCATATCCACAAGTTCAGTTTTGCTGTTTTATTTTTTTTAACATTTATTTTTGAGACAGAGCATGAACGGGGGAGGGTCAGAGAGAGAGGGAGACACAGAATCGGAAGCAAGCTCCAAGCTCTGAGCCATCAGCCCAGAGCCCAACGCGGGGCTCGAACTCACGGACCGTGAGATCGTGACCTGAGCCGAAGTCGGACGCTCAACCGACTGAGCCACCCAGGTGCCCCCAGTTGTGCTCTTTTAAACGTAGGCCATGCCTCCAAGTTTTGTTGTTATTTTAACACAATGGTTCTGGTAAGTGTTTGAACAGGTTAATGCTAACATCTCTGCCAGCCCCGGGCTGGTTTCAATGGTGTGACTGATCACCACATCAAGGGTCATGTTAACCTGCCTCTTTGTATGCCTGTCCTAGGCTGAATGCCTGTCACGGTGTATTTTACCTTGTGGGGGACTTGCAGGTTTGCGTTCTCAAAATTATTCCTGCCCGCTGTTAGGGAAGGCACTTCTGTTACTTGGTAACATTTTGGTACTTTCAAGGCTTAAATTCGGGAGGCAAAACCCATGTGGTGTTCATCTAGGCTCAATTATTTCTGCCTGCTGAGGCAACAGCCTTCTGGAAGGTTGCCAGTGTGGTTGTTTCAGACAGGCACCGTCCTCAGCCCTCTGTGACTACCAGGCACGATTAGCTCTGATCCTTTGGGTTTGATCTAAGCTACCATGATCTCCCCAGATAGACACACGGATCAGTACTCGACTGGATACTGGAGGTGGCTCTCCAGCTCTCCCGAGATCCCTCTGCGAGCACCTGTTCGGTGCCTGTGAAGCCTACTGTTAAAAATCCTGCCTGTATCTCCTTAGGCTCTCCCTCAATTTCTCAGCCCAGGGAGTCTGTTTAGCTCTGCTCACCCCTAACTCTCAGGCATCAACCCTGCTGCAGGTGTGAAGGTAGATTTAGCCCTCATTACGGTTTAGCCAAAAAACACTTTAGTACCAAGACGGTTTAAAGTATCGCTGTATCCCTTGTAATGCTTTAAGTTGTGAGGAGACCCGGAGACTCATTCTTTTGGAAGTCTTTTAATATGTTTTACTGTAGATTTCCTAGTATGTCCAAGTATGTCCACAGAAGGCAACGGAAGGTGGATTTTTAACAGCCTTCTGGGGCTCATTTTAAAGTCACATATAATTAACCTACAGGTAGAGGTAGGTGACTAGATACCCTAAATATGAAGCTTTCAGTTACTTGTTGTACTTTTGGAGAGGGTGGAGGCAGACAGAAGAACCCGAAGCAGGCTCCACACTCAGCACAGAGTCCGATGAAAGGCTCGATCCTACAATACCCTAGGATCATGACTTGAACCCAAATTGGGAGTAGGATACTCAACCAACTGAGCCACCCAGGCACCCCCTACTTATTAACTTAATAGGATAACAGTGGAGAAAACAATGACCAAGGTTTTACAGTTCTTAATATAAAACACCCAAATACTTATTTTGATTCCTAGGACTGATTTCTTGGTATGTTTTAATGCTCACTTGGACATGTAACAAAAACGTTAATCCTTGCCAAAAAAGCTACGATATTATAAGTTTTTGATCACCTCCGGTGAAGTTTTTACGGTTAACGAAGCTATCTCTTACCAAGGAAATATCACCACACCACTGCCAACTTTAGACAACTCAGGCATAGCAATTAACGGCCAAGGCTACCATCTAAACGTCGGAAAACTAGACATGAAGGTTTTTACCAGATCTAGGAGACAAGGGTAAACACACAGCCTTTTACATAAATACAAAACGGTTCCACATGTGGTAGCGTTAATCGAAAACTCCGAATTTTAAGCCTGTAAGAATGCTTTATAGAGGCTACGTTATGTAGTTTTACATTCTCCCAAATGCAATGAATTTAATAGTGACACCAGTGTTCAGATCCTCAGGATATGAGCATAATCTAGGATAACTCACACTCTGCTCTTACTTCAAGGAGATGGACAGTCATTAAGCCACAAGTCCTTTGGGATTCTTTCCAGGACATATCACAACAAACGACAAGGGAGAATTTCATTCTAGAAAGTAACAACTTAAGAGTAGCTAGAATAAGAAATTTTTTTAGAAGAACTTTTACTGGCTAGTTTTTAGGAATTCTTCCAAATGTGGCAAAATTTGTCAGTACTTCCATGTTGTTTTGAGGCATCCATAATCAGAGTTGATCACCGACACTGTCCCCTCAGACTGCCAACCAGTAGGAGCCCAAGGAAACCATGTACATCGCCAGGAGACTAGAAGTGCTTGAGAAAGTCCTACTGCTAAACGCAGCAGACCTATTCAGTCGCGAGCCCAGCATTACTTGTCAGTAGGTCCGGCTTGATTGCCCCTGTAGTTTTCTATCGTTAGCATGAAGTGTGGTTTAACCCACTTTTTTTCCTGAGGCTCCGAGGAGTTTAATAAACCTTGAAGGCTGCTGACTTCACCAACCCCAGCAGACACAAAGAGTGCAAGACATAGTGAATCTGTAGTAACTGCAGAATCACAAACCTGAGTTGTCTTTCCAATGAGCACTTGTCTTAGACTTATACAGGACTTTATCTAGGAGTGCACGGCCGTTTTATGTAATAAGCGTTCTTCTGAGGCAAAACCCTGAGCCTGTGCATCTGCTACCTCATCTGTCTGCGTGTGAAAACAGAAAGGAGTAAAGGCAGCTGAAAAAAGGGAGAAAAGGAGTCAGGACCCTGCGGCAAAACCCAAGCCGGCAAAGACAAGAAACACAGAATGTTGCCAACGACCTATAGTACGATTTGGTAACAGTAAACTGAAGAGCATCAGCCCCGTTCTCGAACAAAGTTTCTCAAACTGCACTTACCGGAGGGCGTGGGGTCACACCGCTAGGAAGCTGGTCCGGTAGCACAATGCACGTCTGCAGGACTCGCTCGCCCACGCCAGGAAAGCTGAGACCCACAAGGAGACAAGCCTTCTAACGGGCCCTTCGTCTCTGTATTTATTGACCTCACAAGATCCTCCCCATGTGGGGAACGTGGAGAAAACACGGGCTTTGCCTCGCAGGGAACGTGGAGAAAACAAGAGCTTAGCCACGTGGGGAACGTGGATTAAACAAGAGCTTAGCCACTTGGGGAACGTGGAGAAAACAAGATCCTCCCCACGTGGGGAACGTGGAGAAAACGGGAGTTTAGCCACGTGAACATGGAGAAAACAATCAGACTATAATCATCGACTTGTGTGTGTAAGAAGCAAAGGGTGGGGGGGCGGGGAATGGAGTTTGTGGTCAAGGCACACGGGCGTCAGGTGGAAAGTACCTTCCTGCAGGTGACAGAATGAGTCACTTGTGATCCTGTGACAGTGCCTCCCAGGCAGGCTCACCTCGGGCTTTGCCCTGGGGTGGTGGCTTTCTGCCCTAAGCGTTTTTTCTAACCCATTTACATGAGTGGAACCTGTTTCCCCACACACCTGTTCATCGTCCCGTCAATATTTACCACGTGATGATGTGTGTCCCAGTCCATCTGGGGTGGAGAAAGGGCTGGATCAAGCCGTGCTGCATTGTGCAGTGTTAGTGTGCTTCTCACTCAGGGAGTAAGGGAATCACACAGAGCTCCCCAGAGGAGATAGAAAAAAAGGGTGAGAGCCACTGCTTGTGTGTGTGTGTGTTCAGCTCATTCAGAAATTCCCATAAGACAGGAATGTAAGCATTGTGAGCCTCAGAACTCCCGTGACTCTATCAACTCACTTTTAGTGGAGTCAGCACTTTTAGGTGTTTAAGAAAGCGGGGAATGGGCCTGCACCCCGTCGCTCAGCCTAGCGATGCGCTTTATAGCTTTATAATTACAAACCAAGTGCGCATTCACAAACACACACCCGAACACTAATGCTGAGAAAACACAGAAGGATGAAGAGTCTCTACGATGCTGTTATGATTGAGCATTTTTTTTCTCTGAGGGTCTGTTTTGGGTTTTACTGTTATTTTGCAGTTTAATAAAAATGTAAATGTCATTGTGGATGGTGAGAGTGGGGGGAGCGGTTATGGGGAATTAAGGAAACTAGACCTCCCAGAACAGCAGGACACGGCCTGGATCCACCGGGGGTGAGGGCTCACAGAGCACAGCGTGAGTGTGGAAAGGGGCAATTCACACCGCTACTCCACGAGGCAGCTAAATACAGGCTGGTTCGTGTCTGCTCCAAAGCTGTAAGATCGGCCTAAACAACAGGAAGGGGCAAAAATTACCCCAGCAAACATACACGGAGAGAAACTGTGCTCGTAGAAGTCCTGTTAGTTCCAAGGTAGTCCTCTGTGTTCAAGCATTTTGTTCCTTTGAGCCCTTAGTGTCCCAACCTTTGGGTTTTCCACAGTTTATAAGTTGGAAATAGTGGTAATTAATGTGCTGTCATAAAAAAAAATGTGCTGTGTTTTCCCTTAAAAAGAATTTCACAATGTGTTTTAAAGCTATGAGAAAGCATACACTAATCTACAGTTTCCACAAATTGTTGCAAATTGTTTAGAAACATCTACTTATAGATATAAACATAAAAACTCACATTTTCTATAAAACTAAATTCACCGATGTCTTCTTCAAATAAATATAGCCTCTTTCCATGACCACCAGTAGTTAGCAGAGGCAAAGAGAGTGCCCAGAAAAAGAACAACAGGTGTCACTAAGAATTAAACATGAGCAAGTTTTTCAGACCCACCTTCCATCCACCTAATGGCAGTTTCTTAACCAAGGAAGTTATTTCCTCAAACTGTAAACGTGGATGTTTATTGTCAGAAGTCAGTTACCAAAGAAGCAGTTTCTCAAAAACAGCACAAGGAAATTACCAGTAATAGACTATGTGTAAATAATGTGAGTCTTCAGGACGAGCTTCCTAAAAAAACGCTAAAATCAACCCCAGAAAGTCCCCAAACACAGAACCCAGGTGGGTGTGCTTAGCGACTGTTTTAAAGGCAGTAGGCCACCAGAAGGACAGAAGGAAATGGAATTTAAATATTTCGATTTCCTTTTAAGCATAATGTAAACTCGGAATGGAATTTTATGCTAGAAGGTGATCCCTGAGCAATGCTTAAACTTCCTCCTCCCTCCAGAAAAAGGTCACTATGTGTTTAAATTGCCTTGTGTACTAGAGACTGAAAAGTGAAAATCACTTTGAGGTATGTTCCCCGCTGTGAAACATAAGGCTGTGGAATTTATCTTAATTTTAAAATGAAAATATATTTTATTTTCCTACTAGAATATAATTAAACCTCTAAACGTAAACGAATAACCTGTTAACTGTTAAAATCTGCTACAGATTTTATCCAGGGTTTGGTCAACTTTTAGTTACAAAATAAAACGCCCACTTTTAAAAGTATTTGGATTTCACTTGTGATGCTGTAAATAAGAATAAGGTCAATGGATGTACTAACAAACTGTAAGGACCATTTACCTGCTCAATGTAAGCAAAAACCCTAACCCAAACTATCTCCAGCTTTGAAGCAAAAAAAAAAAAAAAATCATATTAATTATCTCCTATTTTCACAGACTGTCGCCTAATTAATTCTTCAAATGCTTGGGGAATTGTGCTCGGATTCCCCTTCTAAGTTATCAAAATTAGCTTTATATTCATCGACTGTGATAGTGAATCAAAACACTTCAGAGTTTTAAAAAAAAATAAATTGGAATCAAATTAATTTTTTTCAGCTGTCATCTTAGGAACTAAAGAGAAAGAAACAAGGAAGGAGAAAAATAACACGGAGCCACATAAGGATTAGAATCCAAACACAGGAGAAGCATGGCTTGTGCAGGACACTTCCAGAGGAAAGGAAACATGTTACCTATGACTTGAAAGAAACGACCTTGAAAACACCTGTGCTGAAAATTTGCATTTTCCTGATTTGGCCACATTTATGTATTACAATATATTTTTTCTTCTAGTGAATTAATATGCAAAAATTTGCTTCATAATTATCTTCCAAATGTTTTCCTAGGTGAGTATTTAGAAATATACATGTATATACATATATGCTTACTTATATATGAACACAAAACGTCACAAGTTTTAGAAAAGCAGATTAACACATTTATTGTGCGTCTTATCTTACCAGTACCATAGAATCATTTCCATTGCAATCGACACAGATATACTTTGCTATTTTAATACTGACAGTGCTACATCATATATAATTATTTCTCATTGACAAAATTTAACTTGTATCCTAATTTTCCCTCTAAAAATTACTGTTGTGAATTGTATCATCTTCCTACAGATTTCTTTGTGAACTAAAAAGTTTTCAAAATTTGTTTTTACATCTGAGGTTGTGTTTTTTACTGCTTAATTTGCAAGAATAATGTATTTATGAATATGAGCCCTTTGTCATATTACAACTGTTTTCCCCCAAGTTTTTAATTTTCATTTGCTCAATTTTTAAAATTTTATTCACGCACCTTGGCATTTATGCCATGGTTAGGAAAGATGATATATAAAATAAAATATTAAAATTATGATAATTATGATATTAAGGTATTTTAATGATGTTGCATGGTTTCATTTTTTCCACTTTTTAAAAACATTAATTTGTTGGGGCGCCTGGCTGGCTCAATTGGAAGAGTGTGTGGCTTTTGATCCTGGGGTCGTGAGTTCAGGCCCCACGTTGGGTATGGAGATTACTTGAAAACAATAAAATCTTTAAAACACACACACACACATTAATTTGTTGATCTGTCTAGAATATATTTTGGGTCAACACAACGGTGAATCCAACTTCTCCCATTTTCTCCAGGTAGTTATTTGGGTCCACTGATTTATTAACTAACTCAACAGCTTGGTACAGGAACAGGACTCTGTGCGATTTCTTCCTGCTGTTCACCGTCTTCAGGATATTATTACGCTATTTGATCGCTACACTTTAACAATAGGTCTTCACAGTTTATAAGCCAGGTCTCATTTTTCTACTGTTTTTTTCCCCCAAAAGTTTCATGATAAGATTATATATTCTAACCACCTTTCATTTCATTTTAATGAGAATAAAAGTAGTGTTAATTTACCAGGGCCTCATTGAACATAATTTATTAGAAACCAACATGTTCAAATGGAGAGACTACAGCCTATAGCACTTGGTAGAATCATATAATCTAGGAATACTTTATACTAATCCTCATACATCAGTAAACATGGCTGATTAAGTTCACTCAGAGAGTTCATTATCTATATTCATATTTTTAAAGGTTTTTTAAAAATTTATATTGGGCTATACTTTGTAAAAATATTCACCTCATATGGAAATGGTGTTGCCAATGAACTTATTAAACTAATTTAAGAACATTTCAATTGTTTACTATATTTTATTTTATTTTATTTTTTTAATGTTTATTTATTTTTGAGACAGAGAGAGACAGAGCATGAAAGGGGGAGGGGCAGAGAGAGAGGGAGGCACAGAATCGGAAGCAGACTCCAGGCTCTGAGCCATCAGCCCAGAGCCCGATGCGGGGCTCGAACTCACGAACCGTGAGATCGTGACCTGAGCTGAAGTCGGACGCTCAACCGACTGAGCCACCCAGGCGCCCCTGTTTACTATATTTTAAATTATTCACCATTGTATTCATACAAAAAGGATGATAACTTCTTTTTAAGTTTTTTTTTTAATATACTTTTTTTTTTCTTTAACTAGAAGAAATTTGGGGTAAAAGCTGAGACTGAAGGCATCTTCTTGTCCCTTGCCTTTATAGTCTGTAGGCTCTTTTGCTTTGTTTTGGGACCAGAGGATTTGAGACTGCAGAAATCACAGAAGCAAATATTCATTTGCCCGATTAATTCAACAAATATATACTGAACGTCTTCCATGCGACATGCACTGTTGTAGACATATTGCCACTGTTCATCACTGCCGTGGCCTGGTGAGATCACGTTCTGGTGAAATCCACACGTGCACCTGCCCAACTGAATGTGCAAAAAGAGTCTTTCTCTTTGGACTTTCTCAACTCCATGATCTCTGATCCCAGATAGCCTCTTTTTCCTGCCCATCAATCACACTCCATCGCGGTGGGCCATTTTTTCTCCCGCTTTGTCTTCTGTTGTTCACATTTCCTCATACCGTGAGTGCCTCTGGGCTTTAAAAATATACAGTCTGTGTGCTGTTGACACCCAAGTGGAGGCTGGACCAGCCCCAAACTGAGAGCCTGAGGGACAGCTGACGACTGCAGCCCCCCTTGCAGGTGTCCAGCTATAGTAAATGAGTATGTCCCGATCTGAGCTTCTGAGGTACCCCTTCCAGCCAGCTGCTCACAGGGTGCCACAGGGTGTCAGCTAAAAGCAACTGCATCTTAACCACAACCCAGGCCAACAGCCAATCATCTCTTTTCCCTCCATTCATGTCTCCACACAGGGCACATTCTGTCAACTCACCGCAAGACGTATCATAATCCAATCATTTCCCACCACCCCGCTGTCATCACATGGTGATAGGCGTCTATGCTACTAAGTATGGGCCACACCCGGGTCTACGGCTACATCTATAATTTATACGCAGAAACAGACACAACTCATACCCATCCACGTGAATATCGATAGCATCTATATGTATATGTTAAGGAAATATGCATCTATTTCTTTTTTAACAAAATCATGAAAATTTTTGATTCTTCTGGCATACTGAAAAGGCGCCATGTAAATAGTATGGCTTTCTTCTTCCTTTGACCTGCTAGTGTCTCCAATTCATCAACAGATTCCTTGATATCAAACTTGGTAACAAATATCAAAACATTCCTTGATATCAAAACATTGTAACAATCCATTGTGCCTCTCCCTCCCTAAGTGGATCAATCCGATTACTTTAACACACATGCACACGGATGATATGAATGCAGTGTGTGTGTGTGTGTGTGTGTGTGTGTGTGTGTCTGCAAATGACCTTTGGAACATATTACTGTCAGTTCTTTATAAAAAAGAAAGAGGTGGTGTTTCTTTTTCTGTGTGGGGGGCATATGAATTATCACGTCCTCCTCTCAACACTGTTGGAGTTTGTTTCTTTGCAGGGGATACAGCTCTCAGATCGCCTTCCTAACCTTTCCTGGTTTTGACTATGTTACTCTACCTCAGGTCAGTCTAGGAGGTGGGAATTCCTAAACCCACATATGCTGCACAAACGTTTGCTTGTTATTACTGACACGGAAGTATTTCTCTTTCTTCCTACATTCATTCTCCTATCTGTGGTTCAGGATATGCTTGTGGTTTCTCATTTTACCCTTTACTAGCCTAAGTAGTTGTTCATTTCATGTGATTTTTAAAAAACCTCTTAGGTCTGACTGCCAATTCTATATTTTTGCTTCACATTTATTATATTTTTACTTCTTATATTCCATTTTTATTTCTATTCATGTTTACCCTATTTTTCTTACGCTTGTTTTGTGGACTCTCTTGCAGAACGCTAAATCCACTTATCCTTTCTTCTGTGCTTTTGTTAATAATGTAAGTTTTTAAGACGAGGCTTTTTGCGTTGTTTCAGCTGCATCCCATCGGTACCGATTGTCATGTTTTCATTGTCTCTGCTCCTAGGATTCAATGATGGATCTTTAACCCAAGGGATGTTTTCAAAGCATCTTTAGCTTTCTTCAAAGTAATTCTCTTTTGTGTTTTGTTTTGGCATTTACTTTTGTTGTTAACTTTTTTTTGTGAAAATGCAGTATGTTCAGAAAATATGATCTGTACCAATGCTCAAAATGCGCTCCATTACCAGCATCACGAGCACTGTCTGGACCCTGGAGCTGCAAATCTAGGGATCAGCATGTCTGTGGGCGGGGCCCAGAAATCCAGGCTTTCCAAGGGCTCCGGTTCACTCCTGCAGGTGCCAAAGTGTACGAGGGAACTTCTGCTTTCCCTAGATCCACCTGGATTCCTTTCCCCTCCACTACCTACTACTGTTTAGTAATTAGTTTGTGGACACATGAAAAGCAGGTACAACATCATCATCATCATCATCATCATTGTTATTATTATTATTTGAATGGCAGAATGTAACACTGCAGGGGAAACCCGAATGAACTGTGTTCCCTTACAGCTCTGAGAGATAATTCTCCTCAAATTCAGAACTTTTTACCTCAAGATTTCTTTTTCTTACTTGCAGGGGTGCGTATTCAATAATCACAGGGTTTCTCCGTGTTCTTGCTTGACCAAGCCAATCTACAAATGAGAGGAGTCTAGGTCCTGGAGCATGGTGGGGTGGGGGGCGGGAGGTGAGACTCACATCCAATATGGAAGGGGACTGGAGGGGGAGGGGAGTGGGGGGGGTGAGACTCACAACCAATATGGAAGGAGACTGGTGGTTGGGCGAGTGGGGGGGTGAGACTCACAGCCAATATGGAAGGAGACTGGCGGGGAGGGGAGTGGGGGGGAGACTCACAACCAATATGGAAGGAGACTGGTGGGTGGGGGGAGTGGGGGGGTGAGACTCACAGCCAATAGGGAAGGAGACTGGTGGGTCCATATCCAGTTCCTCTGTCCTCTGGCGAGACACCCTGAGGTTGGCTACCACACGATTTCTGCATGTCATGCATGGTCATGCGCGTGACCGCAGTGGTCACCTGCTCACTGAAATGACTCTACTGGTTTTCTCCATTCTCCACCTCATTTCCCCTCTCCTTCTCCTTCGTGAAACAACTCTTGAAATAAACTAGCCGTATCCAACGGTTATTGGATCTGTGCTTTGGGGGACACCCAATTTAACCTATAGATCTGTTTATATTTCATTCAAATTAATCGTATTTTTCAGGTTAATGTATCATGCTAACTATGCTCTCTACTGAAAAGAGATGTGTTGAGAACTATACAGTTTTTCTATTGTCATTATATTTCTTATTACTTCTAAAGTTTTTAACTTCAATTTACATTTAATGTATTTTACTGTTACGGTGTTTGGAAGATAGTTCTGTACATCACAGTTTTGATTCAGCCCTCTCTTAAAAAATGGGTGTCAACGTTTCAGATTCTGTGTCTCCCTCTCTCTCTGACCCTCCCCCGTTCATGCTCTGTCTCTCTCTGTCTCAAAAATAAATAAATGTTAAAAAAAAATTTAAAAAAAAATGGGTGTCAGAACCTTGGTTCTAATAGTGGGCAGAATGTATAATGCTATTTTGAGAAACGCTCAATGTCAGATGTACTGTTGTAGGACTTCTCCTTTACAGAAGTACTCTGCTATCCATTACAAAGACCTAATCATATAATATCCCAGTGGAATATCCTGATTTAGATAAGTAAAACAAATATTTTAAAAAAAATTTAATGTTTATTTGTTATTTTGAGAGTCAAAAAGAGCACGAGTGACGGAGGGTCAGAGAGGGAGACACAGAATCTGAAGCAGGCTCCAGGCTCCGAGCTGTCAGCACAGAGCCTGATGTGGGCCTCGAACCCACGAACTGCAAGATCATGACCTGAGCCAAAGTCGGACGTTCAAGCAACTGAGCCACCCAAGCGCCCCAAGGAAAAGAGAAATATTAAAACACAGATGTGTAAGTCTGGATTTATGCAAATAAAGAACACACTCACTAGCTGGGAGCTGTTTTTGTTCTCTGACTCATCTGTGATGTAGACGGGACACTGCTAATTCAGATTGGTGGAGCTGTTGCAACTCGTGTTTCCTGACCATCAACGAGAATGTAATTCTGACCTAATAGAACTGTTTACACACTCCCTAACAGGAAGAAATCCAGAGTCTCAGGAGATAGCAACATAACTAGGGTAGATTCGGAAACAACAACAACAACAACACAAAAGATCATTCCCCAAAGAGGCTACTCTCTTCTCTAACAAAAAGACCATGCATGAAACCAATCATCTCAGCAATGAGAATGTTGCCTTGAATAAAACGTTGGACACTGGTGGGATAACGGGTCTCATTTGATTTTGAAATGAGCACCCATAGAAAACAGTTCACAGATTAGACTAACTTAAAACACACAGTTACACCTAGGACAAGTTGAGCTTGTGTTCGTGTAGATACTAACTAAACTATATTCCTGTGGCTAAAAATAACCCTGATTCAATATGGGCCTAAAAACAGATCTCTCATTACATGGGAAAATGTCTGATTAATAATTCCACGACCACTATTCTGTTTCCTTCACTAGGAGGGAGGAAAACTTAATGTGCTTTTTCTGAAGTAAATTACCAAACTATTTTATTTATTTTATTTATTATTTTACTTTATTTTACCTCATCTCATCTTATTTTATTTTATTGTTCACATACAGTATAATAGTTTCAGGTGCACAATATAGTGATTCAACACTTCCATACATCACCCGGTGCTCATCACAAGTGCCTTCCTCATTCCCCATCACCTATTTCGCCCATCCCCCCACCCAGCTCCCCTCTGGTAACCATCAGTGTATTCTGTGTAGTTAAGGCTCTGTTTTGGAGTTAGCTATTTTTTTCTTTTGTTCATTTTTTCCTTAGATTCCACATATGAGTGAAATCATACGGTATTTGCCTTCTTCTGACTTATTTGCTTAGCACTACGCTCTCCAGCTCCATCCACATGGTTGTACGTGGCAAGATTGCATTCTTTTTTATGCCTGAGTAATATTCCATTGTGTATGTACACTACATCTTCTTTATCCATGTATCTATCTATGGGTAGTTGGGCTGCTTCTGTAATTTGGCTACTGTAAATAATGCTGTAATAAACAAGGGTGCCTACGTCCCTGTGAATTAGTGTTTTTGTATTCTTCAGGGAAATACCCAGTTTTGGAATTACTGGATCATATGGTAGTTCTATTTTTCATTTTTTGATGAACATCCATACTGTCTTCCACAGTGGTGGCAACAGTTTGCGTTCCCCTCAACTGTGCAAGAGGAACCCTTCCTCCGCATCCTCGCCAACACTCGTTTCCTGAGTTGTTAATTTTAACCATTCTGACAGGTATGAGATAGTATCTCATTGTGCTTTTGATTTGTATTTTCCTGATGATGAGTGATGTTGAGCATCTTTTCATGTGTCTGGTGGCCATGAGGATGTCTTCTTTGGACAAACGTCTGTTTATGTCTTCTGCCCATTTTTAACTGTATTATTTGTAGGTTTTTCTCATGTTGAGTTGTAGAGGTTCTTTATATAGTATTTTTCATACTAAACCTTTACCAGATATGTCATTTACAAATATCTTCTCCCATTCAGTAGGCTGCCTTTTAGTTTTGTTGATTGTTTCCTTTGCTGTGGAGAAGCTTTTTATTTTGATTAGGTCCCAATAGTTTATTTTTACTTTTGTTTCTCTTGCCTCAGGAGAAATATCTAGAAAGGTGTTAACAGCTGATATCAAAGAAGTTGCTGCCTATTCTCTCTTCATGGATTTTTATGGTTTCAGATCTCACATTTAGGTCCTCAATCCATTTTGACTTTGCTTTTGTGTAGTGAGTAAGAAAGTGGTCCATTCTTCTGAATGTTGTTGTCCAGTTTCCCCAATACCATTTGGTTGAACAGTCTTTTCCCCTTGCATATTTTTTCCTGCTTTGTTGAAGACTAGTAGACCATATAATCATGGGTATATTTATGGGTTTTTGTTTTGTTTTGTTTTGTTTTGTTTTGTTTTGGGTGGGGCTGAGTTTCCCTTCTGTTGACCTACATGTCTACTTTTGTGCCAGTACCATACTGTTTTGATCACGACAATTTCATAATATAACTGGGAGTCTGGAATAATGATGCCTCCAGTCTTGTTTTTCCTTTTCAAGACTGATTTGCCTATCCGGGGTGTTCTGTGGTCAAACATTTACTTATCCATCATTGTTTTCAAGCCAAACAATAATAGTTGACCTTTTTAAAATTAGTTTTTAATGTTTATCATGTATTTATGTATTTAGAGAGCATGTGTTGGGGAGGGGCAGAGAGAGGGAGAGAGAAAATCCCAAGCAGGCTCCACACTGCCAGTGTAGAACCTGATATGGGGCTCCAACTCACAAACTGTCAGATCATGACCTGAGCCTAAATTGAGCATCGGACACTTAACTTCCTGAGCCACCCAGGCGCCCCAATAGTTGACATTTATTAACTATTCATTACATAGAAGATTCTATTCTTGTTTATACATTATTTTATTTATTTTTGAAAATTATATGTTAAAACAATGGCAAAAACTGAGGCTTAAGGAAGTTGTTGCCCAACCAAATCTCTCCAGTGGCCAGAAAGTGCAAAACCAGGATGTGTACCTCAGTCGAGCTGGCACGACAGACCACACTGTCTGCCATGGTACAATACTGTCTTCACGTGGGGCTGAGGAATGAAAAGGTGAATTACACCTATTTTCTTTTTTTTTAATCTTTATTTTGAGAAAAAGAGCAAGTGCATGACTGGGGGAGGGGCAGAGAGCGAGGAGAGGAGAGAATCCCCAGCAGATTCCATGCTGTCAGCACAGAGCCTGACGCGGGGCTCAAACCCATGAACCGTGACAACATGACCTGAGCTGAAATCAAGAACTGGACACAACAGACTGAGCCACCCAGGTGCCCCAACGTGAGTTAACCCTATTTTCAATGCTAACAAAGCTCAAGTTAAGATGTACGTCTTTGTGTACATTAATTTTGACACTGGATACGAATAAATAAAAACCGTAAAAGGTATAGAAAGTATTAGGAACATCAAGACAAAGAGAAATGGACAGTGTCTCAGAGGGAGGAGATCTTACCACAGAAGTCTACCCTACATTGACTGGAAGAGTAATGACATTCAGAGCAGAGAGCAGCATCATATTAATAACAATAATAACACCATCATAAAACCAAATCCAGATTTTTTTGAAACACTAAGCACTACAACTGGCTTCAGAGAGAAAAATAAGCAGTTTATTTAGCAATTTTCTAAAGTATGTGTATTTGTCAGACTATCACCATATTAAATATTTTCCTAAGTCAGCTAATAGGGATATTCAGAGACAGGGATCTAGCCTTATCCCTGGCCTTGGATATTTGACATAATCTAATTTATCATAAAATTATAGAAATATGTTACTGCAATTCACTTAATTTAAATCACAATGTTTCATCATATAATTCAAAGCAATGTTAAATATTTAAAAAAAATAACCATAATAGGGTGTCATCCTTTCAAATAGGCTAGGAGATGTTGACTCTATCATTTTGCTGCCTCTAAACTTTGGTTCATAGGCTCAAGTCAGGGACAAAATCCCCAAAAGGATTTTAAAAAGACAGAATTTTTTTTTTATTTTAAGTGTATTAATCACATAGTTTAATACTGTGAATCATATTATTGGCCACAATTAATAAACACTTAAAATTATCCTCCTAACAGATGCTAAAAGATAAAATGAAAGTTTAAATTTTTGAAAGCCTTGATACTATTCTTTTTTTTTAATGTTTGTTTATTTTTGAGAGAGACAGAGAGAGAGAGAGAAATAGAGTGTGAGTGGAGGAGGGCAGAGAGAGAGGGAGACACAGAATCTGAGCAGGCTCCAGGTCCTAAGCTGTCAGCACAGAGCCAGACATGGGGCTCAAACTCATAAACCATGAGATCACAACCTGAGCCAAAGTCAGACATTTAACCAACTGAGCCACCCAGGCACCCCTACCTTCCAAATACTCTTAAGCCATGATCTGCTTCCCTGGGTGTTTAGCAGTCTGCTCAAATTCATTTTGTCAAAGGGGTCATTAGTGGTCATCCTATTAAAATGAGTAATCCCCCAATATTACTTTCTAAATTCTTATGTGCTGTTTCACTATAGCACTCACCTCCAGCTGGCATTATTTAGTAAGACTTTGTAATAATAATAAATAAGATCCTAAATTATTAAGGGATCGCATTATTGTAAGCTTACACTATTGTCAAAAACATTTTTAGATCTGGTCCATACTGTTAAAACTCTTCTGAAATAAGGAAGCCCCAATCACCAGGCAATAACTTTCTAACTTGCCCCACCCCTTCCCCACCCTTAGCAGGTCAGAAATTTGACCAGCCCAACCCATAATGGAGAACTGAACAGGGATGACTGACAGACAATCAGCGGGAGTCAGCTCCCAGCTAAACATCTCAGGTGCACTATCTCAGGACCCAATGCATCTCACAGTTTAGACATCCAGGTGCTTGTTGCTTTTAAGACCCCATTACGATAGGCTCCATGGAGACAGGAATGTTGTTTAGTTCACTGTTTCCTACCCAGTGCAAAATCGTAGGGGCCAAATTAATGTACGCGGCAACAATTACGGAATGAATTTGACTGCCATGGACATGCCAGGGTGTGGATTGTGTTTCTAGGAAAACTGCAGAGGGATGAATTTCCTAATCTTTTAAGTGTTCCGTGACCTAAATAATACTTTCAAGCTTCAGTCATCGCCTAGGAGGATGGAGCATCGGAGCTCATTCTAGTCACGGACAAACCATGAACAGAAGCAGGTGAAGCAGGGAACACACACCAGTCACATGAGTCATTCCCATTATGTGGTCTCTCACTCCATCACACAGGCATTCCCAAAACCCGAGTGGTTCAGGGTCTTCCGAAAAGGTGGTGCTTGGAAAAAGTCGATAATGCTGCCGGAATATCGCCTCATGACTTAAAAAGGTTACAATGAAATGGGAGAATGAAAAACTTGACCCTGCGTAGAAAATCTAATGTAGCCATGACAAGAGCTGCATTCTCATCATTACATACTTGGAAAATCCTAGTTCCAAAAGGGCAATGAAGAGACTTATAGAAAAAGAAATTTCAGGTTGACTGATGTGTTATTTCGTCCAAAAAAAGCTTAAACATGAAGAAAATCAATCCAACCTTCTTCGATCTGCTTAATGCTTTGCCTATCGCAATGTTAAGCACCTTATGATTTCCTTCTAAGCTATCTTGCCTTTCAAGTATAATTAGAGAGAATTGCAACTGTACTTACTCAAGGCAACAAATGTTCTACAAAGTGCCCCCTTATTGTGATTTCCTCAGTTACTGAGCTGTCTAACCCCCCTTGCCCTTACAAACTGAGGGCAACAAATTCAACCCTATGTTCCTGACTTTCATGATATTTTTGGCTCTATAATGCAATCCTTATTCAACAAAAAAGCATGCAAATTGCCAAGTTATGTGACATATTAATACAGTTAAATGTGAAACAACAAATTATGTATGTATACCTGTATATCTTTCACAGGGTGATAGAGAACCCGTATCACTGGGTGATAGAGAACTAGACACCCTTCCCGTTTCCCCACAGATCCAAACATTACAATAAAGTTGTCACTCATTGCTGGACACGGATGTCTCCCACTCTAGGGAGGAGAAAACCATGTGGCTGCAGCAGGGGACGGGGGCAGAAGTGGAGCCCTGAACAGATGGTGTGGCTTCTCTTTTAACACGGCTCCTCGGATGGGTTTGAAAACCCATGTTCAAATGAATGAGGCCCAAATGCAACCTCAACATGTGCAGAGAAAAAGTATGAGATGAAAGACAAGGATTCAAGAGTCCCGTCAAAGACCGTTCAGAAGAGACCAGACTCTGATCGTGGGCAGGTCTGCTTCAGGGCTCAGACGGTGCAGCCTGGCGGATGGAAAAGGGTCATTCTCTCCACACCATCCCAAACCTCATCAGCGCTGTGGATTACAGGTGTGGGGAGCATGGTGGAAACAAAATGCTTGGCACTGACACCTATGATTTCACAGGAGATGGCGTCAGCCTGTCATCATTCAGGCTTCTTAGAATGGCTCCTTCTGCCTCCAACATTGACTGGAGTTCAGTATCTACGAGGGCAGGGGCCGTACTTACTGTGCTGATGCTCCTCCCAGGGGCCTAGAACCACGCTTCATACAAAGTAGGCTGAATGGATGCATGAAGTGCAAGCCTCATCAGGAGAGGAAGAATACTGAACGCACTACGTGATGACTCTTCCTGGATGGATGGGTGCTACTCACTGTAGGAGTAAGAATCTCCTTGTTGATTCCCGGAAATAGATAAGAGAGAGAGAATCAAGTGGAGGCACAGATGTCCTCCGTTAGTCAAACTGGGGTTTGGAGTCCACGTAATTCGTGCATGAAAATAAATTTAGATCATTGTTTATGGATAAACTCGTGAGTTCAGGTATCATTTGGATGTCACACCTAAGAGAAGGAAAGCGTAAAGGTTAACTCGACAACATGATTAAATGACGCCTGGCTGTATGTTAGGATGACTTCCCACTTGCTCTTTGTTTGTACTTTCCCAAACATATAGTAAAGCAAACAACTCAAATGTACAGTAAACATATACAACTCAAAAAAAAAAATGTCTATCTTTAAAATAATATGGATAATGACTTCCACTCTCAGTAATGACTACATAAGACTCTTCTGGACAGCTACCTGCCAAAACATGCCTATAACAGTTGGACACACTGATTTTGCATTTATTAATTTATTAAGGTGGCAATGCTATTAAGATTGATCTATAGATTCATTGCATTCCCAGTAAAAATCATAGCGGGTCTTTACGAACAAAATGACAAATTGATTCTAAAATTTAAAAGGAACAGCAAATCAACCAGAATAGCCAGAACCATCTTATAAAGAAAAAGTTTAGTGTACTCACACTACCTGATCTTAAGATTTACTCTAAAGCTGTGGTAACCAACATAACGCCTGGTTTCCCTGGGGACAGACCTATAGTTCAATAGAATAGAGTCAAGCCATAGACCCTCACTTACACAGTCAACTGACTTTTGACAAGGGGTCTAGATAAACCAATGGGATAAAGATACTATTTTCAGTACGTGGTACTGGAATAACTGGATGTCTGTTTGGAAACAGAATAAACTTTTACTTTCACTTTACTTTCACTTCACACCACATTGAACACACACACAGTAGATTACAAAACTAAATGTAGGCATTAAATCTATTGAAATAGGGGGAAAAACAGTAACACTGCATAAGGCAAAGATTTTCTCAAGAGAAAAAAAATAGTAATTCATAAAAGAAAAACTGCTAAAATGTATTTCATCAACATGAAAAAAAATACCCATAAAACCTATTATGTGACAATGGAGTTCAATATGTAAAACACATATTTTAAAAATCTCTTACACTTCAAGAAACATAAAATATCAAACTTAAATAATGGGAAGATATTTAAAATGATACTTCACAAAGAAGATGTATGAGTGGACAAGGAAAAACTGGAACAAGGAAAAAAAAGTTCCATGGAAAAAATGGAACTGCATGCAACAAGAAATCACGAAACACACAACACCAGAATGGCTAAAGTTAAAGAGACTGACATTATCAAGTGTCAGCAAGGAAACAGAACAACTTTAACTCACACGTTGCTAGTAAGAATGCAAAATGGCATAACTACTCTCACAAACCCTTGGACAGTTTCCCGAAATTTTGAACACAGACTTGCCACATGACCCAGAAATTCCATTAGGAAATATTTACCCAAAAGAAATGACAACATATATCCACAAAAAGACTTGTGTGCAAATATTCATAGTGGGACTTTCCAAAATAGTTTAAAAACTGTAAATAACTCAAAATGCATCAACTGCTAAATTGCAGACTACCCACACTACCCAGTTCAGAGACATAAAGGGACAACATACTGATCTACGTAGGGACATGGATAAAGCTTAAAGTGGATAATACAGAGTGAAGAAAATCAAATAAAAAAGACTGTACACTATAATTATTCCATTTGTGTGACTTGTAGAGGAGGAAATATAAATTATTCTTCTACATGTCTGACAAAGATAACTTGTTTCTGGAGAAATGAATCAGGATTTATATTAAAAACACAATATTATATATAAGAAGGTAAAAAATAAATTCAGAAGTCACATCTACATCTATTTATATATTTTATCATACTGAGAACATACCAGGGTGAGGGTCCAAGGCCTCCAAAGCTCTTCGGCTAAAAGAACTTTCGTTCTCTGAGGAAGAGGAAAACGAAAATTCACGCCCCATGAAGTCAAGCATGTAGGACAGATCTTCAGTGAAAATGTTGAGGTTGTAGGTGACGGCTGAGTTTTTCTGCCCAGTGAGATCTCGGTCCTAGATACACACTAACATGCTGAAAAGGCCAGCCGTGGGCAGGTGCCTCTGAGTGGAGCAGAGGCTACCACGAAAGTCAGGTCCAGGGAGGCTGCAAAGTGCGGAAGCCCGGGTGGTTCACCCTGATGTGCCCTGGGGTCCACGGGAGGGAGCCCCTAGGACATCTGACACAGGCTTTACAGCTGGAGTTTTCTCTCTGCCCAGGGCCTGTTTCCTGAGGCCACACACAGTACGAGTTCTGTGAGCAAGCACAGCCTACTCACTCTTGCCTGCAGTCGTATAAACCACTGAGAGTCTGTGATAAGCCCAAACCCTCCCACATGTAGGTCACCTCGCTTGATCAAGTATTCTGATATTTACGGGTCCTCACTGCAGACTCTGAAATTTTGGTATATTCACCCATGTTCAAACAGAGCAGTGAAACAGCTCACAGCCTTCCTCTAGATCAGCCGTGAACTCGTCCACTGTCACCTCCTTCAGGGACACAATTCCACGACCACACGAGAGCTCTGTCCTCACGGGCTGCCGTCCGCCTCATCTGCACGCGGCCTGATGCTTCCCACCAGCCCCTGGTATTCTGAACCTCTGTGCACCTGCTAGTCATGTACACACACCCGGAGGTGACCTCGCCTCCCTTCTCCCATTTCCTTCTCTCACAGCACCTCCCGGGACACACGTACTCACCGCTCCACAGCCGGCACACACAACACTCTTCCTGCTTTGCCCTTCTGTTAAATGCTCTCTGATAATCCACTGGTTAGATGAGCTGTCATATTCACATGCGTGATGTGACAGATTCACAACCTGATGCCACGATAATGTATCACATTTCACTTCAGGTGCCTCCTTATTATTTGGTTTTCCTATGGATCATCCACATGCATTTGGGCACAACAAACATACATCTGTAGGGTCCATTTCTACAGCCTTGAAGTCTTTTGGAGTCTCTTCTGCAAGACTAACCCTAACACATTATGATTTTGATCTGTGATACTTATCCTCATAACTGCATGGGTGAGCTAATGCTTAAGTTAAAAAGAGGTGCATACTATTTCAGTAAATTCAAAGTCATGATCAATGATAAGAAATTAAATTTTAGAAGGAGAATTAACATCCAGAATTGTTTAAAATTATTTAAAATATAGGTTTGATCTTGGAGGATTGACCCTATCCAATATGCCATTTGTTTTATAGGTGGTTAACATAAAGATAAAGAGAATTTCTAAATATATCACTGCCAATTCATGTTTAAGTAATAAATGCAAAGTACTTTTCTCCAAGCCACAAGTGTCCCACCCACCATTTTTCAGCTGAAAGAATAATCTCAAATTTTATTTTCAAAATTCAAACTGTGGCTTCATCCTTTCTTAACATAATGTGATTATTTTGGCTAAAATTAATGTAAGATATTCTTACGGGTGAGGCTTTTTCTTTTTCCCTGAGAAACAACTGATCCATACAGATGAGACCGTCTACATTGTATTGCCTTAAGGGATTATCTAAACAGAAGAGCTATTACACACATTAGCAGAAGTTTAGTGCATGGGTGGCAAGTCAGGCAGTCATGTCGGAGTCCCTGGGGCAGAAGGACTAGACTGGATATTTTCATTAAAGGCAGAGGAAAACTTACTGATTTTGATTCTATACATTTCAGGTAAATATTAGGCAGTCCATTTTTCTTGACGAAACTACTTTTGAGGCCATTGTTATGAGTTAAATATTGAATTTCATAAAAAAAACACACAAAGGGGTTTTGTTTTTGTTTTTGTTTTCTGTTAGCTGAAACATTATGCAGGAATGAGTTAATAAATATGCTAGAATAGCATTCAGAAAATAATGCAATAAAAGGTGCTGTAATCCGTTTCTAAAAAAACATACAGTAAAACCTGGCTGGGATTGTGAGTAACCTGTTCTGTGAGTGTTCTGCAAGACAAGCAAACATTTCTAATAAATGTTAACTTGATAAACGAGCAATGTCTTGCAATACGAACAGTATGTGATGCCCAATGTCACATGATCACAACTGAGCCAATGGTTCTTGAAATTCGCTTTGATATAGAGTGCTTTGAATTATAAGCACGTTTCCACAATGAATTATGTCCGCAAATCAAATACTACTGTATTTCAGGGACGCCTGGGTGGCTCAGTCAGTTAAGCATCCAACTCTTGGTTTTGGCTCAGGTCATGATGTCATGGTTTCATGGGTTCAAGCCCAACCTTGGGCTCTGTGCTGACAGCATGGAGCCTGCTTGGGATTCTCTCCCATTCTCTCTCTCTCTCTCTCTCTCTCTGCCCCTCCCCTGCTCATGCACACATTCTCTCTCAAAATAAGTAAACCTAAAAAATAAAAAGGCATTTCAAGTAGTTTAAGAATCACCAAGGTATGACTAGTTTGTGAAAGACATTACCACTAATACATTCAAATCCAATTAAAGCTCATAATTTAATAATGGAATAATTGATGTATTCCATATGCTTATGAATATACTTATATTCTTTGATTATAATAAGTCAGTTATCCAAACAGAGAAGCAGAAATGTATAATACAAATCTTTAAAATAAGAAAAAGGTAGTAAGAAAAAATGTACAGCACTAGAAATACTTTAACCACAATAATTTTTGTTTTCTTTTAGAAGACAGGTAATTACCTACTGAAACAATTTTATGAATGTAGTTGTAAGACAGGAAGTTAATGCATTACTTATCTTTCAACATCCTCTAAAAATTGTCATCTACATAGTGATTATAGAATTTTGTTCCTGCCAGTGAGAAATGTGGCAAAAAGAAAACGGTTAGCTTTGCCGTACCAGCAGTTACAAAACTATCTGTCTCGATATATCATAAAATTTTATTTAAAACCCATTGAGAAGGAATAAATATGGAATCCCATAATGTCATTTTTACATTCACTTTTTCAGAGAATATCTTCACTTTAAAATATGTGTTCTTACACTTTATAGGCAGTACTTAGCTTCCTAATGTGAAATCTACTTCCCACTGTTAGTCCATGAATAATTCTGGTATGGAAAGTTATCTCAGTAAATCTCTCACACATCTGAAGCAAGAAACAGTTCCATTTATATCTCCTCATCAGAGACAGGAGGAGGTAACATCACATATTCCTTTCAAAATCCCTAAAGCTCATATTTAACCATAGAACCATGTGCTTGTATTTTTTCTCACCACCCCTGAAGTATTGAAATATTACAGTGGCTGGGGCAGCAAATATTTGTCAACGTACATGTTTATTCTGGTCTCAGTTTAAAACTACACAAGTGAAGACTCAAGTTACTAAGCAGGTTTTTGTTTTTCATATTAACTGAAACGTGAGGAATCAAAGAGCAAAAAGTTAGGTCAAGGTGTAACCTATGAGGTGGGAAGAAATGGGTGACATTTTCTACATTAGAACATATTTCCGTGAAAGTCCTTATGAAATTAAGAACCAATTGAGAATAGAGAGGTCAGTTGAATTGGGCCACAAAGCACGACACACTGCCCGTCGCCCTCCTCAAGGGACAAAACCCAAAGGCAATCTATTCAAACTACCAAAACCACAAGAGGAGACGACTGGTAACAAGGTCAGCACACTGGAAAGTGTGCTTGGGTAAAACAAAATGTAGCTTAAACAAAGCATCTGGCTTACGCCCAGAAGATTTCATATCAAACTGACCGTCTGGAGCCGAAACGAGCCCAAACAACCATAAAGCCAATTAACATAAAGTAATTAGGTAAAAAAAATTAGTTAATTCTTGAAAGTATAGGAGATAGAAATTTAACTTGTCGCTATAGAGAAAGCACCATAAGGGAAAGATGAAAGAAAAATTAAAAGCACTAAACAGCAAAGAATTACTAACCCTTGTATCTTTTGCATTTACCCTTTACATTTAGTAAAAAAAAAAAAAAGAAAAAAGAAAAAAGAAAAAAAATGTAAAGGAACTTAGGAAGCAGTGTCTAGGATTAGAAATAAACTAAGAGTTTGTTACCAGTTCTCTTTTCTGCTTCAAGATATGCTTTCACCCATGAAGTGTCAACTATTATAAAACCTGCCCTTTCAAAATAAACAGAAACTTAGAAAAAAATATATATGCAACTGCTCTTCCTGTGCCCTGGGTCACAGAGGGCAGAGGACCCATGTAGGCAGGGACCAACCAGGTGCATTCTCCACGTTCTCCCATTCTGCCAGTTTAACAACTGCAGTGTGTCACGTGGAGAAGAGAGGGAGCTGAGTTAGGGACCTGGATTTGTAAGACAGAGAACTGTAGGGAAAGGAGCTGTACAGAGATGAGGTTCTAGAAGGAGCTTGGGACCACGGGGCTGCCCAGGGGTCTGGGCTCAGGTGACCATGTGCACATGAACTGCCTGGGGCTAAGCAAACAAGGGTGGGAATCCTCAGGGGGCTTCTAAGCCAACCACGCTCCAGATCCCACAAAGTGCTAGAATCTCGTGAGAACCCAGGAGCAGAGAAGTGACATCATTAGATGCAGGGGGGTTTCCTAGAGACCCCAGACAAGCCGGTCCCCTCGGTGCAGCTACACAGCCTAGAGGCGGGGACTCCTGATTCTCCTGAAGAAGTCTACAAAACACAATATAACTAAAGCGAGCTGATCTGGTATCATCAGCCTACCATATGTATAAGCGTGTTGCCTCGAGGGAAATGCGTGGGAAATAGAAAAAAATATTGGAAGAAATCACAGCTGAGGAATTACCACATCTGATAAACAGTATACACTGATGATCAAAAAGCTCAATGAAGCCCATGGACGACACACATAAAAAAGCTCCCATGAAGACAGGTCAGGAGAAGACTTCATATAGTGGGGCGGAAGGCTGTTGTAAGAGCCCCACACCACGCGAGGCCAGCAGGGCAGGGGCCATCCCACAGGGATGGGGCCCCTGGCAGGACCATATCCCCCCGAATGACAGGTAACCAGTGGGTATGGGCCAGGTAGCATGTGGAGAAGAACGTGGCCTCCGGACGCTGCCTGCTCCATCAGGAACGGTGACAAGGGGCGACACGTGGGTCACAGCGGACGGGGACAGCCAGGGAGCCTGCAGGTGCATGGGGCCAGGTGGCCAGGTCGCTCTGCACCTGCTGTGGTTCCGGGTCCAGGTCCGGGTCCTGCAGGTACACATGCCGCGTCCTGCCCACCCAGGCACTCCTTAGGTGAGCTGAGCGAGGACAGGGACCACACCAGGGACGGCCACCTAGCCCTGGCTTGTGCGGGCTGCAGGGGTGGCCAAGGAAAGAGGCAGCCCCGGGGGAAGGACTGTGTCTACTGGAGCAGAACATGGGTAGTTGCACGCCCAGGGCCACTCCTGGTGGACAGCCGGGAAGAGGAAATGTGAGCCCCACACAGGAGCAACGACAGCACAGTGGCCGGTTTAAGGAGGGGTGGGGGTGCTAACTAGACCCTCCCGGGTCCGCATGCCCCCGTGCGTACCTGCCGAGCCACCCGGGGAGGAGGGCAGGGCGTGGGGCACACAGCACCAGGCTCACTGGCTCTGCCCTGCCCTTACGCTGATCTAACAATCCGGCCTCTAACCTACAGGTGACTCCTGGGAGAACAGGCTGCAGTGTGTCCATGACCCAAACTGCAAACTGCCAGAAATGCTCAGAGACGGTCTAAGCTTCCAGTCCCAGAACAACCATGGGGCCAAACACACACACTCAGGATGCGAAAGCAGCCCCTCCCTCAAATCCCCCACATATCCAGGGGTCGGTGGAACAAATTAACTGGCTGAAGAGATTTAGGCACAATCTTGGACAAATAAATAGCTTGTACCATCCCAGGAGCTACTTTTAGACAACCAGTATAAAAGATGATAAAGGAAACCAGTGAGCAAGGGCTCAGAGGTGGTACACGACAGGGGAAATACACCTGCCAAAACTAGTTCCACTAAGTCACTACTCAGATAAATGGCCAGGTGTACAACCACAGCCACATTCTAGGAGTGTATGTAGGAATAAGGTCAGTATCAAGAATTATATAACCTACTTTTAATTCAACAATAAATTTTTAAAGGCAAGAAAGTGTTACCAATGCACGGGGGAAAACCTAAGATACAGAACTTATTAACACTTTGTTGTAATTATTACTTCACATAATCTTCTATAAGCAGGTATACCATTTTGAAAAAAGAGAACAGGGGCGCCTGGGTGGCTCGGTGGGTTAAGCGTCCGACTTCGGCTCCGGTCATGATCTCACAGTCCGTGGGTTCGAGCCCCGCATCGGGCTCTGTGCTGACAGCTCAGAGCCTGGAGCCTGCTTCCGGTTCTGTGTCTCCCTCTCTCTGTGACCCTCCCCCGTTCATGCTCTGTCTCTCTCTGTCTCAAAAAATAAATAAACGTTAAAAAAAAATTAAAAAAGAAAAAAGAAAAGAGAGAACAAAGTTGAAGAACTCCACTTCCTAATTTCAAAACTATTACAATGGTATAGTAATCAAGAGCGATGTGCTGTCATAAATCTAGACATACAGATCAATACCATAGTATAGAGAATTCATAAACAACCATTGTGTTTATGGCCAATTAGTTTTTGACAAAAGGGCAAAGAAAATCTTTCAACAAATGGTACTGGTATAACTGGGTACACACATACAAAAATAATATGAGACCCCTTCTCAAATCATACACGAGAGTTAGCTCAAAATGGACCATACACCTCACTGTAAGAGCTGAACTATAAAATTCTTGTAAGAAAGCAAAGATGTATATCTTCATGCCCTTGGGTTAGCCAATGGTTTTTTAGACACAATACCAAAATTATAATCAACAAAAAATACATAAACTGCCTTTCATAAACATTAATAGTCTTTGTGCTATAAATAACACTATTAAGTAAGTAAAAAGAAAATCCAAAGAAAGAAAGAAAATATCCAAAAGTCCTATATCTAATAAGGGATTTATTCAGAATTTATAAAGACTGCTTACAATCCAATGATAAAATCCGAGGCATTTCTCCAAAGAAGGTATACAAATGACCAAAAGCATACGTAAAGATACTCACTATCACATCATCGGAGAAATGAAACTCAAGACCACAGTGAGACATAGCTTCACACCTACTACTGTGACTGTATTCAAAACACGTAACAACTCATATTGGTGAATGCGGAGAAATTAGAATAGTCACACAATCTGATGGGGATTTAAAAGATTTCAGATGCTTTAGAAAAAACATTTCAGGGCGTAGGAGGACGCTGGGCTCAACGCACGTCCTGCTGATCACTTAGATTCCACCTACACCTGCCTAACTAACCCAAAAAACCGTCAGAAGACTAGCAGAACGGAGTCTCTGGAGCCAAGCGCAGACGAGAGGCCCTCGGAAGAGGGGAGGAAGGGCGGCGAGGCGGTGCGCGCTGCACGGACTGGCGGGAGGGAGCCGGGGCGGAGGGGCGGCCCGCCTCCAAGCAGAGCCCCCGAGTCTGGCTGGCAAAAGCGGAGGGGCCGGACGGAGTGTGTTCCGACAGCGAGCGGGACTTGACATCTGGGAGGTCGTAAGTTAACAGCTCTGCTCGGAAAGCGGGAAGGCTGGAGGACAACGGGAGGCTCGGAGAGTTGTTGAGCCCCGGAAGACAGAGCACAGCTTGGCAGGGAACAAAGGCGCTCGCCAGCGCCATCTCCCTCACCCATCCCCCAGCCAAAATCCCAAAGGGAACCAGTTCCTGCCAGGCAGCTTGCTGGCACTGTGCAAACACCCAACGCTATGCTTCTGCGGAGCCATCTCTCCAGAGGGTCTGACTCCCTCCTGGTGCCACAGGACCCCTCCCGAAGTGGATCTCCGAAGGAGAAGCGAGCTAAGCCTGCCCCTCCTGCCCCCGTGCACCTTGCCTACCCACCCCAGCTAATACGCCAGATTCCCCAGCACCACAAGCCTGGCAGTGTGCAAGTAGCCCAGACGGGACACGCCACCCCACAGTGAATCCTGCCCCTAGGAGAGGGGAAGAGAAGGCACACACCAGTCTGACTGTGGCCCCAGCAGTGGGCTTGGGGCAGACGTCAGGTCTGACTGCGGCCCCGCCCACCAACTCCAGTTATACACCACAGCACAGGGGAAGTACCCTGCAGGCCTGCACCACTCCAGGCACTATCCAAAATGACCAAACGGAAGAATTCCCCTCAGAAGAATCTCCAAGAAATAACAACAGCTAATGAACTGATCAAAAAGGATTTAAACAATATAACAGAAAGTGAATTAAGAATAATAGTCATAAAATTAATCGCTGGGCTTGAAAACAGTATAAAGGACAGCAGAGAATCTATTGCTACAGAGATCAAGGGACTAAGGAACAGTCAGGAGGAGCTAAAAAATGCTATCAATGAGCTGCAAAATAAAAATGGAGACAACCACAGCTCGGATTGAAGAGGCAGAGGAGAGAATAGGTGAACTAGAAGATAAAATTATGGAAACAGAAGCAGCTGAGAAAAAGATAAAAAAAATCCAGGAGTATGAGGGGAAAATTAGAGAACTAAGTGATGCACTAAAAAGAACTAATCTACGTATAATTGGTATTCCAGAGGAGGAAGAGAGAGGGAAAGGTGCTGAAGGTGTACTTGAAAAAATAATAGCTGAGAACTTCCCTGATCTGGGGAAGGAAAAAGGCATTGAAATCCAAGAGGCACAGAGAACTCCCTTCAGACGTAACTTGAATCGATCTTCTGCATGACATATCATAGTGAAACTGGCAAAATATAAGGTAAAGAGAAAATTCTGAAAGCAGCAAGGGATAAACGTGCTCTAACATATAAAGGGAGACCTATAAGACTCGTGACCCATCTCTCTACTGAAACTTGGCAGGCCAGAAAGGAATGGCAGGAGATCTTCAATGTGATGAACAGAAAAAATATGCAGCTGAGAATCCTTTATCCAGCAAGTCTGTCATTTACAATAGAAGGAGAGATAAAGGTCTTCCCAAACAAACAGAAACTGAAGGAATTTGTCACCACGAAACCAGCCCTACAAGAGATCCTAAGGGGGATCCTGTGAGACAAAGTACCAGAGACATCGCTACAAGCATGAAACCTACAGACATCACAATGACTCTAAACCCATATCTTTCTATAATAACATTGAATGTAAATGGACTAAATGCACCAACCAAAAGACACAGGGTATTAGAAGGGATAAAAAAACAAGACTCATCTATTTGCTGTCTACAAGAGACTCATTTTAGACCCGAGGACACCTTCAGATTGAAAGTGAGGAGATGGAGAACTATTTATCATGCCACTGGAAGCCAAAAGAAGCTGGAGTAGCCATACTTATATCAGACAAACTAGACTTTAAATTAAAGGCTGTAACAAGAGATGAAGAAGGGCATTATATAATAACCACAGGGTCTATCCATCAGGAAGAGCTAACAATTATAAATGTTTATGTGCCAAATATAGGACCCCCAAATATATAAAAACAATTACAAACATAAGCAACCTTATTGACAAGAATGTGGTAATTGCAGGGGACTTTAACACTCCACTTACAGAAATGGAGAGATCATCTAGACACACGGTCAATAAAGAAACAAGGGCCCTGAATGATACATTGGATCAGATAGACTTGACAGATCTATTTAGAACTTTGCATCCCAAAGCAACAGAATATACTTTCTCCTCGAGTGCACATGGAACATTCTCCAAGATAGATCATATATTGGGTCACAAAACAGCCCTTCATAAGTATACAAGAATTGAAATCATACCATGCATACTTTCAGACCACAATGCTATGAAGCTTGAAATCAACCATAGGAAAAAGTCTGGAAAACCTCCAAAAGCATGCACGTTAAAGAACACCCTACTAAAGAATGAATGGGTCAACCAGGCAATTAGAGAAGAAATTAAAAAATATATGGACACAAACGAAAATGAAAAGACAACAATCCAAATGCTTTGGGATGCAGTGAAGGCAGTCCTGAGAGAAAATACATTGCAATCCAGGCTGATCTCAAGAAACAAGAAAAATCCCAAATACAAAATCTAACAGCACACCCACAGGAAATAGAAGCAGAACAGCAAAGACATCCCAAACCCAGCAGAAGAGAAATAATAAATATCAGAGCAGAAATAAACGATATAGAATCTAAAGAACCTGTAGAGCAGATCAACGAAACCAAGAGTTGGTTTTTTGAAAAAATAAACAAAATTGATAAACCTCTAGCCAGGCTTCTCAAAAAGAAAAGGGAGAAGACCCAAATAGATAAAATCATGAATGAAAATGGAATGATTACAACCAATCCCTCAGAGATACAAACAACTATCAGGGAATACTATCAAAAATTATATGCCAACAAACTGGACAACCTGGAAGAAATGGACAAATTTGTAAACACCCACACACTTCCAAAACTCAGGCAGGAGGAAATAGAAGGCTTGAACAGACCCATAACCAGCAAAGAAATTGAATCAGTCATCAAATATCTCCCAACAAATAAGAGTCCAGGACCAGATGGCTCCCCAGGGGAGTTCTACCAGACGTTTAAAGCAGAGAGAATACCTATCCTTCTCAAGCTATTCCAAAAAGTGGAAAGGGAAGGAAAACTTCCAGACTCATTCTATGAAGGCAGTATTACTTTGATTCCTAAACCAGACTGAGACCCAGTAAAAAAAGAAAACTACAGGCCAATATCCCTGATGAATATGGATGCAAAAATTCTCAGTAAGATACTAGCAAATCGAATTCAACAGCATATAAAAAGAATTATTCACCATGATCAAGTGGGATTCATTCCTGGGATGAAGGGCTGATTCAACATTCGCAAATCAATCAATGTGATACATCACATTAATAAAAGAAAAGATAAGAACCATATGATCCTGTCAATCCATGCAGAATAGGCCTTTGACAAAACTGAGGAACCTTTCTTAATAAAAACCCTCGAGAAAGTCGGGATAGAAGGAACATACTTAAAGATCATAAAAGCCATTTATGAAAAGCCCACCATCATCCTCAATGGGGAAAAACTGAGAGCTTTTTCCCTGAGATCAGGAACACAACAGGGATGTCCACTCTCACCGCTGCTGTTTAACATAGTGTTGGAAATTCTGGCATCAGCAATCAGACAACAAAAGGAAATCAAAGGCATCAAAATTGGCAAAGATGAAGTCAAGCTTTCACTTTTTGCAGATGACATGATATTATACATGGAAAATCCAATAGACTCCACCAGAAGTCTGCTAGAACTGATACATGAATTTAGCAAAGTTGCAGGATACAAAATCAATGTACAGAAATCTGTTGCATTCTTATACACTAACAATGAAGCAACAGAAAAACAAATAAAGAAACTGATCCCATTCACAATTGCACCAAGAAGCATAAAATACCTAGGAATAAATCTAACCAAAGATGTAAAAGATCTGTATGCTGAAAACTATAGAAAGCTTATGAAGGAAATTGAAGAAGATACAAAGAAATGGAAAAACATTCCATGTTCATGGGTTGGAAGAATAAATATTGTCAAAATGTCAATACTACCCAAAGCTATCTGCACATTCAATGCAATCCCAATCAAAATTGCACCAGCATTCTTCTCAACACTAGAACAAGCAATCCTAAAATTCATATGGAACCACAAAAGGCCCCGAATAGCCAAAGTATTTTTGAAGAAGAAGACCAAAGCAGGAGGCATCACAATCCCAGACTTTAGCCTCTACTACAAAGCTGTCATCATCAAGACAGCATGGTATTGGCACAAAAACAGACACATAGACCAATGGAATAGAATAGAAACCCCAGAACTAGACCCACAAAAGTATGGCCAACTCATCTTTGACAAAGCAGGAAAGAACATCCAATGGAAAAAAGACAGTCTCTTTAACAAATGGTGCTGGGAGAACTGGACAGCAACATGCACAAGGTTGAAACTAGACCACTTTCTCACACCATTCACAAAAATAAACTCAAAATGGATAAAGGACCTGAATGTGAGACAGGAAACCATCAAAACCCTAGAGGAGAAAGCAGGAAAAGACATCTCTGACCTCAGCCGTAGCAATCTCTTACTCGACACATCCCCAAAGGCAAGGGAATTAAAAGCAAAAATGAACTACTGGGACCTTATGAAGATAAAAAGCTTCTGCACAGCAAAGGAAACCACCAACAAAACTAAAAGGCAACCAACGGAATGGGAAAAGATATTTGCAAATGACCTATCGGACAAAGGGCTAGTATCCAAAATCTATAAAGAGCTCACCAAACTCCACACCCGAAAAACAAATAACCCAGTGAAGAAATGGGCAGAAAACATGAATAGACACTTCTCTAAAGAAGACATCCGGATGGCCAACAGGCACATGAAAAGATGTTCAACGTCGCTCCTCATCAGGGAAATACAAATCAAAACCACACTCAGATATCACCTCACGCCAGTCAGAGTGGCCAAAATGAACAAATCAGGAGACTATAGATGCTGGCGAGGATGTGGAGAAATGGGAACCCTCTTGCCCTGTTGGTGGGAATGCAAATTGGTGCAGCCACTCTGGAAAACAGTGTGGAGGTTCCTCAGAAAAGTAAAAATAGACCTACCCTATGACCCAGCAATAGCACTGCTAGGAATTTACCCAAGGGATACAGGAGTACTGATGCATAGGGGCACTTGTACCCCAATGTTTATAGCAGCACTCTCAACAATAGCCAAATGATGGAAAGAGCCTAAATGTCCATCAACTGATAAATGGATAAAGAAATTGTGGTTTATATACACAATGGAATACTACGTGGCAATGAGAAAGAAAGAAATATGGCCCTTTGTAGCAACGTGGATGGAACTGGAGAGTGTGATGCTAAGTGAAATAAGCCATACAGAGAAAGACAGATACCATATGGTTTCACTGTTATGTGGATCCTGAGAAACTTAACAGAAACCCATGGGGGAGGGGAAAAAAAAGAGGTTAGAGTGGGAGAGAGCCAAAGCATAAGAGACTGTTAACAACTGAGAACAAACAGGGTTGATGGGGGGTGGGAGGGAGGGGAGGGTGGGTGATGGGTATTGAGGAGGGCACCTTTTGGGATGAGCACTGGGTGTTGTATGGAAACCAATTTGACAATAAACTTCATATATTGAAAAAAAATTAAAAAATAAAGTAATTATGGGTTTAAAAAAAAGAAAAAAACATTTCATTTTCTCAAAATGTTAAACATGTGAACCAACAACTCCATCCCTTTTTCTATACCCAAGAGAAATAAAAATACATCCAAAACCTTGCATGTGAATGTTTACTGCAGCCTTATTAGTAACAGCCAAAAAAGGTGGGAACAATTCATATGTCAATTAATTGAATGGAAAAATAAAATGTTGAATAAACAAACAATGGAATCTTATTCATTAGTAAAAATAAATGAATTACTGACATGTGCTGCAGCATGAATAAATGTTTGAAATATGGTAAGTAGAAGAAGGGAGTCATAAAAGACCATACTGTAGGAATCCACTTTTATGAAACGTCTAGAACAGGCAAATCTGTAGGACAAAAGGTGGATGAGGGGTTCCCTACAGCCGGGGGTGTAATATGGACACGACCTGCTGAAGGGCAGGGTATTCCTTTCAGGGAGAAACAAAAGATTTTAAATTAGATTGTAGTGATGTTTTCACAACACTGTGAGCTCACTAAAAACTTTTCACTGGGCACTTAAAAGGGTGAAATGCATTACATGTGAATTATATCTCAATAAAACTTACATATGAAAAAAAGAAAGAAAGAAATCACACACTGGTCTTCAGAAACTCCATAAATCAGAAGATAATGGAATAATATCCTTAAAGGATTGCAAGCCAAAAATTACAGCATTACAAATAAGTAGGGGAGGAGGGCAAAATAAATCCTGTGCCACTAAATTTAAGTCAGAGGTACTAGTTTGAACTCATTTTAATGTTAACATATCCATAAAACTGTGGAAATACCATAGATACATATGTATACTTACAGTTTAATATATATATATATATATATATATATATATATATATAGAGAGAGAGAGAGAGAGAGAGAGAGAGACTCATTATCTATGTATGTATAGATATGGCTTTGTATACATGCATATATATACATATATACACACATGCATATATACATACATTAATCACATTATGGAAAACTGGTATGAAAAAGCTAAATGTACAACAAAATAACTAATTTCAATTCTTTTAAGCTGATGTTTCAATTGTTGTTGACAGATGTAATATAGAAAAGATATGAGATTTCACGTTTGGTTAATTTTTCAAAAGGTCAAGGTAATAAGATTAACCATTTCTGCATGACTTCACATTGATTTTAATAAGCTAATTTGTTTCATGAACCTCCAAAAAGTACACAAAATATGCAGTTTCCTGAGATTTATTTGACCACAAAATACTTTTCTGAGCTATTTTTCCTGGTAAAAATGTTCTGCAAAAAATGACAGGCTAGAATAAATTAAACCAACTAAAAGAGGAAATAAAAAACCAAAGGAGGTAAGAAAACATCAGCATATATCTATATATTGGAAGATGTATTCTTTTTAAAACACTTTTTAAAAAAATTGGGGGCTGGCTATATTTTGTGTAAGTAATAATAACACAGTTGTGATGAACTGATTATCGATATAATTTCATAAAACTTCCATTAAATGTTTGTTCCGTTGGACAAACATTTTATGTTAAAAATGAATTATCTGGGGCTCCTGGGTGGCTCAGTCGGTTAAGCGTCCGACTTCAGCTCAGGTCACGATCTCGCAGTCTGTGAGTTCGAGCCCCGCGTCGGGCTCTGGGCTGATGGCTCAGAGCCTGGAGCCTGCTTCCGATTCTGTGTCTCCCTCTCTCTCTGCCCCTCCCCCATTCATACTCTGTCTCTCTCTCTGTCTCAAAAATAAATAAACGTTAAAAAAAATTTTTTTAAATGAATTATCTTTTAAAGAAAAATAAACAACATTTAAACTAAAATAACTAGTCAAAAATAAAATAAGAGTGTTCGTGAATGCCCTGTCAAAATCACTTCTGGAAGAATGACGAACTTTTCTTAGATCCATTCATGAGAATCTTCCTCTCTGAATGCCACTTCGTCTCCCCCAGTCCTAGAATTCACTTTTCACATAATCTTACATCAAATATCTGGCAGATGACTCTATCTACATGTAGATAAATGTAAGTGAAGAGATGTGAAATGAGCAGAGTGAACTCGCTTGCAATTCTATCCGGTTCAAACTGTACAAGATTGGCAATTTCTGGAGTCTTTTGATTTAAATTCTCTTTTATCTGTGGATAAGCATAAATGTTGGGTTTAGCCCATATCTACTCTTAAGTGCATCTTCATTAATGTTTATGCTTTTGAAGACGGCTATGCGTTCCAAAGATTCCATGTTCCTCCTTCGACTATAAAACGACTGGGTGCAGAACGCAATTATCTCCACCGAAATGGTTCTAAACAGATTTAGGTAGGTGGAACGATCATGTTTTAAAATCACGATTACACTCGAGGTTCCTTCTGGGTCTCACTGACTCATTGGAGCTTTGCAACTGATGAAAGTTTTCAAAAAGGCCCGGACTATTTAAATCTCGTGGACACGTAGGAGCCTAGAAATCGTCCCAGGAGCTGAGACACGGCTGCAGAATCAACCACTGGTGTGCGTTCAAAATGTCAGCAATCGCTGCATACACCAGCAAAAGCCAGTGAAGGACCCCATTCGACAACGCATGTCCATTTATCTCAAGCCCAAAGAAACAGAAAGAAAACACCCACAAAAGTTCAACATTTACTTTTCATCAAGGCACTTGCAAATGGGGACTGAGGCGTCCACTCACGTGCCATATATCTGATATACCCTCGAGGGACAAATGAATTTTGGTTCCACGTAGCACCACCACTGAACGCTGCATCGTGTGTCCTAGTGGGATGAAAACTGAGGTTACACCATGCTAACTACGAAATGAGCCAAGTACCATATACATAGTTCTGGTGCCCGCCATCCTTGTAACCGGCTTGCACCCGAACATTTGGGAATCTTAAGGCAGAGGCTGACAGTGATCTTTGTGGTAAACAGAGTTCCCAGATCCCTACCCTCTTGGGCACCTGCCTGTACAACAGTCTCTCCTCTTGAGCAGGAGAGGCTAATTTGATGAGCCCCTTTAGAATAGAGTCTAGACATCAGAAACAGACATCGGAGATGCTCAAAGAGGAGAGACTCGAAGAGGCACCCCACGCTGTCCTGTCGCCTTGAAGCAGCAGACTGCCGTGAGGTTGACAGGCCACCGGCAGGGAAGAGTGCCGTCCTCTGGGTGTCAAAGATGGTCTCCAGTTGACAGCCATCAAGAAGGTCCTACAATCTCAAGGGACTGAATCTTCCCACACTCACCGAGTCTAGAAGAGGACTAGAGCCTCGTAGGAAGGAGATCACCTCCTCAGCTGGTGTGATTTCCTCTTGGTGACACTGAACAGAACATCAAGCCTGCCCACACCCAGACTCCTGACCCAGGGAAATGGGAGATAATACACACTGGTTCCTGCAAAATGGCCAAATCTGTGGTAACCGTCCGGCAGCCACAGAACGCTGATGCCATTTTGATATGACCTTTCAAATGACCTGAAGGGAAAAAAATACTTTTGAATACGAGAACAAACTGCTATCAGGCTCCCTAAAATCATCACGAGTGGGAAATTTACACTCTCTTCCTTGTTGAGTCACTCCACATATATAAATTACGCTGCATCTTTTACAACTTACAATTCCAGGTTTATGAATCCTCGCGCTCAAAAAAAATTCTTTACCATTTTGTTTACGCTTATTTATACCTTCTGTTTCAGTTTAATTGTCCAAGCCAAACCTGGATTCAAATAAAATAGATAAAAGTTTTCCAATTAAAAATGCATTTTCTAGGATTTCTAGACAAATAGTCCCAAAACATTCTAAGTGGAATGACAGTCCGTATTTGTGCTTAATTTATAATGTTTTATACTTTGCTGTTGTTGTTAAGAGAGAGACAGGGCGGGAGGAGGGGCAGAGGGAGAAAAGGAGGGAGAATCTTGAGCAAGCCCCACACTCTGCATAGAGCCCAACGTAGGGCTCAATCCCACAACCCTGAGAAAATGACCTGAGCTGAAATCAGGAGTTGGACACTCAACCGACTAAGTCACCCAGGCACTAATTTATAATATTTTTAAAAAGCAAGTTAAAGTGAGAAGTGTTCAAAGTTGAAGGTTTTGTACAATATCAAAATTAATGTCTCAAAGTAATAAAATTATATTTATTTAATGATAGTTCCTTTTAGAATAAAAAATTTCAATGATCACATAGCCTAGGCCAAGTAAACACGGAAGATGTTTAAAAATCAACATCATACACTGAAATAATTGTGTGTTTTTATTCTGTGAATATAAAAAGACACACAATTTAAAAATTATGAGAATCCATGTTCCATTAAATGAGAAAAGGTATTAGAAAATATAATACCTATGATAAATATGTTAGTAACTATGAGTCATAGTATAACTATGACTTGTAATAGTCATAAAAGCAATTGTTAATGAGGATTATGGGAACAGTCTCTTAAAATTGAATATAGGTTAATAAATCAAATAAGAGGAACACTAGAAGAACAGTAGAATTCTCATAAATGACTGGGAAAAGGAATACTTGAAAGAATTTATTAGGATGTATCATGTTTTAAAATTCTCTAAGGTTGTACCAATTACTTTCGGATAAATTTGACCAAAGTAGGCTCAAAAGGTTGAAATATGTAGGACAATTAAACTTACTGAAGCAATTATACAAAGAAGCAGATATTTCTTAATTAATTTATGTTTTGATATTTAAATTGATTAGCCCATTATTACATCTTTTATATTAGGTAGTGGACCAAACAGATGTCCAAGGGACAAGAAAGTTTTATAACTTCATAGAGTGCTGAAGACTTAATAAAATTCTCTAAAGAAGCAGTTCTCTCTGTTGGACTTGAGTATTCATTTCCTAGGAAGATTATTACAATGAAGATACTAACTCAGTGGTACTGAAGCAGGGACCTAAATTTTTCATTTCTAATAGGCTTCTGTGTGTTCACAACCTCATTCCTCTGAAGTCATTGGACAACCAGTGTAAATTACGGGTCACATGAACAATAGGTAATATCTTCGCATGTATATAAATTCAGAATTCTGTCTCTGTTATTCCTTCTACGACTATTTTTTTAATTTCACAAATATATATTGATTAGTTGATTCTAATCAACTAATGAGAGACTACCTCAACACATTCCAAAGGAGGGTTGATCTTACGATCAAAATTAATGATGGTTTGGTTATTGTCACAGGTTTAACTGCATCCCCACAAAAGATACACTGAAGTCCTAATCATTAGGACCTTATTTGAGAACAGTTTCTTTTGCACACACAATCGACCTAAGATGAGGTCAGTAGAGTGGGCCCTAATCAAATATGACTTGTCTCACAAGAAGAGGAGGAGGCAGACAGGAGAAGACCGCCATGTAACACGAGAAGTAGGGACGGGAGTGACAGACTGTGAGCCAGGGAACACCAAAGCTAGAAGGAGGAAGAGCCTGCCCTAAGAGCTCAGAGGGAGCATGGCTCTGCTAACACCCTGATTTTAGAAACCACCAAATTTCTAGAATTACTTCCTGAACAGGGAAAGAATATATTTCTGTTGTTTTAAGCAACCCAGTCTACGTGAAACTTTAGGAAACTAATGCCATTTTTAATCATATGGGGGGGGGTACTTAAAAGCTCATTTGCAGAACAGTATTGGATAATAATTAATTATTAATTACTCATTTTCTAAATTTCCTCTATTCCTTTTAGCTGTAACAGGTAGTGTTACACTGAGCTAGTGAAATAAAACACAAACAAAAATTCTAACAGTACCATTTGATGATTAGAGAGTGCTTTGGAAATTATGTCTTTTAACAAATTCATCATTTCCTCTAAAATCGTACAATTGTCATGTAAGCCAGAAAATGTAATTATATCCATTAAAAGTACAAGCTTAGAGTAGCTGAATGGTTTGTGCAAATAATGAATGATGGCAATAAGTTAAGAGATCCTCAGTGATAAGGCATGGTTTAAAGTTCCTGTGGGTTGTATGGTGAAAGGGATACTACTATGATTAAAAAAAAAAAATTAATCCCTTGGTTATCAATAAATCAACCAATCATGAATGTTGACTTTGTGATAAACATTGAGCTATCTATTGGAATCTGAATGAAGATACATTCTTTTACCAAGGTATCTTACAATATAAACAAAATAAATAATATTTTTAGTTACAGCATTATTCCTCTCTCTTCCTTCCAACTTGTATCTTTCTTTGTAAGCACAAGTGATCTCTCAACCAATACTTTTGCATTAAAAGTTCCTTCCTATACAAGAAAGCATTCCTTTAAGTAAAAGGTGGTTTAAAAGAATCAAATAACGGTGATTCATCATTGCTCTTGCTCTGTCATTGCAGCATCACACCGCACTTACAACTCTGCCTCTCTCTCCACCCCACCCACATGGCCTTCACACCGTCCCCTGTAGATGCCATCTTCTTGCTGTAGCAACAGATCACTGCCCCACGCTGCTGTCTGCAGTGGGCGTCCTTCCCGTCCTCCTTGCCTAGACAGCACCCCTGTGAGTTTTGCACTCAACAAATCACTTTCTCGAGAAAGACTGCATCAATCAGATGCCCCCAGGATACAGTATCATCATCACATGTACGTCTACATCATAACTTGCATGTCACTTTGGATTGTTGTATTTATTATCAGTTCAAAATATATCTCATTTTGCAGAGATACAGTATGTTTTCACATGCTTTTTCAATTTTAAGACCTAAAAGAGTGTTTGGAACTTAATAAATAGTGAGATGTTTTCTTAGTCAAGAAATAGAGGTGTGTGATTACATTTTTCACAAGAAGAAAATACAGAGTGGCAGCTAACAGACTAAATGCTGGGGTGTCACTTTGTTACAGAAGCCCTAAGAAACTAATGCAATTATGAACCATATTTGAGGGGTACTTAAAAACTCATTTGCATAAACTCCATTCTAGACTTTGACAGTAACTGGGCTAATTGTTAGATCTGCCAAACTATATTACCTTTCTGAGTTTCGATTCCCACATCCAGGAAATGAATATAAATTAGTATAAATATTACAGTGTTGCTAGAGGGATTAAATGAAGGAATTGATGTCAAGAATTTAGTATATAGCCTGAAATTTAGTACACACTCAAATTTTAGTTATATTATTTATCATTATTATTCTTATTTATTTATTTTCAAGTTTATTTTATTTATTTTGAGAGAGAGAGAGAGCAAGAAGGGGAGTGGCAGATAGAGAGAAAGAGAGAATCCCAAGCAGGCTCTGTGCTGTCAGCACAGATCCCAACGCAGGGCTCAAAACCCACTAACCATGAGACATGACCTGAGCCAAAATCAAGAGTCAGACACCCAACTGACTGAGCTACCCAGGCATCCCTCTTCTTATTTTTCTTTTGAAAAACAGTTCTAATATTTAAAAAATGCTTTTAAGTAATTTAGTTTTCCACTAACTACTTATCCAAATGTTACTTAATTGAGAGAAATGAATGTGTAAATAAAGGGATATATTTTTTATGATCAATTGAAACAATGACAGAATGATACACACTCCTCTGAATTCATACATATTAAATAATCCATTAGGTTTTTTTATAGAAAAACTTACATCAAATATGAAAGCAATCTTAAGAAATACAGGGGTCAGGGTGCCTGGGTAGCTCAGGCAGTTAGGTGTCTGACTCTTGATTTCTGCTCAGGTCACGATCTCACGGTTCATGAGTTCGAGCCCCATGTCAGGCTCTGCACTGTGAGTGTGGAGCCTGCTTGAGATTCTCTCTCTCCCTCTGCCCCTCCTCTTCTCACTCTCTCTCTCTCTAAAATAAATACAGAAACATTTAAAAAACTACAGTGGTCAGGGGCTCCTGGGTGGTACAGTTGGTTGAGTGACCGACTTCGGCTCAGGTCATGATCTCATGGTCCGTGAGTTCGAGCCCCACATCGGGCTCTGTGCTGACAGCTCAGAGCCTGGAGCCTGCTTCAGATTCTGTGTGTCCCTCTCTCTCTGCCCCTCCCCCACTCATGCTCTGTCTCTCTCGGTCTCTCAAAAATGAATAAACGCAAGAAACAAATACTAAAAAACTACAGTGGTCAGATCTGAATGGATTTAATAAGCACATATCCTAACTATAACTATTATGAGTTAAGTGTGAGGTTTCAAGGTGGAGATATAATGACAAATCTCCTGACTTTGCAGAATTTCACATAATTTCCTCAATAAAACTATAATGTTTTACAATTATCAAAGATAAACAAAGGCTCTCACAAATTGGTAAAACCTTTATTTGTGCACAGATTACATTTCTCCCAGTGAAATAACATTTCCCCAAGATATACACTAGAACCTTTATTCATTTCATGTTAATCATGAAATTTAATTTGTCACATTGCATTCTTAGGCTTCTGCACAATTTGTGAAAGTTAGCTTAAGCCATAGCAAAGACCAAAGACACATTTTTAAAAAGAATTGGTAATATATGAGAATAATACATCATCGAAATGCACATTACAAATGGTATAGTAATAAAAAAAAAGTACTTACATGTTACACATGAAGCTTTAAAAAGAACAAATGCAATAAACTGGGTAAAGTGCTCACGGCCACAGGCTCTCGAGTAGAGCTCCTGGCTTTAATGACACGATGCCCAAGCCTGTGTGACTTTAAGGAAGTTGTTTAGCTCTCTGGGGTTCGTCTCTCTTCATATAAAACAGGGAAGGAAAAACATCTGCCTTTCCAACTTGAAGGAAAAGAGAAAATTCCAACAGTGGAAGCATCCGGTGAGCCTTCAATGACAGTAGCTATTATTACGGCTGCATTACTGAAACTGTGACACCACGTTACTTACAATAAGAGTGACAAAACTGTTCCTGATTTACCATCCAAAACACCCACAAATACACAGATTTAATGCATAAATTTAAGTATGTTCCTCTTGGCAACCAAAATATTTCCTGGAAAATAGTCACTAGGAAAATCCAAACCAAAACACACATTGGAGTGCTATAGTTATCCTTTATTCAGACAAATTTTTTTTTCATTAAAAAAGACTTTACAGTGTCATTTATTACTTGCTTTTAAGTTTATTTATTTATGAGATAGAGACAGAGAGAGAAAGCGGTGGAGGGGCAGAGAGAAGAGGGAGATAGAGAATCCCAAGATAGAGAACCCCCCCTAATGTGGGGCTCAAACTCACGAACCCCGAGATCATGACCTGTGCTGAAACCAAGAGTTGGATACTTAATGGCTGAGCCACCCAGGTACCCCTCATCTATTACTTTTAACCAGCACAAAATATACAATCACACAGATAGGTTATTTTTTAACTTCATTTTTTAGGGTGCCTGGCTGGCTAGTTGGTAGACTCTTAAATACAGAGAACAAACTGAGGGTTGATGGTGGCGGGGAGGGGGGGTGGCTGGGGGAGAGCAGAGAAAATATTTTAGATTAAAAAATGTCAAACTAAGTTCTTCAACCCATTCACAGATGTGGGATTGACAGAACAGTCAATTCCAGGGCTTAAAATGTTCCAGTTCGCCTTGGAAGATTTCATGATGGCAAGATTTTTTTCTAGAAAAAATTGATATGAACTCAAAAGAAACCACAGGAAATATTCGAATAATTAATATAAAAAATATATAGCAAAGCTAAATGCTTATGTAAGGGATAAAGTCTGAGAAATAATCTGGAATACATCGTGAAATTAACCTTAGTAATTTGAATTAATGCTTTAGGCAACTGAGGGCTATTAGAGATGGGTGAGGTTGGGCGCCTGGGTGGCTCAGTCGGTTGGGCATCCGACTTCGGCTCAGGTCATGATCTCATGGTCCATGAGTTCGAGCCCCACGTCAGGCTCTGTGCTGACAGCTCAGAGCCTGGAGCCTGCTTCAGATTCTGTGTCTCCCTCTCTCTCTGCCCCTCCCCTGCTCATGCTCATGCTCTGCCTCTCTCTCTCAAAAATAAATAAACATTATAAAAATTTCTTTTAAAAAAAAACATGGGTGAGGGAGGGCAACAGTGATCACCGACAGTCCTTACGGACATTTAACTGGAATTAGAGTTTATGGTTGTTTGAAAAATGAAGATGTTGGGAAAACACTGCAAGGTGAGGCAGGTATTAAAGACTACGTGGAATGAGTGCACAGGAGACAATAACTTTGTGACAACAGGAGACACGCAGAATAACAGAGTCAAAACCATGTGAGCTGGAGAGAAAGCACGATGGTGGAGGATGTGCCTTACAGAGGAGCACCGTGTCCTCTGCTCCGTCCTGAGGGGTTTGAGATGGCAACTCAATACCAAATTCACGTCCCTTATTCACTTTTATGTATTCACTCAACACAAAGGTATCTGGCAACTTTGTGTCAAATGCTGAGAATACAGTCCTCAACAAGACCGGGGTGATCTCCTCCTCATGAGGCATCACCCTAGGTGGGGAGCACCTCTCAAAGGAGCAACTATGCCATCAGTTATAGAGTCCTGTATGACAGACCTGCCTTAGAGAATTCTGGGGTCCAGGAAGGCTTCCTTGCAGAAGTGACCCTTTGGCTGAACTTCGATGGTGCTGGACTAAGTCCTTCGGCTGAACTTTGACGGTGTTGGACTAAGTAAAAAGGAGACTGAAAACTGAACAAGGATATGAAGGCGTACGGGAAGCAGTGAGTGTTCGAACATACAGAAGGTCAGAATATGACCCTCAAGCTAGGTTTAGATTTTAGTCTGTAGCCCTAGATTATTGTGATTCCACTGAAACACTTTAAGTAGACGGTGTTGAGTTGAGTAAGTTCTTTAAACAGATGAACAGTATGAGGAGATTTTGATGTCACTGACTTCAGATCATCAGCGGGGGACAACACTGAGTGTGGACACGAGGTAGCCGTCTGTCTGGCTCCTCGGGATGGAAGCTGGTGGCACCGTAGGTGGAGAACTAGGTAGACAATGGCACCACTCACCAGCAGGGAGGACACTGAAGAAGACATGGCCTGTGGGGAAGCTGCAGGTAATGAGCGTTGAGCGCGATGGGTGTAGGCTCCCGTGAAGCACCCTAGAGAAGCCACTGCACAGGGAGTTGGACACGTGGCCCAAGGCATGACAGGAGGGCCCGTGTGTACTAGATCGGGAAGCACACGTGTACTGCTGGCACCTCTGTCACCCACCTAGGAGACATGAATGGAGCCACAGAAGTAGACAAGGGCTTCGAAAGAGGGTGGGCTTAGTGAACACGTTCTAGGCTCCACAGCCAAGCCACAAAGCAAACCCATGGTGTGCGTCAAAAAGAGAAATCAGGCGCTAAAAGGGGTAAGGTCGCCAGAAGAGACATGCAGGAGAAGTAAACATTTTGGCACTTTGAAAACTCAATACTTTCTTTAAGGCTCTAACTTCTACTTGTGAGAGTCTGTGTCGTTCACAAAACTGCATGGTAAGCTTCTCGATCCCGTGTTATATGTATACGACACAACATCTCACGTATCTGATGTTTCCATTTTCTCAGGGATGTCCAGATTTCATAGTTGTATCCAGTTTGCAATTTTGTCATACATTCTTTAAACCCAAAACAAATCAGTTTTTACTTCTTTTCTTCCACAGTAATTATTCTGGGAGTTACAATAACAGCTACCAGTTTCTGAAAGCTGATTGGGTATTCACAGATTTTAAAGATCACTACGTGAAATAGTAATATAGCACATAAAAACATGGAATAGTTGTTAAGTTAAGCTATATATGTTGATAGACATACATCTGAATTCTTAAAGACATGAATTTATAAGCGGTTGACTATATCATCTACGTATTTTAGCATATTATAACGCAAATGTTATTTGGACATTGCATGAAATCAAAGCTATGAAATTTTCTACAAATGAATCCCAGTCAACAGGAAGTGAAAAACAGAAAGTGCATATAAAGTATTTTTCATGCGCCTCACACACACAAAATTACTCTGAAATACTAATTTTCATTATAATCATAATCATAATGTTACAATGCATAATATTTCTTGAGAGGTAAACAGCTATCATCAATATCTGTGCAAGTGCACACACACATGCTAAGTCCAGATATGTTGGATAACAACTGACTACTATAGCCTTCCTTAGAATATCATAATATAGGGGCTCCTGGGTAGCTCAGTCGGTTGAGCATCTGACTTCGGCTCAGGTCTTGATTTCATGGCTCTTGGGTTCGAGCCCCACGTCGGCCTCTATGCTGACAGCTCGGAGCCTGGAGCCTGCTTCCGATTCTGTTTCTCCTCCTCTCTCTGCCCCTCCCCTGCTCATGCTCTGTTTCTCTCTGTCTCTCAATAATAAATAAACATTTAATAAATACATAAATAAAAATAAAATCAGATTTTATTGCACCTTAGTAGGGAAGGCCATAATTAAAGTGGGAGATATATTTACCTGTTATGGCTCCATCACAGTAAACATGACCAAACTATGACATAAAAATATGATTATATTATGCAAGGGCCGTGATCTTGTTTGATCAGCATAGGTAGAATAATTATCCCTTTAAAAATAATCTTTCACATTCATAACTATGAACTACTTTCTCACATCACTTGTCTGTATATAACTTTAAATTTTATAAGCCGACACGAACATTTTCAAGGCCATGGGCTTTCTAAAATAGTTGGGGAAAATTATTTTACTTAGTTTCATTTAGAAGTTCTATTTAGTCTATCCCAAAAAGATATGAGACACTCCACTATACTGTACACAGTGTAATAAAATAAAAGTTAATAAGAAGCCAGTTAAACAAGGAGTCTGATAGTAGAGAAAGGTCAGTAACAAAGCTCTGAGAAAAAATTCACATCAGATTATCCTACATAAAGCTAATTAACACCGCAAGTTCAAATCTGAGGTCGAAATAACCAAGGCCAAGCAAAACAAAACATTATTTACATATAAATCCATGAGAAAAAGCTTAAAATCCATAAAACACAAAAAATACATTTAATATACTCTTTCATGAGTAACCTTGATGCAAACACATGACAGGGTAAAATCAGATAAACTGATTATTTAAGAAGCTGAAGTAAGATGACCAGAGGGAAGTCAAGGCAATCAAGGTATGGGCACATTTAAAGGTCTGTCTCAATTCACATAATAAAAGAAGGATGGATGTCCCAAACAAAAGCTTTCAGGATCCGGGAAGGCAGAAAACCCATCCACACACCCACAGAAGCAACACCGCTAAAAGGCAAAGACAGTGCTCTCAGAGCACAGGTCTCCACCCTGAAAGTAATAAACACTGCATGGCCAAAACCCACACCAGAATCCCAAAGCAAACCAGAATTCGACAAGCAGATCTGGAAGCCAAAACAGGCTCTCAGATCTAGAGTCTCCTGCTTTACAGAAATACCTTGAGCATCACTCACCAAGGACTTCCAGGTGATAGGAACTAACAAATCCGACTTTACATACATCCTGCTCTTCACTTGGGGGAGAATCCACCATTTAGCAATGTAAATGTGATTTTATGTGACTGTCTCATTGAAATAACGACACCAACTGAGAACGATTCATCCAGACGTTCGTCATCAAAATTAGTCATGTAGGTGTGTACTATATTTTCTTTTTACTATGACGATTCCTCAATATCCCCACATTCAACTTGATGACGACATTGGCAGCAATCTACACTTAATTTTAAGCTTGAAGAAAACTGGGTTCTAAGTTTGTGAGCCAGAGGCAGCAACGAAGCATTATTTATGATCCGTGAGGAACAAATGGGCCTCTGAGTCACAAATCACACCACTATTGAAACTCCCAGCTGGAAGAAACCTTGGGGATAATCGAATCATTCTATAGATGAGGAAGCAGTTACCTGCATAGATAAAACTGAGAGTCTGGCAGGTGGCCCAGCAGTTTAGTAATGAGGACAGGACTGTAACTTGAGTTTCTGAATGAAAACTCTGCTACGATATTCCACTGTAACTCGTCCCTGGCCGTGGTGCACAACACAAGTTAACACTGGGGACATTTTCGTATCGTGATCGGCCACAGATGTGCCCAAAGGTCTACCTAGTGGACCTCTAACTCCGAGAAATGTTACCTTTAAGAGCTAATAGATAATGCGTTTGATTTTCTCTGGTAGTAAATTATAGCAACGCCATTTGCTTATAGACAATGTTTCAACAACCACAATATATTTTTGAAAAAATGGGAGCAGACAAAAATATTTTCTTCATATGGTAGAATCACAAACTGATCTGAAATAAAATACTGCTGAAGCCAAAACTAAATCATTGGTAAATTTTTCCTCCAAGTTCAGCTTCTTTGAGTCCTAAACTTACAAAGGGATTGCAGAAGTACGGAATTCGGTGCTATGGAATTTATAGAGAAAAATACCAGAGAAGCAAGGGTTTAAAATCAATTGTTAAATGTGTTTTTCTCCTTTAAATCTTTAAAAAAAAAAGTTTCTAAGCTGTGAACATTTCAATTACCATCACACCTATTCTTTTTTTATTTATTATCATTATTTTTTAATTTTTTTAATGTTTTTATTTATTTTTGAAGGAGAGAGACATTGCGTGAGCGGGGGAGGGGCAGAGAGAGAGAGAGGGAGACACAGAATCCAAAGCAGGCTCCAGACTCTGAGCTGTCAGCACAGAGCCCGACTCGGGCTCGAAGTCACAAATTGTGAGATCATGACCTGAGCTGAAGCCGGACGCTCAACTGGCTGAGCCACCCAGGTCCCCCTACCATCACGCCTATTCTGAAAAGTCTAGCTTCTTACTAAACGATGTGATGAGCTAATTTCTGATTAAACTAGATTTTGGAGCATTTACTTATTTGTTCTGGTTACGTAGCTCTTAAAATGTATTTATTCTTGGGGTGCCTGCGTGGCTCAGTCAGTTGAGTGCCCGAATTCAGCTCAGGTCATGATCTCACAGTTCGTGGGCTCGAGCCCCATGTCGGGTTCTGTGCTGACAGCTCGGAGCCTTACAGCCTGCTTTAGATTCTGTGTCTCCCTTTCTCTCTGCCCCTCCCTTGCTCGTGCTCTGTCTCTCTCTGTCTCTCAAAAATAAATAAACATTTTTTTAAAAATTTAAAATTTATTTATTCTCGTAGAAAGCTTCAAAATTCAAAAGCAAACATGATATAGAATAGTAGAAAATAAATTTTCCTTTAATTCAGACCCCAAACTATTTAATTCTCCCCCTGAGGAAAAAAAAGCTGATTTTAGTTTCTTGATTCTCCTCCTAAAAGTAAATTAAGCATTTATATGCATATACATTCATTTATTTCACACAATCATGGCAACCTAAATTCTCCTTTTACCCTCTGATATATGTTTTATGGCAACAGACACTAAGTGTCTTTCTCAAACTTTAACCAAATCTGTATGTGCAAGTTAATACAATGTACAATTTGGACACAAATCAGAAACACTGTCCACAATACAGAAGCTGATACAATGTCATGTCTTAGTTTCTTCCGCTTTATTTCAAAAAATTATTATCAATACACTACTTTGATACTGGAAGTCTGTCCTCATATATTTTTTTCTGATATTAAAATAAAATGCTGCCCTTTGGACAGAAATCATTAAATTTGTAAGGTTTCAGCTACATGTTCCACAAAATGTCTCCGCCCCAAGTGAGGATTTGGCGAGGCCTTGCAAGACAGTTTTGATCATCTTTACCTGGCCAATAAACAGAGTCGGTATATCCCTGTCCCCGCAGTGCCAAGGTTCTCACAAAGCCACCTTTGTTACCCGGCCCAAATCAAATGTACCTCAGAGTTATGCAGTTGCTACTTTCCTGCTCATGAGGATAATATAGGGCCTTTGAAACGCTGATACTATTAACATCTAGAGACTGACTACACAATATTTATCCAGCTACTCAAGGGAAAAACAGGGTCAGATAAATGCCACCCGCACCTTCTCCCGGTGATGGAAATCCCTGAACACCGGGCATTCTCGGGGGATGTGGACACAGCTTAGGACACTGACTCCTGGACAGTGCACGGATGGACACCTAATTGCAGACTCCTTTCTGAGGGGTAGGGGGAACATTTCCATAAGAGATAAAAAGTATTATCGGTAATGTGTTGAAGAAGCTTCAAGAAGATACGTACTGGAAGTGAAGATTACTTAGGACTGGTCCATTTTCCTAGATCGGAAAGTCAAGGTTTCTTTCCCAAGTGGTATTTACCAGAAAACTGACTAATGGAACTTTAAGGGATGGTTCATTATAAAAAGTTTGAGGACAACTAGTTACACAATGGTAAACTGGCTTCTTTCTTTAAATGTTTCTAAGATAATTTAATCAGCTACAGTAACCTTCTATGATGGGGGCATAATACTTAGAATTTCTAAATTCATTTGTCTGAAGAATCAATTTGTTATTCCAGGATACGCTGTGGGGTTAATGCCCCTAGAATACATCTCATGAAATGTGGCTCCCGGCAGTTTGGAGCCTGGACTGCACCTACAGGACCCTTCTTCAGGCGACTAACGCCTCTCGGCCTACACGCTTCCGCTTTGATTTTTAGCGGACCGTCCATCAGGTCGACCAACAGATATGTGAGAATCCATTCAGTGCCCTGAGCAGGGGGAGTCCCCGGTTTATCCTTCCTCAGTTACCACAGACAGCCTCTACCCTGACAGCTTCTGTAAACACGACTGGCAGTTGCAAGAAGGAAGCATATTTAGTCTAAAGACTGTTTTCTAACCACAGGGGTCCAGTCCAAGCCGCTGGCAGAATTCGTGAATCCTAGTCCTTCAGACTTTCAGTTCAGTGTTTTATCATCCTCAGTCACTTGCTTTTCCAGTGTGGAGAGAACAGAGCGAGAAGTAATTAAATAACATTTCTTCCTTCTCTACAGGAAACCAAGATGACAATGGCAATTTGTTAACTTCTGGAAATAAGGGAGCAATTAAGGGAGAAGTAAATCTTTGAGGGTTTTCCTAAATCTTGAACTCCTTTTGCAGCAGCTTATTACCAAAGTGTCAGTGTGCACGCTGGCTTTATTTGGAACAGTGTGTTAACACATACGTGATACTTAGTAAGTCTGGGGATTAATCAATTGATTGATTGATTACCGGCAGCTATGATTTCACTCATATGTGGAATTTAAGAAACAAAACAGATGAGCATATGGGAGGAGAAAAAGAGAGAGAGAGACAGAGAGACAAACCATAAGAGACTCTTAATGACAGAGAACAAACTGAGGGTTGATGGAGGGAGGTGAGTGGGGGATGGGCTAGATGGGTGATAGGCATTAAGGACGGTACTTGTTGGGATGAGCACTGGGTGTTCCATGGACGTGATGAGTCACTGGGTTCTACTCCTGAAACCAATATTGCGCTGATGTTAACTGACTGGAATTTAAATAAAAATTTGAAAAGGAAAAAGAATTATTATTGGCAAAAAGAATAGTAAGGAGCAAGCCTTAACAGTAGAGCATATTTCAAGACATGATTGATACTGTTATTTGTGGAAACTTAGAGAAGCCGACAATCTACCTCCCGTAAAAATGTTCTAAGAAACATATGAAACAAATACATAAGAAAGGGCTAATTTTGCTACAGCTAGTCTCTAACTCAGTGATGTAACTATATACAGACTGTGCTTCTGTTTTATTTGTGACATCAAAACCTGACCCTTGAACTTGATTCTGTGAACAAAAAGTTAAACTTCTCTGCTTAAAACGTGACCTTGGTCATCCATCCAGGGTCCTCTTGAAACGTGACCTTGGTCATCCATCCAGTGTCCTCTTGAAACGTGACCTTGGTCATCCATCCAGTGTCCTCTTGAAACGTGACCTTGGTCATCCATCCAGGGTCCTCTTGAAACGTGACCTTGGTCATCCATCCAGTGTCCTCTTGAAACGTGACCTTGGTCATCCATCCAGTGTCCTCTTGAAACGTGACCTTGGTCATGCCTTGTTTTGCTTATACAACTTGGCTTTCCATTAAAGCTCATTGTTAGAATATCAGATCAAAGGTAATTTAAAAAATAAACAAGTATCAGGAGTTTTGGGGAATAAACACACACAATTACATCCCAATTTATAAAAAGGAAAGACTGTTGGGGAAAAGCAAATGAGTTGTTTAATATTGGATCTTTGCATCTGATGGGATTTAATGGTGATAAGCATTCTCTATTACTGAATATATTAGAACAATTTAGAGATGCAGGAAGAGTAATAGTTATAAATCTTGGTATTTTTGACATCTCTATAGCAATATGCTTTTCGTATTTGCTCAAGCAGAGAAGACATTTAGACACTAATTATTACTCTATCTTGGTCCAAGACATGGTTATTTTTGAGAATGCTTTATGTATAGGGATTCCCACTGAGAAGCTATCTTTTGAAGCCTACTCCCCATCTTCTACCCCAAATCCATTTTTAAAAAAGTGTGCCAAACATTGAACTATTTTCTCAGATGTAAAATTTTATCTTATATCCATTAAACCAAGGATTCTTAAAGGGCTGGTCTGGAGAGCGCTGGCATCCCTTGCCATCCTTTGGAGGGGACTTCAAGGGCAAAAGAATTCCATAATATTAATAAGATGATATTTATTTTTCCCACATCCATTTGTTAAAGAGTAGAGGGTGACACTTTCCTAAAGATCCACAATGTGTGATCATTTTGTGTAATGAAGTATTTCAGTAAATGAAAGAACTCAGTGACTAATATTTTCCAAATGACTGATGCATGATGTTACACAATCATGCAGGATAAAAAAATCCAATCAGACTACAAGATTGGCAACTGCATTTTAACAAAGTGCAACGTAAAATGTTTTTTGTTTGTTTTAATATGGTTACATATTTCCCATTGCAGTTACGTTTAAGAAACTGCCACTTGATAAATTTTGGCGCAGTATGTAAAAATAATATTCTCTATTATCCAGAAAGGCTACTAAATATCCCTTTGTCTTCCAATGGCAATCTATGGGTGGCAAAATTTAGCTCACGTATTTCCAGAAAAAGAACATATTGTAAAAGACTGCAGAAGCAGACATGATAATCTGGCTGAAGTAATCATATCTTATTGAAGTATTTTACTTATATTAATAAATAACAGGTTTAGTATTATTATATTTAAGTTAATTATCAAATTATTGTAAAGTGTCACAATTAACATTTTTAATCTAGTTATCAATATGTTTAGCCCACATAAATAAAAGTTCCACGGGAGTCCCAATAACTTTTAGGAATGAAAAAGAGGTCCTGAGGCTGAAAAGTTTAAGCTACTACTTAAAAGAAACATAACTGTTATGAGAATCAAAGAATTTCACATGTATATATCAGCCTCATTGTGTGGCTATTTCTCTTTTACTTAAAAGAGAATTGCCCAAAAGTTTGTGAATTAGTATTTTTTATGTGTTTGGGTCTGTCTCTCAAAAAGATCTTCAAAAATATACCTATATTCCTTATTTGCTTATATTGTAGAAATTCAGATTTGTAAACTATTGAGCCACATTCAATTTCAATTTTTTTTGAGAGAGAGAGAGAATGCGCTGGGGAGGGGCAGAGGGGGAGAGAGAGGGACAGAGAGGAAGACAGAGAGAGAGAATCCCAAGCAGGCTCCGCACTCAGCACAGAGCCTGGCACAGGGCTCGATCACAGGATCCTGGGATCATGACCTGAACCGAAATCAAGAGTCGGGCGCTTAACAAACGGAGCCATCCAGGTGTCCCTCAATTTCAAATTTCACACAGATTTTTATCTCCATGAGAAGTATGCTTTTTGCCCTTATACATCTGGATAATTATTTACTCTCCATACTAACTGGTTTCTGCAGGCCTCACTCTATGCACATTTCTTCAAACCCTCACCAGTCAAGACCTAAAGAACACGGCGGCAGGTCAAAAAAGTCAGAAACACAACCCACGCGTCTGCAAATCATAGAGTTGTTAACTTTTTGCCACTCACCTCTTCTCTATAAATTTTAGAACCTACTGCAGAGAAGCAGCATCAGAGGCAGTAAGTTCTTTTATAGGAATATTTGATGAAATGTCTGGGGATTCATACTTGATATTTAGTGATTTGTGACTGCAATTTAAGCCAACATTTAATATAATCTGCTAGATCACCATTCAGGAGAATAATGACTTTAGATTCTGTGTGTGTGTGAATCTGATCATGTGGACTGTGTATTTCAATAATTGCCCCCTTGTAATCTTAGGTCAGGTAATGGAGGCCTCATAGAGATTGCTACCAACTATAAATACTCACGTTTAAAGCGACACTAAAAAGTTGAGGGTTGTTCAATGAATATAGATGCACAAATCCTGTGAAGGCAAATTAAACTTCTAAAGAAATATTACACGAATAAAAGCTAAATTAACTAGCTAAGGAACTACTGAGAGTTCTTGAAGGATACAAAGGATATAAATAAAAAGGCTGAATAAAAGTAGCTTAACATGATTTTAGAGGAAAGAAAGAGGTGAAAAATTCATGAAAATTGGACAAATTTAGTAGCCAGAAGCAACCTCCTTCAAGTAATATTACACTTGTGAATTGGTCAGATGCAATCCTTATAATTGTGGCTTGTTTTATCTCCAGGAGAAGCCGGGATACAGGTTAACAAAATGTTAACGCTTTGAGCATTGACTCTTACTAGTATTCATTATCTTAGGATCCAAAACACTTGTGCTACATTTGACTGGGAGACTACCAGATACCTGAGAAAACTCAGATTTGGACATCAAATTTCAGTGTCAGCCATTGAATGAGACTCTGTTAAGTCTCCTTAAAATTATGCCCACCTAGGAAAACTTTTATTAAGTGAGAAACAGATTGGTGGAAGAAATGAACGACCAAAAAAGGGGCAAATAAACAGAACAGAAATGATCGTTATGTAAGAGCTATGATGATGATTTTTTTAAGCCAAAGTTTCATGGTTCTGTACCAGATTGACAGAGATTTATTTGTGGAATTGATTTACCCACAAAACCCCTGCTTTACCATTATCAGTATTACAATACATAATAAATTTAATAAATCTTGGGGCGCCTGCGTGGCTCAGTCGGTTAGGTGCCCGACTTCGGCTCAGGTCACGATCTCGCGGTCTGTGAGTTCAAGCCCCGCATCGGGCTCTGTGCTGACAGCTCAGAGCCTGGAGCCTGTTTCAGATTCTGTGTCTCCCTCTCTCTCTGCCCCTCCCCCGTTCATGCTCGGTCTCTCTCTGTCTCAAAAATAAATAAAACGTCAAACAATTTTTTAAAAAAATTTAATAAATCTTTGAAGAGTTCCTAAATATCCTTTTGTGTAAATATGTTGTATCCAGAATACATAAAGATATCTTAAAAATTAACGGTAAAATTCAAAGCGAGCCAAAACCACGAGCAGGTGTTTCACCAGGAAGGACACATACGTGAGAAGAGGTCAATGCTGTTGGCCATTAGGGAAGGAAGAGCCGCCACCCATCTACTAGAGGTGTCACTGCCCATCCACTAGAAGGGCTGCAAGTAATGGGATAACAGCGACCCCCGCAAAGCCCAGGAGGCAGAGGAACACGTCCCTCACACACTGCCCGGGCTGTGTCCCTCTGGAAAGCACACTGGCAACACCTACCGAAGTAGACGCGCAACCGCGATGTCACCCAGGAATTGCACTCTCCCGCAACCTCTCCCATACAGCGAAGACTGATGTTCGCACAAACACCTGCACACAGGGGTTCACCGAAGCTTTCTCCGCAACGTTCAAAACCGATCACCACCCGGGTGCCCTCCCACAGGCGAATGGTTACATGAGCCGGGGCGAATCCACACTGTGGAGTATATATCCCACAACAGAGAAGAACGGACCACTGATACTGGGAAAGACAACCCCCTTGACCGAACTGTAGACCCCCAAATTGTTTTCGCAATCTGCCTTTCACATCTATTTATCCCAAAGTTACTTTCTAAGCTTATTATATCTTATGTATATTTTACTTACTCTTTGATAGAGATAAGTAACATCTGCTCTCAGACCTGGAAGAGTGTATACATTTATACTATTTTCAATAGAAGGTGCTACTGTTAAGAAAGATAATTTAACAAAAGTCTTCTTGGAATTGTAACATTTGACTCTATTGTAAAATGCTTATTCCTAAATATTTTATTCTTTTTGATGCTATCATAGATGAGACTGTGCCCCTAATTTCCTTTTCCAATTGTTCATTGTTGGTGTATAGAAATGCAACTGATTTGGGGCGCCTGGGTGGCTCAGTCGGCTGGGCGTCCGACTTCAGCTCAGGTCACGATCTCACGGTCCGTGAGTTCGAGCCCCGCGTCGGGCTCTGGGCTGATGGCTCAGAGCCCGGAGCCTGTTTCCGATTCTGTGTCTCCCTCTCTCTGCCCCTCCCCCGTTCATGCTCTGTCTCTCTCTGTCTCAAAAATAAAATAAACGTTAAAAAAAGAAATGCAACTGATTTGTGCATGTTGACTTGTATTCTGTATCTTGACTGAATTTATGTGTATTACTTCTTTTTTTTTTTTTGGGGGGGGGGTTTCTAGAATTTTCTACATATAGGATATGCCATCTGCTAGGAGAGGTCATTTTACTCCCTTCCTGATTTGGATTCATTTTATCCCTGTTTTCTTGCCTCACTGTTCTGGAGAGGCCATCCAGTACTACACTGACCAGAGGTAATGAGAGGGGTTATCCTCGTCTTGTTCTTCATACTAGAGGAAAAACTTACAGTTTTTACCATCAAATAGAATAGTAATTGTGGGCTTGTCACAAACAGCCTTTATTATTTTGCAGTACATTCCTTCTATGCCCAGTTTGTAGACCGTTCTTCTCTCCTAAGTCAAATGCCTTTCCTACATCTATTGAGATGATCATGTGAAGTTGATCCTTTACGCTGTTTACTGTGGTCCATCACAATGATTTGTAGATGTTAAAATGTCCTTGCATCCCAGGGACAACTTTCAGTCAGTTGTGCTGTTAGGATCCCATCAAGGTACTGTTAAATTTAGTTTCTTAATATTTTATTGAGGATTTTTGCATCTACGTTCATCAGGAATGTTGGAATGTACTTTTCTTCTCTTGAAGTATCTTTCTAGTTCAGCATCAGGACAATGCTGGTCACGTAACATGAGTTTGGAAGTGCTCCTTTCTTTTCAATTCTTGGAAGTGTTTATTGAAAAACTGGATATCCATATGCAAAAAAAAAAAAAAAAAAGGAAGAAAGAAATTGGACACTTGCCTTACGACATGCACAAAAATCAACACAAAATGGATTAAGGTCTTAAATATGACTCCAAACCATAAAACTCCTGGCAGAAAACATAGGGGGGAATTTCTTGATATTGATCTTGGCAACGATTTCTTGGTTAGGACACCAAAAGCATAGGCAGCAAAAGCAATAGACAGGTGGGATTACATCAAACTGTAAAGTTTCTGCCCAGCAGAGGAAGCAGTCAACAGAATGAAAAATCAGGGGCGCCTGGGTGGCTCAGTCGGTTAAGCGGCCGACTTCGGCTCAGGTCATGATCTCACGGTCCGTGAGTTCGAGCCCCGCGTCGGGCTCTGTGCTGACAGCTCAGAGCCTGGAGCCTGTTTCAGATTCTGTGTCTCCCTCTCTCTGACCCTCCCCCATTCATGCTCTGTCTCTCTCTGTCTCAAAAATAAATAAACGTTAAAAAAAATTAAAAAAAATCAACCTATGAAATGGAGGAAAATATATGCAAATCATATCCCTGATGAGGGGTTAATTTCCAAAACATATAAAAAATTCTTACAACTCAACAGTAAAACAAACAAACAAAACAACACAAATAACTTCATTACAAAAATGTGCAAAAGACTTAGACATTTCTACAAATAAAATATACAAATGGCCAACAGGTATATTAAAAGACACTCAACATCAGTAATTATCAGGAAAATGTAAATCAAAAACCACAATGAGATAACACCTCACACCTGTTAGGATGACTACTATATATTAAAGAAATGTGTTAATGAGGATAGGGAGGGGAGAAGTCGGAACCATTGTACATTGTTACTGGGAATGCAAAATGGTATAGTGGTTATTGAAAAGAGTATGGAGGTTCTCCAAAAATTAAAAATAGAAGTGGTATATGATTCATTAATTCCACCTTTGGGAATAGATGCAAAATAATTAAAATCAGGATCGTGAAGAGATATCTGTTCCCATGTTCACTGCAGCAATGTTTGCAACAGCCAAGACGTATAAACTTATATATAGTGATCATATGTTACACTTTTAATACTCTGGATATTGGAATTATACGTATAGACAATTTCCACCTTATTGTAGGGTGGTGAGCTGCATACGTATCTTCTAATACCTCACCAATCAATGGAGCTGTTGGAGGCACTGACCATGGCTTAACTATTATTCCGAAAGCAGCCGTATGCCTGGCTCATAGTGGAGACTCTGGAAAGGCTGGTGGAGTCGTTTCTCATTAACATCACTTTTAATATAACAAAATAAATGTAAACACCCGTTAACACCACAAGTTGAGTTCCACTGAACAACTTTTGTCATATCTTTGAGACGGTATCTTTAAACAAATTAAACTCAAAATTCATATTTAATTACAGATCTCCTTTAAGTACTTATGAAATGCCTCCACCTTTGCTGGATCGTGCACATTAACTCCTGCCGCCACATGGTTTTAATATATTTTTAAATGTTTGGTCTAGATTTGGAGTAGCTGGCACCCAAGAGAAGAATAATGTAATGCAGGACTCTGAAAAGTATAGTCGACTGATCTTGGAGAAATATTTAGAATGAAATGGAAAGACAGAGGCAACAGTAAGACACATTTGATTTTGGTATTGTGAGTTTAAACAACAGAAACAAAATTAGAACTCGGACGGATATTGTACATATCTCAGAATTGTGATAGACAAATCACTTGTACGGAAACATTTGAATTAGAAACCTTGCAACCAATTACCATAGCTACTAACACTATGTGAAGGTGTATTTCCCTTCCTAGATATCTTACTATCATTCTAATTTTCATATTAGAAGAAAGTCACTGGGTAGATAAATGATGGTACATGTATTGAAGGGAAGCTTACATATATTAAAATGAAATTTCTCACTTCTTGTATTAAAACCATGTTACCAAAATACGTATTGTAATATCACTCAAGTTTAATATTTTGATTCATAAAACACTGCCTTTAGTTTCTATACATTTCCTTTTCTAAGTTGACTTTTTATTTACGGGGGTTATTAGGCAATGTCAAAACCTATCCAAGTTTCCGAAACCCCCCAAAACACAAACTTTGCAATCTGGTGATTAATGTAATTTTTATTGAAATGAAATACATTCAGAAATATAGCAGGTTCTTTTAAAGGACTTTCATAGGATGGGATCCAAGTAACTCCTAAATCTGTCTTTATAATTTCACTATTCGTCACCGCAGAAATAAGGTGGAATCAATACTGCGTGGCAGCGAGCAGCACAGGGAACCAGGCAAGAAAACAGGAGCTGAGACCTTCGCACTCGTGTGATTGACAGCATCCTGCACAACAGCTAATCATCCTGACAAGACTCTACTTCAAGAAAATGAGTCGTTAGATTGACAGCTGTCAGGACCGATAAACGTGCATTTTAAATATACAGTCAACCTAATTTCGTGTGCAATTCGTTTAAAATTATTTCCTACATTTTTATGTACTCAGTGTCCTTCAATACTACCGGGTGATAACAAATGCTTCTGAGCTGGAATATGTTTGTGCTACTCATAGGCAAGACCATGGCTGTTCTCTAACAAATTAGCTGCTTCATCTTCCTACGCATTGACTTCTAAAAGATAATATAATTATAATCTAGTCATTTAGTGCTCTCAAAATCAGCATTATTAGGAAATTTAGGACACATTTATCTGTGTGTTTCCAATGTCTAGGAAACAGGATGTGCTCAATAAATCTTTGTGGATTTCATGGATGACAAACCTCAAAATAATCACTAGCGCCTTTAACCAAATACTTCCGCAGCCGTTTATCTCCACCTGGTATATACAGTGTGACTGGCCTTGGAATATGATAATTAACATTTACCTTTGCTTCCTTAATATCCGGCAAGGTCCCCTGTCAATATTTTCTCCTTAGCACGGCACCTTATTGTGGGGCTCTCTCTAAAATACAAAATCGCTCTTACACAGAAGTGCTCTCCATTTAGCAGTGTTTTTCCATCTTGTCCTGAAACCTGTCTTTCCACCACTCTGTTAATATTGATTCAGGGTCTTTGACAGACCAACACACTCAACCAACATAATCACGTTTGTAATCTATACTCCTGATTGTGTCATTAAGACCTGTCACTAGAGCGTTTCAAACTTACAATTTTCTAATTAAAGAGATTCATATAGTATACTCATAGAATTAAAAACAAAGGACTATGAACTTCTCAAATTAGGTGTTAGGCGACAGAAGTCATCTAATTCAAAGGCACTGGGTATTGCTAAAAATCTTCAGTAGTGATTCCTAGGCTGTATTTCCATAGGCAGTGTCAGGGGGTAGCAGGTCACATTTTTCACAATCGTCTGTACATTATCTTTCTGGTTTTATTTTATACAAAAAAGAAGGCTATCCCCTCACCCACAAGCACCATTTGTATTACTATATGTATTTTCATATGTATATATGGTTTGGTCTTGATTTATCTTCACTTTGGTGGCGTCAAAGTGTGGTTGAGCTAGACGGCAACTTTTTTTAAGTCACAAATTGCAGCATCAGGCAATCGGAGATGGGATGGATGGATTTTAAAGATGGCATCGGTGTGTGGTGTACAGGTGTATGAGCTTTCTAGGGCTGAAATCACAAAGCGCACAGACCGGGTGGTTGAAGACCCACCTGGCTTCCCTACAGCTCTGGGGTCTAGAGTCCGCGATCAGATGTTGGGGCTGGTTCCTTCTGAGATCTGTGGTGGACTAGCTTCCGGTGCCCTGCTGACAGTCTTTGGCGTTCCTTGTCTCATAGATGATGCACCACACAGATCTCTGCCTTGACCTACACATGGCATTTTCCCGTGTATGGGTCTGGTTCCCCTTTGTGTGAGAACACCAGGCATTTGAGTCAGGAGCCTTGCCCACACCAGGAAGACCTCATCTGAACCAACTGCATCTGCAACAATCCTATTTCCAAATAAGGTCTGAGGTACTGGGGATCAGGGTGAATATGAATTTTTGAAGGATACGATTCATTCGTTAACAATATAAAATTCTGGACATATCTGCATGTGGTCTGCTTTATTTATTTAAATCCAATTTATTAAGAGAAAGAGGAGACGACAGCAGAAAAGTCTGGCTTTGACATATGACTTGAATTCAGTGCTTTGTCACTCTAACAATCCTGTCTTCAAGTACTGTGAACGTATTTTTTAAATTGCAGCCTTCCATGGGGGAAAAAAACAAATACAACGTTTGATATTCGAATAATAGATGTTTAATAATAATAGATGTTTTCCTCTTCTGACAAGGAGATAGACAATTTTCTCTTTAGGCAAGCAAAACACTCTTCTGAGTGCTTAACACACAGGAGTTAATAGTGTATTTTTGAGGATGGAGGAGAGAGAAAACATTGACACTGGTCTCAATCGGCAGCTCACTGGAGTGCTTCAGCTATTTTATTAAATGACAATTTACTCACAAATCCATGTAAGAGATCTAGTGACAAATTTGAACTCAATAGATGCATTTGGGTTTTATCCTTTCTTTTTAGGATCACATCTGCTGAGAGTGATCTTGCAAGGTCTGTTGTTCTGCGGTGACTGACACATGTGACTAAGGGCTCCTCACTAGCAAGGTTCATCTTATCCACCTGTAACCCCTAGGCTTTTTTTAATAATCACAGACCCTAAAAGAGTGCTGGGAGTACAGTATTCATAAGTAAAGGGATCTGGGTTTTTGTTCATTGATGGACGTTAATGTCTCTTGTGGATTTATGTATATGACTGGTAAGTGTGAATGATTCAACTCTAAAACTGTCAAAAAGTATTATTGAGTATTTCAAAGCATGCCTTCCTTTTAAAGCAGGTTCCTCGACACAGTCACCATGAAGATTAAAAAGCAGCCAACTGGTCACTTCCCTGTGACCTCAAGGGACTCTGAGCAGGTGAAGTCACCTTTATTAAAATTTATTAAAATGAGCATGTCCCATGATTTTTCAACTCTTTCAATCCAAGCCACCTTGCTCCCTTATGTGTTTGTGATATATAATGAGATTGTATCTGTCTGTTTTATAACAAAGAGTGTGGCTCCATGTTTCTGATGCTTGACTGTTGGCATCGTTTCAACCTAAGCCTTCTTCACCTTCCGCCCCAGAGCTGGGGAAGCGGATAAAAGGCCCCCTGATTTGGCCCTGGCAGAACTGGAGACCACGTGCCAGGAAACCAGCCCTATTCTCCCAGCCGGCCCACGGACACAGAAATATGACGAGAAAACAAAACCCAAGCAGTTTTCTTTCCTGGTTCTTTTAAGCTACTGCAGGCCATTCTGGACCAGACTGAGAGTCCTGCTATACTCCGCCGTGTGTGTGTGTGTGTGTGTGTGTCCATCACTAATGACGTCAGAACCAAATACTGAGCGGGAATCCACCTTGACTTTGCAGCTATTAACAGTTTTGCTTTGTAGGGCTATGTTCTCTACATGATCAGACATCTACAGATGAATAACTATGCATTTTTGTCTTTGCCTTAAATCATGATACTCTAATAAAAAATAATCAACACAGGGCTTTGAATCAATACAGCAAAATGTTGGAAGGAAGGATACTTTTCCCTACGATGAATGAGATATTGTATGTTTTCTTTGGTTTAATTTTCAGCTTTGTGGTGGCCTGAATCTCATCCAAATTTCCTTTGTAGTTGATCTTTGGAAAATTAATCACTTTAAGCTAGCCAAATATATTTAATTCAATTCCAGGCAAGGAAGAAGTAAACAGCATGTTTCTTTGCCCTGACAATTTTCCATTACAAGTAGTATGCTGGGGCTGTGGGGTCGTACCGTCCCCAACAGTCTGTACACAGCTTTGCCCAACTACATGTTCATTGATGTCATGTGGGAGGTAGCTAGTTTTCAGCCGTACCGGAGCATTTGCATCATGAAATCAAATTCTCCAAAGCAGGGCATTTTTCCCTTTTAAAAGGGGAAATAAAGGCAGGTGATTCGGTACTGGGTCTCAATAGCAGTGTGTGTCTAACAGCCAGTAGTTGAACAGCATCAGCCATTTTTAACCACTAAGTTAAAATTCTGTCACAAATCTAGGTAAGATAAGAAACACATGGATGAGTTTACTTTCAATGTATGCATTTGGTTTTTATCCTCATGGTGTTAGCATTAAACTCCACTGGTGCACAAGTAGAAAAAAACAGAACAGGCAGGAGATACATTAGAACCAAATGTTATCTTCCTTACCTCAAATCGTCTTACTTGAGGTTATTGGCCGGGGAACAGTTCTTTTGGTTTTGTTTTTTGTTTTGTTTTGTTTTTTGGGTTTTTTTCTGAAACATGTCATCTCTCTAAAAAAGATGAGCAGGTTGAGAGCTACGTAGCAATTACTCATGGCTACTCAATAGCCCAAAACTATTTACCAATGTGTGGGGCCCATGTTGGAAACATAAATCCTAATATCTGGGAACAGAGCCCCAAGAGATTCTATACTAGAAATGAATTCTGAACTCAAAAAAAAAATTTTTTTCCTATTAGCAGTATGACTAACCTTCATTTCTTACAACAACTCAAATTTTTAAATATCTCTCATTAAGAATATCCTCCTCTGGTGATCCCAGTCAAAATAACATCAGCATTCTTCACAGACCTAAAACAAACAAACTTAAAATCTGTATGGAACCAGAAGAGACCCCCAATACCCAAAACAATCCTGAGAAAGAAAACCAAAGCTAGAGGCATCACAATCCCAGACTTCAAGCTATATTACAAAGCTGTCAGCATCAAGACATTATGGTACTGGCACAAAAACAAACACATATATCTGTGGAACAGAACAGAGAAACCAGAAATGGACCCACAAACGTATGACCAACTAATCTTCAAAAAACAGGAAAGAATATCCAATGGAATAAAGACAGTCTCTTCAGCAATCAGTGTTGGGAAAACTGGACAGCGACATGCAGAAGAATGAACCTGGACCACTTTTTTACAACCGACACAAAAATAAACCAAAAATGGATGAAAGACCTAAAGTTGAGGCAGGAAACCATCGGAATCTTAGAGGAGAACATAGGCAACAATTTTTTTACCTCGGCCACAGCAACTTCTTACTTGACATGTCTCCAGAGGCAAGGGAAACAAAAGCAAAAATGAACTACTGGGACCTCATCAAGATAAAAGCTTGTGCACAGTGAAGGAAACAATCAGCAAAACTAAAAGGCAACCAACGAAATGGGAGAAGATATTTGCAAACGACATATCAGAAAAAGGGTTAGTATCCAAAATCTACAAAGAACTTGTCAAACTCAACACCCAAAGAACAAATAATCCAGTGAAGACATGGGCAAAAGACATGAATAGACACTTCTCCAAAGAAGACATCCAGATGGCAAACAGACACGTGAAAAGATGCTCAGCATCACTCATCATCAGGGAAATACAAATCAAAACCATGATGAAATACCACCTCACACCTGTCAAATGACTAAAATTAACAACTCAGGCCACAACAGAGGCTGGCGAGAATGCAGAGATAAGGGAACCCTTTTGCACTGCTAGTGGGAATGCAAACTGGTGCAACTGCTCTGGAAAACAGTATGGAGGTTCCTCAAAAAATTAAAAATAGAACTACCCTACGACCCAGAAATTGCACTACTAGGTATTTTTCCAAAGGATACAGGAGTGCTGTTTTGAAGGGGCACATGCACCCCAACGTTAGCACTATCAACAACAGCGAAAGTATGGAAAGAGCCCAGATGTCCATCGACTGATGAATGGATAAATAGGATGTGGCTTATATATGCAATGAAATACTACTCAGTGATCAAAAAGAATGAAATCTTGCTATTTGTAACAACATGGATGGAACTAGAAGATATTATCCTAAGTGAAATAAGTCAGTCAGAGAAAGACAAATTCATATGACTTCACTCCTATGTGGAATTTAAGATATAAAACAGAGGAACATAGGGGAAGGGAGGCAAAAATAAAATAAAAACAGAGAGGGAGATAAGCCAGAAGAGACTCTTAAATACAGAGAACAAACTGAAGATTGCTGGAGGGGAGGTGGTTGGGGGATGGGTTAAATGAGTGAGGGGCATTAGGAGGGCACCTTTGGGATGAGCACTGGATGTTATATGTAAGTGATGAATCACTACATTCTATTCCTGAAGTCATTATTACACTATATGTTAATAACCTGGATTTAAATTTAAAGAAATAAAAATAAAATAATTAAAATGAAAGTAGGAAAAAAAAGGATTGTCCTCTGGGGGCATGTGGGTGGCTCAGTTGGTTAAGCATCTGTCTGTTGAGTTTGGCTCAGGTCATGATCTCAGGGTTTGTGGGATCAAGACCCGTGTTGGGTTCTGTGCTGACAATGCAGAACCTGCTTGGGACTCTCAATTTCCCTCTCTCTCTGCCCCTCCCCAGCTCATGATCTCCCTCTCTCTCTCTCTCAAAAAAATATATATTTATATTTTTATATATTTATTATATATATTTTTATACATGTACATAAATATAAAATATAGTTTATATTTTATATATTTGTGTGTGTGTGTGTATATATACATATGTATATATATGTATACATATGTATATACTATATATATATACTATATATATATATATATATACACACACACACACACATGTATATATATATAAAAAGATCCTCCTCTGGTAAGAAAGGACAGACACACCTATGGTAGTGATTAACGTCACTGAAATCTATAGAATTATTCTGGCCAGCAATTGAGTAACAGATGTTATACCCAGATTGCCAGATCGTTCTCACATCCATGTAAATGAGAAACTACTAACACAAAGCATTATTTTGTAAAATATGACATCACTTGATTGATCTTATGTATGTTAATTAATAAAGTGATAGCAGTTCATAAAATGTTTATAGGGAGCTCTGTGTAAGAGACCCCTTAAAATGATGAGCATCTTGACAGAAAGAAATGGTTACATCTGGAAAGGAAAACTAACAGGAAAATTGTTGGAGATAGTGAATATTAAGAAGGCAATAAGCACATACTATTTTTGATAAAATTAAAGACCTACGCTATTGCAGTTGGAACTTTAGCAAGGGTATATAATAAAATTTAATGAATGATAAACTATCCAGAGGAGCGCGAATAACAGTTGTGGGTAGCTATTTATAATTTTCAAATTTATCCTACAGCAGTTTGATGAAGGGAGAACTCACAGAGCGGCTACTATACGATTCAAGGACTGTGAGACACATAGCACATCTCAACCAGACGCGGCAGCTCTTCCATTCGCTGCGATCAGGAAACAGTCTTAGACGGGTTACTGCGGCTGCTCATGTTGACCCAGCCAGGGAAAGGCAGAACTGGATTTGAACTGAAATCTACCAACGGCAAAATCTCTGGCACTTTTTCTGCAGCTGAGTCCTCGATGAAATTAGCGCGCGGCCCCTGCCCTGCTCGGTGATTAGGGGAGGCCGCGCTCAGAGGCCCCGTCAGGTCCAACTTCCTGCAGAATGTTCACGTGTGCATTCCGTCACCAAGTATTCTCTGAGCGACTTCTGTGATCGATGCTGCCGATTCAAAGCCGAACAAGAGTTGCTCTCTTCATTGAAGTAGGAGATCAGTATTTTAGTGAAGCTAGTTTCCTAGTATCTTAAGGCAAAATTCAAAAAAAGAGTTCCGATCTTAAAAGTTGCAGCCCATGTGGGTTTGCTGAGGCAGCTTCATGTGTCCATCGATGCCTCCCTCTCTGTTGGGCCGCTCTGCTGGGGAAGAGAACGGCCGGATGCTGTCGCTCATGACGGGTCGACACAAAAATGAAGGAGGCGTAGGTGGGACTGGAGAATTCCAGGACTCTGCCAGCAGGTGAAGCGTCCCTGATGTAAACGCCCTCCCGGCACCCATCACCGCTGCCGTCCCCATTAGCAGAATTCCAGTTCACATGTCCCTGTCATTACTCAACTTGTTTGCTCATGATTAATCTCCCGAGGCTTCAGGAAAATGGAACTAACCACCATTTTGGAAAGTTGACATTTCTTTACGGTTTCTCGGGACATTAATTTATCAATTCCTAAGCCTCTCCTTTCTCTGTCACGAGCCAAATGAATCCCAATCAAGGTAGATTTTCAAAAACTAAAAACACAATTCCCACTTACATGTAGAAAACACAAATGTCACATATTTATGATGTCGTTAATGACAGAAACAGGAAGATGGTAAAGACCTGTCTAATAACATTTGAGGAACTCAGTGTTTATAGGCATTTGAAATATATATATTAGAGTAAGATCCCCAGGTTACATACAGAACTGGATAGTGAACTATAGGGAGCCCAAATCATAACCTTCGGGATCAACTTTTCTACCAGAGGGAGATCTACAAGCTAACATCTAACGTTATAATTTCTAGGGCATGATCATTTAGCAGAAAACAAAGTGAAAGCCGATAAATTACCCCAAAGAATTAAATAATATTTAGGTAGGCCTATTAAAATATGCCCCAAGGGGCCAATGAAAGAACATGTACTTTCTTTGGTCTTATTTCCAAAATTTAGACAATTTTCCTTAATACTTCACATCAAGGTAGTGTCTATCCCTGCTTTATTCAGGAACACCTCCCAATATTATGAACTGCAATCTCTAAAAGCAGTGACATTAAAACTCCCCAGACCACCTACTGTTTATCAGGTGGATTGTGCTGAAGAGTCTCAGTGCATAAATCAGATATTTGGAATTACAACATTGTCCTTCGATCTGCAACATTATGCCCTCCTATAGCGTTAGAGAAATGGAAAACACCTGAATTCATCTACATGTTCTAGGTGTAAAAAGTGTATGCTGAAAATAGCTACACCCCATTTCAATTGATTGCTCTTTATCACCAATCTTTCCTGAGGCTTTTAAGACTCCTGATGGATGCATTTATTTCATGAATTTTGAACTTTAAAACATCAAAATATGAAACTGATGAATGCCCTTTATACTCTAATTTCCTAACACAGTTGTATTCCTATATCATATAAATGAAATTTCACACACTTTCCTTTCATATGATTGCCAGTATATTTGCTGAGACACAACACATTATTCAAATTTTGCCAATGCCATTGTGCTTAATCGGTACTGCTGTTGCTCAAAGGACTCTTTCAAAAATACTTTGGAAGTATTTCTGTCTTTAGTTTTGGAGAAGCTCCTGATTTCCTCCACTTAAAAAACCAGAGGAGAAAATATGCAAATACCAGCATCATTTGCATATCTATTCTTTCCTGCATTTTCCTGACCAATGAGCAACTCCTCCCAACCACATAGGCTACAGGCCCACAAGCATGTGAAAGAAACACCCCTCTTCCTTCCTTCCTGTTTTGCCTGGAGAGAAGAAGTGGCGAGGGAAGCTGATATTGGCAACCCCACATGTGTATATTTTAATGCTTTCTCTTACTTAAGCTTCGGGTTTGAGTCTCTAACTTTGTAGTCGAAATGCCACTTCTCACTCTTACAGTAGCTAAAGTCAACTCACCCAACACAAGATACATCAGCTTTTCTCCGTAGTATTTTCCTTTACTGAAACTACAGTTTTAACATAATATCACCTCTATCCCCCAACTACTCATCAGCACAGAGTCTAAATTAATTCTTTCTTCACAGACATGAGCCATTGTTGACAATGTGTTCCCTCATTGTCATAAACTGGGCATTCTAAGCTCACAGCTATTTTATTTGTTCATAAAACGTGATTTGTTTTGTTTTGTTTCCTGTGCTCTTCTATGAGCTGCTTACTATTCTTGTCACCTGACCCCAAACTCTCAGATGTTTCCCTTTGGGTGGTTCAGAATCTGCACTGTATTTTAAGTGAGGTCAACACAGACTAGGACTGCTTGTTAAGACAAATACCTGTGTCTGCTGTGAAGCCAGATGGAAAGATAGAACTAAAAACAAGAAGGACTGGAATATATCCCAAGGCATGTCAGATGCAAACAGAAATCCCTAATGTGTATTCACATTAAGAGAAATAACTGTGGGGGGATGATTTTATGATTAATCCTGCAGTTGTCATTCTGCAGTTGTCTTGCTTGAAGCGTGTGCACAATCACCTCTTTACTGCACGCTAACCCCGTATTGGCCCACAGTGAGCACCTGCCATTTCTGACCACTAGGTGTTTCCACTCTTATTAGCATCTCTCCTGACCCTGTAAGAAAATGATATAAAAATATGTCTTTCAGAGTTCCTATTCCTCTGGTATCAAAGCCCTGCACAGACCTGAACCCCCTACATTCACGTTTTCTATTTGCTCCTCCTTGAAAAGATAGGATTCTAGCCTTTTAAAAATTCTGATTTATTTATTTTAACTGAAGTACAACTGACACACAATGTCAGCTGTACATTATTTTCAGGTGCACAACACAGTGATTTGGCAAGTCTGTATGTCATATCAGCACAAGGGTATATCTTGTCATATCTATCAGATGAGGATCTAGTCTCAAATACATGCTAAAACTATGTGATTTTGAGAAAATGACAAAATCACACTTGAATCAACTACCACAATTGATTTTAAAATTAGAAACGCTAACCTGAGGGGCACCTGGGTGGCTCAGTCGGTAAGCGTCCGACTTCAGCTCAGGTCATGATCTCGCGGTTCTTGAGTTCGAGCCCTGTGTCGGGCTCTGTGCTGACTGCTCGGAGCCTAGAGTCTGCTTCGGATTCCGTGTCTGCCTCTCTCTCTGCTCCTCCCCCACTCACACGCTGTCTCTCAAAAATAAATAAGCGTTAGAAAAAAAAAAAAAAAAAGAAAGAAAGAAAGAAAGAAAGAAGTGGTAACCTGAGAAATGCCTGATATCCAGGATCGGTCTCATCTTCCTAGCTGGTGCACAATCCATGCCCTGGGACCTGTCCACAGGACCACAGCTGGCCTCTACCCCACCTTCCAGCTCAGGAGGCAACTCACTGTCTAAACCTTCCAGGTCAATACATTTCCCAGTTTTATTTGAACACTTCATGGTGGAACTATTGTACTTAAACAGTAGGTATCATTATGTATGTACAGATCTAACTAAATCACCCCATCCTCATCCAGGCCACAGAAAGCTTTTCTCTTCCCTCTTTCCTCCCTTTCTTCCTTCTTTTGATAAGATATTGTTTCCCTTCCTATTCATTTTGATATGTTTCCTTCAAAAACTATCCCACCATGAACATTAACCAAGGGGTTTTGAAGAAATCACTAGATAGCTTTAATCAGAGCCACCCATAGTCACTCAACTAGAAACATGAGGAATCCTTTACTTCTTCTTAAGGTAAGTGGAAATAATAACGATATTTGCATCCATATCATCATTATCATCATCACCATCATCTACATCATTTCTTGAACTTCTATGAAGTAATTATTTCAAGAGTACTGTATGCCCTAATATTTTTGTCTGAATTATTAAGTTGATTAAATATTTCAAAAGCATACATAAACCACCTTTAGGCAGCACCTAGAAGAAAAGATTTAATAAGATGCCTCCAAAAAACCCTGAAATTTTTCTGTTGTAATACCATACATCTAGAAGTATTATTTGCAAGTTTGTGTTCAATAATGTTTCTGGATAGCAACCATTAAATAATATTCTATTTTCCAAAAGCTCATTTTTGCCTCTCTCAATTTTCAGAAGTTATCTCCCTTTCAAAAACTGAAGTTATTTAGAGCTTCCGTACTATACAACTTAACTTTTTTCTTCAACCCTATATCCAGTAACTGAAGAGGTTTTATTTCATATGTTGCCCCGTAAGAGCAAACACATACCGAGTCCCAAAATGGCCCAGTTACCATTGAAGATGCTTCACAGATACTAACTTATTAAATCCTTACAACTCTGTGAGTTACGTACTAACATTTTACAGAACAGGAAACGGAGGCATGGAAAGGTTAACCACCCACCCAAGATTACACAACTAGGAAGTAGTACCTCTAGGATTCACACCCCACAGATGAACTGTACAACTGACCTTCTTAACCGAGCTGCTAAATGAGCATAGATTACAGTACAAAGAGATGGTGAGCTGAGGCAGCTTTTAGATCATAATCTAATTTAATTCTTTAATGCAGGGCCAGTCTGTGAGTTGGGGTAGATCACCTTCTCTGAGCTTCACTTTTTAAAAAATAAAGGCATATGCATTTTTAATTTTTAGGCTAACTTTTAACGGACTGAATTTCGATGACTCTAAAAATATAATGCAATGAGTCTATTAAAAGTTTCAAGAAGCAAGCTGCAGAGTGAATAGATTGGATTCCTGCTTCATAAAATACGATGCCTCTGTCTTTTCCCGTCATTAAAATGAGATGGGCCTGAAGCAAATGGAGGAACCAAATGAAAACTGATGGGATGAGAGAAGCCAGGGCTGGGCTGGCAATAGACAATGGCAAGGAGAAGGGAAGGATAGCATCCTTGTATCTCATAATATCCAGGGGCCATGTTCCGTGAGGAAGTAATTCGCTACGGGCTCTCAGGAGGCACGGGCCCAGACTGAGAACAAATCTATTCAAATATCCAAGAGAAATAATTCTAGATTTATTCAAAACAGTACAAATGCAACCATCAAAGTCTTCTAGGAAAACATGATAGAGTATTTTTACAGGACAGGCTTTCCTGCATCACCTCGACCTGCAATTTTATCTCATAGATGAAAATCTAATGCTGCCCCAAATATTACTGAATGAGACAGCGTGTTATTTGAATGAAATTGTCTGATTACTGCAACTCATGAAATGGCATATATCATGCTTGCAACTGGTAGAGAAGTCAAAGAAGTAAGCAGTAAGCTGCACGTTCTTACAACGACACAATGTCGTATTGTATTTAAGATACTAAACGCATCGTCTATGAAACTGCTGATGTTGTTACATAAAGCTTCTCTTCAAACTTTTCTGTGATCACATGTTAATGTCCAACTGTCTATATTAGAGCAAAAAAACTCATTAATTAAAAGGAATTTCTCTTACTTATTAATTTTTGTGTGTATTTCCCTAGGATGTGGCATAGGACCTTACTCAGAACGGGTGTCTGGTAAATATCTGTTCATTAATAGGCAGTGAAAAGTTTAGAAATAGGTAACGTTGTAGCTACAAGCTAAGAGGAATACATATTCATTATTTTGTTTTTGAAACAAATGTTTCAAGCAATCTAAATGTAGAATATGATTTATACTAATAAACTTTCAAACATTCTTCATGGGAACCCCTGCTGTTCTAATCAAGAAACCCAGCAGCATTAAGAAAGAAAAAAAATAATTAAAGTTCTAGTGTAAACTTTACACTAGATGTAAAGTTTGTCCCTGGTGTAAACTTTATCCCTGAGGATTTCTTCTGTCATTTAATCTAATTATACCCAGTAGTCTTAGGATCCTATTAAAAGTTTGACTAATGAAGAGAGGACAGTAATCTACATCCTCAAACTATTTTCCAGGCAAAAAACAGGGAGATGAAAAGAGATTAAGCTGAGCTAGGCTACCACTAAGATATCTGATGAAGGGGTTCATCATTTTCATTTAACTCCCCTCTAATCACTGCATGTATTTGCCTATATGTCCTGTAGGTTTTCATTTCATTTCCATTTTTCTATATAAAAATATCTGGTGTACTGAGAAAATTACCAAGCACAACTTTACTTTGAATCAATGTTGTTTTATTTTACAGTTTCTAAAGCTATTAAAAACCATCCACAGGCTTTTCAATAAAGCAAGGCTGAAATAAAATGTTAAGACAGCAAAATTCTCCATTTATTTCATATGCATGCATTTATTCATTCATTTTAACTGTATTTTCCTTTTCACCAAAAGATGTCCCAAGGAGACCTCAAGCATCTCAGAAAAAGTGTAGTGCCACAATCTACATTCGTGTTACAGTGACCTCCCTCAGAAGCTAGAATTAAAGGAAGTATTTGTCTGAACCACTGACAGGTAAAGCTGTAAGATCTTAAACGTCCTAAATGGATTAACTTATTGCTACTCTGCCACAACAGATAAGTGACATGAAAACAATATATAAATCTGAGGTGGAAAAATGGGACAAGCTTTGGAAAGGGACTCCAAGATTACCTCCATGTCAATCTAGCAGGAAGAAGAGATATCTCTACCTTCCAATGACAGTTAGAATGCAAGGCATGAAACGTTCTGTCAGGTGCAAAACAAAAAAATCTGTGCCACCTATGATCACAGATAAATCAGTGCATACATGTGAAGGTCATAGCTGTCCATAAAAAAGGGAAAAAGAAGGAATATGTAATGAGCTGAGCCACTTATTATGCTGACTGCTACCAGGACATAATTGTTAATGGCACTCTGGAAAAATACTCAGGATATTTTATAGATAACAATGTTGTAATTTGGAGAGATTAAATCACGCAGCTGATAAAGATATGGAATTTAAATTCAGGTCTATTTCACAAGTCTGCTTTTTCCTCTAAGCTAGTGGGCACCAGGATGTTGAGATTTCACACATGACTGAAATTGGGTCGGATACTATTCCCCAAAACAACATGGACAATGTAAGATAGTGATAAGTTTTTTCCAAAAAAAAACCACAAAAAACAGGAATTAGTGATAATAAATACATGAGCTACCATCAAATATCATTGTAGTTTAAGGTCTTTGTCCTTAAAATATGTGTTTCCTTTTTCCTTCTTGCAATACTGAAGTTTCTGTTTTCCTTCTTACATTTGTTTTTGATACATTTCTCAAAAATACACCATTTACACACAAGCATTTGGAAATCCCTCTCATAACATAAATATATGAGAACTTTGTTCAAAAGAAAAGTAGTTCAGTACTTACAGGGATGACTTTAATCAACCTTTCATTAAGCCATTTATCACAGAACCAGGTAAGATTGAGATAAGGTGAGTTCTAAAACTTTCCTCTAATTTTCTTCCAAATATCCGTGTGTGTGTGTATGTGTGTGTGTACATAAACCCATACATGATAAGTGTGAACATGTAATTACATTAACTGTAAGCCATAACTACTCTCTCTCTCTCTCTCTCTCTCTCTCTCACACACACACACACACATTATATATAAACATAATAAAGGAGAAAATGATTAAGACCCAAAAAATCTGCAAAAATACTGTTCAGTATTGGCTGGATGGACTACTCGTATCGCTTCTGTAAATATTTAAAAATAAAGGTAGCTGTAATACAAACCCTAAAAGACCCATACACCCAGTGAGACCAAGAATAGTTCCTGTGACATTCTACCTTCATCCGTTTAGTCCTTCCTGTAAACCCGCCATCAAGCTCGGGGCCTTTACTCAACAAAATCGTTAAGTGTTGTTATGTTTCCACGTGACATTCTCACACCAGCATGAACATCTCTGACCAGTTCATCAGCTGCCTGTGGTTACAGCTACACCAGAATTCTAATAGCACTTGTACTTTCTGTACAACAAAGAAGTGTTGTAAATACATCTGAACGTTGTAAAATATATATGTGAAATTATGCTTATGCTTACTGTAGCTGGGTAAACATTTAAAGTTATCACATTTAATTTTTCCCAAATAACTTCAAATCATCTGAGACAAAACTGTTAGGCCATTTAATGACAGATAAAATACTAGATTTCTTTACAAACCATATTTATGTTAAATGTGTGACAGTGAAAGAAATACAAAAGTAAAACATCTGATGCATGTTTTTCACTTAAAATTGAACTATTCATAATTTTTTACAATTTTTAACATTCATTTATTTTTGAGAGACAGAGAGAAACAGAGTGAGAGTGGGGGAGGGGCAGAGAGAGAGGGAGACACAGAATCGGAAGCAGGCTCCAGGCTCCGAGCGGCCAGCACAGAGCCCGACGCGGGGCTTGATCTCATTAGCAGTGAGATCATGACCTGAGCTGAAGTCATGACCAACTGAGCCACCCAGGTGCCCCATGAACTATTCATATTTTTGAACAGACCTTCCTCTAAAATTTCCCCTGACATGAAATCAAACTAAGGACACGATCATTATTGTTTTACCTGCTGCATTTAGAAATATTAAGTACTCTGAGTTTGTCATTGCTTTACTCTTAGGAGAAAGTCTTTCTTGGTAGTCATAAATGTCTTCCTCCTCTTCTTAAGCTTTCACATTCAATCCCAACGTACCCACAGGACATGGAAAACTCTCATAAATCCTGTGCAGAGAGCATCACAGATGTTGAAATTTTTTTCTGGTTCTTTTTTTGTCATGAACACACACACACGCTATGACTAACCTGCATAAAGCAGAGTGGACAGTAGGAATACACCACAGGTGAGGCCACCGGAGGCCACTTCCTGGCAGGGACAGATCACATATCCCCCACGTAGGAAGCAGATGACACTCTGGTGGCACAGGGCTGAGTCAAACCACAAAACTTACAGGGGAAGAGAGAAAACTCTACCTGAAACCCTATCAACATACTACAGTCAGGAGGAAAGAAATATTATTTTCAAAGAAATGCCAGTGAGCTATCTCTAAATAGGTCCTACTCCAACTATTTTTCACCATTTCCACGAGAGTTGTTCAATATAAGTGTATTGTCATTTTTTCCCTTTGTTGGTCAAATTCATTCGGCAATTTTCTCTTAAGAATTCTAGACACCGATCACCAGCTGATAACACAAATACTTTTAGAGATTTCAAAAACCACAGAGATTGCGTGGCAAAACTAAACAAAAATTAAAATGGTAGAAAAAATACAAGAGGAGGGAGAAAAAAAACTAAAGACGATATGATGGTCGAAATAGGAATGCAGTATTTAGTATTTTAAGCCGCTGAGCATCAACCCTATTGACAACACAAATTGCATCCAATTATTTTTGTTTTCTCAAAATACATTTAATTTACTATTATTTATTTTTTAAAAAAATTTTAATGTTTGTTTATTTTTGAGAGAGAGAGACAGAGTGTGAGTGGGGAGGGGCAGAGAGAGAGGGAGACACAGGATCCGAAGCAGGCTCCAGGCTCCCAGCTGTCAGCACAGAGCCCGACGCGGGGCTCGAACTCACAGACCGCGAGATCGTGACCTGAGCTGAAGTCGGACGCTTAACCGAATGAGCTACCCAGGCACACCTTATTTTTTTTAATGTTTATTTATTTTTGAGAGAGAGAGAGAGAGTGTGTGAGCAGGGGAAGGACAGAGAGAGAGGGAGACACAGAATCCGAAGCAGGCTCCAGACTGTGAGCTGTCAGCACAGAGTCCGACATGGGGCTCGAACACACAAAATGTGAGATCATGACCTGGGCCAAAGAGTCGGACGCTTAACCGACTGAGCCACCCAAGAGCCCCCAAATACATTTAATTTTAATTCACATTAATGTAAAGCAAGATCATTTGTCATAAGTGGGAAGATGTACTGGAGAAGAGGCCGGGGGGCAGAAAGGGCGCGTGACACCCACAGAACAGTAAAGAGCCTGCAACGCAGTCAGTAGTGCAGAATCCACATGGGATCAACCCGTGCACACACCCGAAGCCCGGTCACTGCGAGTCACTAAGCTGGTTCACGTGGAGAGAGGACCCGGAAGGACAGAAGAATCTCCTGTGGGCAGACAGGAGGGTGATCGCTTGTGAAGACCTAACTGTAACCATCCGAAGAAGAATAAATATATTAGCGACTTTTTAAAAATGACTCTGGCCATTTAACATATAAGTATCTTGGCAGGATAATGTAAGGTTTTTATTGACATTCCTCATCCGTGTTTTCCTGTCGCTTCCTTGCCAACTACACAGCAGGCTGTCTCTCTACCCCCTTCTCCACCACCGATGGCAACAGCACAATTCGTACTCGCGCTCACAGCACAGCAAGGGCAGCGGGGAAATCACGAGATGATAATCACACGTCTGCGTGTTGTATCAGGACACTCTGGGAATGCGTGGAAAGGGTACCCGACCCACACACACAAGAGAGGCGAAATGTTCTTGAACAGTGTTCTGCTAAGGGAATGGAAAAGCTCTGACAAATAGCACCAGCAGCATATAAAAAGGCTGAAGCATGTAAGACTGAGCTGAGTCCACAAATCACACGCAATTTCCCAATCCTGTGCGACTGAAATAAAAACCACGAGAGATCAAAGATGACCACAGGTCATCCACTGAGAGGTGGAACCTAACTGCCCTCCCTTTTTTTTTTTTATTTTTTTTTTAACCTTTATTAATTTTTGAGACAGAGAGAGACAGAGCATGAACGGGGGAGGGTCAGAGAGAGAGGGAGACACAGAATCTGAAACAGGCTCCAGGCTCCGAGCTGCCAGCACAGAGCCCGATGCGGGGCTCAAACTCACGGACCGTGAGATCATGACCTGAGCCGAAGTCGGACGCTTAACCGACTGAGCCACCCAGGCGCCCCGTAACTGCCCTCCGTTTGAAGACAGACTCCCCTTCTGATTCCCTTGACCAAGAGAATGCAGCTGACGTGACAGCCGGGACGCTTGGGGTTAGGTCCCAAAGATCCCTGCCGATCTCCAGTCCTCCTGACATGTGCACTCGGGGGAGCCAGCACCTTGTGGGCGACCTGCCGCCCTGGTATCCCCGTGCAGCGAGGAAGCAGAGGCCACCAGGTGAGGCGACCCGGCCCCAGCCGTCCAGCCGTCCAGCCATCCAGCTGTGTGTGTGGATGTGTCAGCTGGGAAGCCATCTGGTCATCCCAGCCCTAGGGTCATGACATGAGTGAGAAAGGGAAATCCAGACAAAAGCCAGACGGAGAACACAGCCTCACGCGAACCATTCCAGAGATTCCCAGCTGTCTCCGGCACCTTCCCTGAGACTCCAGTCGTCCCTGAGCAGAAACGGAACCAACCGTCCCTGCTAAGCCCTGCCCAATTCCTGACAAGGACAACTGTGGGCTTAATAAAGCGGATGTTGTTTTATGCCACAAGCTCTGGGGTGGTTTGTGACACAGCAATCGGTAGCTGAAACAGAGCTGGTCTGCGAGACGGCCGGGGGTCACAGTGTCATGGCCTCGTTCCCGCCACCCCCCACCCCCCCACCGCCCAGGTGTCTGAGCTCATTCTCAGAGCGATGGGGGATTGAAAAGGAGCTCAGTCTTGAGAGGGAAAGAATGCAGGAGGCTGTCCACTGGACAGAGGCACTGAGCTGGTGCCAGAGTGCACAACGCACATCAGCCGTACAAGTTTCCGCCTTCGAAAGCTGACCCTTTGGGGATGACCCAGAGAGCCCTTCCTGCAGGGATGGGGGGGAGATATAAGGGCTTTGAAAGCTGACCCTTTGGGGATGATCCAGAGAGTCCTTTCTGCAGGGCTGTGGGGGAGATATAAGGGCTTCGAAAGCTGACCCTTTGGGGATGACCCAGAGAGTCCTTCCTGCAGGGATGGGGAGGGGAGAGACGTAAGGGCTTCGAAAGCTGACCCTTTGGGGATGACCTAGAGAGTCCTTCCTGCAGGGATGGGGGGAGAAGATATAAGGGCTTCGAAAGCTGACCTTTTGGGGATGACCCAGAGAGTCCTTCCTGCAGGGATGGAGGGGGGGCAGATGTAAGGGCTTCGAAAGCTGACCCTTTGGGGATGACCCAGAGAGTCATTCCTGCAGGGATCGGGGGGGAGATGTAAGGGCTTCAAAAGCTGACCCTTTGGAGATGACCCAGAGAGTCCTTCCTGCAGGGATGGGGGGCAGATGTAAGGGCTTCGAAAGCTGACCCTTTGGGGATGACCCAGAGAGTCCTTCCTGCAGGGATCGGGGGCAAGATGTAAGGGCTTCAAAAGCTGACCCTTTGGAGATGACCCAGAGAGTCCTTCCTGCAGGGATGGGGGGCAGATGTAAGGGCTTCGAAAGCTGACCCTTTGGGGATGACCCAGAGAGTCCTTCCTGCAGGGATCGGGGGGGAGATGTAAGGGCTTCAAAAGCTGACCCTTTGGAGATGACCCAGAGAGTCCTTCCTGCAGGGATGGGGGGGCAGATGTAAGGGCTTCGAAAGCTGACCCTTTGGGGATGACCCAGAAGATTCCTTCCTGCAGGGATGAGGGGGCAGATATAAGGGCTTCGAAAGCTGACCCTCTGGGGATGACCAAGAGAGTCCTTCCTGCAGGGATGGAGGGGGAGAGATGTAAGGGCTTCGAAAGCTGACCCTTTGGGGATGACCCAGAGAGTCCTTCCTGCAGGGATGGGGGGAGGCAGATGTAAGGGCTTCGAAAGCTGACCCTTTGGGGATGACCCAGAGAGTCCTTCCTGCAGGGATGGGGGGAGAAGATATAAGGGCTTTGAAAGCTGACCTTTTGGGGATGACCCAGAGAGTCCTTCCTGCAGGGATGGGGAGGGGGGAGATGTAAGGGCTTTGAAAGTTGACCCTTTGGGGATGACCAGAGAGTTCTCCCTGCAGGGATGGGGTGGGGTGGGGGGGGAGTCTTCCCTGCAGGGACGGTGGGAGGGGGAAGTGTAAAGGCAGATCCCAGCACAGGGAAGTGAGGGGAAGGAGGGAGAGTGGGACGGGGATGTCTTTGGAGGAGGCAGAATTTGTGAAGTCCGGCTTGGAGAGGGTGGGGGATGGCAGCAGGAGTTAAAGATGGTAAAAACAGAAGGAAGGATGAGTAAATGTGGGGGTGAACTGGTGAAACGAAAGAGACCTTTGGGAGACTAATGGTTAGAACACAAACCATTACTTTCAGATATTTAACCTGTTCGGCACATTGATTAGAAATGGATGAGAACCAGAAGGGCTAAAAGTATGAAACAAAACCAAATGACAGTAAAACAGCACGGGGTCACACTCATTTCACCCACCCCGCATCACTTGGAAGCCTCAGTGACTACAGCTACAATCTGCTTGCTGAGGAAGCAGTATCTCATCAGGGCAGAGCAGTACTGTTTTCTTCAGCACACGTCCAGATTACCCATACTACCGATTTCCGTGGTCTGAACTACTAACCAACACATATTCTCTAATAAGACTGGCAAGAAACAGAAGTCTAATGTGTTCACAGATAGCAGGCAGTTTAAGTCAACTTTGTTTATGTCCATTTAAAAATACTTTAGGGGCGTCCAGGTGGCTCAGTCGGTTAAGCGTCCGACTTCCTCTCAGGTCACGATCTCACAGTTTGTGAGTTCGAGCCCCACGTCGGGCTCTGTGCTGACAGCTCAGAGCCTGGAACCTGCTTCAGATTCTGTGTCTCTCTCTCTCTCTCTGCCCCTCCCCAGTCATTCATTCATTCTCTCTCTCTCTGTCTCTCAAAAAGAAATAAACGTTATTTTTTTTAATACTTTAAAATTGGGGCCCCTGGGTGGCTCAGTTGGTTAAGTGTTTGACTTTTGATTTGGCTCAGGTCAGTATCTCACGGGGTGACCCCCACACGGGGCTCTGTGCTGACAGCGCAGAGCCTGCTTGGGGTTTCTCTCTCTCTCTCTCTCTCTCTCTCTCTCTCTCTCCCTGCTCCTCCCTCTCCTCTCAAAATAAACATTTCAAAAATACTGTAAAATTATTATATGACAAAAACCATAAAATTTTGGCTTTAAGAAAATCAATATAGGGCACTCGGATGGCTCAGTTGGTTAAGCGTCCGACTTCCGCTCAGGTCATGATCTCACGATTTGTAGGTTCAAGCCCCACATCTGGAGCCTGCTTCAGATTCTGTGTCTCCCTCTCTCTCTGTCCCTCCCATGCTCATGCTCTGTCTCTCTGTGTCTCTCAATAATAAACATTAAAAAATTAAAAAAAAAAGAAAATCAATACAACATAACTAAAAATTAAAAATCAAGTATTTCTGAGATCAACTAAACATCATAGCACATTTTCCTTCTAATTGCTGTAGTTCTGGCTCTGTGTAAGGGACGTGCTCTTAGAAGAGAAGGAGTCTGTCTGAAGTACTAGAAGCTGGATGTCAGGAACTACACCGGAGGGACAGAGAGGGGAGGGAGGGAAGGAGAAGTCCCTTTTCTCTTCCCTTCTCTCTTTTGTCTTTTTTCTTTTCTCTTCTCTTTTCTTTGCTCTTTTCCTGCTTTCTTTTCTCTTTTCTTTTCCTCTCCTCTCTTCTCTTTATTTGCTTTGCTTTTCCTTCCTTTTCTCTGTTTTACTTTGCCTTTTAATTTAGCCAAGATGTCTGTCTGTCCCAGTCTGGATGCACTCACTGTCTTGGTGGAGTTTCCTTAGGGTCTGAAACGATGTTGTTTCCGGCCTGAATAGGTGGACTAAGGGATCTGGGTGCAAAATAATCACCTCTTTGATTATTAATGCTGTCATGGAGGGGACAAAGGGAAGACTTGGTTTAGAAGGGTCAGTTATTGGGCTGTCCTCATTGTTGATTGGTACAGTAGCGACAGAAGAGCATAGACAGCAGTTGATCAAGACTCTATTATTTGTATCATTACTGGGGAAGGAGGGTCCGGAGGGAAAGGGACTGTATTATTTTAAGGGGTTCTGTACCTCCCTCAAAATCTCAATCATCTTGTTCTATTTGCCCTATGGTCTCTTTGAGTCCTGGACCATTACATTGCTACATACAAATTCGTATCTATTTTCCTTTTCTTGTTTTATAGACGTGTCAAAACTTTTCTCAATCTCAATACCTAGGGCAATTTCTGGAACGTATGAGAGAGAGAAAGGAAGAGAACGACCGAAAGAAGGAGTGAACTCCTAACATAGTCTCCCTACCATCATGTCATATTTCTATCTTCCATTTTTGGGTTGTGAAAATGATGTGGGGTGCAGCTCAATTTGTCACTCCTCATCCAAGGATATGCTAGTGATACGTTTATAAAAAGCTAGGAGAATTGTTTTCTATGCATAAAATTTCTCACCATTGTAATTTGTGGCTGGGGATGTGTGGTTTCATTGGGAAGGCGCCACCTTCTGGGGGTGACAGTAAGCGCCCAGTCCTGTCAGCACAAAGGTCCTGGGCACAAGGGTCCCCGCCCCATTCTTGGAATGGTCCTGCAAGTAGTGATTATGTTGCCAAGTGTCTACATATAAGCATGTTAATTTTATACAGAATTACGATTATTTAACATTTTTAAAGACGTCTTTGGCCCTGCTGTCTTTTAAACTGTTTCACTAAATCTGTTCTCAGTAAAAGAAGAAATGCATATCTAGTGTATACTCACTTGGAGAAAAAAAAAAAAGCTAAACAAAACAAACTAAAAAGAAAACAAAAATAAGAACGTTTTCTTCAATTCCATGGAAATTCTTACTGTCTATATCACCTTATCTTCTTTTGTTTTCCATGTTTCAAGAATGACTGCCTCTCCTAAGATATACGCCTTGACGTACAGGTTTGTAAATATAATAAAAAATGACATATGATCTTCCCTCCGATATTTGAGACAAAAGGTTTTATAATGAATCCTGTGTTCTCTAGAGGCCCAGTTACATTATAATGTCTTGGCACATTTTAAGACAAGGAAAATCCTGGCACAAATCTCATTTATAAAAGACAGAGCCACAAAATAACACACACCTGATTAATATTTGAGACACAACGGCTCACAACCTGCCAGTGGCTGTCAGCGTGCACAAACAACAGTGTCCCAGTCCCCTTCATGGTGCCATACTTCAAAACACCGAAATTCCTCTTTTTGTCTTTTATAGCCATTATGAAAATAGAAGCTATTTATAGCAAATTATTAGGACACTAGGTTTAGCCACAGACTCTTTCATCTGTAGGAATGAATCCCATTGCTAAATTCAGTTCAGCTGCCCATTCCTTACTCTTTCGATTACTGTTGGCAACATCAACTTTGTGGTTCCCTGACGCTGCTTACAATCACAGGCATTATACGCTTTTTGCGAAGGCTCTACAGAATCCATCGTAATATTTCATGAAATGTGTAACTCATCTTTGGGCCTCATGACAGATTAATTAATTCCACAAATGCTAATTTTACAATTTAAGAGAAAACATTACAGCCTTTACTATCACCTTGTAAAAAAGTATTTAGTGCTATGTTCTCAGAAAAAATTAACATTATTGAAAGTGAGACACTCAGATTATAACAGTATACTTTCCATCTGGGGAGATCATGAAAAGATATATGAATAAAAAAAAAGACTGGAAAATTAACCACTACCAACGTGGTTTTCAAATGTTCAGTTTTCCATGTTTTCTAATTTTCAATAACGAGGATGTATGCCCTGTGAAATCAAAGAGAAACACTGCTATCCTGAAAAGATATTTACGAATGCTGACTTCGAGTTAAACCTGCCCTTTAAATGTAAAGATCCTGTGAAGTAAATTTCCATTTTCCTTGGCTTATCTAAATGTATAATTTACATTCTTCCATTCTTATTTCTTCTACCATCTGATTGGTTTTTCACATTAAATAACTTTATACCTGAAGCTCTCCTTAAAAACTCATGTAAAGGAAAAAAAAAAAGTAGTTACCCATATGTGTAAACACTAGATTTTAGAGCAAACGCATTAAAAAAAATACTTATTCTGTTTACCCCAAACTTCTTCAGAAGAGACTTAACTACTTTAGAGCAGCAAATAAGTCTTTCTTAATTTAACAGAGAAGATTTGGTAGATTTCAATACTGAAATATATACATAAACAAGGAAAATGTTTACATACCCATTTTTAGGGGAAACCTAGTTTCAATTTTTTTCTGAAAACAGAACCTTAATCACTGAAATATCTGAAAAGTACAGCCAAAATTTGCAAAATAATATTTTATGCACTTGGGGGTAAAAATAAAGCTGTGTTATTAGTACAAGCTCCACTATGTGGGGTTAAGAAGAGCTGATTATAAATATGAATATTTATTGTAATTGTGGGCTTAATTTCTTTGTGCTCCTAATCAAAGGCTAAGAACCGCTTAATTATATAAGCAGTAATTAGTACTTTATAACTTAAAAAAGGCATTTAACATGATTGTTACAGCCAACATTGTGTTGGTGGAAAGAAAGGTTACTGTGACTGATTGGATTATTTAAGAATTAGTGAATCCCAATTCCAAATATATTTGAAAATATAATGCCTGATGTACATAAGGAATATAATACAATAACCTTTATTTTAAACCATTATAAATTTAGAAACTCAAAGAGAAAAAACAACCAAATCTTTTTTTACACCTAAAAGGGATTTATTTTTGGGGGGGGGGGGGATTTTTTTTTTTTTAATTAAGAGAATGCTGAATAATGTTTATATCCTTACGAACGTTTTAAAATTAAATTTGCTGGGGTGCCTGGGTGGCTCGGTCGGTTGGGTGTCCGGCTTCAGTTCAGGTCATGATCTCATGGTTTGTGGATTCGAGCCCCATGTCGGGCTCTGTGCTGACAGCTCAGAGCCTGAAGTCTGCTTCATATTCTGCGTCTCCCTCTCTCTCTGCCCCTCCCCTGCTCACACACTCTTTCTCAAAAATAAATAAACATTAAAAAAATAATAGAAAACAAATTTGTTAGTGTGATCTTGTGAAGCATTATACCAATAACTTCCGTTTTTTTTAATTATAAGAAAATCAATTACGGAAAGAAATGGACAAAAAATATAAATAACAGAAGGGTACTTTTTTTTTAAATTTATACACAGTGCATAAAAAAAGCTATAAAGATCTGAATTATATGAACATGTCCCTAAAACTCCCTTAAATTGTCTCATAATTAAAGTAGGGACAATCCTTGATTACAATATAAGTTAGGGATTAGATTCCTAGCTTAGCTCTTTTCTACCACTAGGGTAATAATAAAACATCAATTCCAAAGTCATAGTAATTTGTGTGTTCATCCCTGGATATCTGATCCTAGAGCAATACCCAGCACATAAAAGATATTTCATAAATAGTTGTTGAATTATTAAATAAATGTAACCCCTAAAGTTTTGTAAAGCAAAAGTTTACACATAATCCACTAATTTAAATATACATTTTTCGGTTTATTTATTTTGAGAGAGAGAAAGAGGGAGACCAGGGGCGGGACAGAGAGAGAAAGACAGAGAGATACAGAATCCCAAGCAGGCTCCACACTGTCTCAGAGCCCGATGCGGAGCTCGAGCCCACAAACTGTGAGATCATGACCTGAGCCGAAATCAAGAGTCAGTCGCTTAACTGACTGTGCCCCCCAGGTCCCTTATAATCCACGAATTTAAATAAATCATTACCACCCACTGAAGGCTCGGAAGAAGTTGAACATGCCGCATAATTTTTTAAAGAAAGTGCTTTCGTTATAAAAATATTAAAATTCTATATTTGAATGAACATTTGCTGTCATTTGGGCGCGTTTCCTTCCAGTTTTGTCCCCTGGACAGCACATGGACACTAGGTCCTAGCATACGCCCAACGAGGCTCTCACCTTGGTGTCCTGGGCCTGCAGTGTGGTCCGGTCACCTGTTAGCTGTGAGAACAAGGGTAAGTGACCTCGAGTTTTCATCTCCATCACAGAGACGAAACTCATCTACATCACAGGATCACTGTAAGACCAAGTGAGTTAATGCTTGTAATATGTGCAGTTGAGGGCCTCGTGAACACCAAGTCTTCAAGAAGGCTGTGGGCTCCACACATGGGAGATGGCGTGGGTCCACACCACCTCAATCCCGCCCAGGCCTTTCTAAACACTCGGCGAACAGCCAGGGACCTGATGGGCAGGACGCAATCCTCCCGAAGGCAGGTCTATCCTCCAGGGTCAACTCGGCAGTAACGGACTCTAACTTTCTCTTGTCGCAATTCTCCAATCTTTAATTTGGGCATGGCTGCATTTCTTACTATTCTCTGCAAGTAGGAAAGAATCCTCTAGGAACTTACTTTTCTATTAACTACCAGAATTTATTTGAGGAACGGTTTAGGTTCACAGAAACGCTGAGCAGACGGCACAGAGTTCCCACGCAATCCTCTGGCAGTTTTTCTATTATCAGCACCTCTCACCTTAGTGTGGCACATGGGTTAGTGTGAACCAATACTGATACCTTATGACTAACCGAAGTCCGCACTTAACTCCAATTTCCTTAGTTTTTACCCAATGTCCTTTTTCTGTTCTAGGATCCCATCCAGGATCCCACCTCACATTTAGTTCCACAGTTTGTAAAACACACATTACGTTTTGTCCCCTAAGTGACTCATGCTTGTGATAGTTTCCCAGATTATGTTTTTGGTGACCTTGACAGCCTTGAGGAGGACTGATGATGTACATCGTGTGCTGCCCCTCAACAGAATTGTTTGTTTGTTTGTTTGCTTTATCATGACAAGACTGGAGTTATGGATTTGGTGGTCTCAAAAGCTTTTTAATTAGCTCTTTCCTCAATGCATCAACTACTCCTTCCCTGCTATTTTTAGGGAATCAGAATTTCCACGATTTACAAAGTAGTTTTAAAACTGTACATTAAAGCTACCTTTTGAGATGTAAAGGTATTTCTAAACTGATCTAAAATCAATACTAATTGCTACTAATTTTTAAAAATTGCTACATGCTGAAGTTTTTTCTAATATGTCGAATCCACAGTGACCAAAAGGTAGACCGGGTTATCTTTATTCTCAAAAAGATGAAAATGGGTTCTGCAATTAAGTGATTTTCCCTGGTCACGCAGCCCATAAGCGGCACAACTGGGCCATAAACTTGCTTGGTTCTAAGCACTACATTACACGCCACTTTCCGTATAAGCAAGCATGTTTTTTTCTTTTAAATTTCTTCTGCTTCTCCAATATTTAAAGCTGATTCAAAACTGGATTTAGAAACAGACAATGGTGATACGGTGTAGTTTCCCCCAAATAGCTGTTTTACTACTCCCTAGAGAATACCCCTTCCAGGTTTTTGACTTAAAGGAAGAAAAACAAGTAATTGAAGACCATTCATTTGACACACACTATACCCGAAATTAAATATTAAGGGGACACGGGGGCACCGAAGTAGGAAATATCCTGCCTTCCAGTTTCTGCAAAATGTTTGAATGACAGGTTGGAAGTAATGAGCATGTCTGACAGTTCTTTTCCCCATTTGGATGATTTTAAAGAATGGGGCCTAACTACTGTGGATGTACATGAAAGGTATAAAAATTTAAAGAATGCCGGAGTACCCACCATATAGCTGAAGAATACAATTAATTTTTAAAATTATTACAGTCAGCAGCTCTCCTTAGTCCCAGTGTCGCCCTGCCCTACAGGTCACCTCCACCTGCGGTTATCAGTCCCCTCATTTTTAGCTGTCAGTCAGATAACTTTCTTAATTTGGGTTTGTATGTAGGCATCTAAGGCATTTATTTTTATACATTTTAGCTTTCTAGAACTTTAAACTTCTGTAAAAATTCTTCTACCTCTGTCTCTCTCTCCCTCTCTCTCTCTCTCTCTCCTCCCTCTGTGTAGCTGGTTCCTAAGTCTTCATTTATTTTATGATCATGTCACAATATATCCATGGTCTCACTGGATAGTTAGGTTTTTCCAGATTTTTGATATGACAAATGTGTCACAGTGAAAAGTATTGCACGTGTCATCTTGTTATCATATTGTCTAGCCATTTGGCAGACGGGAGTTATCTTTGTCTGAAGAAATTTTAGTTCTGGGAACATTCTGGACAGGAAATCACTGCACTTGCGTTATGTGCAAATTCCTTTCCACAATTTTCCTTTTTTTTTTTTTTTTTTTTATTTTAGTGAAAGAGAAGGAGAGAGAGAGGGAGAAAGGGAGAGAGAGAATACCAAGCAGGATCCACACTCAGTGTGGAGACCAACACAGGACTTGATCTCATGACCCTGGGATCATGATCTGAGGCCAAAATCAAGAGTTGGACACTCAACCAAATGAGCCACCCGGGCACAACTTTCACAACTTTCTTAAATTAGTTTTTTTTTCTAAAAGTTTATTTATTTATTTTGAGAAAGAGAGAAAGTACAGTTCAGGGAAGAGCAGAGAGAGAGGGAGAGACAGACAGAATCCCAAGCAGGCTCCACGCTGTCAGCACAGAGCCCCATGTGGGGCTTGAAACCATGAACTGTGAGATCATGACCAGAGCCGAAGTCAGATGCTTAACTGACTGAGCCACCCAGGGACCCCTTCTTAAATTGGTTTAAATAGAGCCAAATTCACCCATCTTTTTATGATTTATGCTCTCATTCTCCAACATTTGATACTAAAATAAAATCTGGCTATGATGTGTTTTTATTAATACACCTTGAATTTAAGTTGCCTGATTGTCAACGTACTGAATCAATATCCATAAGTACATTAATCTGTAATTCTCCTGTGTTAGTATATTAATATAATGAGACAAGGTAGACTTACAAAATGAGTTTTAGAGTATTTACTAATTTTTGCTTTTCTGGCACGTTTTCTGCCATCAGGCCCATGATCAGATCTGACTGTCAGCAGCAGGGTTTGGCCAGAGTCGGCGTGTCCCAGGAGGGCTGACCAAACAGGAACATGTGACATGTTGGAGGTGGGGCGCTGGGCACCAGGCGGAAGCCAGGGGCACAGATACGATGTGAGAAAGTGCAGAAGACTGGAGGTGGGAGGGCTGGGCACAAGTCGCCCTGATGAACTTATAGAAGGAAGAATGTTTTGGGGCAGGGCACAGCACACTGTCACAAGATGACTACAGTTGTGTAAGGCACACGCTGGTGAAGAACTGGCACGCGGACACTCCTGCAGAAGCCCCCCCATGTCCCCCGCTGTGCCCACTCCCCACCCCTCACGCCCCCTGCCCTGCCCACTCCCCATCCATCCGAGACCAGAGAGTGCTGGAAGCATCCAGTGTAAGAGCTGCAGTTCATCCTTGACAATGACCCTCTTCCCCCACACCACCCGTTACACAGCATGCCACAAGGCACATCACCCATCTTCTAGAAGGACAAACACCTTGACGGAACTGAATCTAGGCCAAGGTCCCTCATGGCCCGTAACTATTCTCAGTTACTGATATTTTCCTATCTTTATTCAAACATCACACTGAAAATTGAGTTTTAGGGGCGCCTGGGTGGCTCAGTCAGTTAAGCGTCCGACTTCAGCTCAGGTCATGATCTCACGTTCTGTGAGTTCGAGCCTCGCGTTGGGCTCTGTGCTGACAGCTCAGAGCCCGAAGCTTGCTTCTGATTCTGTGTCTCCCTCCCTCTCTCTCTGCCCCTCCCCTGCTTGCTCGCTCTCTTTCTCTCTCTCTCAAAAATAAATAAACATTATGGGGTGCCTGGGTGGCTCAGTGGGTTAAGCGTCCAACTTCAGCTCAGGTCGTGATCTCGTGGTCCATGAGTTCAAGCCCCGCATCGGGCTCTGTGCTGACAGCTCAGAGCCCGAAGCTTGCTTCTGATTCTGTGTCTCCCTCTCTCTCTGCCCCTCCCTGGCTTACACTCTGTCTTTTTCAAAAAATAAACATTAAAAAAAAATTAAAAAAAAAGAAACCTGAGTTTTAAATTTTACATTTAATTAATTTTAATTTAATTTTAATTGAGTTTTAACATTTAAGGGAATGTTACATTAAAATGTTTTTACAATTACATAATGATGGTGCAAAGTGGTAGATTTCTAAAGAAGAAGGAAGAACTATGATAAGCTATTTTCAACAGCAAAATCATACACAACCATTAGGAATGACAGGTGCCAGAAGGCTACATGCAGAATGCCATTATTTCCTAGATGAGACACGCACAAAAGCATGTGTTCTGGGAATACTATCAGAATATTATGTGCTTTATCACAACAAGTAAAGGTAGCTAATAGACTTGTTTTTACTAGTTTTAAGGTAAACTACTGACATTAAAATTCAAAAATTGTACTGGATGTTAGCACAATACAATAGAATTCTCTGGGGTAAGAAGAAATTAGAGCTGGAATTCAGATATATGAATATGAAAATATGAAAGTGTGTACCTCCTCTCACACTTTTCTTCAGCAACTGTGTAATCTTCCCTGATAAAGAAAAATGTTTTCCAATATTTGTGCAGTTCTGTTTACATAATATTTTACACTACCAGTGAATCTTAACGTGAACACACCACAGCTCTCAATGATCACTGAGGATGCTTCCACGTGGGACCATAAATGACCTATAAAAAAGCCCTAATTCTATCCCCAGACTCATAAAGTACTGCATACCATCAAGGTCAAACCATTCTCCAATGCACTGAAGAGCTAAATCCACAGACAGTCGGTGAACCTCCCACTCTCACCCTTCAAGTGCTTACACAGTAACACACACCACCATCGTTCAGACGGCCTGACGCTTTCCGAAATGTTAATTAAGCTTCTATAATAATTTAGGCTATTTTGATAGATTCTTAAATATGGGCAAATTTCCATAGTGCTTTTTTCCTCTCAGCCATTAGAGAAAAACAAATGAAGGTTAAAAAAACAAAAAACAAAAAACAAAACAAAAAAAACAAGCAAACAAACAAACAAACAAACAAACAACGGAGAAGTGGCCAGAATACAGAGAAATGCAAGATATGCATGGGTTTTACAGTCTAGTAATCCTCAGGCCAGCAGCCCTGATGTTTCGTCATCATTATCCCCCAGTTTATCATGCAGAACAGCCCTGGTAAGCGTGAGCATCTGAGGATTCATTCTTTTCTCCGTCTTGGTTGGCTGAGAGTTGGTGTCTTAACTAGTAGCGAAGTATAAGTATTTATGGGTCTTTTAAAAATATCCCCTTGAGAAATAACTCAGGAGTTTTGATCCACTGATCTCGGCTGGAGCTTGGGACCTCCCAGGTGATCAGGACTCGGTCTATTCTGGTGGAGGCATTTCGGGAGCACTAACCCCTCATCACAAAATGCGGTGATGAGGCAACTGTAAATCACTGCTGTGGTGAAAAAAATCATGTTACCAGACGATAGCAGTGGTCCTCAGATTTTCCCTTTTTTGACAGCGTTTGTTGCTTGACTTCCCACTCTACGGCCTGGGACGTGTCTGCCAATTGTAACACAAGGTCATATGCCTGTTCTGGCCAACAGGAACTCGAGGAGCCAGCAACTGCACTGATGAGGACAGGTTCAGGGAGCCACAAATGGCTGAGCTACAAATAAGAATATTTCTTATTTATAGAAGATAAAGATAATTAAATGTGACACTAGCTTTTTTCCCCACAAAAATTTTTAAAACCTAAGTTCAACTTTCCTCATATTTTAAATAATAAGAAATCCATTTTTGTTGGTAAAACCTGCTAGTTTTTAAAAAAAAAAGTTCGATAGTTTTTTTGTTGTTGTTGTTGTTGTTGTTGAAGATATTCCAGATAGGTCATTTAGAAACAGCCTGAAAACGGGAGAGACTATGCATCTGAGAAAGAGCTCAGATCACTTAAGGAACAAGTTGAAGTTTGAGTAGAATACTTTCACAGAACAAAAGCTGAGAAATTAATCTTTAAGAAGGAAGCAAGGTAAAGGCTGAAATGACCTTTGAAAACTGTGAAGTTAACAATTCTCCACATCATTAAACATTTTATATAAAATTTATTTTACAGCCAAGTCGGGACGTACACGCTACACTTTAACAAAACCAGATTAACACGAAGCCCTTGGATTTTTAGAACCGGACTCGTTTTTTCCTTCATGACACCAACCAAATGTCACCCCCACACCTGCTTCACAATAACATGGAATCGCTAGGAGATGTTTACGTGAAGCGGTCTGTATCTACACTTTTCAGCAGGACAAAACAACAGTCAGGTCCACGATGGGTAGTTCTGCGCTTCGTCTGTCCCCACATGTACCAGTACCACCCTCTGAAAGACCACCTTCTGGAAGAACGTGACATGAGGGCTGTAGATAGGACGCTCCTGTCCCCAAATGTCCCCCTGAACCTACTTACGATGTTGAGAAATCACACGGCCTGAGCATCACTTGACTGCCACCTCACCGGGAAGATTCAGATCACTGGCCCCGTGGGAACACTAGGGGAAACCCACAGAAAGAGGGAGAGGCGGGGATGCCAACAGCTGCCGCCTGTCTGTCTTCTTGCATCTAGGAGTCAGCTCGGGAGGACAAGAAAAAGGGAAGCAAGTGGTAGAGTCCATGAAACGAGAAATGACTCCCACTATTGTTACAATCATCACATTTGCTGGTTATAGAGAGTGCCCTAGCTTACACTTAACTTTTCAATTAAGACACGAAATGTCATCTTGTGATTGGTAATCAGGGGGGCATCTCAGAATACTTAGAATTAACCTTTTATTAAGTCATGAATGGACCGAACTTTTACCTTTGTGCTTTGTATTTAACATTATAACACGTTTCCCCCACAGCCTCCTTTGATTTTCTGTCATATTCTCACTGCTCTGGCCCTCCACACTTACAGCGTCAAGGTTAGTAACATCGGCAATGTCACTTAACAATACATCACTGCTTCGGCATTTTAGGGTTTGCTCTTCCAAGGAGGTATTATAGCAAAACACCTAAGAACACAGAAATTTGACTCAGATGAAAATTTATATAACTAATGCCACTGTCACCCCTAATTTACTGGTTTATACACAGCTCATTAACAAAATGGAAATAATATTATCTATACAGTTGCTCTAAGGATTAAATCAAATATTTCTTTAAATAATGGAAATACATATGGTAGAAAAAATCTTGCATTATATTTATAAAGGTCTCAGAACTTCTAGAAAAATGTTTTAATGTTTATTTTTGAGATAGAGACAGAGCATGAGCGGGGGAGGGGCAGAGAGAGAGGGAGACACAGAATCAGAAGCAGGTTCCAGGCTCTGAGCTGTCAGCACAGAGCCCGACGCGGGGCTCAAACTCACGAACCGCAAGATCATGACCTGAGCCGAAGTGGAACACTTCACCGACTGAGCCACCCGGGCACCCCAAAAGTCTCGGAACTTCTGTTTGGCATAAGCAAAGGTTGATTTTTCAAGAAATAAAGGAGAGGCATCATGGTGCACCAGACCTCAAGGACTAGACTCAAATAGACCTGTAGTCAAGACCCCGTTCTGCCACTCAGCTCAGCAATATGGTGAGCTTCTATAAACTCCGCGTCCGCACAGGAATGCCTGGAAATGTCAGGCTGCCAAGATATTTAATTAAGATAACATGCAAGAAATCCATGGTCAGCAGTATTTAGGCATCCAAATGATAGTGAATAAGACTAAGTGATATTTATAAGTAAACATCAAAATAGACTCAAGCAGGGCACCTCGGTGGCTCAGTCAGTTAAGCGTCCGACTTCGGCTCAGGGAATGATCTCGCGGTCCGTGAGTTCGAGCCCCGTGTCGGGCTCTGTGCTGACAGCTCGGAGCCTGGAGCCTGTTTCGGATTCTGTGTCTCCTTCTCTCTGACCCTCCCCCATTCATGCTCTGTCTCTCTGTCTCAAAAATAAATAAACATTAAAAAAAACAGACTCAAGCAATAGTAAATAAAACTATTTAAGTGATATTTGGAAGTTAAAATCGAAAAGATTCAAATAACAGTAACAGAACTAAGTTGTATTTAGACTCAAAATTGAAAGACCTTTGTGAGGAATGCTATGTGTAGGGCAAAGAGAAGGGCGCATACGCTTCTCGTCTACGTGACCGCATAGACAGGGATGTCACACGTGGAAACGCTCTACAGAAGCTTGGTTCAGAAGGCTGAAACTGTTTGGCTTTGGACAAGCTCAGCTGGAGACATCACTGAAGTACTGGAAGGGGCTGTTATGTAGCGAATGAGACAAGAGGAGTTAGCATGTCAGGATTATTTAGGAGTTCTGGCATATGGCAGCTGCTTTAATGCCATTTATCATTATCACTGTCATTCGCAGATTCCAAGATCAGAAGAGAATCTCGACAGGAACGTACGTTGCCGCGTCATCCGCACACAGCGTCACAACAAGGGAAGCGTGCAGCTAAAACGGTCTCGAACTGTCCAGTGCTGGGCAAAGATGACGAGGCCTTTAAAGCACGTTCTCCCTTAGTCACTGCGTGGGGGTTCCTACAGAAGGAACCGGTGGGTGAGGCCGTGAGGGACCCCTGGGGAAGGGGAGGGGGATGACATCTAAAGTCTGCAGACAGCACTCCCTAATGCTAGGGTGACCATCCTTCCCTAAACGGGGATCAGGGCAAGGAGTCACCATATCCACCCCTCACCTGGCAGTTGGCCACGCTCAGGTTAACACTCTTTACCCTGCTTGCTCCTAAGCTTCTAATGTACCGTGTCTGTGACGTATGCTTTGGGAAATGTTGCTATTTATTTTTTTCTTTTAAAGATCATAGATGATAAAAATGTACTCTGGTTCAAAGGAAGAAATTAAACTGTCATCATTCACAGATGACATTATTGTCTGTCAGAAAAGTCCAAAACACTCATAAAACTAACAAGCAACCTTAGCAAGGTTTTTAAGCTATAAGGTTAATGTACAAAAGTAAATCCTTTCCTACACACCTGCAATAAGCAAGCAGAATCTGAAATTAAAAACAATACTATTTACATTAACAGCTCAAAAAATGAAACCTAAGTACAAATCTAGCAAAATATGTTTCTCTGTATGAGAAAACCCAAAACACCCATGAAAGATATCATAAAAGCACTAAGTAACTAGAGAACTGTTTCACGTTTATAGATAGAAGACTCAACAATGTAAAGATGTCAGTTGTTCCCAACTTGACCTACAGATTCAATGCACTCTCAGCATCCAGCAGGTTATTTTGTGGATGAGGAGAAGCTGACTCAAAAGTTGTATAAGTGACAGAAGACCCAGAACAGCCAGCATGATGTTGGCTGGAGAAAACCTAAGTTAGAAGACTGACATCATCTGACTTTTATAAATGCCATCAAGCTACAGTAGTCAAGACAGTGTTGTAAGACAAAAGGACAGACACATCAATGGAATATAACAGAGAGATCAATGGAATATATCAGAGAGCCCCAAAACAGACCCACATGAACTGACAGTCATTTCAACAAATGATGCCAGAACAACTAGGCAATCACATGCAAAAAAAAGAAAAAAAAAAAGAAAAAGAAAAAAATAATAACGTGGACACAGACCTTATACCCCTCACAAACACTGGATCACAGACCTAACTGCAAAACACACAACTATAAAAATTCTAAAAGACAACAGACCAGAAAACCACATGACCTTGGATCTAGAGATGACTTTTACATTAGAAAACCACAAACACGACCCATGGAAGAAATTCTTGATAAGTCAGATTTCATTAATTAGAATCTTCTGCACAACAAAATTGTGGTCAAGAAATGAAGAGAGAAGCCACAGCCCGGGAGAAAATATTTGAAAAGGATACATCTGATAAAGGGCTGTTCCCCAAATGACACAAAGAACTCTTAAAAGGAAACATTAAGGAAACAAGCAACTCAGTTAAAAAATGGGCCGGATGTTTCACTGAAAAAAGTATACAGATGGCAAAAAAAAAAAAAAAAACAAAAAAAAAACCATATAAAAAGACGGTCCACATCATATGTCATCAGGGAAATGCAAATTAAAGCAAGGAGGTACCACTTACACACCTATCACAATGGCCAAATTACCAAACACTGACAACAACAAATGCTGGTGAGCTTGGGGAGCAACAGGAACTCTCTTTCATATGTCGGGGGCAGGAATGCAAGATGGGCAGCCACTATGCACATTTCGTATAAAACTAAACATACTCTTGGGGCGCCTGGGTGGCTCAGTCGGTTAAGCGTCCGACTTCAGCTCAGGTTAGGATCTCGCGGTCCGTGAGTTCGAGCCCCGCGTCAGGCTCTGGGCTGACGGCTCGGAGCCTGGAGCCTGCTTCTGATTCTGTGTCTCCCTCTCTCTCTGCCCCTCCCCCGTTCATGCTCTGTCTCTCTCTGTCCCAAAAATAAATAAACGTTAAAAAAAAAAATTTAAAAAAAAACAAAAAAAACTAAACATACTCTTACAGTAATGTCCAGCAATCACGCTCCTTGGTACTGGAGTATTATGCCCATGCAAAAACCTGCACACAGAGGTTTATAACAGCTTTATTATAATTGCCAAAACCTGTAGGTGACCAACATGACCTTCAGTAGGTAAGTGGATAAATAAGCTTGGGGACATTCAGACAGTAGAATATTATTCATCACCAAAAATAAATGAGCTATCAAGGTATGTTAAGACTTAAGTGTACTATTAACAAGAAAGAGAATCCAATCTGAAAAAACTACCTGCAGTATAACTCCAACTATATGTCATTGTGGAAAAGGCAAATCTATAGAAACAGTACAAAGATCAGTGGTGGCCAGGGACTGGGGAAGAGAGAAATAAACAGGCAGAGTTTTTTACGCTTGATCTTAGCCAAAAGGCCGAGAACCGATACAGGCAGAGTTTTTTTAGGGCGATACAACTCTTCTGTATATTATAATGTTGGATACACACCACTGTACATTTGTCCAGACCCACAGAATGCACAACAGCAAGAGTGAATTGTAAACTATGGACTTTGGGTGGATAACAATGTGCCGATGTAGTCATCAGCTCCAACAAGTGGAGGATGTTGCTAATGGCCATGCGTGAGCCGGAGCAAAGAACAGATGAGCATTCTCTTTACCTTGCACGCAATTTTCCTGTGACTCTAAAACTTCTCCAAAAGAGAGGCTATTAAAACATTAGATATTAATCATCACACTTCCTGCGATGGTGAAGCATCCTAAATGTTAGGAAGCAACCTAAATGTCCCCTGGTAAGAGAGTGGATGAATACAGCGTGCTTGACCACTCTAGATGGTCAATCGGGTCACAAATTCTTCCCCTCCCTGCATCTACACCTTTCCAATGTGATGTTGCTAACCGCCCTGACAAAAGCCGAAGTCTGCTTCCCTACTCCCTGAATCTGACTTCCCTTGCCTAATGGGACACTAGCAACGTAAGCTTCAAAAGAGGCATGCACATTGGGGACCAACCTTTTGCTGTGCTTGGAACCCTAACATCGCATGCAAATGAGCCTGAACCAGCCTGCTAGGAGATGGGGGGCCGCATGAATAACTGAGGCGCCCCGGCAGATAGCAGCCAACCTCCAGAGCAAAGATGAGGCCGTTCTAGACCATCTAGCTACCGGCTGACCTGCCAGCTGACCACAGATGTGTCAGAAAGCTCCTGAGAAGTCAGTCAGAGGGTATTAGGCCAGACAAACTGTGCACCTGCCCTTTCAGAGCCACTAGGCTTTGATGTGGTTTGTTTCACAACAGATAGCGGATACCTACCTACAAAACGAACTGTCATGGAACAGCGTGAAAGAATGAGATGACCACGTGCTTGTCAGTATAGTGACACGGAAAACTTGCCGGGACAAATTAGCAAAAAGCACACAAAAATCGTGCAGGCCTTGTAATTCTACAGGCTATCCTATAACCTTCCAATACATTCCTTTTCCTCTTAAAAAAGAAAAAAAAAAGATTTTACATGGTTTATGGGTCATGAAGAGAGGACCACCCTCTACGCAGTAAGAGGCTTTGACACCTTCAAAATTCCCAACCAAGATGTGAGTTCTTCTACTGAAGATGGAAATGTCATGAGACAAGCCTGTGGCTCCCACATCAGAGGTGATGGTCCCCGTAAGCCAGCAACACGTGCAGTCAGGCTCACCCACACTCTCACCAAGGCAGACAGCTGCCCAATTCTTCACTGGTGGAATTTAAGTTCTTTTTTTTTAAAGCAAACAAACAAAAATTTCCAAGTTGTATGAAAGACTTTTAAATTCATTTATCTTTGAATTTTCTTACAATTTTATCAAACACAAGTGTAACGGAAACAGCGTGTTCGAATGAAACACTGCCGTGAGAATACCTCCAGATCATTTAACTCGGTTCCTGAGGACATATGGGCAAACTATCAAGTTCACTGCCAAAATCAGTCCTATTTCCCTCAAAATAATCTATTTTCAGAAATAAGAAAATACACACTTCAGAAAAGCACAGTAATAAAACTGTAAACCCATTTGGAATAATCTACCTAGCATGAACCTATTTCTGTCAATGTCTATGAATGATCACCCTAATACTTACAAATGTTTTTTAAACTAAAGATGACTCTTTTGACGTAGGAGAGATGATGAGGATAATTATTCAGGGGAAAAAAACAGTTTACAAGCTGACACTGACATTGTTTACAATTAAAAATGCTATTTTTTCCCTACAGAAAGAAAAGCTCAGAATAAAGCAAAGCAGATGTATGTGTTTTAAACTGGGAAAAATAGTTCTTTGCTCTCAAATATGAGATAATAAGAAGAAAATTTCTCATCAGAAATTTTGCAGATTGTTAAATGGTTATGGAAATGTTGCATTTATGAATCGTTTCTCTTGTTTCTTAAAAGTACTGGAATTTTCTTACAAGTATTAGTACATGCATTTCTTTGAGAGCTTTTTCTGTAATCCCTACGTCTAGACTGAACAAACAGAGCCACTATGAAATAAACTAACACTAAAAGAGTTCTTAAGCAACTTTTAAGAATGAAGTAATTTTATGCGAGCTAAGGCCACTTTCTCCACAGTCTGAAACCAGTCTGCACAGGTTTCCAATTCTTTTTTTTTTTTTAATGAAATTTATTGTCAAATTGGTTTCCATACAACACCCAGTGCTCATCCCAACAGGTGCCCTCCTCAATACCCATCACCCACCCTCCCCTCCCTCCCACCCCCCATCAACCCTCAGTTTGTTCTCAGTTTTTAACAGTCTCTTATGCTTTGGCTCTCTCCCACTCTAACCTCTTTTTTTTTTTTTTTTTTCCTTCCCCTCCCCCATGGGTTTCTGTTACATTTCTCAGGATCCACATAAGAGTGAAACCATATGGTATCTGTCTTTCTCTGTATGGCTTATTTCACTTAGCAGAACACTCTCCAGTTCCATCCATGTTGCTACAAAGGGCCATATTTCGTTCTTTCTCATTGCCAAGTAGTATTCCATTGTGTATATAAACCACATCTTCTTTATCCATTCATCAGTTGATGGACATTTAGGCTCTTTCCATAATTTGTCTATGGTTGAAACTGCTGCTATAAACATTGGGGGTACAAGTGCCCCTATGCATCAGCACTTCTGTATCCCTTGGGTAAATTCCTAGCAGTGCTATTGCTGGGTCATAGGGTAGATCTATTTTTAATTTTTTGAGGAACCTCCTCACTGTTTTCCAGAGCGGCTGCACCAGTTTGCATTCCCACCAATAGTGCAAGAGGGTTCCCATTTCTCCACATCCTTTCCAGGATCTATAGTCTCCTGATTTGTTCATTTGAGCCACTCTGACTGGCGTGACGTGATATCTGAGCGTGGTTTTGATTTGTATTTCCCTGATGAGGAGTGACGTTGAGCATCTTTTCCTGTGCCTGTTGGCCACCTGGATGCCTTCTTTAGAAAAGTATCTATTCATGTTCAGATTACGCCAATTCTTTACGAGAGTGTAGGTGTGGTATCTGACCTAAATCGCACTGTACGTATTTTATTACAAAAATATTAATTTACTTTAAAATTTAAGATTGTAAGAGGTTTGATGAATTCTAACATGACATTTTAGGAGGCTCAGGGCCAATATTTTCTTCAGGAGCACATCTCTGAAATTACATTGTCAGTCACTGGGAAAATATGGCTTGATAGTCGAGAGCATAAAACCTGATTTATATATGACTTTTAAGAAAGCCTCTTTTGTATAAAGTAATATATATTTACTTATGCTGGGAATATAGTGAGTTATACTAGAGGGTGTAATTTACCATTATATATGTGTGTATATTTACATATATATGTATGTATGTACATATGTATATATGTATGTATCATATATATACACATATTATATGTATATATATATACATATAATATGTGTGTGCGTGCACACACACACGCACACTAATAAACACATGGGTGGAGCCAATGTCTTCCAATGCTATGGGTTTCCATTCAGACTTAACACAAAGCTTGACTTTCTAAAACCGTATTTAATTTTTGTCACCACTTCCTTATTATCTGATCTAAATTATTTCTTTCAAAGTGTCAGTATCTGTTCCCCTTGGCATTAACAAAGGCGATAATCATTAATTACAGCTGTTTCTTATCATTAAAAAAGTCTTGCGAAGGGCATTATTACAAAAGCAATACCCAACACAAAATCCTCTAAATGGTTTTCATAGAAATAAATGTGAATTGATTTGTACATTCCTAGTTTTCATAGAAGTACTACGTAGAGACTTTCAATATAAAAACAGGTAATGAGTAAATACCATGGAAGTACCACGTGATACTTTAGGAACTGTGCAGGCAAGTATTTCCACATAACCCAGCGAATACGCCACAGAAGCCACTCACAAGATCGCAGCTACAGCATTTGTCTTCACATTGGTTCCTGACCTCTCAAAGTAATTTATAAGGTAAACAATAATTATTTTCTGAGTACCCCACAGCCTTTGTTTTAGGCTGAATTCACAGTACAGATGGGACGGCCACACAGCCTGGAACAGAGTATGGACAGGACGCGGCACTGACTCATCAACGCGAGGACGACGAGGAAGACAGTCAGGAGCTGGACACAGGTACCCCGTCCCACGAGCCTGAGCTGAACCACCTGTGCCAACCTGCCCTGCGTTCTTAGAATGCTTACTTTGTCATCATATGAACTCTAGTTCTGCAAAGCGAGAGAAGTGACGGTAGGAAACCGAGTGTGGCACATGCCCACCGCCATATTCCACACCTGCTGCTTCCCTTGCTGTAAACCCCCTCCGAGAGGTTCATTCAAAATATCAGTTTTTTCAATATTGTATGAAGTTGCTGAAGAGTTTCAAGGAATGAATCATAGAGGGTGGATGAGAAGAGATAAATAATAGACAAGCAAATATGGAATATGCCAGGGAGGGATTTCTGCTGCGATAAAACATAAAGCAGGTAAGGAACAAAGAGTGACGCGGGTGGCAAAAGGAGTATTTCAGATACTGTGAGCAGGTGATTCTCGCTGTGAAGGTGCCCTTTTAGCAGAGGGCTGAGTGAAGAAGGGACAAAGTGTGCTATTAGGCAAAAGAGTGTTCACACAAGCGGTGGTGATGAAATTTAAAAGTTCCAAAAGGGTGGGTGTTCACCATCCTTGAAGAACAGGACATCGGTGTGGCTGAGCCAGGGAGCGACAAAGAGGAAACGACATCAGAGAGGGAGCTGGGGCAAGTGCACCGACCTTTCGTGTGCAGTACCTTCTTTCTGAAAATTTTGCTAATTATTAAATCGTGTTTTCTTTAGAATACAACGTGAGGAGAGGAATGCATCACTGACAGAGGCCGAAGAGGAAAACTCCTGTTTCGGGACAGGTGGCAGTACCACGTAGCACCAGGGGACACACTTTGAAAGCGTTAGTCTGCAGCTGTGGAGGTAATGATTTTCTCTATTCTTGCCTCTCCATAAGTGAGGAAGAGCTGAGTAAAACGTAGGTGATAAAAATTCAAAAATTTTAAAGAAACAAACACAAAAGTAACGAAACGCCGGGAGGATTCAGCTGCCAGCCGGCGGTGTGGCTGAACTTGAAAGGAATCGGGACGGCATCTATCAATTGCAGTCCCTTGCTTCCCAGCGGTGGCTGCATACTAAATGTTCGGGGGCAAATACAGCAAGACACCAGGGTCTGGTTTCCAGATAAAAATTCTCAAACCCTCCGCTCTCCACACCATTCACTCAGACAGACCTTCCTCGGGCCCTTCGCCGTTTCCACGGAATTTTATAACCTCACCAGAAAGCTGGGATATCTGAAAATAATGAAACGTAATGGTTTCTTTCAATGTTGTTAATGTTTTAACCACTTACACAAAATAAAATCAGAATTAACAACATTTTTCCTGGGAAGCATCAAATTACATGTTCACTGGAGAGGCACAGTTTTCAACACTAATGTTCAAAAGCTATGCTTACTCATTTGATAGGCTTTTATTTGATGCTATCTCCTGATTGACCCATGATCTGTGCAAAGCAATACAGGTTCTGTGATGTTTCCTTTTCTTATCTGAAATCAATGATTTGAAATATTGTTTTAACTATTGTATATCGAGAAAACGTAATACATTTATTTGAATATATTAACATCATGAAATGAAAAACATGTTAGCATAGCATGGTATCCTTATCGATGTGACCTAACATTGCAGTGACATTTGAGATTTTTCCTTGGTGTTGTTGTTACGTACAAAAAAAGTAAATTTTCTCCACTACGGAGGTAAAGAGACAGAGGCAGATCTTGTTCCGAAACCCGACCTTTCCCCCTTACAATCAGAATCCCGTGGTCACACTGGAAATGTGTTAAAATTCCAAAATGTGGAATCAAGCCACAACGTGATTTTCATTGTGCTATTTATTACCGGTTGTAAGATTCTATGGTTGTAGTGAGGAAAGAAAGAAAAATAAAACACAGTCATAATGGTTTTCCCAGCACCAGCGATCGCATGGGAAGTAAGAGGTCTATGTCCCAGGGTCAAATGCAGTGGCGGTGAGAGTACTGTGCACGCTCTGCTCTGGATGCTCTAGGAGGTAGGCACCACGTGAACTTGGTGACCCGGGGACGCCCCCTTGGTAGCACCCCCAGAAGAGCAAGCTGTTAGTAACATCTATCCACTAAATGACCGAATCTTGAAAATGTGTGGTAATTTACCAAGTAATTATTTTCTATCTATTTGTCCAATAAGAAGCTATGTAATGATAAAAGACAATTCTCCCAAGTTATACTCGACTCGGAGTTCTCAGCTCCTCCCATGCTCTGCCCCTCACCCCGGCTGTCTGGACTGCGGTGGGAGAAACTCACCACCATTTATAAGGATGTGAACTAGTCCAGTAACACAGCGGATTCCCAGAGCAGCACAGCCCAGTGGCTTACAGGACAGTTGGAGGCCTGCTGCTACTTGATTCCGCCAAAGCAAATGCTTTCAAAGAGTTCACAATTAATACACTGAACTTCTAACTCTACAATGACTTACAACCTATCCTTACCGCTGGAGGTGAAAGAAGACTGATGCTATTTTCATTAAAAAAAAATGCAGGCTCAGTTATTGTCAGAAACTTCCCCAGGTAGAATCAGTTGCCAAATTAAAGTGGAAATATGGGGTGAAAAAAAACCTCTTATTTTGCATCATCTGAGGTGGTGGTGGCCAGGTGAGGCCATGAATTTCCTCCCAATGTGGAAGACAACACGAATCTCCAGAGAAAAATCACGTCCACGGTCTGAAGTACAGCACCTATAAGAGTATTCTTTGGAAGGAGTTCTTTTCTTTTTTTTTTTTTTTTTTTTTTTTTTGGAAGGAGTTCTTTTCTAATCTCAGAGCTGAAACATCAATAAACGTTCACATTTTCAAAGCTAGAATTGCCATTTTCTGTTTGCTTGTCAAGTGCGCACTAACAGTACATTTCTCTTCAAGATTTTGTTTTTCCTTCCTGAAAGTATCAAAAACATATTGCACTTTAAAAGTGTCAGATGCTTGAAGAATCACATGTGACCAACTCCCTTTGTACCAGCAATAAAATATGATGCTTGAATATCAGCCTCACCTCTTCAAGGTACTTAGAAAAGGTCGTACTTTCAGAAAGAACAGAACAAAATAGAACAAGTACCCTCTGAAGAGAGACTTTCTCTGCAAGGCTTACCATGTCTTCACCATTCGACACGCTTGAGAACGGGCACTCGCTCGTGGGTAGTGTGGCTCGCAGTGAACTGTCCACATTTACTCTGCTCGCCACCTACTGAGTCCTCTTGGTTTATCTGAATTGATTACCCTACACTCTGTGATAAGGATAATGTGTGTGTGCATGTTTGATGTCACACGCAAATGAAGACTTCAAACTGTGTTTCACACTTAAACTCAGGAATGGTACAATTCTCTGTCATATTTATAATCATAATAACAAGTTCCATTCATCCACGAGAAGGTATTTTCATTTTCAAATCAATATAAACCATTTTTTTAAGACGATGAAATGCTCTATGGCTGTGATGGACTGTTTGGGTTCTCTCAAAATCCCTATGGTGAAATCCCAGCCCCCAAGGTGATAGTGTTAGGAGGCGGGACCATGAGGGGTCCTGGGGGTGGAGCCCCCACACTGGGGTTAGTGCCCTCGAGAGGAGGGCCTCCGGAGCTAACCCTCCCACTCTGCTCTCTTCCGTTTGACGACACAGAACATAATTGTGTGCTTCACAACAGACCCCACCATGTTCCACTCTGATCCTGGATTTCTAAGCCTCCAGAACTGTAGGAAATTATTTGGGAAATTAATTTTTATTGCTTACATCACCTTGTCAATAATATCTTATTGCAGCTCTGACCTAACCAGGGTAAAATGGATTTTGCCCCAGTCTATCGTTTCCATACCAAAAACAAGATAACAGAAGCCTTAGAAAATGAATGTTTAAAAATGAAAATACAGAAACACAAAACAAAATTGGACAAAAAAAATTAGAAGAATTATCTGTTATCTGCTTTTATTAAAACTCTCTTAAAGTATGCCTCATTCTCATCACATCTCCAAGGAATCAGAATTTTTCAAATCTGTCATAAAGCAAATCTATTATTTACACACACACTCATACACATGTGTGTATTCAAACAGTTCTAGGTATATTTCAGACCAAAAATTTTAAAACTGTCTTGAAAATATTTGGAATAGTATATTTAAACTTGGCTAAAATTTATTCTTCAGATTTGATTTCCATATATACACATATATGAACATCTAGAACCCTTAAATTTATGCAGTCAGTATATATTTAACATCAACTTAAATACTATATTATGCTAAATTCTATGCAGATACCTAAAAAAAAAGAAAAAGCATTATAATAAGTCAATCTTTACAGTATACCCTACAACTATTTATTCTAGCTGTATTCATAAGAACTTGTTATCTAGTTAATACCATGTAAATTATTATTGTCTGTGTAGCAACTATTCTGAAGACTTTCTAACACATTGTTTTACATGTAGAAAAAACACCATTCTTCTGGGGAACCACCAAACTCACAGTGAAAGGCAAAACAGAATGGAATCTGATAATCAGGTTAGATGAGTCAATTATCAGGGGTTTAGATAAAAATTTATTTTTTAGGTAAGGATTAATGTTAAATTCACCTAGAAGATCAATCCACATAACCTCTGTCTAGCAATATTTTAAAATATGAATTGGCTTGTTAACTTGCTGATACTTTGTGCACGAAATTAAATCCAATGGAAGAGCCCTTTTCACAGCAATTCGGTAACTGTTCGATTTCTAAGCCCCTGAGAAAAAAGAAATGCTAGCCTTTTTTAAAGAGTCAATCTTATAATTAAAGTAGGGTTAAAAAATATACATGGGAGAGACTATGTGTCATTTTCCCCAGTCCCTAGCATTAAACCATAATGAGTTAGAAGTGGAAAACCATCAAAATATGTTTAATAGTGTAAATCTAAACAGGTAAGATTAGTATCCCCCATGATTTCAATAGATATGACAAGAAATTCAGGGTCTTTAAATTCCCCAAATTTATGCAATAAAGCAGCATTAAAAGCTCGAGGGACCTTGCACACAACATTCTTTAAGTGACAATTCCCAATGTGCCAACCATTACATGTGGTTCAAGTAGGCAACGGTGCTTTCACTGCTGCTGATTTTCACGTTTATCCACGTGAAAATAGAAAATGCGCTTTTTTTAAATTTCAGATTGTAACTCTGAAATATGTTCATTTTTCCAAGCTTTTGTGTTTTGGTAGCAAAAGAGAATCATCAATACTTTTTTAATTAATTAAATAATTTTCTTATATAGCAGGTGTCAACCATGAAGAGGTTTGCTTGTTTATTTATTCATATCCAGTCACTAAATTTGGAATTTCGATAGAGAATTACATGAACGTTATTTTATTGCATTAGTATCATAAATATCTTTTTTGCATTTCACTGTTACTATGGAAACAATAATCATAAAACGCAACTATACACGGACTTCAGATTAATCACTAAGCAGGTGGCATCATCACCACAAAAATACTTAAGATTTTAAATTACTGCAGAAGGGATCAAGAGTGAGACAGCAGCCCTGACCTCCTCCGGGAAGTCACTCTGGATTTGCTTCACACTCCCCTTGGGTCTTGCGGCCGTGGTCCTCGGTGCCCCTGTTCACCTCATCTCCACAACTGCCCTGAGCCTATGTTCCCATTTGACCCCTCAGGTGACTCTCTGATTCCCCAAGATTCTGAACAGATTCTCTGTCTTCTGCCTCTTTAACAGCAACTATCACAGGTGTGGTACAAACTGGCACAAAACAGGCTTTCAGTGACTGCCTCGAAAAGGGCATGAACATCTGTGTGGCTGAAACCAGCAAATGATTAACATGCCAAAAGTATCAATGATGAGGGCAGAGTCTATGAAGAATCTGTGATCAATGTGTGTGTGTGTGTTTTACTTTATTTTGTGTTACTGATCTTTACACCCATCATGGGGCTCTAACTCAAGACCCCGAGTCAAGAGTCACATGATCTTCCAGCTGAGCCAGCCAGGCGCCCCAGTTATCAGTTAAGTTCTCAATCAATGTCCCTTTGTTTTTCTCTCCTACTCCTATTTCCTCTCCACTCACAGACCACGGTTCTTTAATATCAAATTTGTCTCTTTTTGTTTCTAGGTATTGCTGCAAAATATGTATTGTGGTTTTACAGGCACACATATTCCCCTTTATAAATTATGACTCCAGAAATGGTCTTTCCTGTGCAGGGGCTGGCGGGGCTGACGTGGGTCCCCAGCGGACCCGGGGGCCCCTGCACAGGCTACCAACTGGCATCCTCCCCTAGGCACTGCTCCCTCCAACCAGCCAGTGCCCCACAGGGCTCGCTGCCCCGAGAACCTCACTGAGCCCCGGTGACATTGGTTCCAAAGGTCTCGCCTTTGCTCTCTTGAATCCTAAGAGGGCTGGAGGAGAAGGCTTAGAGCCCCCCATCTGCCCTCCTGAGCACCCCACCCCACTTGCCTTCTCACCATGGAAATGCTTTCTCCCTCAATTTACAAAAGAGGTTATCCTGCACATCCCCTGAGGCAACCAGACTCAGTTTTTAGTTTAAAAGAGTGAAGAGGAACCCAGTGTATCATGTGCCTTAATGAGGAGAGCCAAAAAAAATAAATAAATAAAATAAAATGAAATAAAAAAATAGGGATTTATTTATACCAAAATGTAGGGATATATTTATACTAAAAAATAGATGAATGGTTTATCTGAAATTAAATTTACTGGGCATCCTGTATTTGTAAAGGTAAATATGATAAAGCTAGCATTAACAGTATCTGAACCACAGGTCAACAAGGTAAAAATACACTTTTTAAATGTTCCCTTATCGCTTGAAAATGAGGATTTGAAGAGTTAATATATTAAGAGGCAGCAGCTGTCCAGAATGGTGATTCCAATAATGTGACGTGAGAAGAAAGTCATTGATGGATATTTCACTAATGGCTTAAAATCATATTTAAAATTGAATGCAAATTTAGATTTTGATAGTTTAAATATAATTGGCATTAATATATCCATGAAATATTATTAGACATTTAAAATTATTTCTAATGAGTCATGAGCAACCGGCATAAATTAAGTCGATGGATAGCAAATTCTTTCTCCATAAATTTTACCGTCAACGTTCATAATATCAAAATGTATTTACATTTTTCCTATAAATAATCAATATTCACTTTATTATGAAAAGAGGTACATTTCTAATAAAAATTATGAATCTCCGTGAATGATTAAAATGGAATTACAGGGGCGCCTGGGTGGCGCAGTCGGTTAAGCGTCCGACTTCAGCCAGGTCACGATCTCGCGGTCCGTGAGTTCGAGCCCCGTGTCAGGCTCTGGGCTGATGGCTCGGAGCCTGGAGCCTGTTTCCGATTGTGTGTCTCCCTCTCTCTCTGCCCCTCCCCCGTTCATGCTCTGTCTCTCTCTGTCCCAAAAATAAATAAAAAACGTTGAAAAAAAAAATAAAAATAAAATGGAATTACAAAGAATTAACATTCACTCTTACTATTTTGCACATTAATCACACTGCAAATATAATGAGTGTAACAAACATTAAAACCAATCATATGCTTATAGTAAAGTAGAAAGATTGAGACCAATGATTAAAGTTTTCACAGGAGAAATTATGCAAATGTAATGGGTTTGCATCTTTAACATATTCCATTAATCTAAATGGCTCTGATAGAATTCGTTCTGACCCCAAATGCTTCTCACCAACTCCTCGTTCCCCCAATTAGTGTAGCCAGTGTTCTGACTGAACATAACTCTACGTCATGACAGAGACAATCCCGTATCACCAGTTTCATAAACCCAATCTTCTTACCATTTTCAGAAAAAATTACCATAACAAAATTCGGAAATTATTTTATGAGCATCTTCTGAAAAGCAATGATATGTATGTCTATATATGTTTTCTTAATATAAATGCATCTTTTATTATTTTTAGAGGATGGAAATTATTTGATTTCCCAAGTTCTAGAGATCTTAAATGTCGGTCCTCATCAAATGAATAGGAGAAAATCATATTAAGGAAGACAATATAAATACCGTAAAAAGTGCCAAGTTGGAATTTTACTTCAGGCACTTTCCTTAGAAAAATCAATTAAAATTCCAAGACTTTAGCTTTCTAATCTGTAAAATAGGTAGAGAGATGCAGAAACAATGAAGATGTAAATACAGATATAAATGCCTGGTAATTGTCAGGATTTTGTTGAAGATGAGAGTTGCATGTATTTCAAATTTTATAAAATGTCAGCCCGCAAATATATGGGTGATTATTACATTAGCACATAATTATACATAAATAAATTATATTAGGTACTTGGAAATAAGGTTTTGATTCATAAGCAGCATTATTACGACCCCCGAAAAGTTCGTTTTCACACCCTTAATTTGTTAAAAGCTTATTGCTTAGCAAGATAAATCTGATCACAGTATATGCAGAGGACAGGAAGTACAAATTAACCATATCACCGGGACTATCTGTAAAGTAACCTCTGTGATCTGTTCCTACGGAACTTTCTCTTCCTTCCTAAGGCCAGCCAACCAGCAACTTGAGCAACGCTTTGGGAGAAACTGAGAAGTGGTGACCTTAACTACTGTTTGTCAACTCCTGATCTTAGTCTGCTACTCCCACCCTCTGGGGTCGTTCTGTAGCACAGATCTCTGCATTTCGGTTTACCTGAAAAGTATCCTATGCGCCTGACCTCCACCTCATCTGTCTGGTCACCGCCATCATCATCATCATCGTCGCCACCATCGTCAAAATAACAACACTCAACTTTACCAAATGCTTGCTGTATTCTGAGTCTTTAGAGAAGGTCATTTGATTCAGCATGTATATAAATCCCATGAGAGTAACTCACTCAAGAAGACATAACTAGTAACGGACAGGGCTCGTCTTTGAACTCGTTTGGACTGCAGACCCCTGCATTCTAAAAGATTCGATCAAAACCCATACAGGTTTTTTGTTTGTTTGTTTTTTGCTTTCTTCTCCTGTGATGAGTGCAGTCTACCAGCTCCTGGCACCACAGAGGGCCAGTCTTCCCACTGAAACCCCGTGGACTCAAAATCTATTCCAAGTACTTAACTTTCTTCTGCAAAATTCCCTCATCTATAAAATTGAGAATAATGATAATTGCGGACATGCCAGGGAAATTTATAATCATTAGTGAGCTAAGCCTTTTGAAAATATAAAGCAGCATTAAATGTTAATATTACTAATCTTCTTAATTAGAGGAAGTGGCAAATGTATCCAAAAAGTCTGTAACTAACTTCATTACTCTTTCATTTATGTGGCTAAGTTTAAGTCCTCCAAAATGTGTTTTATGTTGATTAAACATATGGCTGGCTGCATTTGTAAATGTCTATTACTAATATGCTGTACTATGGGAACCATATTTTTGTTGTTATGACTAGAGAGTGATGAACTTTGGTAAAAAATTTCACATCCCCATAATTATATGTTCCTCCTCTATTTTCATTTTATTTGCAATAAAGATGTATTTATTCATACATTAATATTCTTCTTGAGTTAAGGATATGAAGAAACTTACACTGGGAATATAGGCATCTAAAAAACACAGAAACTAAAGTGTAAGGATCTAAACTGAAGTATGGTTAAAATCAGACAGAAATATAATGATAAAGCCTGGGGCACCTGGGTGGCTCAATCGGTTAAGCATTTGGCTCCTGATTTTGTCTCAGGTGGTGATCACAGGCTCCTGGGATCCATCCCTGAGTCAGGGTTTGCACTGACAGCATGGAACCTGTTTAACATTCTCTCTCTCTCTCTCTCTCTCTCTCTCTCTCTCTCTCTCTCCCCCCCTCTGCCCCTCCCCCACTTATGCGCACATGCACACACACGCACTTTCTCTCTCTCTCAAAAATAAAATAAAATGAAGTAAAATAATATAAAATAAAATAAAATAATACAAAATGAAATGAAATAAAATAAAATATAAAATAAAATTAAATTAAAATAAAATAAAATAAAATAAAATAAAATAAAATAAAATAAAATAAAATTAAATAAAAAAACAATGATAACAAAGGCCAATGCTTGGCCAGTATTAAAACCAAAATTTGTATCTAAGCTTTCTGGCTGTGCAAAGATAAAGTGTTAGGCACCTGCCCCTTTGTTGTCCTGTTAACAGGGAGGAAACACAGTAAAACGAAAAGTGTCTCACACATTATACATTTCATGTTAAGAAAAAGATTATACAGTGAAGATAAACATTTTTATAATCATAATTCTTCACTATAAATATTGTCACTTAGTAAAGACATAGGTTGTATAATTTATCAAGCAGACTCTTCAATTACTTATTTTTGTGTTCCCTTTCAAGTGGGCAAAGTAATGAAGGGCTCGTGGGTGGCTCCTCGGGTGGCTCAGGTCATGATCTCAGGGTAGGGAGTTCAAGCCAGGCATCTGGCTCCCTGCCGTCAGCACAGAGCCTGCTTTGGATCCTCTGTCCCCCTCTTTGTGCCCCTCCCCCACTTGTGCTCTCATTAATGGGAACAATATTCTTATTTAAGGCCCTTAATTATGATTTAAATGAGTTCAAATTCACCACATTCAGTGTTGACAATGAGCAGCATGTTTTATTTTAAATACAAATTGATTTTGTCTCTTGATCTGCATTACACAGTGAGAAGGCCTCTAAGTTGTGCTAGGCACTCTCAATCATATATGTATGTATGTATAAATATACATACACATATCTCCTGAGCTGAAATCAAGAACTGGAGGCTTAACCGACTGAGCCACCCTGGCGCCCCAACAGCCACTTCCTACTTAATTACTAAAACCTGACAGCAACTAGGATTCCCTCGTTAGGGGAGCAGGTAAATAAACTGTGGCACAACCAGACAATGGAAGATGAGTGCTAAGAAGGAATGAGCTGTGAAGCCATGAAGAGTCACCACTAAGTAAAAGAAGCCAATCTTGAACCATTAACCTACTGTTCCTATCTATAGTTGGAATCTATAGGACATTCTGGAAAAAGCAAAAGTAGGGACCCAGTAAAAAGATCAGGGGGTCGAGGACGGAGGGATAGACAGGCAGAGCACAGAGGCTCTCATGGCAGTCAGACTATCCTGTAAGATACCATAACGATGGATACGCATCCTTATGAACATGTCTAAGCCCACAGAACGTGCAACAGAGGGAAGTCCTAACGTAAACTGTGGACTCCGGTGATAATGGTGGGTCAACGTAGGTTCACCAGCTGTAAATAATGTGCCACACTGGTGGGGGATGTGGACAGTGGAGGGAGGGGGGCTGTGGGGGGCAGGGGTGTATAGGAACTCTCCATACCTCTCAGTTATGCTGGGTACCCAAAACTGCTCTAAGTGTCATTTTTAAAAGTCTGTATGTACGATCCAGAGTACATCTTGCTCAGGTATGGAGGTTATATCTTAATAGCATGAACTTGTAAATATTAAACTATGTTTAGCCTACAAATGGCGATTCCCAGTATGTTCACCACTGTGCAGTTTTGACAGTGGGGGAAATAACCCAGATGCCAGTCATGAGGGGAATAGTCTGGTAAAATGTGGTCGATAATACCTTGGTTTGAGAGCATAATTTGTTCCGGAAACATGTTTGTAATTCAAAGCACTTGTTTACCAAAGTGAATCTCCCCAGAAGAAATAATGGACACTCAGATGATTCGTTCCACAACCCAAAAATATTCACATAAAAATGATTTCAATACTGTAATATAATACAAAATAATAAAGAAAATACAAAATATAAGAAGAAAACAACCCACACTCACCTTTGAAAACCTTCACGACTGATATGAGGGAGACAAGAGAGAGGAGGGTTACTTTCACTACCCACTAACGGATGTCGACTCAGTATAGTATTAATAAACTCTTGTCATGTACTGTATTTCATGTAACCGGCAATAGGGCAGCAGAGGAACGGGTCTCTATCTGCAGGCAGCCTGACCGAGAATGAAGCAAAGCCTTCCTAACCTTACTCTTGTCTGGAAAAGCAAAGGACCGTCCACAGGTGCTTTGAAGGGACAAAAATACACCAGTGCCAGTTGTAGGCACCTTCCAACGTCCTGAAAAATCACTGATTTCTGCCAAACACCAAAGCCTGAGACTGAGCATCTGAGCATGGGAGAAGATCACCTACAATCCCAGAGAGAGAGAGAGAGAGAGAGAGAGAGAGAGAGAGAGATTGTCTCAGTTGTGATCATGTGACATTTGGGGTCACATACTATTCATATTGTAGACATTGCTCATTCATCAGGTTAAAATTTATTAGAAATGTTTGCTCATCTTGCAGAAAACTCACAGAACAAGTTACTTGCAATCCAAGGCTTTGCTGTATATATACACATATACATATACATTTTTATTTATTTTCTGGTTTTATTTATTATCTGGGTGTTTTTGAGTAGTTGACACACAGTGTTACGTTACTCTCAGGTGTATAACACAGTGAAACAACATCTTCGCGTGTCTGCGATGCTCCCGGCAAGTATAGTGTCTGCACCTGTCCGCACACAACACAATCACAGTATCACTAACAGTATTCCTTTTGCTGTGCCTTTCAGCCCCGTGACTTTGTCCTTCCACAACTGCAAGCCTGTACCTCCCTCCCCCATCACCCATTTTTCTCACCCTCTCATCCCCTTCCCCTCTGGCAGTCATCAGTCTGTTCTCTGTATCTGTGGGTCTGAATCTACCTGGTGGAAATATACATTGATGCAACCACTGTGGAAAACAGTATGGAAGTTCCTTAAAAAAATCATCCAATAATTTCACTGCTGGGTATTTACCCAAAGAAAACAAAATCACTAATTTGAAAAGATGCACGTATCCCTATGTTTATTGCAGCGTGACTTACAGCAGCCAGAAGGAACCAATCCAAGTGTCCATTGATAGATGAATAAAGAGAATGTGGTATGTGTGCATACACACACACGCGTGTGCGTGCACAGTGTGGAATATTACACAGCCATATAAAATATGAGACCTCGCCACTTGCAACAAGAGTGGACGTCAAGGGAATTATGCCAGGTGAAACAAATCAGACACAGAAAGACAAATACCACAAGGTTTCACTCACATGTGGAATGTAAAATACAAAACAAATAAATAAATGATAGCTTTCAATATTGTATTTGAGATCTGCTTATATATTTTTTTATATTTAAAAAATATATTTTTTAAATTAATGTATTATTTAAATCATGTATTTTTTAAATTAATGTTTGCAACCACACTGAGAGCGGAATGATCCATTATGTTATCTACCAACTGTGTGAAAGAATTGTCTGTGAAGTCACCTCCAATTACATTGATTTCAGTGGTGGTCAAGGCTGTGGAATCTACGACCTGACCTGTATACGTCCAGAGTCTGGCTCTGGTACTGTGTGATCTGGACCAAGCTACTGAAACTCTGTTGCTCAGCAACCTTGTTTCCAAAACGGGAATCATCAAGGCACTTACCTCAAAGGGTGGTAAGTGAATTGAGTAAGTGGTACCGAAGGGGAAGTTGAAGGGACTCCATTTTATTTATTTTTTTTAAGTTGATTTATTTATCTTGAGAGAGAGAGCACAAGTGAGGAAGGAGCAGAGAGAGAGAGAGAGAGAGAGAGAGAGAATCCCAAACAGACTCCACACTATCACCACAGAGCCCGACCGGGGCCTGAACTTACAAACCCTGAGATCATGACCTGAGCCGAAGCTGGCCACTTACCCGACTGAGCCAGCAGGTGCCCCGAAGGAGCCATGTTAGTAAGACTCCATCTCTGTTGTTTTTCTGGGTCCCATTTACCACGTTTCATATGTTGCCTCTGAAGAAGCCAAAGAAGCTATGTTCCCACTTCAAGGGGAAACAAGAAAGTTAAACATTCTTTGACTTTCGTCCCAGACCCCGAACACCTGATAACACCTAAGAAGAGCCAGATCCCAAACATGTTCCAGGACATCGGCTTCAAACAAACCTCGACTGACATGGGCAACCATACCCCCACCTTTGATGAGTTACAGAATAACACCCTCTGTTCACCTGACACTTGCCTTTGACTGGACCCTACCCTGGATTCCTGGATGAACATGTACCCCATGTGCCTTTCCACTATAAACCTCTAACCCCAGCAATGACTAGACTCATTCTTCTCTCCTTCCCGAGTCTCTCAGACACTCCGTCTGCTATTCTCTTTCTGTCACTCACGCTATTCAAGAAACTTTGTTTTCATCACTTTCACCGGCTCACGTGTGATTTCTATCTTACGTGAAGCCAAGGACCCTCCTGGCTGGTCCTGTGGGAACTTTCCCTGGGTTCCCGGATCCAGCCTGCCTGCCCCATTACTACCCATGGCTGCACTGCACAGTGCCTGGCATGTATTAAATGTTAAATAAATGATGACTATTACCATTCGCAGTAACTGGCCCTGGTGCTGGAGACACAATAACCGGGGCTTCCAGGAGAGGCTGTGGTTCCACAGATACACATGCCTGGCCACCGGCCACTGCTCCCGTGGTCCCACAGCCACCCATGCCTGGCCACTGTCCACTGCTCCTAGTGTCCATAATATTTCATTAGTTATTCAGAAACAATCCTGGTTGTCCAATAACCAATACATCAAAATCTTCTAGAACTGACAAAAGAAAAGACATTTATAAAGATCGCACGTAAAAGGAGAGTTCTCAGTTGTAATAACTTTAAAGAAAAGATATTTCACTGTGGTGGTTTGGATAAAATGATCAGTTAGATCCATCGGCCTTGGAAAAAGCTTACTGAGACGTAAAGATTTATACGCTATCTGGAATGTTTTCCTCGAGATTTTATTTTTGGTTAAGGGGTCACTTCGTAGCTTCCGAGTTCCTTGAGGCCCGGATCTGCCCGGCACTGACGCTCAGGTCGTGTGTGCAGCCCACGCTGTCTGAACCGAACGGAAATTATCTGAGTCACGGCCAAAGAAGGCTAAAGAAAAGGAAAAGAAAAAAGGCAGAGCAAAAGACAGCTGTACTGCCGATGCTCGCACAAGTTCTGCATCCACAGTCTACGGCCAAGGCCTAAGCAATCATGTGAGTGGGGGCGAGAGATTAACCCGGGCTGACCTTTCCTCAGGGACAGAGCGAATGGGCCCTTGATACCCAAGCACTTCCTACTTCTGGTATAGGAGGTACTGTGTTGGTGGTGCCTTGCCTCAGGCCTCTGGCACCTTATTAGCAAAATTCAAGACTGCTTTTTTTTTTTTTTTTTTTTTTTTTACTTTCTGTGAAATATGTATGGCAAAGACAGCAAAAAGTTAGAATTTCATAACAAAAGTTGCTGACCTCTAAGACTGTTTTATTATCTAAATGACACAAAACACAAAACTCCCGTATCTGTAAACTGCCTGTTTCTAATGATTTCCACTATAGAAAGCCCATATTAATTTACAATAACCCTGTATTATAGCGGGCCCACCTAGCAACTCAATAGACGATGCTTTGTATTAAAATTAATTAATTAACTAGAAGAAGAAAGCCCACCCAAATGCCAGAAGCCCACGGGAATATGTGTCTTAGTTCTGATATTACAATAACAATTTAGTCAAATACCAACGTACGGCTTCATTAGGATGACAGTCATAATGATTATTGCCGTGTGAGAACATTTGAGGATCTCGGTGAAAGAAAGAAGAAAAGATCCCTAATGTTACCAGATATTTGCATTTAATACTTTCTAAAAAAATTCTGTAGAGTTAGGAGAAATTGGGATATTTTAAAAGGAAAAAAAATGGGGGAAGTGAACATTTGTTCTAATAGAATTATGAAATATTGTTAGTAACAAAAAGATAAAGTAACAAAACCTCACAAAGAGATTCCTTTTCCTCAGTTTACCCAGTTAAATAATAACACCTAATTTCCCATTAAACATACAGAAGACAGTTTTCTTTTTAGAGACTGATTTCTTTGGCATTCTACCCATGCTACTATGTAAAATCTTTAAAGTCATTATAGGTATTTCCATCATCGACATTTTATTTAGGAAAAGAAAAAGCAAGGGGACAACAATAAAACTTTAACCAACAGGTAAAACTTAATATTATTGATTAAAATGAAATAAAAGATTTTAAAAAATAACTTATTTTTAACCAGGAGCTCTTTGCTCTTTGAAAAGTTCAACAAAATTGATACACATATAGCCATGCACAAAAAAAAAAAAAAAAAAAAAGACTTGAATAAATAAAATCAGAAAATAAATAGAAGAAACAACAACCAATACCAGAGAAATTCAAAGGACTGTAAGAGAATATTATGAAATATAATACGCCAACAAATTGGACAACCTAGAAGAAATGGACAGATTCCTAGAAACATATAACCTCCCAAAACTGGATCAGTAAGGTACAGAGAATTTGAACACACCATTTACTAGCAACAAAATCGAATCAGTAATCAAAAAACTCCCAGCAAACAAAGTCCAGGACCAGATGGCTTCCCAGGTGAATTCTACGAAATAATTTAAGGAAGAGTTAATACCTATTCTTCTCAAACTATTCCAAAAAAAAAAAAAAATAGAAGACAAAAGAAAACTTCCAAATTCATTCTCTGAGGCTAGCATTACTCTGATACCAAAATTAGATAAACAAAGACACTAAATAAAAGAGAAATACAGGCCAATATCTCTGATGAACACAGATGCAAAACTTCTCAACAAAACATTAGCAAACTGAATCCAAAAATGCATTAAAAATATCATTCGCCACAATCAAATGGATTTATTCCTGGAACACGAGGCATGATTCAATATTTGCAAACCAATCAAATTGATACATCACATCAATAAGAGAAAGGGAAAAAATATGATCATTTCAACAGATGCAGAAAAAGTATAACATTCATTCATGATAAAAACCCTCAACAAAATACACCTCAACATAATAACGGCCAGCAATGAAAAACCCCCAGCTAGCATCAAACTCAATGGGGAGTAAACTGAGAGCTTTTGCCACAGGATAAGGAACAAGACAAGGATGTCCGCTCTCGCCCCTTTTTTTCAACATAGTACCAGAAGTCCTAGCCACAGAAATCAGAAAATAAAACGAAATAAAAGGCATCCAAATTGGCAAGACAGAAATAAAAATTTCAGTATTTGAAGATGACATGATTCTATATATAAATAACCCTTCAGACTTCACCAAAAAACTACTAGAGCTGACAAATGAACTCAGCGAAGTTGGACGATACTACATCAATATGCAGAAATATGTTGCATTTCTTTGTACTAATAATAAAGTAGCCAAAAGCAACTAAACATAATCTAATTTACAATTATACCAAAAAGAATACAAACTCCTAGAAATAAACTTAAGGAGGTGAGAGAGCATACTCTGAAAGACCATATGATAAAAAATTGATAAAAGAAAATAAGATGACAAAAACAAATGGGAAGATATTCCATGCTCATCAATTGAGAGAACAATATTGTTAAAATGTACATACTACCAAAAGTGATCTATAGATTCAGTGCAATCCCTATCAAAAAACTAACAGCATTTTTCACAGAACTAGAACAAATAGTCCTAAAATGTGTATGGAAACACAAAAGACCCCTTACAAAAAGAAGAAAGGACAAATCTGGAGGTATCACAATTCCAGATTTCAAGATATACTACAAAGCTCTAGTAATCAAACAGTATGGTACTTGTACAAAAATAGACACACAGATCAAATAACTGAAAAGAGAGCCAGGAAATAAATCCATGATTATGTGATCAATTAATCTTCAACAAAGGAAAAAAGAATATGCAATGGGGAAAAAAAAACAGTCTTTTAAATAAATGATTCTGGGAAAACCGGACAACTACACGGAAAATAATGAAACTGGACTATTTTCTTAACACCACACACAAAAATAAACTCAAAATAAATTAAAGATCTCATGTGAGACCCAAAACCGTAAAAATCCTAGCAGAGGCCACAGGTAGTAATATCTCTGACATCAGCCATAGCAACATCTTTCTGGAGATGTCTCCTGAGGCAAAGGAAACAAAAGCAGAAATAAACTATTGGGACTACATCAAAATAAAAACCTTCTGCACACACAAAAAAAGCAAACAAATAAACACCAAAAACAAATAAACAATCAAATAAATAAAAATCAACAGTACAAAAAGACAACCTATTGAATGGGAGAGGTGATTTGCATATCCAGTAAGGGGTTAGTAGCAAAAACTATGTAAAGAACTTACACAACTCAACACCAAGAAAACAATCCAATTAAAACTGAGCAGAAGACGTGAATGGACGTTTCTCCAAGGAAGACATACATGGCCGACAGACCTGTGAAAAGATGCTCAACATCACTCACCATCAGGGAAATCCAAATCCAAATCACAGTGAGCTCACCTCACACCGGTCAGAATGGCTAACATCAAAAACACAAGAAACAACAAGTGTTGGCAAGGATGTGGAGAGACAGGTACACTCATCCACTCCTGGTGGGAATGCAAACTGGTGCAGCCACTCTGGAAAACAGTGTGGAGGTTCCTCAAAAAACTAAAAATAAAACTACCGTATGATCCAGTGATTGCACCACTGGGTATTTACACAAAGAATACAAAACCATTAACTCAAAAAGATATATGAACCCCTATGTTTACTGCAGCATTATTTACAACAGCCCAGTTTTGGAAGCAGCCCCCATGGCCATCAATAGACAAATGGATAAACAAGATACGGTACACACACAATGGATTATTACTGAGCTGTAAAAGGGAATGAAATCTTGGGCGCCTGGGTGGCTCAGTCGGTTAAGCGTCCGACTTCAGCCCAGGTCATGATCTCAGGGTTCGTGAGTTCGAGCCCCGCATCGGGCTCTGTGCTGACAGCTTGGAGCCTGCTTCTGATTCTGTGTCTCCCTCTCTCTCTCTCTGCACCTCCCCAGCTCGTGCTCGCACTCTGTCTCTGTCAAAAATAAATAAACTTAAAAAAATTAAAAAAAAAAAAAAAAGGAATGAAATCTTGCCATTTGCAACAACATGGGTGGATCTAGAGGGTATTATGCTAAGTGAAATAAGTCAGACAGAGAAAGACAAACACTGTATGATTTCACTCATATGTGGAATTTAAGCAACAAATCAAATAGAAAAGAAAAATGACATAAAAAAGCAGTCTCTTAACTACAGAGAACAAGTTGATAGTTAGCAGAGGGGAGGTGAGTGAGGGGATGAGGGAAGCAGGGATGGGGGTTAAGAGTGCACTTCTCACTTTGAGCGTGCAGTAACGTATACAACTGTTGAATGTGTCATCCACATGAAGCTAATGTGACCCTGTGCGCAAACTACACTAAAAATAAATGAATGAACCTATTTTTACCAACTTTTGCCTTCCTTTTCTGAAAAATTTCACCTGAACATAACGTATGAGTTTGTGGGAAGGCACAAAGATGAATAGGTAGGTAGAGCTAGTAATTTCTCTCGTTTTATGTATAAATATAAGAATCTACTAGGGTATGGTGTTTAGTCTTCATCATCTAACAGAAATGGCCATCAAACCAAACTGTCTTTTTCTATTACAAAGAGTAACCTAATACAGAATATACATGAGGAACTGACTTGATAAAGGTTTACCATAGTATTTTTTGAAAATATCCGTAAAACTGTATCCATCTGTTACGTAGTAGGTGTCACAGCTGTTGTTTTATCCACTTGTATTTGCATTTCTGGTATATGGCATGCATATCAAGATATACTTGGTGCAACTTGTAACAGAAGACACAGGAAATTGATGTATTAAAGGAACAGACATTTTCTAAAGGACATTTTAAAAGTGTAGGTCAAGTGCCTTAATGTTTTAATATCCGTTCAAGAAGTAAAACCACTTCTGAAAATGTATTCTAAAGAAAGATGACTGGGTGTGTCATTGGATTTAGCTACCACAGGATATTCAATACAACCAGTCTTTAGAAGTGAATAATTAAAATCAATCCAAAGGTCCAACTTTATCACTGCTAGCTATGGAATACCAAGGAATAAAACCTATGCTTTTAAAATAAGTCTTAGTGCCCGCAAATATATGTTCAAAATACACAAAAAGGAAACAAAAGTATGTTCTTAAAGGAGATAGGATTTTTTTTGAAAATGTATGTTAATATGAAAGTCATGACATTTAGGGAAAGTAAAAAACATTATTAGGTAATATTTTCATTAAAATTAAATTTTTCTTTCCTGCAATTATAAGGGGGGTTTTACTTTCGGGTGGGGGGGTTGTGGTTTTTGTTTTTGTTTCTTAACTTTTCCTACTGTTCACCTATACTATATACACTGAACATGTATAATTTATATATCAAGATAAGATCAGTAAGTTCAACTCTTAAAATCAAAATGAAAAGCCACATAATAGAGGAAAGGAGATAAAGATGAGTTTTGCTTTTCTCCTTATCTGATGAAACAGAATGCATGGTTTATAAAGAGAAACAATTTTCCCTCTGGTTTCAGCTCTAAGCTATAAAAGGAATTTATTCTGTAGATCTGGAAATACGAGGTACTGAATACCTAACACGCATTAAGATAAATCACTGGGTTACTTTTTTTTGACAGAATAGAAGTATTGTGTTATCACTTACTGTATCAACCACTGGTAAAGAAAATTTCAAAAGAGAGAGTGAAGAGTTCTGTGATTTTTCACCAAATCACTGAAAACTATTATCTAAGATGAAGGAAACGGCTTTCTAGGGACCTTTGTATGGCACCTACATCCACCTCATATGACGCGGTTAGGACAATCTAAAAGATCCAGATGGCTGGATTGCCCTTTGGGGACTGTCATCATCATGCAGCTCAACTGACGACAATCTTCGTTCACGTATTTAGTACCCACTGGAAGAAATACAAACACATGAGATGCCAGATATGAAGATGATGTGAAAATGGTCAGAGGGCCGCTGTCCTAGTCTGTAAGACATGTGTTCGGAGACTGGAAATTCACGTCGCTTTTCTCTATTCTTGCCAAGTTCACGGTGTTATAGCTACCTCCTCAACTCGTACAATATAAATACAGATATTAATGAAAAAAATTTGAAACTATGCTTCCAGCTCATAAGTAACACCAAACACTCTTTTTAAAAGAGGATTGTGCGTGTGTGCGTGCATGGTAATGTAAGCCTCCTGACTGCTGCAATCATTAAGAGTCAATTCAGATTTGTTAACATTTTTCCTGACAGCGTGCTAATCATGCATGTTCTGCTTAGAGTTGTTTAGTAGCAAATTAGTAAGAACCAATTCCATTTTTTTTAATTGAAGTTACATTCCAAAAAGGATGAATGGAAAAATGAAGCCGGAAAATAAAATATAAATTAAAATATTTCACCGGAGGAAAAAGTTAAGCTATCTCAGACAATGTTGAAGGGTGGGGTTGTATAATTATAATAGAAAAGCTGCTAATTCTCATAAATGGTAAATCAGAGACATAAATATTATACAAGCGTGACTGCAATAAGCTGGAATTAATCAAAGCATAAGGCATTTTGCGTGCTGAAAAAATTACAACTGTAAACACTTTTTTTCCATTCAGTCAAATGTTATGTCAATAGTAAATGATTCTGAATAAATGCTACTGTATCAAAACAGAGCCTTTACTCTGGATCATGACTGCTGCCGAGGCCCTTGTGGTGTGCCCTACCCCACTGGGCAGGTGACGTGACAAGAAAGGTCTTCTGCTGGACTGAAAGGCCATGACACGGGGGTTACACACAGACCCCACGCATACCATCACTGCCTTTTGGAGTCCTTCTTCAGATGGTGGCAGTGACTTCCTGCTCTATTGGAAACTGGTTCTTTCACTTAATAAAACAGTCCTGGCAGTGCAAAACTATATATATCATCCACGCGTTATTGATTTTTAGCCATTAAAATTGACTGAAATACGTTGGACATGAAAATTATGCAAATATCATTTTGTTTCACTAGAGTATTATTCAGATCCTTCAGAATTTCATTTGAACCATCAACCAAGATCGTATAAGACCGAAAGGGTAGGGCACTTAACCATAGGTTCGATAATCTGAAAGGTTCATTTTTTCTTTACAATTATCTTAAAATGATCTTTCTTCTATAAAGTAATAGTATATCTGATAAGTGAGGGCCTATTTCTTTTAAAGCTATATCTGCATTAACCAGCTTTATGTGACCAAAACATCTCCCAAATTTAAAACAGTGCACATGGAGACCCTATGTTTTTACACCTGGCCTCATTATAAAAGACTGAATGTGTTCACACATTTAGCTTCACATTGGAATGAACTGGAAAACTTTTAATATTCTGATGAATGGGCAATATCCGAGACTAATTCACACTGAATCTTTGGTCCCACAACCCAAGCATCAGTGTTTTTTAAAAAATTCTAAAAATTTTTAATTTTTTAATTAGAATTTTCAAAAAATTCTAACAGTTCAGGTATAACCAAGGTTGAGAACCACTGCACAAAATAATAAATGCAACTTACATGTAAGTGAGATAAAAAAAAAAAAAAACTCATTGAGTTGATATCACTGTTTGTACATCATAGTAACTAGAGGCCATGGCGATTCAATCACATGTCAAGAATTCACCTTGTAGCTGAGATTATAAAAGACCTGGAAACTGACGTGTTTGTATCTACTTTTCCCCGTAATTATCAGAGAATGGTGATATTCATCTTTATTTTGATTCTAATATAAAATTTTTATCTCATTCAAAAATTCTAAAATTATTTTAAACCTATAATTCTATTCTTTTAGCTCCTATCTATAAAACAGGTTTTCTGTTTTGAAGTCAATAACTTCAATCAGGATTTAGAGCCTAGTGTCAGTATGAAATTCTCATAATAATGCTTAATTGCTTATTACGAGGTTGAAAACATGTATGGTTATTGATCCTAACTGCATAATCAATAGCCTTCTAGAGAGGAAGGTGTCAGTATAGACCCCGGAACTGAGGAGTTTCAGGAACTGTTAAATTTAACTCCTGGTCAAAACTTACTCGAAAACCATGTTGGATGACTGTGATTAGAACATGTGTGGTTTTTGTTGATTACACCATCACACAGAAATACCAAAACTAACAGATTTAGAAATCATGGAAAGAAAGTGATGTGACACTTTATGGCTATAGGGAATTTTTTTGAGAGCCTAAACCTACCAAAACATTCTGTTTTGCCTAATTTCATCCTGTTTGTGTGTTTGTTTTAACAACAACAACAAAAAAGAACCAATATGAACCAATACCTTGAGAAGTGTCCCAGGAAAGTTGAACAGTGCACTCAGTCCCCTGGCCTCACTACACTTTAGAAAAAACGTGACGCACTGCAAATAATCAGTAAAGTTTTAGTTCTATGGTGCTGTGGCTCAGTAACACAGAGAAAATCATTTAATATATCATCATCATTTTCAGCCCACTTAAAACAGGGAACATCAAATCTACTCCCCCTATTCCCTAAGATTATTAGAAACTTTAATGAGAGATTTAAAAAAATCACCTCACAAAGTTCACAGTGTTGTTTGAAAAGTAAGGTATGATTACATTCGAATTTTTTATTGTAATGTTTATTTTTGAGAGAGAGACAGAGCATGAGCAGGGGAGGAGCAGAGACAGAAGGAGACACAGAATCTGAGGCAGGCTCCAGGCTCTGAGCTCTCAGCACAGAGCCCGATGCAGGGCTCGAACTCGGGAACAGTGAGATCGTGACCTAGGCTGAAGCCGGACACTTAACCAACTGAGCCCCCTAGGCGCCCCTGATTACATCTGATAGTAAAGGTACCTTGTAATTCATCAATGAATGTAGTCCATAAGCTCCTATAAGCCATGGCACGTTGTACTCACTTACCAATTCATGCCAGGAGAAAAGGCACAATTAAATTTAGGAACTTGAAAAAGTATTTTATTGAAGATATCAACTTGAAGCAAATTCCCATGCAAGATGACACAAATTTGCATTTTAAACAATTTACCCTTTGTTCTAAATGCATTGGGAAACTTGAATTCAATCTTTCTAACAGCCCTTAGATGCCACCATGAAAACTTTTGCCATCTATCTCCTTCATTTGTAGGCGGCGATAGAGAAAGACAATGGAAGTCACTTGGCTAGTGGGTGATTCCGTGGAATCAGAGCCCAGGTCTCATGCACTCCCAGCTATTATGTTTCCAGGAAGGTACTGCCCTTATCCATTACTCTCAGCCCTAACTAGAGAGAGACTCATCCTGGGAGCTGTGATAAATTGAGGCCAGCACACTTTTATTTATATTTATAGCACCTTCCCAACTCTCCTGAGGTCTGTGAGTTATGAAAGTACAGAATTAGCTTCTTTTACCTTTTCCATGACCCCTTATTGTTTCAGTAAACTCTGGAGGGGAACTTATAATGCCTTATGCTGGGCCGTGTGCAAGGACTTCACAGAAGAATCACACACTGTTCCTCCCCACAGACAGCTCTCAGTTAATGATGAGGGGGACCAAGTGGGCAAAGAGAATGTCAATAAAATGCGGAAGTGCCGTGAGAAAGTTGTGAAGGGAATGATGTGTCGACATATATACAGCATGCTGAATTCCACCTAGTGACGAGGAGAGAATTCCCGTTAGAGAAGCCACGTGGATTGGATCTTTCGGGAAGACAAATTTGATAAGAGAATGAGAAGAGGATTCTATGGAAATGGGGTGAATAAAGTCACCTTCACGCATGTGATTTTGGGGGAAAGTCCCTGGTAGAAGGAGAGGCCACAGATGGAACTACTGAGAGAGATCTGAGCTGGGAGAAGTAGGTCGGGACTGGATTATGCAGATTTATGCGTTTATGCGTAAGACTAGGATTTCGACACAACGTGATGCTAATAATGAGAAGCCAACGATGTTAATCAAGTGGGCTGGAACAGCAATGCCTGGAAAGATTAAATGAGGATCTAGATGACTGACTGACAGAATACGGCAACGACGTGGCGAATGAAGGGTTAATATGAGTGAGACAGGAGAGCAGGCCACACCAGCTGTCTTCTCCCCAGAAAACATCTAGACGCCTGTCCGGGACTGGAAGTCGCTCTGGGAAAGCTCGGTATTCTGACCAGGAAGATCCCACCCCGGGGTGGAGCACAGCATGGAGACTTACTTACCTCCCGTACAGGGCTGTCTAGTGCGTCAGCTTAGCTGAGGTGTCTGGGGGTGGCCGGGAGCAAAGGAGCAGGACGGGGGCTCTCAGTGCCCACCAGCGGCAGACGCCGCTGCCCCAGTGGCCCGCACTGCGGGACCCTCCAGCTCCTACGACACCACAGACGACCTACAGCTCTCACAGCGGAGGACCCCATAGTGTTGGCTGGCACTGACCGGGGAGGCCTGCTTTGTAGAGGACTTTAGCTTTAGCAACTGAGGGGGCCAACGCCATCGCCGCCCCTCATGCCCCAGAGAGACAGATGCTGCCACACCCTCCAAGAAGGAGCTGCCGCCCTGAGCCGCACACACATCCTGGCCCCCCACCTGCACCTCCTCCGTGTGCACCAGGCTTCAGAGCCACGCCCCGTGGCCACGTTGCCATACTTTTGCGTCAAAACCCGGCCCCACGGGTGCTCCACGTACTCATGTCTCAGGCACTGGACCCACCATGGCCACGAGCTAGGTAAGCCCAGAGCCGCTGTCACTCCACGAGCACTCACTCTCTAGAGCCCATGGCTGCCCCATCGACATGCACACACCAGACATCCGTGTCATCTGTGAGGGTGCCTGTGAGCCGACCTGGGGCCAAGGAGGACCCTCTTGCCGTGACATACCTCCTAGTTGAAAAAGAGATCAGCAGGGGCGCCTGGGTGGCTCAGTCGGTTAAGCGTCCGACTTCAGCTCAGGTCATGATCTCACGGTCCGTGAGTTCGAGCCCCGCGTCGGGCTCTGTGCTGACAGCTCGGAGCCTGGAGCCTGTTTCAGATTCTGTGTCTCCCTCTCTCTGACCCTCCCCCGTTCATGCTCTGTCTCTCTCTCTCAAAAATAAATAAACGTTAAAAAAAAAAAGAAAAAAGAAAAAGAGATCAGCAGCCAGCACCACTGAAAACCTCAACAGCCCCTGACACAGCTGTAGGCACACATAACCTTGGCACTGAGGATCCCCGCAAGCTTCACAGACTCTGACCTCAGCTGACCGAAACACCGCTGGTCCTCTCCTGGAGCAGGAGTCGTCACACTCTACCTAGCTGGCACCCTCACTCCCACCCACAGGTGAACGTCTTTCCCCATGAAACCAGTCTATAAAGTCAGCCAGAGTGGACCACTCCTTCAAATATGCAGACATCAATACAAGGCTGTAAGAAACATGAAAAATCAAGGAAATACGTCACCACCAAAGGAACACAATAGTATTGCACTACCCAGACACAAAGAAATGGAGATCTACAAATTACTGGACAAAGAAATAATTCAAAACAATTGTTTTAAGGGAGGTCAGCAACCTACAACTAAACAAAATCAGGTAAACAGTACATGAAAAGTGGAGATACCTAAGAGAGATAGTGAAATGGTAAAAATAAATCAGCAGTGGGGCGCCTGGGTGGCTCAGTCAGTTAAGCAGCCGACTTCGGCTCAGGTCACGATCTCGCGGTCCGTGAGTTCGAGCCCCGCGTCAGGCTCTGTGCTGACAGCTCAGAGCCTGGAGCCTGCTTCGGATTCTGTGTCTCCCTCTCTCTCTGCCCCTCCCCTGTTCATGCTCTGTCTCTCTCTGTCTCAAAAATAAATAAACGTTAAAAAAAATTTTTTTTTTAATAAATCAGCAGAAATTCTAGAGCTGGAATACAATCAATGAAATAAAATAAAATGCAATAAAAAGCATCAGTAACAGATTTGATCAAAAGAAAGCATCTGTGAACGTCAATACAAGTCACTTGAAATTATCCAAAGGGAAAAAAGATCACACACACACACACACGTACACACACGTACACACACACACACAAAACAAAAAGGAAAAGCAAGCAGAAAGGATCCGAGAATTATGGAACGTCATCAGGTATAACAATATTGACATTGTGGGAGTCCCATGACAAGTAGAAGGGAGAGACAGAAAGCATATTTAAAGAAATAATTGCTGAAAACTACCCAAATCTGGGAGAGATGTGGATATCCAGGTACTCAAAGCTCATAGGTCCACATACACTTCAACTAAAAGAGAACTTCATCTGGACACATTATTAAAGTAAAATAAATAGATAAATAAATAAACCTGCCAAAAATCAAAGACAAAGAGAGAATTTTGAAAGCAAAAACAAAACAAATGAAGCAAAACAAAACAAAACCAAACCAACAACAACAACTCATCTCTTACAATGATATCCCCATAAGGCTATCAGCAGATTTCTTAACAAAAAGCTTGCAATCAGGAGAGAACGGGATGGGATATCCAAAGCGTTGAAAGAAAAAAACTGCCAACCAACCATATTTTACTTGGCAAAGCTCTCCTTCAGAAATGGAGAAGAACACATTTTCTCAGATAAGTAAAAGCTGAGGGAGTTCATCATCACTAGAACTGCCTTATAAAAAATGATAAAATGAGTTCTTTAAAAGGAAATTAAAGGTTGCTAACTAATAACATGAGAACATATGAAAGTATAAAACTCTCTGGTAAAGCTAGGTATAGATTCAAATTCAGAATATTCTAGCCCTGTAATGGGGGTGTGTAAATCAGATCACTCTAGTATAAAGGTTAAATAACTGAAATATTAAAACGGTACAGACAATATTTTTAATGGATATACATGATAAAAAGATGTAAACTGTGACATCAAAAACATAAAGTGTGGAGGAATGAGTAAAATGATAGCTTTTGTATATGATCAAAGTTGTAAGCATAAAACAGTTAATATAAAACATTTATATAAGCCTCATGGTAACCACAAAGCAAAAACCTATAGTAGATTTATAAAAGAAAAAGAATAAATCAAAGCATACCACCATGGAAAATCATCAAATCAGAAAGACAGCAAAAGAGGAACAAATGAATAAAAGAACTACAAAGTAGCCAAAAAATAATTAACAAGGCGGCAGTAGTAAGTCTTTCCTTATCAGTAATTAAATGAAAAGGAACTAATGTCTCTAATTAAAAGACACAGAATGCATGGATGTACCGCAAAAAACAGCACCCAACCCTATGCTGCACATAGAGAATCACTTCAGCTTTAAAGACAAAGACACACATAGGCTGAAAGGATATGGATACGATATTCCATGCAAACCAAAACCAAAATCAAAAGAGAGCAGGGGTAGCTATATTTGTACCAGACAACATACACTTTAAGTAAAAAACTGTTCCTGGGGCACCCCGGTGGCTCAGTCGATTGAGTGTCTGACTTTGGCTCAGGTCATGATCTCTCAGTTTGTGAGTTTGAGCCCCGCATCGGGCTCTGTGCTGACAGCTCAGAGCCTGGAGCCTGCTTCTGAGTCTGTGCCTCCCTCTCTCTCTGCCCCTCCCCCGCTCATGCTCTGTCTCTCTGTCAAAAATAAATAAACATTAAAAAATTAAAAAAAAAAAAAAACTGCTCCTAAAGACAAAAAAGTCATCATACAATGATAAAGGAGTCAATTCATACAGAGAATAAAATAACTGTAAATATATCTGCACCCAACATCAGAGGCCCTAAATATATTAAGCATTATTAACAGATTTGAAGGCAGAAAGAGACAGCAATGCATTAACAGCACTGAACTTCAATATCCCACTTTCAACAAGGGATAGACCATCCAAACAGAAAATGTATACAGAAATATTGGATCTAAACCACATTTTAGACTAAATGGACCAAACAGACATATCCAGAACATCCCATCCTAAAGTAGCAGAACCCACATTCTTCTCAAGTGCATACCAGGCATTCTCTAGTAAATTCATATGTTAGGTCACAAAAAAAGTCTTAACAAATTTAAGAAGAATAAAATCCCATCAAGTGGCTTTTCCAACCTCAAGGGTATGAAATCTGAACTAAGTAACATGAGAAAATCTGGAAAATTAGCAAATGTGCGTAAATTAAATAACACTCCTGAATAATCAAAGAGGAAATTGAAAAATATGTTGAGACAAATGAGAACAAAAACAACACACGGAAACATACGAGATGAAGGAAAAGCAGTTCTAAAAGGGAAATTCATAGCAATGAATGTTTAAAGAGAAAGGAAAGATCTCAAACAGCCTAACTTTTCACTTCAAAGAACTAGAAAAAGAACAAACCAAGTCCAAAATTATCACAAGAAGACAATAACAAAGAGCAGATCAGAAAAATTAAATGAAATAGAGACTAAAAAATAGAAAAGATCAATGTAACTAAGAACTTCTTCTCAAAAAGATCACAAGATTGATAAACCTTTAGTTAAATTAAGAAAAAAGAGAAGACTTAAATAAAGGCAAAATTAAACCAGAAGACATATAACTGGTATCTCAGAAACATTAAGGATTTTAAGAGACTATTAATGAATAATTTATACACCAACAAACTGGATAACATAGAAGAAATGGATAAATTCCCAGAAATATACAACCTACTAAGATTGAATCATGAAGAAATAAAAAAAACTGAATATACCTACAACCAGTATGAATCAGTAATCAGAAGTCACCCAACAAAAAAGGCTCAGGACCAGATGGCTTCATGGGTGAACGCCACCAAGCATTTTAACAAGAACTGGTGTCAGCCCTTCTCAAACACGGAAGAGGAGGGAACATCCCCAAGCTAAAGTGAACATGGGGGTACGGATATCATTGTGAGATCCTGACTCCTGGGAGTCGAGAGACGAGACACGGTTCTGTTCCCACCAATGCATTTCCAGTCTTGATCCTTTCTAACATGAGTGTATTTCAAACTCTGGATATTCATAACTAATTGATACATTATATATAATATATACATATACACATACATGTTACCCAGATATTTTGTACATAGTTGTATATAATATTATAATGCACACAATATTTGGGTGACTTTCTTTTATGAACTTATGTTCATTTTCCAAATGCTTCATAACGGGCTATTCCCAAAGGTAAAAATTAAATCTTACCTGATTATAAACAGGGGCAATGCTCATATATGCAAAAGAGGTGAGGGAGATTTTGCACTTTTTCAGATGACCTTAACCAACCCAACTTTATTGCACTGTCACTGTATGAAAAGGACACTACACCGTTGTCAAGAGATGGGGTGTGCAATGGCCGCTTTGAGGTCACTGTGTGAACGTGCGTCTGCACTAGGCTTTCGACCTTGGTCTTTCTGTCTGTAAGGAGGCGTCAACACACCTGCCCTAACATCCTCACGGCTCTCACAGTAATCGTGTGGGTGATGTTGGGAAAAGGGATTTATCGACTGTAAACTTCTGCTATTGAAAGTTGTACCCACTGTTCAGACCTTTATATCTCCCCATATACCCAACCAATGGAATCTAAATCAAAAGTGTCTTCCTTTATGTACATAAAGATATTGTATATTATCATCACATATTTAAGCCAGATGTTCAGTGTCCATAACATGATGTACACAAGATGAGTATGTATGAAATTCTTTAGACATTTAATCATGCTATCTCTAACAGTATGACAGTATGCTTATGCCCAAGCATATGTGTGATATTGTAAATAATTCGTGAAATAAACTAACATTTTGCACTGTAAATAATCTTGCTGCTCTGCACAGAGGCTTCTTGTGCAGGACCACTCTGAGAAATCACGGCTCTGTAAAACTAAGACTTGCAAAATAAACGTCAATCATACTTTGTTAACTGATAGAGAAGCAAGTTGGAATGCCTCTGTAAACAATATTTAACCTGTCCTAATGAGGTGCAAAAAAAGCTCAAACTAACTTTTTTAAAAAAATTTTTAAATGTTTTTTTATTCATTTTTGAGACAGAGAGAGACAGAGCATGAACAGGGGAGGGGCAGAGAGTGAGAGAGAGAGGGAGACACAGAATCCAAAGCAGGCTCCAGGCTCTGAGTCGTCAGCACAGAGCCCGACGGGGGCTCGAACTCACAGACCGTGAGATCATGACCTGAGCCGAAGTCGGACGCTTAACCGACTGAGCCACCGAGACGCCCCTCAAACTATCTTTAAATAATAGGCCAAACAGAATAGACTCTTCAAGCATTGTGCACTTTATACTGAAAACCTCCCCAGAGGTATCTCTTAGGTGACCATAAACACCAAAAACAAACGAGCAAAATCCTTAGTCTGAACTTCTCACTTGGAGATGCCACGGCCAACTCTACATCAGAAGGGAGTTGCGAGCTCTAAACATAAACCCTGCAAGGCCACACGGTCAATTTCAGGGGCTCCCCAAAAGTGAAGGAAAAGCAGTGCAAGTGTGTTTAACAAACCCACGTTTTCCAGATAACTTTAATGTATTCAAAAGAGGTCCATCACACTTGTTCTGTTTAAAAGGAAACTTCTTAATTGGAACTAAGTCATTCATTATTCACTGTGATACAGGTTTATACCCTTAGGGTCCATGTGATCATTCACATGTTCGCTGACAGAAGGGGAAAAAGCTATTCTAATGGCTGAGCTTGGCTCTGACTCACTGGTTTTTATCTCCCTTAACTTCCAATCTCAGTTACAGATGGTGTTAAAGCTGGGGGAAACAGCATCTTGGGAGATGGGTAGGGAGAAGTACAAGTCATTCTGAGTTGCTGAGGCTCTCATTAAATATGGCAAGCCACTTCCAATCCGAGAGCTACTGAAATGAAGGGCTGAGGCTTTTCTGTTGTATTTCCTTAAAAGCATAAAAGGCCCTGCTCAGAATCCAGCAGTCAACCTCCTGAATGGTGTGATTAGACATTTCTTTTGACAGCGCTCAGTGACGACTCAATCATGCCCCCAGAGTGAGCCTTGCACATCATCAAAGTGTCTAATGATCTGAGTGTTTTGGGGTAACAACAACCCACATGCTAAATAGTTTGCCAGAATTCCATCATTACGACATCTAAATGGAGCACTTGGGTGTTTGTCTGATGTACACAAATCTACTATGGAGAAAGAAGTGAAATTATTCCTAAGAACTTCATGCAAGTTACCAGAAGAGAAGATATTCATGAATAATAGAATGCACATTTGTAGAATCAAGGAATGCCAGTGGTGGAGGAAATATTTTAGGTCATTTAAATGTCTTTGCGTTTTTTGAATTTGCAACTGGAAGTCAGAAATTGTAAAAGGCTAATGCAAGATTAGACAGATAATAGAAGACGCGGCTGAGCCTGAGTACAAACATCTTAATTCAGATTTTTAAAAAGTTTCTATCATGCCAAAGCGATTCCTGGAAATCAGAGTTAAATACAGGATGTCCAAAAGAATGCATGCCCCAGAACAAGAATTTGAGGGTACTATTGCATGTAACGTTATATTGTTTAATCAGTTGTGTATGATACTATTAGAAGAAAATCAGATATTCTAAAAAAGGTTCTCATCACCCCCTGGGATACTGAACCTCTGTGCTAACCCAAAACTTTCAAAACACGGAGTTTAACTTAAGGCGAATGACATACACAAAGGACTTTGTCACGTTTCTGAAAATCTATCAAACCAGCCAAACTTAAGTATGTGTCTCAGTTTCTAGTACAAAATGGCAGACTTGCGCCAATGGCAAAATATTAAAATCAAAGTCAGAAATCTTGGTGTCTCATCCGAGCTCTGCCAGTCCATGTCTCTATAACCTACAGAAATTCACCTTAACTCTTTGAGCATCGCTTTTAATCAATCTGCATGGTTCCCGTATGATTTCACAGAATTCAAGTATTCACACTTTACACTTTAAAACCACCACCTAAGTTGCATTTGTAAACAAGCTATGGGACGATGCCCTCATGCTATCGCATCACAGTAGTTTCTCTCCAGAGGGAAAGCCGAGATTCTCCCACACTGACTACATTCCCCAGAATTTTCCTGGCTCCCCCACAGGTCTTGTCTAAGCCGTGACAAGTTCTGCCTCATGTGGCCCAGCTGCCTTCCCCTTCCCCTCTAACCTGAGCTGCGGGTGAAGACAATTCAGGGCTCAATGGTCTGCATCCTCTGAAGGGAGTCGGTGGCCTCCAGCCTTTCTCTGGCCGCCACCGTACCACCCAGGGTTCCCGTGAACCTTCTCACCAGATTTTGTGGGCACCACAGAGGCAGCACCAACAAAAAGCAGAATTGGGATATACACTACTTCTATGCTTTGGAATATGTGCCCCATCTTATAATATGCGAGCCAACAGTTCAACCTCCAAACAGGTATGCTCTCTGCCAAACAAGCCCATCCCACCCGTTTGCCCACAGGATTTGGTGGAAAGCACACTGTAGCCCACGGCGTGCACAGAGGATGATCACTTGTGATAACTCTGACAAGGATCTCTCGTTCTCCTTCTGCTCTCCTGAACGTGCAGGTGGTCTCCAAACTACGTGTCGAAGAGTCTGCAAAACTTCTTATTCTTAGTCCCTAAAATTATATTCTTCTTCCCGATCCTCTAGAAAGTCCTACTCAAGTAGCTCCAAGATGAATGGAAAAGACACGCGTTACTCAAAAGACAAATGTTAACGCAGGTTTCAATCATTAAATGTATTTCCCGCCCGTTACTGATATAAGCGGTAAGTAACCAAGTCATGCTACGTATTTCTATTCCAATAGGAAAATAGAACAAAAAGAAAAAAGAAAAGTAATTTTAAAACTTTTTTACCGTTGAAGTTTTATTTTAATTTGAAATGCCGAAGGTGTATTATTTAACAGTCAAGAAGTGTATAGTAAACTTATCTCTGAGTAGATATTACCTAAAACAGGGATGTATGATTTCCTAAACTCATCTTGGAATAGAGACCAGCAGACAGAAGGAGCCCATCTTTGCAGGGATCGTAATGAATTCAAACACACTCATTAATTTTATAGCAGTTCATTCGGTTTCACGGAGAAACATAAAAAGGTCTATCTTACGGGAAAGAACACCCAGGAGCTACCTGGATGCTTGAGGAGAAGGAATTTGTCCCAGTGTTTGAAATGCATGGGTGATAAAGCAAGGCGTGGAGATATTTTTGTTAGACAGTTCTGTTCTCATACATCTTCTGTAACAGAAATGACCTACAGTAAAGTAACTCACAATACCCTCTCTTCTGAAGGTGATTTCCACATAAAATTTGAACACAACTTTCAACAGCCATTACTAGGATATGAATTTGAATGACCTTTAAAGGAATAATATTTTCTGCTGATGTTAAAAGTTTGCTAATATCTATTTTGCTAAAAGTGGTTTGGTCACTGTTCCTGTATGATCAACCCCAAACCATCACGTTTACATGAGCCAAAGTGCTTAATTTGTTTGTAATAATCATCCCTAGGGAATTCTATAGCTTTTTGTCGAGTTTGACTTAATAAGCAGCACTATATGAGTCATACCAAGAGACTATGACAATCAAGGCTTTCTTGGTAGGATGACATAATGTCCAATTAATAATATCTGATTAAAATACACAAGATGTCTTATACAAATAAAAGCAGAGTATGTCTTTTATTTTTTTTTACATTTATTTATTTTTGAAAGACAGAGAAAGAGCACAAGTAGGGGAGGGGCAGAGAGAGAAAGAGGCACAGAAAGGGAAGCAGGCTCCAGGCTCTGAGCTGTCGGCACAGAGCCCAGTGTGGAGCTCAAACCCACAAACCATGAGATCATGACCTGAGCTGAAGTCAAACGTTCAACCGAGTGAGCCACCCAGGTGCCCCTTTTTTTAAAAAAATTTTTTTTACAGGGTATGTCTTTTAAAACAACATGAAATAATTTCCCTTTTATGGGAAGCCTTCACATTAAAATGGAGCATAATATAATTTGAACTGTTCGACAAATAGTCATTAGCTAATTGGTCAATTATTTGGAAAATTATTCAAAGATCAGATATCTATAAATATATTATGATTAACTCAGGCTATAATGAACATAAAACAAAACTTAAAAATAAAAGACATAAATTTGAACATTCAAATAATTAAAACAGTAAAAAAGCTCTTTAGGCAAATCATGAAAAGGCAAAAGTAATGGAAATATTGATAGATCAGACATAAAACTCTAAACAATAAATGCATTCAAATATACCATCAAAAGTTAAAGGTGTAAAATTGTGAAAAAGAACAATAAGCAATAACAAATCAATCATTCGGAAAACTTCAAAACTGCATGAAATCATTTCAAAAATAGAGGTATATAAATAAAAAATTATCATATATTTGTTTTTTAATCTTTTAGCGTTTATTTTTGAGAGTGAGAGAGATGGAGGGTGAGTGGGGGCGGGGCAGAGAGAGACAGAGACACAGAATTCAAAACAGGCTCCAGGCTCTGAGCTCAAACCCAGGAACCAGTGAGATCATGACCTAAGCTGAAGTCGGATGCTTAACCCACTGACCCCCCACCCAGGGGCCCCCTAATTATCATATATTTAAAGTCAATCTCCCCACTAAAAAGACAATGTGAAACAGCAAAAAAACCTGGAAAATATGTTGCTAAGTGAAAGTGCAAACTGCTTCCTTTCTTCGTATATCCTTCAAGCCAATAATTTTCTACCCCTGGAAATGCAGGAGAAGAACATATTTGAGGATATGCACAGAGACATGTGAGATTGTTCTAGAAGCAATCTTTATAGTGCTGCAAAATGAACGTGCCGTGAAGGGGGTTAGTGCGGACGAAGGTGGGTGGTGACAGATGTAACATATGGAGCCAGCATGCCACAAGGGAGGGCTTCCCTCCCTGCAGCAAAGGTGTCCTACTCTTTCTGAATCTCCCATCCTTTCAAAAGAAGAAAATTCCAAACATCCTCAACGTGCAAGCATTGACAGTAAAGTCAACTTTTAAAAAGCTTTGAACAGTAACGATAAACCACATCACCGGGTCTAACTCAGCCTGATTCCGGGGTTGTGACCCTGGATGACGGAACCACATAATGTTGGTGAAACCACCGTGTGACAGGAAACTGTTGCCATAAAAATGTTCAGAGTAAACGTACAAATGACAAGAGCAGTCTATTCTATTTAAAGGAAAAATGAGGCTGACAAGGAACCCCAGGCCACTAGAAATTAGCAAGGACATCCTTCGGTGGTAGAATTGATGACGTCTTTTCCCTTCTGTAGTTTTCGAGATTTCATTATCAGGATGTACTATTCTGCAATTCGGGAGCGGGCGGAGAGAAAAGAGCATTCTGAGGGATACAGAAGTTTTCACTGAGGAGCCGAGGGTGTCCCAGCAAAACCCCACCTCGGCGTCAGCAGGTGAGCGGCAAGAAAGAGGTTGCTGGAGCCTGGGAAGGCACCTCGGGAGCCCCGGCAGTGAGATGCTGACTGAGGACACAGCGGACTGAGGCAGCCCAGGACGTAGAGCCCCACCTGGTAAAGGTCTCCTGCCAGAAAGCACAGGTGAGAATACAGAACAGCAGTACCATACGACAGCTGATGCCCGCACTGGGGAGGGGTGACAAGGAAGAGATGACCTTGGGAACGAGCCCCAGTCTGCAAGCAGCAGTGAGATGAAATACGTCCCACAGAGATCACTGTCTGAGATGCACTCTCATCCTCTTCCTTCCCAAACAGGGGTGTTTCTTATCTTTACGTATTTGTCCCCGTGTCCTATCATACACTGAATGTGACGGAGAGCGGACAGACTTTAGCTGCGAGTTCTAGATCGAGAGGAGACCCCCGTGCAGAGACTTAGACTAAGAAGACTCGCGTTACTAATACTTCTCCAGTCAAAAGGTGTAATCACTCCAATTGCTGGAAGCAATGAAAGACTCTAATGTAACAGGCAATGAGTTCACGAGAGCCCAATAACGTGCCCAGACTTTTGCTGTTGAGAAATACAAAAAAAGCAAACTGCTATTCGGTAGATCAAGGAGTGTCAGCAGAATCACATCATCACACGCCTCGCCGGCACAATCAGAGAGTTCCAGGCAGGCAACCCCCCGCACTTACGAGCCCTTTCCAACAATGACTGCGCGAACGTTCACAGAAATCGTACTGATCCCATATTGTTTTAGAGTGAAGTTGTCCAAGAACTTCTCCGGTGCTCTCTTTTAATTCTTATCCTCCTAGGTATCTGATAATGACCATTTAAATTGGGAAAGCACCAAGTGCATTACACCCTTCCGTTCGGAGTGAAGTGAGCAGGACACTTTGGCCACAGATCTAAGGCCGAAGACTTCACCTGAGACACAACTCTCTCTCTCTCTCTGAGTAATCAGCTTTTAGAACTGAACACAATTCTAAGACGTTGTTTTCCTTCTAAACTTTTAAGTTAATTCTATTCTAACTTTTAATCGATGCTACGGAGTAGTAAAAAGAGCCTGAAGGCCACGGTTTTGTTCCGAAAAACAAATGAAGAAAGAAAGGCGGGTAACCCTAATGAAATCAGGATAGAATGTAGAGTCTTAATAAAAAAAAATACAATTATTTCTAATAACTGTGCTTTCATTTCAGATCATTTTCAACAAGTGTAATAATACAGAATAAATACAATTCCAGGAGAAAGCCAGGTTGCTTTTTTAATTGAATTGCTTTTTATTTATTTATTTTTAATTGTAGGTGCCGAAAGAAACGTTGAATGCCGACAAACCTGCCGTTAATCTGTTTTGTTTTGTTGTGTCATTTAAAACCGAATTAGTCATTCACTCTGAAAATTCTCTTAGGTAAAACTTTTTCAGGGATCTTTCACAAGAATTAGGTCAGGTGTTATTTGTAGCTTTTTGTCTGGGAATCTATTCTCCTAAAGCTGGAAAATGTAATTTTCCTAAGAGTGTCCAAATAGCAAAAACAAGTAAACTGTGACTGTCCTTTCACTTAAATATATAAAAATACATGTTTTCCCTTTCAGGATCATGACAATCATTTTTATTCTAGAAGACAGTATCTGTATACACATAAACTATATATATATACACTGATGCATATCTGATATACTTTTCTACTGTTTCCTCCCAAACACTAGTTCTACATGTTTGCCTTTCAGCAGCCCGAGCTGTGTGTCAAGCATGGCCATAAACGTGTTTCTTGAATCATCTCATTAAAGTCTTGCAATAGTCATGAGGTCTTAGCACTGAGGAAACTGGCATAAAAGTTTTAAGAAAAAATGTCCAGTTTCAAGAGCAACTAAACATCAGAGCCCAGGAGCCCAGCTACCAACCTTCTACCATTAACCACTGTTGTTTGTACTGACCGAGAAAAGGTCCGGGGGAGATGATCCCCCCGGGACCCCTGGTGTGCTGAACGATGTTCGCCCTCCAGTAGCCCCAGCTGGATGAACCCACATAAAAAGAACATGATTAACGTGATGACTGCAGAATCGGGAAAAAGACCTTGTAGTGCACTTCACAGAACAGGAGCTCAACAGAGTTTGGAATTAAGGTAAAAATTAAATACAGGAAAACAATAAAGGATCTTAAACATACTCTGTTAACACGATGCAGGTAAAACTTTCTTTTCAGAAAAAGCTGTTTCTACCTTACAAACAAGGCGCCCACATATGGTGATATTGAACCCAACATCCCATGTTCCTTAAATGCTGAAAATAAGAATTTCCTTCATAAAGCACATGAAGGAAAAAAAAAAAAGTAGTCATACAATGTTAACTTCGAAAAACACAAAACACAGACTTGTAAGTAAGGGCAGCATTTTCTCGTTTGTTAACATAAGCAGTGTAAAATGTATCCAAATAGAAAATTTTCGAAGGAAAGCTGCTGCTGCCAGTGAGCAGTCACAATCTGCTAGATGTGAACTTAGCAAAGTCCACCAGAAGCAGTAAAACTGTGGCTGGCCATATGTGGGAAACCGTCAAGAGCCCTCAGAGCGCAGGATTCAAGAACATAGAACCTGGGGTCTTGATTCAAATTCTCTCTCTTCTTGGGTGTCTTTGGTCAAAGGTCTTCACTTTCCTGAGCATGCATTTTCTCATTAATAAATTGGGAAAACAATAAGATTATGAAGTCAGAAGCCTTAAAGGAGTTAGTAAATGTAAAGTTCTTGAAATAACAACAGGCACAAAATAAACTGCTACATAATTCATTATTTTTGCTAATCTGTATTATTTTTTTTAGTCTAAGCATAGTTATCTTATGAAGATAAAGATATTACATATTTTTTTAATTTCTAAAATGCTTTTTTGACTACTCATCATGCAGAAGAATATAGCTTTCTAGAAGAATAGTATTTAATGTAGAAGTTATACATAATATTTATTTTACAAATACTGGAATGCCATAATTTTTAATCAGTTTAAAGCTCGTAAGTCCTCATTGGCCAACTTTTTATTAATTTGTTAAATGTCTGCCTAGCGCAATTATTCTTTCATCGGATGTATTCCTAAGCATACAATCATTTTTTCCCCACTAGAAAGATGAGTCAAAGTGTTACTGCTCTCCTCCCCTCCACCATTTTTGCTAATTAATATGCTCCTTCCTAAGAATATGCTCACAATTAATGCAGACTCACTGCGTTTTTACCAAATTTAATCTGCTATTTTTGGAAACAGAATGTTTACAAGTGAATTTGTAATTCCTTCATACATGCCAAATATCATCAGGATGTCGTGGCCAGATGGGTTCTAAATGCCAACAGAAAACCAATTTCTCGAGCTAAGTACACACGATATGTTTTAGATTGTGAGTACCTGGGAAGTTTGGTGACTGTGGGCATTCTTTAGAAATTGTGTGTGTGTGTGTGTGTGTGTGTGTGTGTGTGTGTGTGTTTGTGTGTGTGTGTGTGTGTGTGTGTTGTACATATCTGCACAGGGTATTATCTTTATACCTCCAGATACTAAAATATAGAAGCAAATTATATTCCCTCACATTGTCACACAGTGATCAAGAAGAATATAATTACTTGTGTCCTAAAAGTTTACCATAATATGCTCAAGGAGCCAGCATAATATTTCTTAGACGAAACAGTATAACACCTGAAAAAAATGGAGTATTACATCTCAGGTTTATTGTAAAGTCACAGCTAATATATAAGTTAGTCGTAGTATGATAATAAGTTATTTTTTCAATTGTATTAATTTTTCAGGATTCAGCATCTATAGCACTTTAAACCGTATAAAATATAATGCAAATAATGATATCAACTCAACTTTATAACAATTTCACATCTAAAAGACCCTTTTAGGGTCGCCTGGGTGGCTCAGTTGATTGAGAGGCCGACTCTTGGTTTCAGCTCAGGTCATGATCTCAAGGTTTCATGAGTTCAAGCCCCACGTCAGGCTCTGAGATGACAGCACGGAACCTGCTTGGGATTCTCGCTCTCCTCCCTCTCTCTCTCTCTCTCTCTGCCCTTCCCCACTTGTCCTGTCTCTTTCAAAATAAGTAAACTTAAAAAATATTTTAAAGACCTTTTTAATAATTTTAAATTTTGTTTAACATTTACAAACCCATGTGAAGGAACACAAACTGTTATGCAGATCTTAATGTAATACATACTGCATTACCCAAAAATTGTTCTGAATAATATATACTTTGTTAATGTTACAAAATTATTTTTAAAATAGTAATACCGTTTCAAGCAGTCAAGAACTGTTTTAAAATACAGTAATTATATTGCATTGTTCCATCAAGGGATTAAATCACAATACTGGTGAACACAATCTTTACTCTTCTAAATATATTGAAAACTATCAGAAGGCACAGTACAAATAATAATTGAATAGATTTGGCCTCTGTGCATCAGCTGAGAGGGAAAATACGAACCAGAACCTTATGGACTTTTAACTTATACCTATCTAATTGTTAATTATCCTTTTAAAAATACTCTTAAAAAGGAATCTTGAATCAAACCATTAGATTAATTAATAATCGATTATTTAATTTCTCAGAAAAGTCTGTCCTTGGTAGTGGAGAAAGGAGTTCAACGTGAAAAGGGAAAAATATGGCAATTGGAATGAAAAGTTCAATAGAAAAATTTTAATATGTGTATATTATGATATATACTATATATGTTATCTCTTTTTTACAGCTTTTTAACATTTATTTATTTTTGAGAGAGAGAGAGAGAGACAGAGAGAGATCGAGCATGAGCGGGGGTGGGGCAGAGAGAGAGGGAGACACAGAATCTGAAGCAGGCTCCAGGCTCTGAGCTGTCAGCACAGAGCCCGATGCAGGGCTTGAACCCATGAGCCGTGAGATCGTGACCTGAGCCGAAGTCGAATGCTCAACCGGCTGAGCCACCCAGGTGCCCCATACATGTATTTCTGAAACGCATTACATACATAGGATTTGTTTATTGGTATCTGAAACATGTAAGAAGAAAAACAATATGAGAAAATAACTCTGAGAGCTTTTTTTTACATGATTCTTAGTTAATTATCTTAAGTCAAAACTGACAGTTGTAATTCCTTCCTCTTCCTACTCATGGAAAGAATTCAGCACTGAAAAGAGGTGGGGATTTAAGGACTAATTCACAAATAAAAACAGTAGGAAAGTTAGAAAACATCTAAGGTCACATAAATCATTTCTAATGTTTTATTCATCTTTAAAACGGAAGCCAGTTTTTCTGTTTCACCCTAGGATGCAGTCCAGAAAAACCTCACTGTTCTTACGTAAGTTGTAAGACATTTTAAAGAGTGTTGCTGACCAACCACAGCCATTTTGCTCTATACAGAACCAAGGAAATGTAATTCTTAGAAGACAATATGTTATGGTTTTAAGAATGAAAGAAAGAAATAAGGAATTTCTTTTCACCAGGAATCAAACGTTTAGTTGTCATCCTCTGAAACAATTTCTCAAATGTCTTGCAAAAGAAATGCACGACATAGGCAAACGTCCTCCCTCTCCTTCCAAAGACCGTATGAATGGGCCCCGGGCGCTGGGACCTCTCTTGCACCTTGGACTTGTTTTTTCTTCCACAGCTGTGTCTTCAGTTGTGACCCCTCTCACACACCTGGCCGATGGCAAACCAAGAAAGACAGGCACTGGTGTGCAGTCTACCTTTCTAACGTGTCCCTGGTCCCGGGATTCAATCTCCTGTTCCCTGGACTTATGAGTGTAACATCCTATTCCGCTGTCCAGATCTCAGTCATGTACTGAGTACTCAGTCATGCACTCAGTCACATGCTCAGTCTTCCATGGGCCCTGGCACTCCAGACGTGAGATCACCGATACCCGCAGACCCCAACCAGGTGGCAGAGCTGGCCTCCTATGCCCACAAATGCGGCTGGCGAAGCTGTAACTGGTGGGATTTTGTGTCTAAAGACCTGAAAACTCCCCCTGCAAACATGTGTTAGGATTTGTCTTCTTCTAGTGGTCCTCTATCAAAATGCAAGTGACTTGTTAAGGAGTCCATTACATCACTGACTGTGAATGGATTTTTTTCACATTAGCAGAGATGAATTTAAGGTAAACAGAGGTGGTATATGTAGAAGACAAGCCATTCTCATTTTAGGAATGTAAAACAGAGATGAGAATATATAGAATATCGTAGTTGATGAAAAAATATATAGTATCTGTGAAATCACTTCAAGAGATAATATCTTCCATTATAGATATGAAGTCATTTATGTAAGAACACACAGGACAATGGAGAAAATATAGGAGTCATGGCTTCTAGGTTTTCTTGGACACAGACTGGGAAATCTTTTTCTAAAAGGCTGTCCTTGGCGACAACAGGCACTAAGACCTAATAAATTGCATATTACTAGGAAAATAGTGTCAGAAAATTTATCGCTAGAGAAAAGTCCAATGTTTCCATTGGTACCTAAAGACGGTTCCAGGGCAGAATTAGGTAAAATATTATTCATCACAATAGCGCCACCATGTGGGCAATTCTCTCTCTCACCCCATGGGGAGAGGGGCTATGTAATAGAAAAAGAAGCTTCCAGAACTTCTAAGTCAAATCCTACATTTTTTTTTTTTTTAACATAGAAAACAACTGTCTTTGCTCTCAGTGATGCCATTATTTTACAAAAATCTTTAACACGTGGCTGGAATGCTGCAGCATGTGGAACTTCATTTCTACCAACCTCTGCCAATCATAACATCTGTGATTTGGGGCTCATATGAAGCAACACATACCTCTCTTATGTTAAGGTTGTCTTGCTCAGATTAAACTAATTTTGTGATCTCCTTCCCAGGTTTCCCACTTCTTACGGTGTCATCAACCGAATATCTAAACAGGCTGTTGGAGTTTCAACAAAAAACAAAAATATAACTCAACTCAAAAATTAACATGTAATTCATATTAATCTGTGCCATGAATCACTTGAGAGGACGTATTTTATTAAACATGCAAGCTGTATTTTTAAAAACTTTCAACAGGCACATAATTTAAAGTAGTCGACAACCAACATACATACACAATTGAATGAAAGTGATTTTTTAAGGAAAATAAGCAAACACAATATCCTCTTCCTTTATCAGTATGTGATGCTGTGCTTTTACGGTGCAAACGGTTCATAGAGAGAGCGCTAAATGCTCATTAATGGGAAAACATGTTCTGCACCGGCAACATTGTATAGAAAACACAATAAAACACAGGAATGGGAACCTTGATACCAAAACACCAACCAACGCCACACACGTTGAAGACCATGCCAAAGAATGACCAGCTTGCTTTGTTTGGGAAGAGTGGGAAAAATGAAGAATTTCATGGAAATGCCACTTGCAAAAAAGATCTGAAAGAAATGGCCAATCTTTTCATGGGTTCAGTAGTTCACCAAACCTTTCCTTTGCTGTTACATCACCTTTGTGAGGTTTTATTAATGGAAATGGAGAGAGGAGACAAAACTGACTGTAGGGATTTTTAAGTTTACTTTCTCTTTTTCTAATTTCATGTAAGCTACCTGAATTACTTTGCCCTATTAGCAAAAATATATCTGTAAATATATGAAATAAAAAGATTAACATTTTAATACATGTCCTCCCTCCATCTCCAGTGACCAAGAGATAAAGTTTACTGAGCCAAACGATCAGCACACTGAGTTTTTTAAAACCATAAAATCTCAATAATCTTGAAGCATTTCTATCACCTCAGTGGTTTGAATCTCCAAGGGCCACCATCCATAATTTCAAATCTACAAATGACAGAAGTTTGGTCTTTGAGAATAGCCATCTCATAACAGGACAGACGTGACAATAATGGCATTGATCATGGAAAATAAAGAAACTTCAAGAAGATGACAAATACTAGGAAAAATTTTCAGTTTACCAGGCAGGTATGATACCCTCCCTAAAAGCAAGTTCATGAACACTAAGCCTGTATATTTCACAAACTAATTCTTGAACTAGGAGAACTGGAATCACCCATGGTGTTAAACATGCAATTAACTGCATCCTCTTGCACAACTTTCTCATGTGTTTGGGGTCATAAATCTCCATTTTCATGCATTTAGGCACTAAAATTAGAGAAAAACTGTTTTAGACCCTAAGAGTGAAGAGTTTATTTGGAAGCCAGTAACCACAGTGGAGTGCTGTTTACGTTCTTGGGATTCCCAATTCTCTTTAAAGCATTTATCAAGGATCAAGCAAGGAGTCTGACCTTTGACATAAACCTGCTCGTGCAGATCTACAAGAAGGCTGATTTGCTGATAATCCATCCTCTAATCACACACACACACACACAAACACATACACACACACCCCTCAGATTTAGCTTTATTCCTTCCCCTCTGCACTGCCCCATTCTACTCAAGTACAGCCCCTGTCCCCAGCTCAGTATTACCATCTCCCCACTGCCACCGTATTCTCCCCTACACACCTGGCTCAGCACAGAGGCTTGCTGAGTAACGAGTAACCGACACCTGCACAACATTTACTGCTAGGCATGAACATTCCGATTCAGCGCAACCCCAACTCAGCACCACCCTGTGAGAAAGAACACAGGAGTGACAGCCTAATGCACGGAGGAGGGTTAGGTTCCCATCGGAAGCTACAAGTGTACAGAAGCAGGAGAAGAAGGCCCTACCGGGAACAGCTTATAGCAGGGATAACTTGTAGGTGGGAGATGGCGGTGTGGACTGAGGCTGGACCCCGGACCCTGTAGATGGGAGATGGCGTGTGGACTGAGGCTGGACCCTGGACCTTGTAGATGGGAGATGGCGGTGTGGACTGAGGCTGGACCCCGGACCCTGTAGATGGGAGACGGCGGTGTGGACTGAGGCTGGACCCCAGAACCTGTAGATGGGAGATGGCGGTGTGGACTGAGGCTGGACCCTGGACCCTGTAGATGGGAGATGGCGGTGTGGACTGAGGCTGGACCCCGGACCCTGTAGATGGGAGATGGCGGTGTGGACTGAGGCTGGACCCCGGACCTCGTAGATGGGAGATGGCGGTGTGGACTGAGGCTGGACCCTGGACCCTGTAGATGGGAGATGGCGGTGTGGACTGAGGCTGGACCCCGAACCTCGTAGATGGGAGATGGCGGTGTGGACTGAGGCTGGACCCCAGAACCTGTAGATGGGAGACGGCGGTGTGGAATGAGGCTGGACCCCGGACCTCGTAGATGGGAGATGGCGGTGTGGACTGAGGCTGGACCCCGGACCTCATAGATGGGAGATGGCGGTGTGGACTGAGGCTGGACCCCGGACCTCATAGATGGGAGATGGCGGTGTGGACTGAGGCTGGACCCTGGACCCTGGACCCTGTAGATGGGAGATGGCGGTGTGGACTGAGGCTGGACCCCGGACCTCGTAGATGGGAGATGGCGGTGTGGACTGAGGCTGGACCCTGGACCCTGGACCCTGTAGATGGGAGATGGCGGTGTGGACTGAGGCTGGACCCCGGACCTCATAGATGGGAGATGGCGGTGTGGACTGAGGCTGGACCCTGGACCCTGGACCCTGTAGATGGGAGATGGCGGTGTGGACTGAGGCTGGACCCCGGACCTCGTAGATGGGAGATGGCGGTGTGGACTGAGGCTGGACCCTGGACCTTGTAGATGGGAGATGGCGGTGTGGACTGAGGCTGGACCCCGGACCCTGTAGATGGGAGATGGCGGTGTGGACTGAGGCTGGACCCCGGACCTCGTAGATGGGAGATGGCGGTGTGGACTGAGGCTGGACCCTGGACCCTGTAGATGGGAGATGGCGGTGTGGACTGAGGCTGGACCCCGAACCTCGTAGATGGGAGATGGCGGTGTGGACTGAGGCTGGACCCCAGAACCTGTAGATGGGAGACGGCGGTGTGGAATGAGGCTGGACCCCGGACCTTGTAGATGGGAGATGGCGGTGTGGACTGAGGCTGGACCCCGGACCTCATAGATGGGAGATGGCGGTGTGGACTGAGGCTGGACCCTGGACCCTGGACCCTGTAGATGGGAGATGGCGGTGTGGACTGAGGCTGGACCCCGGACCTCGTAGATGGGAGATGGCGGTGTGGACTGAGGCTGGACCCTGGACCTTGCCTCTTTCTGATTTACAGGGCATCCTGGAATATACAGCATCCATGTGTGAAGAAGTAAATATACCCACCCCACACCATTCTCTTCCCACAAACGAGATCAGAAAGGAAAGGCAACAACAGTCTTTCTACAGATGAGTATTGCAAGCTGGGAATACTGTTTCATTTATTTCACCGATTACCGTACGTCGACATGAAATCCCAGGCACTGATTTTCAATAAACCACCGTCTTAAAGTTAACTTACCTCTCTGGTTTCATCTGTGCATCCGAATTCTTGATGCACAAATTTTAATACTGACTTTTAAATTTCCCCACGGTCCAAAAATATTGTTTGCCAAAACATCAAGGGCTCTTTGTATCGTCTCGTGCAATCTCTATCATTAGTTAACATGCAACTGTAGGGATCGATTGCACACACTATACACAAAATCGCACCACGCTGAATTGCACCCAAGATACTACTTCGGTCTTACCCCAAAATTACCTCCTTTAAGTAAAACAGATCAGGTATTTAAATAAGAACTTCAGGCAAGGTTGGAAACGGCGTAATATTTCATCATTCCTGCAGACTGTAAAAGTGTTCTATTCTCTCTACACTCACAGGGCTTTGTTATATGGGCAGCATAGGGAAAGGGATGAAGGAAGGAAGGAAGGAAGGGAGGGAGGGAGGGAGGAAGGAAGGAAAAGGAAAGGAAACTACAATGTCCTTGACATCTTGCACTTTGAAAGCAGGAGAGCCCCCTTCCCAGTTTTTACATAATAACGCCAGCCTAGTCTCCATGCACTACATCTGGACATTAAGAAAACTTGCATGGGGAAAACTTTTGGGGGGAGGGGGGTATGAAGGTGATTTCTGAGCTGGATTGCAGTTGTCTATAACACTGACATTCATTTCCCATAATTCTTGCCCACAGGAAACACATCCTTTAAGAAGCTGAATAAAATCAAGTTGGACCTTTTCAAGATCTGCAAGCTACCAACTTCCCAGGGAGGTTCCCATACCCCCAGCATCAAAAGGAGGCAGCGAGGCATTCAAGCGAGGAGCCGTGGAAGGCACTGCACCTTGAGGGTGCCGTGACTCTGGTGGCTCCTGAGCCCGAATCCGAACCGGGGAGGGCGCGGTGGGAAAGGAGGGAGAGGGGGAAGCCTAGGCTGCATGCAGCCCGACACCCTCTCGAAACCCGGCTGAGCGCTGGAACCCGGATCCCACCCCCTCGCCTACCTCCGGGCTCCCGGGGCATCCGCCGGCTCCCTCGCCTCTGCTCCTTCCGCAGCAGCGGGCACCGGATCCCGAGCCGCCGGGAGCTCGGGTCCCGCAGAGCGCCCGTGCCAAGCGCTTCTCTCAATGAGTTTCCGCGGGAGAGGAGCGGATTAAAATCCAGCGTTCAGGCAGCAGCGTCCCGGAAGGTTCCGGCCCCCTGCGGAGCGCGCCCGGCCAGCTCTGTGGCCCGGCCGAGGGTTCCCGAGCGCCGGCAGCAGCTCCGTGTCGCCGGCTCCGCCGCCGCCACACTGGGCGCCCCGCTCTTAGCTCACCGCGAGACGAGGAGGCCTGGCCGCGACCGCGCGGGGGCGGCGGAGGGGCTGGACCCTCAGATTTTGTCGGGTACGGAACCGAAAACTTTGATGTTGGAACCGCACACGCAGGACTGCGAGGAAACCAAAACAAGTTGCAGGTGCCGGGCGGGGAGGACGTCTTCGGCAGCTCTGAGAAAACACCCCCGCCCTCTCCAAAATCTGGGCGAGGGCGCTCCCGGCTCCCAGAGCGATCCCCGCGCGCACCCAGTGAGCGGCGGTCTCGCGGTCCACCGGAAAAGCTCCGGGCTGGGGGAGCGCCGCCGCTTCCCTCCCCGAGCGCGAATCCCAAAGGCGCCTCCCGCTGGAGAGGCTGCCGGGCGCAAAGAGCACGGAAAGCAGCGCAGATCCCGGCGGCGTGCGCGGGGCCGGGCCACAGACGCGACTGCCTCCAGGCAAAGTAACTGCTACAAAGTGCGTCCCCTCCGGCTCGCGGACGGACACACGGAAGGGCCGGGGCGGCCGTCAGCACCCGGCGGGCTCCGGGGAGAGCGGTGCTGCGCGCGGGGGGGCGGCCGTCTCCGGGGCGGGGAGCGCGCCGGCGGCGCTGCGGGGCGTCCGGCCCCCGCGCCCCGCGTCAGAGTCCGCGCTCCGCCGGCCCGATCGAGCCGAGCTGGGGCTGCGCCGGGAGCTCCCGGCCGCTCTGCGCGCGCGCGCCCAGCGCTGGGTCACCGAGGCGCTCCGAACCCGGGCTTCAGCGAAACCACTCTCCTCTCTCGCTCCGGTCTGAGTCATCCTCCCGATTCATTTCGCAAAGTTCGTCGAAATCCACCGAGACGCCTGTTAGCTGAACGGGATTAGATTTCCAATCTCGAAACTGCAACCGAGACCATCTCAAATCTCCCCTTAACCCTACGTGCCGACTCCCTGATCCAGAGTCCGACCGGGTAGAACTGTTCCGTGCGTCCCAACTCTCCTCGCTCTTTCCGAGGTGATTTCTGGGCTTACACACCCACTAGGAGCCTCTGCACAAGGAGGCCGATGTAGAGCGATGCGCTACTCCAAGTGGCAGTTTCTAAGGTTTGGGTAACTGTTTCCAGGTTGGTGGTCAAGAATTAAATGCAAACTCAGACATATCACGGGCGGCGGGGGGGGGGGGGGGGGGGAGGAAGGAGTCTATAGCCTCATCCCGTGTTAAATAACTGATTCTGTCCCCAACTTAGTTTTCCATTTTTTGCCAGAACAATGATACATCAAGCATATTTTTCAGAGTATAGAGGAAGATTAAGCGGAGGTGGACAGAAGATTCCGAACACGGGAAGCGGGTCTCGGCGGCCCCTTCCTAGACTGCCCTTCAGGAAGAGGAGAAATGAGCCGCTGCGCACACGGGCTGCCGGGCTCCGTCCCGGGCACCTGGGCACCTGCAGGGTGCCGCGCACCGAAGAACGGGGGACAGCAACGGGGGCCCCGAGCCCGGAGAACCGCGGGCCGGAAGGGCCAGGAAGGCCCGCGCCCTCCGCCGCTCGTGCACTGCCAGCCTCACCGGGGCGGCTTCCCCTGAAAGCCGTGTGTGGAAGACGCACACCCCACCGGAGAGCAGCTCCATGGTCGCCCCATCTCTCGCGCCGGCCCGGCGGCCCTCCCTCTAGCGGCCGCGTCCGGGAAACACGCGGGGCGCGGGGGCGCGGGTGTGCGTGCTGCGCGCGCGCGTGCGTGTGTGTGCGTGCTGCGCGCGCGCGCGCCCGCGTGCGTGCGGTGGGGTCGGTCCGCGGGGGCGCTGGGAGACCCCAGCGGCTCCCCGACGCCGCCTCCTACCGGCCGGGAGCGCCCGGCGGGACACCTGCGGGGCCGCCGCGCGAGCCTCTTCCCCCGCGCCCGGCTGCGCCCCGAGCGCCCCGAGAGTCCGAGCGGACCGCGCGGAAAGACCTCTCCACAGAGGGATAGAAACTTTGGCAACTAGCAACAGTGGCTGTGTGTGTGTTCTTTGTAGTGAATGAACCCGGAAAGATCGGGAAAGATCACGTCGGGAGGGGGGAGGGCAGCCGAGGGGGAAAGGGCTTTAGGAAAGCGTAGGTAACCGAGCGCCACTCGTGTTTTGTAAATAAACAGGCTTGCCGTGAAAATTCCCAAGAAGTCGGCGGCAGAGTCGTTTGTTTTGTTGACACCTGCATCCTGCATTCCCCTTTGGTTCCGTGTCTTCCAAACTTAGCGCTCCCCCCAAATGCTTTGGGGGCCGGGGGAGGGCTTCATCCCCGAACGGGGAAGGCTGACGGTCCCATGGACCCGTCCATGATTTGGGTGGCTTTCCGAGCGGCCAGAGACTCGAGGAATCACCACTTGTGGCCAGAACAGGCTACCGGAGCCAGAGTCTCCCGGTCGCATCCCTGCTGCACAGTCGGAACGAGGGGAGGACAGGGACCCAGCGGGGGATGCCGACGCGCCCAGGCCTCTGGCGGGGCCCGAGCAGCCGGGGAAGGCGCTGGGACCCCGCTTCCTGCGCGGAGGCTCGGGGTGCCCGGTGGGCTCTGACGAGGGAGGCGAGACGCGGGCCCTTTGGGAACCCGATCGCCGCAGGCCCCACGGCCGGACCCGGCGCCGCCCTCTGCGAGGCGGGCGGAGAAGGGCGCCCTTGGCGGAGCGGAACCCCGTGCCCGACCCGCACGTCCGGCCTCCGGAGACCAAACGCTGGCCACGCGGAGGCCGGCGTCCGCCGCTGCGAGCGAGGGGAGCCCAGCGCCCAAGGCCTCTGCGCGCCCGGTGACCGCGGCGGCCTCCACGCGGTCTGCGGGGCAGAAACGAGCGAGGCCGGAGGCTGGGGCACAGGGGCTGTGGCCTGGGCGAGCGGGGTCCTCCCACGGGGGGCGCATCCCGGGGCACCGAGGAAGCGGGTTCCTTCCAGGGGGGCGCATCCCGCGGCTCCGGGTGAGCAGAGATCCTCCCTGGCTGGGGGGCGGGGGGAGGGGGGTGCGCATGCCTCGGCACCGGGGAAGCCGAGTCCTCCCAGGGGGCGCCTAGCGAGCGCAGCGGGCGGACGCCACCGGCAGCGAAAGGCGAGCGGGGTTGGCCCTTGGGGGCACGTGCCCAGAGTGCGCAGCTGGAGGCTGCCACACCCGGGAGGAGGGCGCCTCCCGCGGCGCCGGGCGAGGGGAGAACTGGGGCCGGGGCGCCCCGCCCACCGCGCGGGAGGTCCTAAGGTCCCCAGCGGCTGGCGCGGAGGAAGAGCGCCCCGTGACCGCAGGAGGCTCGCAATTCCCTTCGGAGGAGACCGACTCCGTATCCCAATGAGCTTCCCGGCTCCTGCTCCTTCATTTGAATCTTACCCGGATTCACCTGCGCCCCCACTCTGGATAACGGGGAGACCTTAGAGAGGGTGGCACAGAAGGGCCGGCACTAATTTGTCAACGCAATTTCCAAAATCTCAAGGAAACAGACTTCCTGTTGCATATGCCCCCAAAGATCTCCGTTCTCCGAATGTGCCTGTCTTCAGAACAAAGCTGCCTTCACTAACAGAAGCATGCGCTCACTGCCTTTACCCCTCCTGCTTCCCCAAGTCAAAAGAAACATCTGTACAACTGGAGAGAGTAACAATTGTTTTCGCTTCTATAAGATTATTAATACATTTTATTTACTTTATCTCCTAAAAGAGTGAAAACATCTCGGTGTGATACATAGAAGAGTTACATACTAATAGTACTTAATTAGATTAAATTGGCCTGATAGTAAACGATATTGAATTTCCATTTATTACAACCTTTTGTTAAAATTTAAAAACAAAAAATCTAACTTAAAAAATTTCCTTACATCTAGGAAAATCTCACTTATAACTTTAAAATAGGAATGCTACTTAAAAACCATTCATTTAAAAATACATTTTGTATTAATATTCTTACAGATTATAACTTAGTGATCCAGATCAAAATGCTAAAAATAAATCTCAAAAAGATTATCGGAAAAATGGCAAGGAATTTAGATGAAAATATTTGGGGGAATATTATGTAACTGAATATTTGCTTTGATTACTTATAGATATTTTTACTTAATACTTTATATAATTATCATTTTTTTTTAATTTTTAATTATGACATAGAACACATTGCATAAAAGTTATCATCTTAACCATTTTAAGTGTATTGTTGATTAGCACTAGGTTTATGTACATTATCGTGCAGCAGCTCTCCAGAACTTTTTCATCTTGCAAAACCACATCTATACCCATTAAACAGCTTGCCCTCCCCAGTCTCTTTCTATCTCTTTGCACCAACACAGAAGAAAAGCCATTTAAGGATGTAGCAAGAAGGTAATCATCTGCAAGTCAGCTGGCCCCCTGATCTTGGGTTTCTGAGCCTCCAGATTTGTGTGAAAGATTTCTGTTAAGCCACCCAGTCTGTGGCATTTTGTTATGGCAGGCTGAGCAGACCAATAAATATGCTAATTCTATTTTTAATTTTTTTAGCAACCTTCACACTGTTTTCCACAGTGGTTGCACAATTTTACATTCCCACCAACAGTGCACGAGTGTTCCAATTTCTCCACATCCAATACTTATTATTTTCTATTTTACTGATAATAGCCTTTCTATTGGGTCTGAGGTGACATCTCATTGTGGTTTTGATTTCCGTTTCCCTGATGATTAAGGATATTGAGCATCTTTTCATAAATCTATTGGCCATTTGTATGTGATCGTTGGATATATGTCTGTTCAAGTCGTTTGCCCATTTTTAAATCAGGTTACTTCTTTTTTGTTGATGGTGAGTTGAAGGAGTTCTCTATATTTTCTAGGTTCACCCCTTAGCAGATATGTGGTTTGCATAACTTTTCTTCCATTCTATAGGTTTCCTTTTAATTCTGTTGTGTCTTTTGACTATAGTAATTTTTAAGTTTGACGTGTGTGTCTTTGTATTAAACTGTATCTTGTCTCAATGATAGCTGTCATATCTTGGGAAATTAACATGTAACTTTGAAACCTCCTTAATGTATGATTTTTGCTGATAATTCAGGAGATCCTCTCTACTCCATATTAATCTGAAAATTACCCTCTTGATTAACTTGCTCTGTATTTCAAAACATTTGGTTGTGGCTTATTTTACTTATTATTGATTGTAATGATCTCATACTTGGTAAAATTTTTTGAAGGTTTAATGAACTTCACATATTAGGGCAAAGTGGTATGTTGTATAATGAGACATCTAACTTTTTTAAAGTTACCATAAATTATTCTGCATATAAAGTGAAATATTTGTATTCATTTTTACTGTAATGAAAATTTCAAGCAATCAAAACTTTTTTTTAAAAAAAGTAATGGGAAATTTGATAAAAAATAAAAATAATAATTACTATTTATGTGTGTTGAATTGTATTATACCTCCAATAGAGCAAATTATACCTCCAATAGAGCATCCTTTTACACTCATATTTGTGCTGCATTCATATATAAGGTTCATATTTTAACACTTTCAAATCCAAGTAGAACTAAGATATTCTTGATGGGACAATCTTGTGCTCTCTCTAAAGTAATTCTTTTAATCACTAATTTTATATTTTGTTTCAAAACTAGATAATCTGAATATATAAATGATTATATAAGACTTGAGGGCTCTAATTAATGGGTAAGCGTATTTTCATATACTTTTATGTCTTTTATAATTCAATTGTGTCACATATATATATATATATATATATATATATATATATATAATTCTAGGAGGAGGAAAAAGTGGAAGAATACATTTATCCATTCATATTAAATATGGAACAATTAATTTGCTATTTTCTTTTTTTAATTTTTTTAATATATATTTATTTTTGAGAGACAGAGAGAGACACAGTACAAGCGGGGGAGGGGCAGAGAGAGAAGGAGACACAGAATCCAAAGCAGGCTGCAGGCTCAGAGCTGTCAGCACAGAGCCTGATGCGGGGCTCAATCTCACAAACTGTGAGACCGTGACCTGAGCCAAAGTCAGACACTTAACTGACTGAGCCACCCAGGTACCCCAATTTACTATTTTCTAATTAAGAGTTCCAGCTGAGTTTTGACTGAAGTATTAAACTGTACTTATAGGTTTATATTTTTAAAGTCAGTTTGGATTACATTTGTTTGAGACTTTGCATTGCAAATTTAAAAGAGAAAGAAAGAAACAGAGAGAGAGAGAGAGAGAAAGAAAGAAAGAAAGAAAGAAAGAAAGAAAGAAAGAAACAGAGCTTTGCCTGCATGTTAACCTATGTGTTTAGTCTCCAAATTAATGTCATGTTTTTCAGGAACATCTTTAGACTGAACAGCACAGTCTGACTCTTCTGGTAAGAAGTGAAATGGGAAGATAGATCTGTGAGCAACCACAGGTTGCTGTAGGAAATTTAAAAAATCTTCCACAGGAATTTACTTACATGTTATCTTTCTTTTTTCCCTGCTTAGAGATGTAAGCTATTTTCTGTTTGGGTAGCCATCATGGATTTACTATCTCCAGAGAAGCCCAGACTATTCTTAGAGAAACCAAAATGTTATGCAAACTGATGTAGATGCCATTACCAGAGCTAAATATAATCAAGAGGAATCATTCTTGCAAATCATATTGACAGCAATAGCCATCGTAAAGATGATTAAAAGGATATTGAATCAAACACGAGATGTAGAGACTGTTTTCAGTATGTATAATATGCAGACAGAACGTTACAAGAAAGTTACCTTCTGGCATACACTGCATATTTAGGAGAGCTCGTTCAGTAGCGATGAGCTCCATCAAATTAAAAGGAAAATAATTTATTTATCAACAAATGCCTCACAACAAGATCTGCTATACCCTCTTCATAGCTATTATATAAAATTATGTTTAACTCAATTAAAAAGTTCTTACTCCATATGCAGCCATTTTCTTATCTGTTATTGTCATAATGCCCCAACATTAAAGGTGCCCTATGGTTATTTTTACATATAGAATAGCTGGACTGGGTGAAATTAAAAAACAAATTACTATTGCAGGCTAGCTTGTACCCAGGACTGATAAAACTCACTTAGGGAGAACCCCTGGGAAAATCAAACTTAGGATTTTCTCAGATGCTTGAGAAGCAAACTATCTTTGATTTGACTTAAAAATTCCTAAAATTAAAAAAAAAAAAAAAAAGTGATGGCCGGGGGCCTGCCTGGGTGGCTCAGTCAGTTAAGCATCTGACTTTTGATCTCAGCTCAGGTTGTGATGTCACGGTTCGTGGGTTCGGGCCCCGTGTTGGGCTCTGCGTTGATGGTGCAGAGCCTGCTTGGGATTCTCTCTCTCCTTCTCTCTCTGCCCCTCCCCCCACTTGAGCGCCCTCTCTCTAAATAAATAAATAAACAAACAAACAAACAAACTAAAAATATTAACAAAAAAATTTCCTATGGGGTTGGAGCTAAGTTACCAAGGCCATTAGGAAAAAAAAGAACTTTAAAAATGGAAGGTACAATATTATTCTATGTAAACATATCTTACAGAAACTGATTTGCAAATACACAATAAATGATAAATTTGGTCAATAACTCTAATGTACGTTTTAAAGTGAAAGAACTATCATTTCCTTTCCCTTCTCCTTTTGCTTAAAAATACTGTCTTTTAGAATTCACTGAGAGCAAGTGATTACACAGTAGACACAATATATGTATTCACAGGTAAATTCAGAAAAAAAACATATTTCTTGGTTGCTTAAAATTTGTGTTTCCTATAAATCTCCTCTCTTACAATAATTTTTAAAAAGCGGATTGACAAGCCAAATATGTTTTTGAATGTTTGAGCGGGCCTGTGTGAATTTTTTTTCCTCTGCCATCTTCAGTGACTATCACAGGAAACAGACGCAAATAGCATCTGTTTCCGTGACAGATGCCACCGTGGCGTTGGCATCCTTGAAATGTCCACAGGGTCTGTCCGGACAGTGATTAGCATTCCATGGGCCCATCCACGCTGTTGAGCTCTGCGGTAATAGAAATATTGCTAAATACCCCAGTGTTTTTATCATTATCCATTGTATCTACGGGACTAAACTGCAAAAAACATGCTCATCACATACCCCTCAAAATTACATTCAAGCATTCCCCAGATACCTTTACCCTAACTATTTGTAGCTAATTAGCAAATTATAAAAATTCAGGAGAGATAGCTAAAAACGTATATATCCTTAAGGATATTTTTTTCTTTTCTTTTCTCTTGTTTTCTTTTCTCTTGTTTTTTTTTTTTTTTTTTCTCTTCTATTCCCTTCCCTTCTCTTTTCCTTTTTTTTTTTTTTTTTTTTTTTTTTTTGGTATTTTTAATGATCAAAACAAAAGAGTCTAAAACCGCAGCTTCTGGAACCATCTGTCCTTGATGGTCTCGCATCTGTCCTTGAACTTGACCTTGGCCTCTCCTCAGGCCATGTGTTTAAGAACAGAGTCTCTGTTCTGTCCAAGGGGATATACACAGAGCACCTTGTGGGCATGAAGTGACTGTAGTTATAAACTGTCACAAAAGACTTGATCTTTGACCTCTTGGCCATTTTCTTCTGGCCCAGGGCAGCTGTCACCTTGCAGGGAGAGTGGTTAATTCCAGCCACCAGAGCATGGCTGTAGGGACGGTCTGAGGTGCCATTATCAATGTTCATCACGATGTTTTCTGCAGCCGGAGTGGCATCTGGCCAGGACCAGGACCGCCTTCTTAGGCTTCCTGAACTTGCCCATCTCAACTGCAGAAAGTTAGGGATATTTTTCTTGTATCTTCATCCTCTAGTTGTGTTTATTATCAATAACAGTGTGACTAATATTCATTGACTATCTTGTATGTTAAGTTCTATACTAAACACTTCACTTATATTACCCCATTACTTCCTGACAACAAATAAGCAAAGCTAAGGTGGTTATCCCCACACTAAAAGTAAGGAAACTGACGCTTTAAAAGGTATAAATAATCCTAGGGACAAATTCTCAGAGCTGGAGCCAGGATGCTGGTCCTAGTCTGACGTCAGGATGTGACTGCAGCGGGTACAATAATCACCCCGCAAAGATGCCTACATCCTAAGATCTGGAACCTACGTATATGGGAGATGGCATGGCAACGGGAATTGTCAGTGGAATTAAGGCTGGCAATCAGCTGACCTTGAAATAGGGAGATCATCCCGGACTACCAGAGTGATCCTGAAAAGGTATATTCAGAACAGGAAGTCAGAGTGACACTCTGTGGGAAGAACCCAACCTTCCCCTGTGGGCTGTGAAGGTGGGGGATGAGGGCATACACCAGGGAGAGGTGTGGCCTCTAGAAGATGGAAAAGGCGAGGCAACAGCGTCTCCCTGAGATCCTCCAGAAATTAATGCACCCCGCCAAACTTCATTTCAGCCCAATGAGACCCATGTCACTGTTCCGGTCTACAGGATGTAAGATTTTTTAAAAACTGTGTTAAGCCACTAAGTTTGTGGTAATTTGCCACAGTGGCAACAGGAAAGCACTATACGGACCCAGGTGTTTCTTCATCAGAACCCTCACTGTGAACATCCACACGTTTCTGTCAGTGACCATCTCCCTGGTGAGAAGAGGGTTATCTGTAAAGACTAAATAAGTTCTTGAGAGATAAAAGAAAAGGATGGAGGAGAGCTTTGACAATGATTCCACTTCTCCTAAGCTAATGAATGTGCATACATTTTACAGAGGATACAAGTCATTTTTTTTTGGGGGGGGGATACAAGTCATTTCTACACGTCCTTTGTGGTCACCTCACACACAAAAAAATCTCTTTATATAAAATCAAATGGGTTATTCAGTCATTGATCTAGTCAATTAGTTATAAAACTATCTTGTTCTAAAAACAATACATATTTAAGCACAAAACCCAGCAAGGAAAACAAAATTTCAAAGTCAGGGAGAGATCAAGGGGAGCTAAGAATTCAAAATTAAGGAGTCTGTGGTGAAGTTAGTATGTAAAGTGCATAAATCATTAAAAAGAAAAACAATCACAAATCTTAAAAGGGGAAGAACTCCTTAAGTTTCTTGTAAGAAATGCACCTTATATATAGGGACAATAAAAGGTTAAAAATAAACAAATAAATTATACTCCAGTCAGGATACAGAAAATCTCAAGAGACCACTGCACCACACCAACAAAGGGGGAAAGCTAGACAGCCTGAAAATTCATAATTTTGGGGACCTCACCAGAAGTGTGACGATGCAATGGATGTGAAAAAAACTAAATTTCAAAAAAGGATGAGCACTTCTTGAGAGAAGCGAGTTCCACATGGGATGGCACAAGATTAGGAAAGGCAAATACACAATAGGGGCTGGGTGAGAAGAAATGCCTTCCGTTGTAGCAAGGTTTTAATGTGACATGAGTGAGCCTGGAGGATGCAAATCCAGAGAAGCCAAACATCTGATTTGAATGCACTTACTAATTCCTTCTCAAAAGCCACTTATCCGTGCACAAAAGTGATGTGATGAAGGCTGGGGGAAGAGCAAAAGGCCTGAGAAAGATATCCGCACAAGATGGAGGGTCGTCTTTGTCCTTTTGAGCCGCTATGACAAATGCCACACACTGAGTGGCTTATAAATGACAGAAATGCATTCCTTACAGTTGTGGAGGCCAGAAGTAGAAGATCAATGTGCTGGCGTGGATGAAGGAGGTCACAGACTTTCCATTATACCTCAGATGGAGGAAGGAGATGGGATCTCACTGGGGTCTCTTTTACGGTGATGGTAGCCTCATCATTGAGGGCTCAGCCCTCAGGACCTCATCTCATACCAAAGTCCCCACCTCTGAATGTAATCACTTTGGGCAATGGATTTTTAATATAAGAATTTTGGAGGGACACAAGCATTCAGACCACAGCAAGGGTGTTGAGGTTCTCAGTATAATGGTATCCTAAAGGTTGGGTTTAGGATGGGACAGGGAGAGAAATACCAACTAAGAGCTCAAGGCTCTCATTGAGCCAATGGTGGCATACTGACTAGGGACCTTCACCAGCTATAGAAGCAGGACACAAAGGTCTGGGACCAGGTCATCAAATTGGAAAGAATTTTTTTTACTGAGAACAGAAAGAAGGGGGCTTCACTGGAGAAAAAGCGACTCCCTCCCAGCTACCCAAAATCTGGACTAAAAAGTAGAGATCGCACTCTGACATCTCCCTGATGATCAGGTACAAAACGTTACCAAAGACAGAGTATTATCTACCCTTGAAACATTTGAAAATGGTGGTGCGTGAAAGATGCAACAGAGCCTAAGTCCACTAAACAGTGCTATCGATGGACTCAGCCCAACCCGGATCCCAGTGGCCTGACAGGAGTAATTCCCCATGCCATTGAGTCTGCAAATATTATTTAGTATGCTTTCTACTGTCTTCTTATACATGCCCAGGACACATTTACAAAATATAACATATTTGTAAACAATGAGAAAATATATGATCAGGGGGGAAAAAGTAGCCAATAGAAGCAGATTCACAAAATACCCAGCTATTGGATTCTACACAAGGCCTTACAATAGCTATTATAAATATGTAGAAGGGATTAGTAGAAAAGGAGACAAAATGTGTGGACATCTGAGGAATTTACTAGAGTGTTGCAAACTTTAAAACAAATTAACTGGACATTCTAGAGCTAAAAGATAAAATATCAAAAATGAATATACCATTCAATGAGTTTAGGTATGGACTAGACTTAACTGCAGAAATTAGGGTACCTTAGGGGTGCCTGGGTATCTCCGTTGGTTGAGAATTTGAGTCTTGATTTCAGCTCTGGTCATGATCCCAGGTGATGGCATTGAGCTTCGCTTGGAGTCTGCTTAAGATTCTCTCTCTCTATCTCTCTCTCTCTCTCTGCTCCTCTTCCCCACTCATGCTCGCTCTCTCTCTCTCTAAAAAATAAAAAATTTAAAAAAAGAAAGAAATTAAGGTACCTTGAGGACTGGTCCATAATAAACAAACCATAAAAAAATAAAATTATGTCTGAAACATATGGGGTAACATCAAAATGAAAAACAGAAGTCTATATTTTTGAAGGACTAAAGGTAGAGAATATGGAGGAGACATATTATAAAAGATAATGCATATGAGTTTTCCAAGATTGATGACACCCAGCAATCTCCAACTAGCATAAATGCAAAGAAAACCACACTGAGATACGTCACCAGTCACACCGCAGACAAAGATAGAGGAAAGCAACAATAAAAGGAACCCTCGTGCACTGTTGGTGGGAATGTAAACTGGTGTAGCCACTGTGGGAAACAGTACAGAGGTTCCTCAAAAAATCAAAAATAGAACTACCATTTGCTGCAGTGATTCACTACTGGGTATTTACCCAAGACGATGAAAACACAAATTCAAAAATATATGCACCCCTATGTTTATTGTAGCATTTTTGCATTATTTATAATAGCCAAGTTATAGAAGCAACCCAAGTGTCCACTGACAGATGAATGGATAAAACGATGTGGCGCGCGCACACACACACACACACACACACACACACACGACTATGACACAGCCATGAAAAAAGGATGAGACTATCCCATTTACAATAACGTGGATGGACCTGGAGGCCATTATGCTAAGTGAAATAAGAATGAGAATGACAAATACCATAGGATTTCGTTCACCTGTGGAATCTAAACACAAAACAAATGAATAAACAAACGCACAGAAAGCAGAATGAGACCTATAAATACAGAGAACAAACTGATGGTTGTCCGAGGTTAGGAGGGTCGGGGGTGGGACAAATGGGTGAAAGAGAGGGAGACACGGGCTTCCAGTTGTCGAATGGGTAAGTCACAGGAATAAAGGCCACAGCATAAGGAATGCAGCCAGTGGTACTGCTACAGTGATGTGTGATGGCAGATAGTAGCCATCCCCGCAGCGAACACAGCATCATGTATAAACTTGTCCAATCACTACATCGTACCCCTGAAACTCATCTAATGGTGTGCATCAACTATACTCAAAAATTTTTTAAGCTCACTTATTTATTTTGAGAGAGAGAGAGAGAGCGCACAAGCGAGGGAGGGGCAGAGAGAGAGGGAGAGACAGAATCCCAAGCAGCCTCCACATGATCAGCACGGAGTTTGATGCGGGGCTCGAACTAATGACCTGTGGGATCATGACCTGAGCCGAAACCAAGAGTTGCATGCTTAACCGACTGAGCCACTCAGGGGCCCCATAATCAAAAAAATGTTTTTAAACAAAGAAAAGCAAAAACAAACACACAGAAAGACTGACATCAACAACAATTAAAAGCACCTGGAGAGATCAAAAAGAATGAAATCTTGCCATCTGCAACTATGTGGATGGAACTGGAGGGTATTATGCTAAGTGAAATTAGCCAGTCAGAGAAAGACAAATATCATGTGACTTCACTCATATGTGGAATTTAAGACACGAAACAGATGAACACTGGGGAAGGGAAACAAAGATAATATAAAAACAGAGAAGGAGACAAACCACAAGAGACTCTTAAATACAGAGAACAAACTGAGGGCTGCCGGAGGGGAGCTGGTGGGGGAATGGGCTAAATGGCTGATGGGGATTAAACAGGGCTCTTGTTGGGATGAGCGCTGGGTGTCATATATGAGAGATATATCACTAAATTCTATTCCTGAAATCCTCACTATGCCATATGTTAACTAACTTGGATTTACATTAAAAAAATAGAAATAAAAAATAGAAGGGACTAGAGGAAATTGAAAAAAGATACATTGTGCTCACAGGATTAACAATAAAATTACAGCTGACTTCTCACCAGAAAATATAGAAGACAGAAGATAATGGAATTATATATTTAAAGTGCTGATTAAAAATGTCCACTAGAATTCTGTATTTTTCAAAAAATATCCTTTAACAATGAATACAAATTAAGACACTTCAGACAGAGACAAGCTTCAGGAAGATGTACCCAGCAGACTCGAACTAGGGGAAATATCGACGTGGTAATTATTGATGATACCAGTGGATACCCAACAATGCAGGGAAAAATGAGACTACTGGAAAGGGTTAATTACATATTTGCTTCCCATCTCCTTAAAATACATGGAGAACTTAATGAAACATTAACAAGTTTTTGTGAATTTATAAAAGATGGAGATGAGAAATATAGGAGATAAGAAATCGAGGCAGGAGTAAGTTGAATTTTACTGCCGCAGGGTTTTCAAATTATTATTATTATCATTATTATTATTATCATTAAGGCTTTATTTAGAGCAATGTAATGTTGACAGCCAAATTTAGAAGAGGGTACCAAGATAGCCCATGTGTCCACCATGACCACACATACAGTCTCCCCCTTTATCAACTCCGCCTAGCAGAGACGTGTATTTGTTACGACTGGCACATCTCAGTCACACACAGCCCACTGTATACATTGCAGCCCACTCTTGGGGTCACCCATTCCTGGGGTGCGGACAGACGTATAATGACATGTATCCATCGTTATGGCATCAGAGAGTGTATTTGCACCACTCTGAACATCTCCTCCTCTGTGGGCCGACAGGATTACTTCGAGAACTTGGGTTGTGCTGGGCTGGAGGCAGTTACGAGGTCGTTGCCGGGTCTTCGGTGGGAGCTTCGGTGAGCGGGCTTCTTACCAGGCACTCAGGGGGACACGGGTGCTGTCTGGTCCCGGGATGAATGAGACCGTCTCCACTGCCTCGCTTAGTGGGGTGGCCCTGGGACTACAGTCCCAGTCAGGGTGCAGTGGGAGCCTCGGCCAGCAGGCCTTTGGGTGTGTGGATGTGTGTGAGGTCTGCTGGGTCCCTGGAGGGCTGCTCTTTGGCCACTGGATGGGTCCCTGGGTGGGCGGGGCTGCCCTGGACTGTGTCTGAGAGGGGCTGGAGCTGAGGGTGGGGCCCTTCAGAATCCCTGGAGCAATGACGGGCACATCTCCTGCTGGGCCCTGGGTCTTCAGGATTGTGGCCCGACTACAGTGGTGAGAAGGCCGGGGCTGCATGTGGCATCCTTTTGGGATCGCCAGTGGTGCACATGCGAGTGTCTCCTGCAAGGTCCCCGTGCCATCAAGGCCGTAAGCTCACTGTGGCTGGGACAGCCAAACCCAGTTACAGGGCCCTTTCCGAAAGTACAGCTTGGCCGAGTTTGGTGGGTTCACCTCCAGGGCTCCCAGACTACACCAGGAGGACCAGAGCGGCCGTACGGTCACTGGAGGGTCCACGGGCAGTGTCCACACACCTATCGCCCCATGCGTGGATGGGCGTGACTCCTCCGGGTCCCTTGGCATATTGACAGAACCAAGGTCAAATGGGGCATAGCCCGGTCCTCAGGGTGGGAGCTGGTTCCCGTCTCCAGGGGGCAAGTCAGCCACCTGAGCGAGAGCTTGACTCCTCAAAATGGCTCTTGTTGGCCGGGGACCGTACTGAGGGGTCACATCCTCCTGGCCCCCAGGGCTCCCGTGCGGCACTGTTGTTCTGGACAGATGCCACGGTATCGTGGCTGACAGGGGAACATGAGCACGGGACCACTGGCCCGTCTTGCTGATGTCACTCCTTTCCACGTGTGCCGGCCTCTCAGAGTGTGACAGGAACCAGCACCTGTGTCTTCCAAGTGGAAAGTCAATTTCTGATGTAATCCCTAAAGCACTTAAACGGTATCTCACCTCAGCCCTGGGGGCTTATTTTGGTACTTCTTGGTCTTATAATTCTGTGTGTCAGCGTGTAACATATTAGACAGCTACCCTCCTCAAACAATATTAATTTCTTCGCTCACTCATTGAGTTGCTCTTAAAATATTTATCGCTATCTTCTGTATCCCTGCCCTCATCCATCCCTCAGGCTTGTTGCCACAAAGGGAAGGCACTTCTGAACCACTTGGGCAGGCAAAGTCGTTGAAGAGGAGGAAACAAGGAATGCCATTTGCCTAGTGCAGTGAGCTATCCCACAATATTATAACATATTCGATATTTAACGACCTGCAACTCAAAACGAGTAAGATAAATACAAGTGCTATGATTTAAGTGCAAATTAAGCTCTCAGAAGTGTTAAAATATAGGCTTTGTATGTAATTAATGAAGCAGCGAGAGTGTAAATATTATGTAGTAATTAGATTCGTCAGTGGTAAAACTGAGGTAACCCATGATTTATGTTCCTGCGTCAGGAACAAATTTTAAAACAAATATAATAAACAGCGATTACCGTTTTGTGATTGTAAATAAAGTCATATATTTAAGACTTGAAGCCTCACTTACCATGTTCCTAAAAAACCATTACAAACCTTGAATCTCTCAGGAGTACTTCAGTCTGAATTATTAGAACTTTCCAGGGTAAGAACATTCCCCACTTACCTCAGGTTTAATTGTCCCGGGACCTACTTTCTGCTTTATGTACAACTTACATGGGGACACACTATTGACTCATTGATAAGCTTATAAAATATAATTTTGACAAAACAGGGCATATTATGATTATGTGATTTTAAAAAGGTCAATTCCTTTTAAAATTATAATAAAGCAATCGATAAACTGAACATCAAAATCTGTAAAGAGTAGTTTCTGTGCTCTTTCTAGTGCATGGCCTATTCCTAACTAAAAGAAGTAGGAGGAGTGTTATTTTCGATTAGAAGTTCGGGATTTCCTGCTTTTCTTCTGGTTATATTAGGAACCGGATAGGAGCAGATGTACGTGATAAACACAGCACAGCTTCAATCTGTTCTGTCCACATGGCATTTACAGCCTCTCCCTGTGCGCACGGGGTCCCCAGGTCACCTTGAGTCCAGGGTCTCTAGCATGTTCTCCATCACTTGCTCTCGAGGCTCTCTCCACTGAAACAGCCCCCCCCCCCCTTCCTTCTTGGGTTTGCTGGTCTACCTTCTCCTCACCCTCCGGCCTCACCTAGGATGATGCCCTCCCCAGGGACTGTGCACCTGCTGTCCTCGGGGCTCCCCCTGCATCTGTGCACAGTGGGTGCTACAGTCAGAATCAGGATGGATGGGTAAGCGTAGTAGCTGGAGTTAGGGTTTGGTCTGCACTACCAGGTGGTCTCAATTATCTGGCCCTGGGCACATACTGGGCACCCAATGTACACTGATGGGACATCTGGATAACTGAACCTATGGTTACATTCCCACTACGGACCTTTGGTTTGCTTCTTAAAAGTCAGCTGCCCCGTTTTGTGCCACAGTTCTCCAGACTTTATGAAACATCCCTTGCTCTGATTTGTTAGTTTTTCTGGGGCTTTCTTGGGTCCTTAATATTTGAGAGACTCTAAAGGGATCCATTAACCTGATTCTTAGAAAATGTCCATACCCAATATTTGCAGACTTTTTTTTTTTGCAAAATGAGGTTCTGCCCTTAATCATTATTTGTAGGTAACAGCGTAAGTCCTTGTATTACCATTTATTCACCTTCAAAGGATCACTGATATCGTTGAAATAAATAGAATTTAAAGCTTGAAATGAGAATACGATGGCAGTAAAGAATTGATAGGGAACACTGAAAGCCATAATCAGCACTTGGTGATACAATTACATAATAGCCTGAAATGTGGTTACAAAATTGTAATATTCAAAAGAGAATCCGTTAGTCAGTTGCAAGAGAGGTCCTTCCTGGTGATGTTGATGAAAACGGAGCTCTCTGCCATGGCCTGGGCCCACGCTTTCTGTTAAATGTTCGCTAAAATACTAAATGAAATGATAAGTCTGAAAAGTAGCTGTCTTCGTTATCTGTTGCTGCACCTCCCCAAACGGAGTGGCTTAAAAACAACCACGGGGGACTCTGTCCACCTTACCGCCTCGGGGGAGACCGAGTTCCCCTCACTCCCGGGAGGATCAGCCTCTTGGTGCTTCACCAGCTGCCACTGACTTTTGGGACCTGAATATGCATACCGTATTTCTAAGAGTATAGAGTAGACTTCAGTAAGCTTATTTGTATAGTAAGTTTGGCTTATATCACTGCATTTCAGTATTTTAATAAACTGCAAACTCTTTTCAGTGAAAGTAAATACTTTCATTAAAAATACAAAGGAACAATGACTACTGTATGACTTACATGTTTTGCGTTTCATCTGAGGCTCAGGGTTAGAGACACCTGGAGGAAGAAACCACAACAACAAAGCGAACTTGGCCTTCCGGGCTTTTCACACCAGGCACCACCTCAGATCATGTTTAGAAAGGTAGCCTGGTCAGTCTCTGTTGCAATTAAAATGCTGCATTTGGGACTCAAATGAAAGGCAAAGGTGAAATTGTAATAAATATTTTGAGAAGAGATCGTAGAGAAAGCACGTGGATTATGCTAAACAAGAAGAAAGGACCGTCCCGGAGAAGGAACCATCAGCGAGGGTCTCTTGAGAGATGAAAATAAATAATATCTATGGTTGGGTTTAGAGCCTAAAACATGAAGTGGGGACCTGGAAGTCTGAAATACATTCTTCAAGCTTCTAGAAGGCATGTGGTCAGTTATAGGAAATAAGCAGGCTGGCCCTTGATACTTACCAGTAATTGACGTTTGGTCAAATAGTAGTGAAGAAACTTGGTAGAGTATGTGAAAAACAAAGATCACTTTATCAAACTGCTATCCCCTAGATTTATAGGTTCAAGTGCTTTGCAAGACAGACAAAGAATGGAGACTAATCACCAAACCTGAAGCACAGGGTCCAACGTGGTCAGACAAGGATCGCAGTGTAGGACACGAGGGATTGCCGCCTCTTACCTGCTCCGTCCATTTTTCCACAGTGCATTTTCTAGGTCACACATGGAAGAAGGCCCATGTCTCTCTTCTGGGGACGGGGGTAGAGCCAGAGTTCTTTCATCTCCAAATAATCCCTCTTTCCAGTGCCTACCTCAAAACCTCACTGAGGGGTGCCTGGGGGGCTCAGGCGGTTGAGCGTCTGACTTCGGCTCAGGTCATGATCTCGGGTTCACCTCAAAACCTCACTGAGGGGTGCCTGGGGGGCTCAGGCGGTTGAGCGTCTGACTTCAGCTCAGGTCATGATCTCGGGTTCACAAGTTCGAGCCCCGCGTCAGGCTCTGCACTGACAGCTCAGAGTCTGGAGCCTGCTTCGGATTCTGTGTCTCCCTCTCTCTCTGCCTCTCCTTTGCTCGTTTTCTCTCTCCCCCAAATAAATAAGCATTAAAAAAAATTAAAAAAAAAAACTCACTGAAAGTTTACCTAATTGCTTCAATATACATTTGAAGGGGTTCAGAAGAAGCCTCCCCCAAATATGCCACTTTGGTATGTGGATTATTCTGAGCCAAAGACAATCATGGCCCAGCAGACTCAGGAAGAGCTTTTTATTCTCCTCTGTCTTAAATGCCTGAAAAAATATAGACAAGGGGGCCTGTACCAGAAAGACAGCTAAACCAGAGAGAGCTTTTTAGATCAGAGAGACTTCTGGCACAGCAAATATATATATACATATATATGTGCATGTGTGTGTGTGTGTGTGTGTGTGTATAATTTATATTTATGGATACATAGAAATGTTTACTTAACATGTGCTCTCTTCATCTTTCTGAGACTTGTCTTTGCCTCTCTGAGCTCCGCCCCTTTTCCTTAGCTCAGGACCACCCATAAGCCTCAACTGCCTGACTGCCTTTGAGCATCTTGTCCCTCTGGGGCATTCTTCTGTGAGTAATTGGATTTGTTTTTCTCCTGTTAATCTGTCTTGTGTCATTTCAGTTATTAGGTCAGCCGCAGAACCTACAAGGGAAGAAGAGAAAAAATTTCCACCTGACACATTTATAACCACGTATTATAAGTTTCCTTAGCACTGGTTTGAAGTCACAAATAGAATATTCAGAGGTAAGAACGCTGTTCTGTTTTCAAGTATTCGTTTAAACAACTAACATTTATTTGATGCTAAGTTTTATTTTTTCAAATACGAATTCTCATGAGCAATCAGGTAATGGATCATTCAGTCAGAGGAAGAGTTGATTCGTGAGTGGTTTGCAATATAACTAGATAGCCCTGAAGAGATACGAACTTGTATAGACAAATAACATTTCTCAAACACCTAGTATGCACCTAACATTGTGTTTGATGTCGAGGTTGCTAAATAAATAGGTATATAATCACTTTGTGAAGATTCCCAAGTCTCTTGTTAGAGAGGTGAGTAACAACATATCAAACAATTTAAACAATTTTACAAAATATAATTTTATACTATGTTGTTATGGCAGTTTAGAAACAGAAACTGAATGACAATTACTCTTTCTTTATATGACATGAATCTTGAGCATCAACAGAAAAAAGATATTACATATTATAACTGAAACCACACACATCACTAGTAATCTGCATGTTTCACTCTCAGGTACATCTCAGGTAACCAGCCAGCCGCAATGCAATACCACATTATTTTTTACTACTGTTCATACTTTGATGTTTTTCCAAGTCTAAAGCCTTTATTGGGTCCAAATCTAATATTCTAAGTCAGTACATTTGGAAATTTCTGCCCTAAGATCTCTGGGAAAGCACGCAATTCTCCTCATAACATAAAAATAAATGCTTCAGGGGCACCTGGGTGGCTCAGTCGATTAAGCATCCGACTTCAGCTCAGGTCTGATCTCACCGTTTGTGGGTTCGAGCCCCGTGTTGGGCTCTGTGCTGACAGCTCAGAGCCTGGAACCTGCTTCGGATTCTGTGGCTCCCTTTCTCTCTGACTATCCACCACTCACAATCTGTCTCTCCCTCTCTCTCAAAAGTAAACATTAAAAAAAAGTTTTTAAAAAAATGCTTCAAATGTCTAAAGCTTCCACATATGCATATATGTGGCCATGGTGACCACACTGTATAAGTACCGTATTAAGATGCTTTATTTGTCAGATTTCTGTAATGTTTACAGTAAACAAATTAAAAACAATTAGGGGAAAAGTAATGATTACATTACATAAAGTCCCAAGTCACAGGCAGAATTTGTCACCAAATGGAAATAATCAACATTGGAACGTCAAGATCAAACTCTGTATTTTTTTTTGCCAAAACTTTGAGACCTTATTTTTTTTCTTTTGCCTGTAAAACATCAATATGTCAAGGGATCAATGAAAGGAAAATTCTGTGGGAGGAAGAGTCAGCTCAAAAATATAAAGTTTAGGTGCACCTCGCCAGGAAAGTTCTCATGATCACCCAGGAAAGACTCTTCTCACACACCAAACACTTGCATCCAGGTAACCACAGCTCATGTCCCATAGATAAATTAAAACAAACATATAAACAAAACTTGAGGTCAGCAAAACTGACATCCCTTGATCAAAGGTCATTTATGTAGTTCGATGAGTCCTGTCTTCTCAAAGATTACTGCGAATCAGTCCCTAAGAACTTTCTAAAACCGCTAATGTCAAGATTTTACCTCCTCTGATTTAATGAAATATAAGAAGATAGGAAGAAGAGATGAAATGTTTTCATAGTACGCAGTCTCTCTGCATATTAAATATAATTTTATGATTTTTTGTTATAAGAATATACAAATAAAAGTTTTCAAGGTATATCATTGAATTATTGACTAAATGTGAGTTTTATGTGTATTCTTATTTAAAAAGAAAACATGAGAACTAAAGAAACGCAAAAGAAAAAGGGGGGCATTTTTATATGCCTACAAGTATGTTTAAAAGGAAACAAAAGGAAAATACTAGTGTTAAAGGTTGACAGCTGTATGGAACTGCCAGAACACTCAGATACTAATGATGTGAATGTGAATTGATTTGGCTACTTTCGAAAACCATTGACTCCTATCAACTATAGCTGAACGTACAGACTCTCCAGACCAGACATTTCTTCCACCTCGGGGTGTATCGGGTCCACAGACATGCACGCATGTGTTCAAAAGCAACAACAAACCTAACTGGAATATTTATAACAATCATATCTGTAATATCTCATAATGGGACGCTACCTAAATACTCATCAAGAGCATAAATAAATTGTATTATATTCATACCACAAAACACTATCTAGCCACGGAGAATCCTGAAGTCATAATTAGACACAAAGTATAAACCAATTTCACAAACAATGTTGAGCAAAAGAATTCAGACAACATGATTCCATTTGTAGAACTTCAAAAAAGACAATTGGTACAGCAGTAACAGAAGTCTTACGAGGGGTTATCTTTGCTGGGAGGCGGCTGGGGACAGGAAGGGAAGACGAGGGTGGCCTCTTACATGTAGAGCATTATCTGTCTCTTCTACGGGATCCACAGATTTTGAAAAATTTATTGAGAAATTATATAAATTTTGCCCATATCTGTTTTAATGTAATTTTTCTACAAAAAGCTGAACATTACGAGTCAGATTTTCAATGATATTTGTTAGAGGAATATCAGGTTTGAAATGTGTCACTTCAAATAAAACACATTTTTAGCCTGAATGTGAACAGCTAAGTCAGTCAATTGATTTGTATATTAATTGTAGATGCCATATCCAACCTCAATTTCTGTATTCGATCAATCAAGCCTACAGAGATTACCTTGAAGATGTGGTAAGTTTGTATAAGTTCTACAAAATGTTTTGCATAACTTTTCTCCAAAAGGCAAACCTGGAGGAGAAACCCACTCGGAGTGAGATTGTGCTCTGATATCAACCTTCACCTCTGGTCTCTGTTGCCAAGACCCCAACTCAAGAACATATCTACAAGAAGATGCACCAACAGAAACCTTGTGCCCCACATCAGGCATATGTATGCACATATTTTCAGTTTCTGTGTAAAGAATTTATCTGCATTGATAGAGATAAATTTCAACCTAAATTGGCTTTTCCTTGCCTTTAGTTCTTTTGCTATACCTTTTTGAAGAGTAATAAAAAGTTATTTTTCAAAATGCTAAAGGACTCAACAGTTTTATGCTTCTTTCATAAATTTAATCTATTAACTAGACAAGAATATTGCAATTCTGTGTTTATGATTGCAATTTTTAGTGTGTGTGCGTGTGTGTGTGTGTAAAATATGTGCATATAGTTTACTGGAGCTATAGCATCATATTTCAAAATAAAAATCCAACATTCCTTCGTATTAAACGTAAAACATCTCCAAAATTATGAATTCTCTGATGTATTTGACTTTACTTGACTAGTGTAGCTTTTTGTTACTGGGAGAGGCCAACCTGGTCCACCCTGGAGCCAGCAGAGCAGTGGACATGTCCTTCTCTCAGTCTTACCCCGTCTTCTGGAAGAATCTTAGCTTCACTTCTTTCCTTCCTTTCATAAACATTTTGTCCCACCAGGACATCTAAGATTGTCTTTACAGTGGATATTTTTTTGCTTTTTTGTTTGTTTGGTTGGTTGGTTGGTCAGTTGGTTGGTTTTGTTTGAAAACAGAACAGAGCTCTTCATTCTGCCCATATTTTCAGTCCAGAAAAATAAGCTCTTAATCAGGGAAGAGCAAACAGATCTGGTTCAACACATACAATGGCAGGGGTGTGGGGAATATAAGAAAGCTTATATCCATTGACATTTTAATAAGTTACATAGTAAAAGGTGGCTTTTACACACCTGGGGCATTCACAGTCATGAGCAACTTGTGATTCAGGATTAGTGTTCACTGGTAGACCATCAGGAAATGAGAACGTATGTTTCGATAAGTAAACATAATTCAAAATATATTCTCATTATCTTTAGATGCCTGGTGAGCTCTCTGAGGTCAGGTACCCAGAATGCCTTCTTCTGCATCACCCTCAGCATTTGGCAAGATATTCCTGATTTTTTTTTATTTACACACACACACACACACACACACACACACACACACCTTGGAAAATACTGAATGGCCACTCTCTAGGTACCACTCAGAGGGTTCAGCCTGAAGCAAGCTGATTAGCTATGGGATTTAAAAATTCATTTGTTATGCTATTATACAAATGCATCCTAATGTAGGGATTCACGGAAATAAATACTTATCAGAGTTTTGGCTTGAAGACTAATTTTGTTTTTTCTCTCTTCTGATTCATATTTTTAGAATAATAGGTAAGGTATTTTTTTTCTCATGTTATATTTATTCACATATTTTTGCCTTGCTTGGTTTTATGTATTAAAAGTAATTGAAACATTCAGGCTGACTAAACATAAGCAAGTTGAATCATGTTAATAATTAAACTTTTTACTTTGAGATAATTGTAGATTCACAAGCAGTTGTGAGAAATAATGCTGAGAGATCCCTTGTACCCTTTATGGTTTCCCCCAGTAACACCAGGAGAACAGTCACGTTTCGGGAAATTTCCATCTCCACAAGGATGTCGTGCGTTGTCCTTCCTCCCACTCCTGGCAACTACTAACCTGTTCTGCATTTCTATAATTTTGTCATTTCAAGACTGTTACAGAAACAGAATCAGGCTGTTCCATGCGTCAATGGTTTGTTCCCTGTTAAACTGCAGATTATTTATCCTTTTCTCCACTGGGCTGTTTCCAGTTTGGTGCTATTATGAATAAAGCTGTTATAACCATTTATGCGCAAGTCTTTGCGTAAACATTAATTTTCATGTCTCAGTGATAGAAGATCAAGAGTGCTGGATTGTATGGCAGTTCCACATTTACTTCTTTATTCTATTTTATGTTTTAAGTTTATTTATTTTGAGAGAGAGCGAGACAGAGACAGAGAGAGAGAGCAAGCAGGGGAGGGGCAGACAGAGAGGGAAAGAGAGAATTCCAGGCAGGTTCTGTGCTGTCAGCACAGAGCCCGACATGGGGGCTCAAACACACAAACCATGAGTTCATGACCTGAGCCAAAACCAAGAGTTGGTTGCTTAACCGACTGAGCCACCCAGGTGCCCCCACATTTACTTCTTTAAGGAAACTTCTCAACTGTTTTCTAGAGTGGTTGTAACATTTCATGTTCCCACCCCGGATGTAAGCTTGTGCTGGTCTCTTTGCGTCCTTACCAACATTTGGTGTTGTCACGGATTTTCAGCTCAGCCATCCTGAGAGGTGTGTAATGATATTTCACTGTGTTTAATCTGCATTTCTCTGATGGCTAACATTGTTGAACATCTTTTTATCGGCTGGTGTGCCGTCTGTATATCCTCTTTGGTGAAATATCTGATCATGTCTTTTGACCATAACTGAATAATTAGGTTTTTGCTACTGAGTGTTTGGAAATTTTATATATTCTAAGATATCAATTTTTCGTCGCATATGCTGTTTGCAAATTTTCCTCCCAGCTCTCTTCAGAATTTCATATTCTTAGCAGAAGCATTTGCAAAACACATTTACTTTGGATGGAGTCGAAACGGTCTTGTTTTCCTCACAGGGGTCCTCAATGTGACACGAAGCATGGGTTGCTGAGCTCTATAACCCGAAGACGTCATCTTGTATTTTTTCTAAAAGGCTTATATTGTTACATTTCACATTTAAGTTCTTGTTTCATTGTGAGTTAATTTTTGTACAAGGTGAGAGACTCAATGTCTGTCCCTCTGGTAATGCCACACGCTCTTGGTGACGGTAGCTATGTGAGAAGTCTTAACAACAAGCAGAATGATCACCCTTATTTTGTCTATTTCAGGATGTTTTTGGCTATCCTAGACCCTTTCTCATAAAATGCTTTACCTTTAAAAGTTTTAGTTCTAGTTCCTTTGCCTTTCTCCTTCTGTATCTGCAACATATCTCACTGGGATTTAGATAGGAATTGCATTAAACATGTATTAGTAAGGGAGAACTGAGATACTTACTATTTGAGAACTGTAATCTATAAACGCTTTTGTCTTTCCAAATTCTTAACATTTAAAATCTCTGATTTCTTTCCTGAGAGATTTTCAGCTTCCAGCAAACTGGTCCCACATATATTTTATAAAATTCCAACCTAAGTATTTTGTTTATTTTAATGATTGTAAATGGAATCATATTTTTTAAGTTTATTTATTTTGAGAGAGAGAAAGAGAAGAGAGAGAAAGCAGGGGAGGGACAGGGAGAGAGGGAGAGGGACAATCTCAAGCAGGCTCATCAGCACAGAACGTGATGTGGGGCTCGACCCCATGAACAATGAGATCATGACCTGAGCCAAAATCGAGTAAGTCGCTTAACCGACTGAGCCACCCAGGTGCCCCAATGTAATATTTTTAAGTTTGGTGCCCATATATTAATTGCTGGGATACAGAAATATAATAGACTTTTATATGTTTATTTTGTATTCTTGGCCCTGCTGAACTCATTTATTAGTTCTAGGAATTTTTTGTAGATTCCTTGGGACTTTCTATGGAGACAATCATGTTATCTCCTAATAGAAAGTTTTATTTCTTTCTGTTTCATGTGTATACCTTTTATTTCCTGCCAATCTCTAGTGCTAGGTTGCATAAAGGTACCGATGCTGTATAGCCTTACCGTACTCCAAATCTTAGGAGCAAGCATTATATCTTTCATCATTAAGTATAATGTTGACTGTATTTTTTTTAATGTTTATTTTTGAGAGAGAGAGAGAGAGAGAGAGAGAGAGAGAATCCGAAGCAGGCTCTAGGCTCCGAGCTGTCAGCACAGAGCCCAATGCAGGGCTCGAACTCATGAACAATGAGAACATGACCTGAGCCAAAGTCAGATGCTTAACTGACAGAGCCACTCAGGCACTCCTGTAGGGTTTTTTTTAGATGATCTTTACTAAGTTGAGAAAGATCCTCACTATTCCTATTTTTTCTGAGAGTTTAAATCACAATGAAAAGTTGTCACAATTTCTATAATGTCAGGTGAATTATACCTCAGTAAAAATAAATAATTAAATAATTTCTAAAAGAATTTTCACAATTGTATGCTCAGTTGGTACAATCATATGGCTTTTCTTCTTTAAGTATTTTGATATGGTAGATTACATTGATCAATTTTAGATCAATATAATTGATCTAACCTTGCATCACGGTCACAGTCCATGGTATATTTATGTTCATATGTTACAAAAGTATTTTTCCTAATGTGATCTTAAGGTTTTTTGTGTGTATAATCATGAGGATTACTGGTCTGTAATTTTTCATTTGTGTTTTTTTTTTTTTTTTTTTGTCTTTGTCTGGCTTTGATACCAGAGTAATACCAGCTTCAAAAAATGATTGGGAAATGTATCTTCGTCTTCTATCTTCTGGAAGAAATTGTATCGAATGGATGTTAGTTTTCTTTAAGTATTTCATAAGACTCACCAATGAAATTATTAGGTCCCAGAAATTTCTTTTGGATAAACCTCTAATTAGAAATTCAATTTTCTTTAGTTGTTATGCTATTCAGGTGAGAAATAACCTGTTACTTCTCCCTCACGTTTACGTCACAGGAGTCCTCTTTGGGGTCACCTATGGTGTCCCATGTCCAGCTGTGCCGTACAGAATTTCTACCTCACATCCTCATCAGCCCCGTGCAACGGTCCTGTGCACCAGAACTCATGTTACTTCTGGATGGAGGACTTTTACAATTCTCCTTGTTTTCTACCTCTCACCCATCAAGAGATCATATCTTTTTAGACTCATGATCACTTTTTCCCCTTCAGGATGTTATGTTCTTATAGCCCCTTCTTTTATCTTCTCTATACACCTTTTAAGACTTTTTGGACCTTAGACATTTTGCTGGGAAAAGCCCTCAAGACATGAAAGCAACCTATGTTTATTGCTCTCCCACTGCCTCCTGTCAGTTAATGCATTAGAGATAAGCACACACAATTAAGTGTGTGTGTGGGGGGGGGGGGCAGATGGGGAGTTAAATATTATTAATAAACATACATATTTTAAATACTCATTTTTTTCATCATCAGCCCATTAGAGTTTATGGATAATATGGAAAGAGAATGAAGGCAAAAATTATTTGATGCGAAAAAAAAAAATAAAACAGCTTCCTAATGTTTTATATTCAATTGTGCAGGCACCTTTTGGTAGCTTCTGCTCAATTTCCTGAGGACTGGGGTGAAGGGACTGGATGAGAGAGAGATAAAGGTATTTTCTTATTTTTAATTCCTATTATTCTAAATAATAAAAGCTTTTGTATTTTATGTATCATCAAAGCTCTCCAAATCCACAACATTCTAGCAGACTCAATTTCCTTACTTCTTCTGATAGTATATATGTTGGTGTTACGACATGGCAGCAGCTAAAGGAGGAGTAGAGATTGTTTGAGCTACCCTCATTTTGTGGAAGAGAACACTGAGCTCCAGAAGAGATAAACGACAAAAGTGAGCCAAGTACGAATCCTCCTGGTACACCTTTTCACACACTGACTCCTGTTTGAATCAAAGTGAAGTGTGTCAGAACAATATTAATTACATGTGACTTAGCCTTACAAGAATTCATTCTGAATCCTGGATGCATCGGAGCTGAAACAATGCAATTCTCAAATACTTTAACCTTCTGACAGAGTAGAATTCTATCCGTTTTCATCAGTTAAGTAAGACAAAAGTAAAAAAGTAGACTATTAAATACTTTGTTATCTTGGTTTAATATTATATTCCTAAAATTATGTCTCCTAACATTTTAACAAGATAAGAAACCAAAAGAAATATTATATCTTCCTACTTTATGTCTAAGTTATCAAACATGTTAGGCAACCACATTATAAATAAGCAAGTTTATAACTAGCTTCCCTTTAGACACATATGCAAATGATATGGTTGATAATCAAATCAGACTCCATCCTTTATTTCTTGTTGCATTGCAATTTAAACTGAAGCATAATTTTATTTTATATACCAACAAAATTGTCATTCTGGGAAATAGCCTCATAATATACACTAAGACCATATAAAATGAATTATTATTATACCTAAAGTGTGCACTGTGACGTGACTTAGTAGAGCACTAGTTTGCATGTCGTACTCTTGTCCCGCTTAACAATTACAGGAAAACAGAAATGACGGGTTCTAAAGAACAGTGTAGAATTAGAAGTAGAAATTACTGTACATCACAGTGCCATTTGACATAATGCACTTCAGCGTGCTGACACTAACCTTGATGAGGACTACACTAGAGATATCAAAAATATATGTTGTCATTTATTAACAGTCATGGACTCAAAGGTATTTATTTATCTTGCGTCTACATTTGCAGGCTACTTTTAAAAGGCTCTTATTTTAATTAACCGAATGTTGAAATCCAATTTGAAAAGAAATTTGAATGCTAAATTAAACCATTAATAAAATTCAACAGAGACAACATAATGAGGAAATGCAGAAAATTTGAGTGGTATTGAAATTTTGATTGCGAAGGACAAATTAGATTCAACCGGGAAGATGTATCGTCAGATGATACTGACATTCAGAAAATTATGCAAGATTTGGCCACTGGCTCCCCAGGTAGATAACATACCTTGTGTACGTCTATTCCCACAGGGTGAGCAGGATGTATGGTTCTATTGAAATCCTCAAACAATCATATAATTAGTGGTCTATATTTGCTGTATTGTCAGTGAAGAATCTAAATGTGTCTTTCGTTATTTTAGACCCTGTCAGTTAAATGTATCAAGGATCCTGATGTAAATAATATAAGACTTAGGTTGGGGTGAAATTTATTGACTAAATACATCCAAAAAATTGAATAAGTCAACACAAAGTCAGGGAGGAAACTGGACCAAAAATGCATTTGGATCTCAGTCACTGGTTCACCTAATTTGTTTTTCTCTATTTCTGTTAGTCTATTATTTCTTCACATTTTCTCCCTACATGATATAAATTTGGCAAATACCACCTTCCAAGTTTCCACTTTATACCTTAAACTTTTACTGACTTCAAATTTCTCAAGCCTTGGTAAAGTTTCTAGTTTTCCCAGCTTGAGTTTGGTTCCTATACATGACCAGGGTTTCATTGAATAATGGAAAAATGAAGAAGTTTTATTGTGGGCAAAACTGTTTGGAGTAGCACAAAGTTTTTGGAAGGGGCTGTTGTTCTCAGAAGAAGAAATAATAACCAACCAAATAATTCTTGCCTGGTGCACGTTCTTGGAGTTGCATATAAAATATACGCATACAGAGAAACTATGCTTAGATCTCCATTTAGGTTCACTAATTCACCCAAAATCAGTTAATGGTATGGTGCTTTCTGTGTGTTAGAAGCCATGCAAGGCACCTGGGATTCCACAGGAAAGAACGCTGACAGCTTCTTTGCCCTCAAATAATGCACATTTCAATGTGGAGACCACTAGACCGCAGGCTAACGAGCAAATTCAAAACCATGTGCTAAATAAACAAGAACTGAGATGAAGAGTGCTGGGGGTGGCTATATAACGCGGCCGGTGAAGAACGTTCCGAGCACCACCCTAGTCAGTGAAGAAGGGACACCAGCATGTACAAGAGTCTGGGTTGGGAAAGATGGCGATCTGTTCAAACAAACCCGTGGTCTATCCCTCGTGAAGTGTGCAGGAGTCTGGGTGAGGGTGGGAGAAATGGTCTGATCATGCAGGACCTCAAAGGCCTGGAGTCTGAAGCTTATTCTCAAAGCCATGCGAAGCTTGGGAGCAACATGATCTCATTTATAGTTTAAAAATATCACTCTTGTTGTTTTGTGGAGAATGACTGGGGGTGATGGATGAAAGAATTATTTGGTGGTACACTGCGTGTGGTAGTTGTGAGAAATTAATAACCTGGAATAACTCATTGTTTTGGGGATTGAGTAGCTAGATAGATGGTGCCCCCTGGCATTAAGACAGAGAAGACCTGTGTCTGCACAAACAGATGTTCCATGTTGAAATGGAGACTTTGTTGTAGTGCGTGATGGTAATGTGACAGACAGACAGAAATGGGGAAAAAACAAACAAAACCAGGGAGTAGATACTGGGTCTACAAGGTAAATCAGGGAAGGAGCTGCTTTTAGAAGGGCCTGTCATCTCTCACACTGATTCCATGACTTTGGTTTAGAATCACAGGGGTTGAAACTGTGATTTTTTTCAACATCTTGCCTAGCCAAAATTCCTACATGGAATGTTTTCCTACCAATGCTATCCATATAACATTGGAGATTAGAGGGTCTATTGGGTCCTAATGGGTCCAAATGGCAACAATGGCTGGAGCTGCTGCTGCTGCAAAAAAAAAAATTCTGTTCTATGCCTAACTTAAAACAAGTAAGTTACTTAAGTAAATTATTGCAACGCTTTTGTGGGAGGAATAGAAAATATCTACTAAATACACTTGTAAATATACTTGCCATGAATTCTCATGACCTTCCAAATAGGAATATGGGCTCTCTTTCAGTATGCTTTCGTGGTCTACGAAATGACTCAGGTTCGGTAACTGACCATGGACAGTGACTTCATGGGGGGCGATTTTACTTGGTCTCCTGAAAATCCACTGATAATTTGCTTCAGTATAGAGGTTAAACGATACTTTTGTTGACTGTCTATGTATCTTCCCTCTAAAAACAATGCAATCAGTCGTCTCCATGACTCTCTGAAAATGGGCCCTTCAAGTGCCACTCTGATGTTGCTTTTCAATTGCATCTATCGTGCCTGCCTGGCTTTTTAAGTGCCATCACATGACCTCTCAGGGAACCGAGTCCTTCACAGCACCACCCACTACAAGCCCTGTCTACAATGGGGAGCTGCCGCTCAAAGACAGTGATCTCCCCCAGCCTCCCCCATCACCAGCACATTCCTATCACTCTGGCAAATGGAGGGACTATCCTCCAGACTCCGCACAGAATGTTGTTGGCCAGTGGAGTTGATACCTTGATGTTGTATATTTACTTTATAGTCCCCAAGTCTCTAACCCTATGATTCTTTGCTTCACTTTTACATAGTGTTGGAATTTCTATTTCATTAAAATGAGTCATCACTTTCTCCAAGCTTAAAAGAGAAACCCTAACAGCATGGTAGCATCATCTACTGGGATTATCGTCAGGGTGTTAAGTGGTGCATCATTAGAGGGCTCTCCCGTATCAAAACCCCTCCTTATGTTCTCCCTGCTCTGTCAAACACCCTCAAGGTCCAGTCACAGCTCCTGAAAATACCTATTAACCAGATCCTGAAACATTTTGTTCATATTGCTCCTCCTCTGAAATCCCAGCTTCTGTTCAGTCAGGCCATGTTAGGTTTGAGTTTCATTACTGATCTAGTTGCCCACAAGGGACTTGAGGGTGAATCTTGGGCAGAAAATCTTTGCTTTGTTGGGTACCTTCATGATCTCCGAATAAGGAAGGAAGAAACTATCTTCCAACAGGGGTGATGTGCCACCTTCGTGGGCTCAGTTGGTTCAGAGGAATCTGCAAGTAGAAAGTTCCCAATTGTCCCTAAGCTGCTATCCCCATACCATTTTCTATTAGATTTTCTATTAGAGCCCTGTTATTTTTAGTAAAATCATAACACTAAATATTTGCTGAAAGAAAAAGCCTTTCTAAAGCAAAAAGATTACATGTATAAACTCATTTTAAAATATAAAGATGACTAATTTGCCAAATGTGTTTCATTTCAAAATAAAAGTAAAGAAAAAAATGAAATTACCCTACTAAAGAGTTTTTTTTCAGAATGACAATAATCTTTTCATCCTGCGCAGATTCTTACAACTCAGAAAACAATGACTTGCATATAATATATTCAAATATTCAAATTAAATCATATATAAAAATGATCTTGTATGGCTTTATAATAATGAAAATAGATACAGGAGGAATGTTTGTCTAATGTGTGGTTAATTTGTAACATTTTGGTGACATTAGGACAATTATTTTCATTCTCTGATACTTCGTTATTCATCTGAAAGTTGCCAATAAAAAGAACATGACTGCGGCACCTGGGTGGCTCAGTCAGTTAAGTGTCTAACTCTTGGTTTCAGCTCAGGTCATGATCTCATGGTTCTTGGGGTCAAGCCCCACATCAGGCTCTGCCCTGATGGCATGGACCCTGCTTGGGATTCTCTCTCTCCCTCTCTCTGCCCCTCCCCCACTCATGCTGTCTCTGTCTCAAATAAATAAACAATCTTAAAAAAAGAGGCACACAACTACATAATGGTTGACTGTGAATATTAGATATAATATATGTAAGGTTCTCAGTATATGGTACATGGTAGGAACTTATTTAAACAATTCAAAATAACAACTAAGTTTATGATAATTAGGAATGGCATTGTGTCTGTGTCTGAGAGAATTCTCAGAAAAATATCTTTATTACACTGGAGGAAAAAAAAAAAGACAAGCCTTTTATGTTACTGTCTTAAACCTCTATTCCTAGCAGGTCTAAAGTTGCCAAGATTTGTAATATATTCTGAGTAAAAAGAGTTGATGGCTTCAGACCTTAAGGCACTGAAAATTCAATTGCCATATTTTTTTGAATTCCATGATGAAAAATGTCTCTACAAAGAAAAATGGAGGTTAAAATATAGATTTAAAATGTTTTATTTATTTAACCAATTTATGAAATCCCTTGCATATTAATGAACCTTTCTTTCCTCTGCAATAACATAGGTGTTACATGTTGTTTTGATGATGCTTTTATTCTCCCCAAACATTGAGAATCCCTCTTTGTATTCTAACTTTAGAACTAATATATGAGAATACACAACACACACACACACACACACACACACACACACACACACATACACACACAAACACAAACACACACGTGCATTACATAATTTTATAATCAACATTTCTTAATAAAAATGTGATTATCCAAGTCAGTCATCCACCCACTGTATTTACTCATAGACACCATACATATTTGACAAGATACATATTTGATAAGATTAAGTAGGCTCAAACAAATGTGTTATAAAACGTGAAGGCAAAGCTACAAAAGAGAACTCTAAAGCTTGTTTTGGCAAAGGTGCCTTAACTAAATAAATATGTGACCCAGCAAGGCAAAATCTTGAAAGCCATACTGGTCCTGTTCACACAAAATTCAGTATATTTTAGGTTAGTTTATTCAAATGTACTATATACTCTTTGGACATCTACCATCTCATTAATTTCCACGTAGGGTAAGGAGAATTTATGCTACATATTATTTTCATATGGCATTTTGGTGATCACTGGTTTCTTGATGGATATTAATGTGCTTCTGACTACTACACGATTTTGAACAATAAATGAAATTAATATGGTATATTTTTAGTGCTCAGTAGCACACAAAAAATGCCGATGTAAATTTTAAAAACACCACACGTAACAGTGTCTATGTAGAAGAGAGAAATTCTGTCTCAGGTATTAAAACAAAACAACCTCAATACATCAAATTGTATTATACACATTCAAATTCTATCAGTTTAGTATTTTTGAATTAACAAACATATCAAGTAAAAAGGCCTCCTCTTATCACTTTAGAAAGAAAGTGAGTTTCCTAAAGTGTAAGACTGAAAATCAACTCAAGGCATATCAGGAAACAACCTTAAGGAACCTATAAAACCAATTAACTCAGCACTATTCTAAGTTAACTTTTAAACTTTTGTACATGAAACAAATTTTGTAGGTATGAGACACTGAGGACAAAATGCCCAGTTACCCACAATCTGCTAAGGAATAGTACTTAAAAATGATTTTGAAGGCCTAGAGATGCCTTGCCTAAATATATTACTATCTCTTCACCTCAGAAGTAATAGGTTTTGTTTTAATTATTGCCATGATTTTCAAAGTTCATAGACTTTATCTTTACAACAGTATTCTCTTTGGAGAACAAGTGAGCAGGAAGCTGAATTCCCAGATACTCCTCCCTATCCATCCCTCTAAAGTGTCGCCTATTACTAACCTCCTGCATTGTGTGACTCATTTATTACAGTTGACGAGTCAATATTGATATATTATTGTCAACTACAGTCCTCACCTCATTGGGGTTCACTCTTCGTCTAAGGGTTATGACAAATTTGTATGTCCTATAGCCAAGATTACAGTATCATACAGAATAGTTTCTCTTCTGTGAATATCACCTCTTCTCCAGCTACTCATTCTGTTTCCAACTTAACATCCCCACTCCCTCCAACGGGGACTCCCTGGTAACCAATGACTTTTTATTTTCTATGCTTTGTTCCACAATATATGTATTTGGAACCAGACAGTATGTAGGCTTTCCCAACTAGCTTCCTGGACTCAACACTATGTATTTACAATTCTTCCCATGTCCTTTAGTGAGCTCATTTCTTTTTATCATTGAATAATACTCTATTTTATAGACCTACCACACTTTGGTTACCTATTTCCCTATTGAAGGGCATCATGGTTAAGTCCAACTTTTGACAATTATGAATAAAACTTCTGTAAACATTTGTCTGCAGGTCTTTATATGTACATAAGTTTTCCACTTATTTGCATAACACAATTGCTGGGACATAATGGAAGAGTATGTTTACTTATGTAAGAAAATGTAAAATTGTCTTCCAAAGCAGCTGCTTCACTTTGCATTCCAACCAGCAGTGAATGAGTTTCCTTGTCCCACATATTCAGGAGCATTTGGTATTGTCAGTGTTCTGCATTTTAGCCATTCTGTTAAGTATGTAGTGGTATCTCACTGTGATCTGCAATTTCCCAATGACATATGATGTTGAGCATCTTTTCATACGTCTACTTGCCATCAGGGTGTCTCCTTTGGAGAGGTATCTGTTCAGATATTTTACCCACTATTTAATTGGATCTTTTGTCTTCCTATTGTTGAATTTTAAGTGTTATTTGTATCGATTTGATAAAAGTCCTTTATTAGAAATGTGTTTTGCAAAAATACTGTCCCAGTATGTGGCTAGTCTTTTCATTATCTGAACAGAGCAGGAGTTTTAATTTTAATGAAGTCCAACATACCAACTTCTCTTTCATGGATCACGCCTCTGGTGTTGTATCTAAAACTCATTGCCAAACTAAGGTCACCTAGATTTTCTCCTATGTTATCTTCTCGGAGTTTCACAGTTTTGCATTTTACATTTAGGTCTATAATCCATTATGACTTAAGCTCTGTGCAAGAAGCAAGATGTGTGTCTGGATTCTTTTTTTTTTTTGCATGTGCATGTCTTGCTGTTCTAGCACCATTTTTTGGAAAGGACCACTCTGTCTCCACTGAGTTGTCTTTGTTCCTTTGTCAAAGGTAAGCATACTATATTTGTGTGTGGTCTGTTTCTGGCTGTCTGTTCTGTTCCAATGATCTGTATGTCTACTCTTTCTCCAATACCATGCTGTCTTTATTGCACACCTGTATGATAAGTCTTAAAGTTGAGTAGTGTCAGAACCCCAACACTGTTCTTCAATACCGTGTTGGCTATTTTGGATCTTTTACCTTTACACATAAAATTTAGAATCAATATGTAACTATCCACAAAGCAACTTGCTAGGATTTTGAGTGAAATTGCACTGAACTGATCAAGTTCAGAACTGACATCTTAATAATATTGAGTCTCGGGGCGCCTGGGTGGCTCAGTCAGTTAAGCGTCCGACTTCAGCTCAGGTCACGATCTCGCGGTCCGCGAGTTCGAGCCCCGCGTCGGGCTCTGGGCTGATGGCTCAGAGCCTGGAGCCTGCTTCGGATTCTGTGTCTCCCTCTCTCTCTGCCCCTCCCCCGTTCATGCTGTGTCTCTCTCTGTCTCAAAAATAAATAAACGTTAAAAAAATTTAAAAAAAATAATAATATTGAGTCTCCATGAACATGAGCATTAAATATGCCTCCATTTATTTAATTCTTCTTTGTTTTTGTCCATTAGAGTATTATAATTTTCCTCATACAGCTATTGCACATATTTTGTAAGATTTATACCTTATTGGTTCATGTTGGGGGGCATTAATGTAAATGGTATTGTGCTTTTGATTTCAAATTCCATCTGTTCACTCCTGGTATATAGGAGGCAACTTACTTTTATATATTAAACCTATATCTTACAAACTTAATATAATTAGTTATTAATTCCAAGAATTTTTTCTTCTTTGCAATTTTCTTCACAGATGATCATCTCATCTGAAAACAAAGACAATCTTATTCCTTCTTTCCTGATCTATATAATGTTTATTTACTTTTTCTTGTCTTACTGCATTAGCTAGGACTTCCAGTACCATATTGAATAGGAGTGGTAAGAGGGAATGCCCTTGCCTTGTTCTTGATTACAGGAAAAAGTTTCTAGTTTCTCACAGTTAATAATGTTTGCTGTAGATTTTTGTAAATGTTTCTACCATGTTAAGGACATTATGTTTTTTTCTCAACTTTGTTGAGAACTTTTATCATTAAGAGGTCTTGGATTTTGTCAAATGCTTATCCTGCATTTACTGATATGATCAGATGTTTATCTTTTTGATGTGATGGACTACTTTAATTTGTTTTTGAATGTTGAACCAGCCTTGCACACTTGTCATTATGAATAAATTAGACAGTGTTCCCTGTGCTTCTATTTTCTAAAATATATTGTAGGGGTAAATGGGTGGTTCAGTAGGTTAATGATCCAACTCTTGATTTCAGCTCAGGTCATGATCTCACAGTTCATAAGATCAAGCCCTGTGTCAGGCTCCATGCTGTTAGCAGATTGTCTCTCTCTCCCTCTCCCTCTCTTTCTGCCCCTCCCCTGCTTGTACTCTCTCTCTCTCCCTCTCTCTCTCTCTCTCTCTATTAAATAAATAAACATTTTAAAAAATAAAATATAGTGTAGTACCATTTCTTATTTAATTTCTGCCCACTGGATCTGTTCATTTCTGATAGAGGAGTGTTAAGGTTTCGAAATATAATAATGTATTTGTCTATTACCTTTTGCAGTTCTGTCAGTTTTTGTTTCATGTACTTTGATACTCTACTGTGTCAACCTTAAAAGTAAAACAGCCCATTATTTTACCAGAAAATGGATTTATTCATGGATAGCAGAGGAACTGCAATTTAGGACACACAAGTTATAGTAAAGCCATAGACAGTCAGCAAATCAAAGGAGGGGATCCTTACTTTCTAGAGAAAAGAAGAAAGTGGGGAGCAGGGAACCTGGCCTGGATGGAAGTCCACTGGAGGGAAGCAAGAGTCCATGGTGGCTTTTCCCATTGCCTAGCTTGTTGCTGGGCAAGGACCAAACCTTCCTTCTTCCTCTTGCTGCGAACGTAACTGAGGATAAGTGGTCTGTGGGAGAGCTCCCCTGCTGACCCCCCCAGCTCCATTTGTAAAGAGGTTTCCTTTATCCAATCTCATACCTTTCAGGGGCATACACATTAAGAATTGTTAAGTGTTCATGATGTATTAATCACTTTATCATGTAATAACTGTCTTCATCCCTGAGAACTTCCCTCACTCTGAAGTCTGCTATGTCAGAGGTTAATATAGCTACTCCTCATTTCTTCTGATTGGTGCTAGCATGGTATAGCCTTCTTCTTCATCCCTCTACTTTTATCCTCTTTGTATCTTTATATTTAAAGTGGGCTTCTTGTAGACAACTAGTAATTGTGTCTTGTGGGTTTTTTTTTTTATTCACTCTGACAGTCTCTGACTTCAAGTTGGTATGTTTAGTCCATTTGTATTTCATTTGATTATTTATATGGAATGATATTGACCATATTTATAACTTTCCTATTTGTTGTTCTCATTATTTGCTTTTTTTTCCTATTCACTTTTTATGCCTTTTATCATTTTAATTGGGCATTTAATGGAACCTCAATTTCTTCCTTCTATTAGCATTTACTTATATTTCTGCTAATTTTTTAGGGGTTGCCCCTAAGTTTGCAAAATATATTTACCACTGACCTTGTTCCACTTTCAACAGCACTCCACCATTTCATGGGTATTTCAAGTAACTTGAATTTATTCCCAATTCCTCTCTCCCGTCCTCATTTATGTCATTCATTTATTGTATCTGTAAGTTGTATTCACCCAACACATTGTTGCTATTAATAATCAAACATATTCTGTTAAGCATATTCTGTTAAATTAAGAATAAGAAAAATAAAGGACTTTACTGCTTTCATTTATCCCTAGAAAAATGCTCTTCCTTTATGTAGATAACCGTCTCCCCCATATTATTTTACTTCTCCCTGAAAAATTTCTTTTAGCACTCTTTCACGTTAGTTCTGAAGGCAACAAATTCCTGAAATTTTTGTTTGTCTGAGAAAGTTTATTTCCTCTTCACTTTCGTAGGTTAATTTCACTGGATACAGAATTCTGGGTTGTTGTGTTTTTTTTTTTCTTTCAATATTTATATATTTCAATCTACTGCAGCTGTTTTGCTTGAATTTCTGACTTCCCACTCTTGTGGCAGGTACTGGCCTTGGGTTTGAAAAAGTAGAACTTAAACATAACAAGGAAAAGATAACCTTATACTTCCTAAGTGACAAATACCAGCTATTCCCAAATCCCATTCCTGAATCTGTGGCTGCCATCATCTCTTTCTCTTGGAAAGTTTTCAGAACACAGCATTGGTGTATTTTCCTGAAGTTCAAGGCACCACACCCAATTCAAGTTCTTCTTATAAAGCAAACAGTTATTATTATTTTTTTTTTTTTTGAGATTCATCTTATTTGGTACAATTTGCTACTTTCTCCAGTCAGATTGCACACAATCCTACACATACACACAGAAACACTCCAGTGATCAGTTGACCATTCCCAGTATCCTTTCCCTCAACTGAAGCATTGCAATATAAGGCATCCGTACCAAATGGTTTCCAGTTTAAGTTAATCCAGTATTGAATTAGAAAACAGAATTAGCTTAGAAAACTTCTGATAATGTTTGTTTCTATAACATATGAACTCTCATTCTACTGTTTATGTAGGTTGAAATCTGAAGAGATTAAAACACTCTTCTTTCTCTTCTTGAGTTATGATTTGATATTTTTTTTATTTCTAATTAATATAATTAGGGACTATGACTTGGGGTGTATAACTAAGGAGACTTTCTAAGACTTAACCTCCAAGTTGAACTCACTACTTACTCACTCTCAAAGGGACCTAGGACAGGGTCCAGTCACCTCATATAGGATTTTGAAGACACAGTCATTTAAAAAAAGAGAAAAGGAAGTTGATTCACACATTCTCATACTTTCTTCCCAAATCTATAATGAGATACATCAGTACATGAAGGATGTAAAGGGTATCTCACATTCTTATTTCCCTCTAGAAGCAGAGAGAAGTTTTCATCTGTCATGGAGATTTGAAGTAAACTTTGTCACTTAACAGGAAGTGTATGACAGCTACTGGTATCTGGGCTGTGATTACTCTGTCAACTTCTCTTCAAGCTTAACGGGAGTATTTAAAGTGTTGCAGCTCTCTGCAGTATGCAGTAGTAATGAGTCCATACCTCCAGGGAAATTTGAAGAGCAGCTAATATTATTATGAATATTCCTAACATTTGGGAGGAACTTTTTTTTTTTTAATGTTTTTATTTTTGACAGAGAGAGAGAGACAGAGCATGAGCGGGGGAGGGGCAGAGAGAGAGGGAGACACAGAATCCGAAGCAGGCTCCAGGCTCTGAACTGACAGCACAGAGCCCAATGCGGGACTTGAACTCATGGACCGCGAGATCATGACCTGAGCTGAAGTCCGACTCTCAACCGACTGAGCCACCCGGGCGACCCTGGGAGGAACTTTTGATGTTCGGCATGATTCGCTAATTTTCCTCTGTGCGGTTTATTTTAGGGATCAATGCAAACACTTCGTCTTCTAGAATATTCCAGAAAAAAATTAAATACCAGAAAAATAATTTATGTACTCGACTGAAAATAGAACCAAATAATAATTAACAAAAAGTGCCATGAGGTTTTCTTGTATGGAAACTGTTACTTTCCAAGATGTTCTCAATAAAACAGTAAGTTTACCTTGGATTAATTAAAACCATGTTTTAAATGAATATATGATGGGATGGGGAAATTGTTGTGATGTAATGTTATTTTTTTAATGTCTATTTTGTCAATATTAAGCCAACTCATGAAAACACGCATTCACATGCTCATTACATTCTTTTTAAGGAGAAGGAAATATCTTCAGAAAAATTATCTGCTTCATGGTGAAATATAGGTAAATTTTAGTTTTCTGTCATATCTCTCTAGATTCTCCAATTTTTCTCCATGTTTCTGACTTAACTGGGGGAATCTAAGGGGACCCTCTACAATTAGAGTGCTTCTCCTAAAGGCACAAGGACACTAATTTTGTTTCAAGATAAAATTTCCATGCTTCCCAGGTAAGCAATTATAGAAGAAAACTTTAGTTATTTAAGGGAGAGCTTTAATTTTATTCTAATTTTTTTTTTTATTCAAGTTCAAAGAAAATATTCCCTTCACCATAGCTGGAGATGAAGTATAATATTTTCGGCATAATTATGAACTCATCTGTCACAACAAAAGCCGTATGAGGAGAAGTTAAGAGTGCCGTTCAGTGGGCAGAAAGATCAGGTCAGAACCCTGTTATTGTAGGCTCCGGGTACATGGCTTTGGGCAAATTGCTAACCCCACATAGTGTTGGTGAACATTAACTGAGCCAGTGTATTCAGACCAAATTTTTAGTCTCATTGTAATCACATTAAAGAAAATTGAGCTTAACTGAGAAATAGTGAAGAATTTCTTTAATAATATCAGTGTCCACTATGTAACATTTGCTCATTTATGTAAAAACATTACTTCTCCGAAGGAGTATACATTTTATAATATTGTTTTCCAGGTAGCTTGTTTTATTCTGATATACTAAAATGTTACTTCCCAAATTTAGAGGCTTCCCAGTAAACGCTTAAAGAGAAAGTTGTTTGCAGTATAGATTTTCATTTCTCCATTATCTCATTGTGCAAATGTTATAATTGGCTGACTACCAACTTTTCAGGTTGAATGCATCAATACTCTACTGTAAGTATTGTCTGTAAAACTTTGGATTTTCACACTATACGTATATTATACTCCAACATTTTAGGAATGCCTTTGCAAAACAAAATGTAGAAAAAAGTTCATGCTGCTGCAAATGTTTAATTTTTTTTCAAACACAGGCCTTACTTATATATTTTGATAAATCCAAGTATATAATTGACTTAAGGGGCACCTGGGTGGCTCAGTCGGTTAAGTGTCCAACTCTTGATTTTGGCTCATGTCATGATCTCAAGGTTCGTGAGACTGAGCTCCATGTCGGGCTCTACACTGACAGCAGGGAGCCTGATTAAGATCCTCTCTCTGCCCCTCCACTGCTCATGCTTTTTCTACCCCCCCACCCTCACCCTCAAAACAAATGAATAAATTTTAAAACTACATGTTATAAGTGACTTAAACACATAAAGTATATATCTGAATGTCAGAGAAGTAAACAAATTTTAAGAACCTTATTTAGAAATCAACTAAAGTATACAATGTTTTGAAGATCCAGGGATAGGAAAAAAATGCTATGCTTTTTTTAGTCTTAATTCTAGTCTAGTTAACATACAGTGTAATATTAGTTTCACGTGTACGATATAGCAATTCATCCCTTCCATACAATACCAAGTGCTCATCACTAGTCCCCTCCTTAATCCCCATAACCTATTCCCCCTCTGCACCTCCCCTCTGGGGGCCATCAGTGTGTTCTCTATAGTTAAGAGTCTATCTCTTGGTTTGTCTCTTTCTTTCTCTCTCTTTTGTCCTCTTTGCTCATTTGTTTTATTTTGTAAATTCAACATATGAGTGAAGTCATGTGGCATTTGTCTTTCTCTGACTTACTTTGCTTAGCATAATACTCTTCAGCTCCATCTATGTTGATGCAAATGGAAAGACCTCATTCTTTTTCATGGCTGAGTAATATTCCATGTCTATATTTACCATGTTTTCTGTATCCATTCATCAGTTGATGGATGCTTCTATCACTTCCTTATTTTGGCTATTCTAAATAAAGCTGCAATAAATATAGGGGTGCATGCATTTTTTCAAATTTGCATTTTCATATTCTTTGGGTAAATGCCAAGTTGTGGGATTGCTGGATCATAGGGTAGTTCTATTTTTAACTTTTTGAGGAACCTCCATACTGTTTTCCAAGTGGCTGTATCAGTTTGTGTTCCCACCAACAGTGCAAGAGGGTTCCTTTTTCTCTGCATCCTTGTTACCACTTGTTTCTTGTGTTTTTGATTTTAGCCATTCTGGCAGGTGTGAGCTGATATCTCCTTGCAGTTTTGACTTGCATTTCCCTGATGCTGAGGGATGTTGAGCATTTTTCAACATGTCTGTTGGCCATCTGGATGTCTCCTTTGAAGAAATGTCTTCTGCCCATTTTTAATTATATTATTTGGGGGTTTTTTTTGGTGTTGAGTTTTATGAGTTCTTTATATATTTTGGATATTAATTCTTTATCAGATATGTCATCTGCAAATATCTTCTCCCATTCAGTAAGTTCTCTTTTAGTTTTGTTTGTTGCTTCCTTTGTTATGCAGAAGGTTTTATTGTGACCTGGTCCCAATAGTTTATTTTTGCTTTTGTTTCCCTTGACTCAGTAGACCTGTCTACAAAAACGTTCCTATGACTGATGTCATAGAAATTACTGCCTTTGTCCTCTTCTAGGATTTTTATGGTTTCAGATAAGGTTTAAAGAACATGGATGCTAGTAAAGTTTTATCCTGCTGTATTAAAAAATTATTCAGGCTAAATTTACCATCCCGTTGCCATGACAATGTGCATTTTACCTAATGGAAAGATTTGGAAAAGGAAAAAGAAAAAAAAAAACCTAAGTTCTAGATAATGTGTTGCTCTATAATATGTGGCTGATACTTTACACTGTTTTAATCAATTTTAAGTTAAATATTACTTACTCACATCATAGCTGACTAACTCACAGAAAAGCAGGATTGATTCTAAGTTCTCCACAGCATTAAAATTATTTCTTAGTTTTATATACTATATGAAAATGTTTATTTTTCTAATGAAATCACTAAATATTTCCAGAAGTCAGTTTCTCCTAATTAAACACTTAAGTTAGTTAGAACTGTCCTACAAACATGTAGAGATGTAGAGAAAAAATAAATTTTGTTATTAATACCTCTTTAGATCACAACTGAAATTGAGTATTTATGAAACTCGTTTTGTAAAAGACAAATTTCTTTTACAACATCTTACTTTACTACAAAGAAGGACATCATTTAGGCTTAAGTCTTCTTGTTAATGTAACATCTCTATATTTAATTAAATAATGAAAATATTCAATTGCTCATTTTCTTTTCTGTTGGAGTCACTGTGCCACAAAACTGCTTTTTATTTTTGCTTAATTATTTTTATTTTTCCCACGAAAATGGGTGAAATTTGGCTCTGCTTGACTTTTTTTTATTTCTCCCTTTGAATGAGTGTGAGGTGTATTTTCACAGATGGCTGGTGTGGCCTGTGGAAGGCAGGCATAGGCTTATCATCATTTAAATGATTTCCAGGTCATGTCTTTTTTTTTTTTTTTTTTTTTTTTTTTTTTTTTTTTAATTTTTTTTTAATGTTTTATTTATTTTTGAGACAGAGAGAGACAGAGCATGAACGGGGGAGGGGCAGAGAGAGAGGGAAACACAGAATCGGAAGCAGGCTCCAGGCTCTGAGCCATCGGCCCAGAGCCCGACGCGGGGCTCGAACTCACGGACCGCGAGATCGTGACCTGAGCTGAAGTCGGCCGCCCAACCGACTGAGCCACCCAGGCGCCCCCAGGTCATGTCTTATTAGCGACAGGAGTGAACGGTACTCAGTACGTTATAAAGCCTGCATTCCTTAACCATTTTCATTAACTTCCTGATACAGTCCGAATGACTGACGAGAGGAGGAAGGGAAAAACCAACAACCCCCACCGCCCCCTTCCTCCCAAATTGGTGTTTCAGAAAGAACCTCACTCAGGGATCATGTGCTTCTCATCTCCAGTGTGGAGAACTCAAATGTATAAATATTTCAGATGGGGCTCCACTCTGGGAATAAATCCATGCTTGTTAACTCATAGTAGGAAGATTTAACACATAGAAAACAAGTTTCCACTTTACAACGGAATTGTGCAAAGTTGAAGCATTCGTCTAGATTTTAACCACTGGGGACAAGATTCAGTAAAACTTGGAGTCTGACTTTTGCAGCTAAAAATTGATCAGCAGAAAGAACTCCTTGGAGCTAATGTGTTAGAAAATGAGATTTTAACCAAAGTGGTTCTGATCCTCAAAACACAAGATAATCCTCCGTTAGGCCACATTTTCTCTCTTCAAAACAAGAGTAAGAGGTGTTAGGTTATAGGTCCAGCTGCTGCCAAGACAGTTGGGCATTCCAGACTTTCCTGGGGCCCTGAGACGTCACCGGACCCACTGGGAAGAAAGCTTTCAAACGGAAGAGGATAATCATGTCCGGTAGAGAGAATCTCTCCTTTAAAGAACGCCGGCTGGACAGTGTTACAGACCTCTCTTCAATTTCCGAGACCTATTCTTCCAGATTCCTCAACACTCACTTCACTATTACATCTTGTCCGTATATTTTACTCCCTAAAAGTATATGCTTTGTTTTCATTAGGGATACCTGACTTTGTGTTTTGGTGGGGGACCCACTCGTGTCTCATTGCCAGCCCTCTGCACACACTCCTGCCTTCTCAGATGGGCAGTCCTGTCCCTGAAATGCACCTCAGGGGCCTCGGGCTTCAGCATCTCTAGGGACGGGTTCCAGGGCCAGCCCCCGGCCCCCGCGCAGCAGCCCAAACCAAGGTCTCCACACAATTTTACTCCAAAAGCTCATCGCCCTCCTCCTGTCCTGCCGGAGGTTCAGAAGTGCTTTGCGAGTGCCCCACGGACAGCCTCACCCAGCACGTTGCCAGAACCTCCCATGCAAGCTTCCCAAACCCAATTTCTCTTCTGCCCTCACCGGTCGCCCCCAGCTTTCCACTTCCTTTCCAGGTGCAACCTCATCGCGCCATGGAAGAGCTATCCAAGGTCATCCCAGCTCTTCCTTTCATCTCTTGTTTTCAACTGGGTGTTTCCTGTTTCTGCACTTCTACTCTTTTCACTCTCCTTTTTAATCAAGATGTAATCACCATGTTTCAGAATCTCATTTGCATTCTGGAATGCCAGAGTGCGGTCCAGGCACTGGATCCCCCTGGATGGAAGTGCTCCTGCAGCCGAACCAGAGGCCCGCGGGGAGCGCCCGGGCAAGGCCGCTCCCGCACTGGTGATGCCCAATTGTGACGCTCTGTGCAACATTTCCAGGTGTTTGCACTCTACCCCTCCACACTAGGGAGCTGAGTTCCCCCCCCTAAACTTACGTGGCATCATCATCTTCAAACAGTGAATGACGGTCAGTCCAGACTATTTTCAGTGTTTGAAAGGTCCACTCCACAGTTACTGGCCTCTGTGACTGCTGACAGTTTGCTTCCCTCTCATCATCTCCATTTCACCACACCACGAAGAAACCCCTAATGTCCTCAAAGATCCAGCTCAAGGGATTTATTTTCTCCTGAAATTGTTTTTCTTTAAAGCGATCTCTCTTCTGAAATCCCCATGGATTCTCCATCTCTCTTATGCATTTATTACGTTCTATTGGATGCATTAACATCATCTTCCCTAATTCTGTCCCCTTCCTAATCATTCATGACCTGAGCAACTTCCCATGTCTTCTAGATACTGCCATATGCCTTCTATAAAGCTTTGAATGTTCAATACACGATTGTTGAATAAGTAAAATCATTATGCTAGCAAAACATCGATATTTGTAAGATGGTAATATTCTTTATGTAGTCTATCTTTAAGGCTTTATCCCTAACATATTTTTCGTATTAACATTTTTTTTTATGTCTCAACTGTTTCAGTCCTTCACTTTTCCTGGTCCTCCAATAATCAAATGAAGAGTTCTCTGGCTACACACTGTGCCGTGAGTTTACCCCCCAACGACTTCAGCGATTTCTGACAACCTACCGCAATGTGAAAAACATACCCATTTTGGTCTGTAGTTCAAAATACTCTTAATAGGATGTTTTATTATAGAAATAGAGGAAAAAGCATGTCTAGGAAATGTGACAAAACAGACAAACAATGAATATTTGATGGATACTTGAAAACAAGCTTCTTTATGATTCAGAGGAAACTTAGACTGTCTGGGTGTAATTATGTCATCGGGAAGGTCCCTTTCTTGACATTTGCTCATCACTCTGTGTTACATCACAATTGTGACTTGACCAACACACATTTACTGTTCATCCAAAAAGTGTACAATTAATGTTGACAGCTTAGAATAGCCTCCCTTCTAGTTTGCACAGTAAACTCAGTAAAATATGCACCGTTCTCTCCACACAAATGGCCTCTGTAAACTCAAAACAGCAATCTCCCATTTTAATGACAGCTGGGATGTCAAAATAATAAGCATTTAATATAAATTTTGAAGCTGCTGCCGGAACCCTATGACGAAGGATTACTACGACAGAATAACTGTTTGTAAAACTCAGGTAACAAGCACAATAGCATGGTGATCCAGCAAAGGAACGAAGAAAATTTTCAATTCTTTCCTTGAAAAAAGCGGGAAGGTAGGTAACTCTTGTGAAAAAACTATTTTCTGAACAATAAATCCAAGATTGCTAGTGATAATGATGGCTAAAAAATAAATAATTTAGTATTAAACTTGAAGCGTTAGATGTTAAAGGTGGGGGGGGGGGGAAGAGAGGAGAGTAATACATAATTTATGACCATAACCATGTATCACATAGAAACTTTGTGTGGAAGACAAAATTGTAGCACAGAAAGAGCTAGTTTAAAATCTTTGTGGCCATTTTTAAACCAAAACCTCAAATAAGTAACACTAATTTATCTTTGTTTTTCCTAATGCAGAAGGGGTCAAACATCCACATTGCCCTTTTCATAGGAATATAGTCGCTTCCAACCAGAAAGCATGGAGATTGTGTTCAGGTTTATATGAATGTGAGATATTAGCCTTTGGTTCTCAGGTAAATAATACACTTATATGAACTCACTGCTGTACAGCAGCAATTTCAGGAAGAAATATCAAGAACTGTAAAGTTTATAAAGATTTTTTTTTACTTATATTCTTTCAAGTAATCAGAAAAAAATTTAGTATAGCATTTTATTTTCCTAATAATTTACATTCATTGCAAATCTTCTGAGTATTTGTGGTATTGTTATATATCATTTGTGTCCAAAATTATCATTTCCACTGGTGTAAAAGCTAACCATACAATATGCAAAACAAATCTAAAAGTTCTATATTTATGTGAGTAAACAAACATTATTCTCCCCCTTTCATTTAAAGTGTAGAGATTGACTGAGTACTGTCTTCATTAAAAAAAAAAAAAAAAATCAGAGTTTTCTGCTTCTGTCCATAGCAGAGTAACCGATAATGGACTAGGGTTTCGGCCACAGAGAAGTGTGAAACTGGGTGGGGTGTTTTCAGACACTGGACAGCAGCCTTGCAGGACAAGTCATTCAGACAAGGGAAAGTCCCCAGGGGAGCCCCAGGATAATGCAAACTTCCTGACTGTAGGTTCTTGTTGACTTCATCTAAAGGAAATGGCCCCAGACAGCACACTGATCTTGCTGGGCTCAAGAATAAAAAGCTGAAGTTCTGGGACGACTGTTGGTTTTGGTGCAGGTAATGATCTCACAGTTTGTGAATTCGAGCCCTGTGTTGGGCTCTGTACTCACAGTGTGGAGCCTGCTTGGGTTTCTCTCTTTCTCTCTGCCCCTCTCCTTACTCATACACATGCTCGGTCTGTCTGTCTCTCTCCCTCTCTCTCTCTCTCTCTCTCTCTCTGAAAATAAATAAATAAACTTAAAAAAAAACCTACAATAGCAACAACCAAACAAAACAAAACAAAACAAAACAACAACAACTTGGAGTTCTGAGTTGCTGACATAGCTGAGATTTCAGGCAGGGTACCCCAAAACAGCAGCCGTTCACAGAACGCACTGCAGAAATCTGCTTGAGGCCCCTTAATCACCATCCAAATTACAGTCGTCCTTGCACAAATCAGGACGACACAAGCAGGCAGGGAATGGTTTCCACAGTGTTGCTGATGGAACAGAGAATTGGAGAACTGGATGTTATAAAAAGCATAGAGTCAGGGGCCCTGCCCAACCTTAGTGGGGAAATCAAAACAAAATGAAACAGAAAACTTAGCATGTGTAGACTGAAAATCTGACCAATAACCAGGAGAAAAATCATCAATGGTATCAACAGATACATTGAAATTAGCAAAAGCATGCTTGAAAACAGCTGTTATTTACTTTGTATGAACAAAGATTTAAAATCAACAAAAATATAATGAAGAAGGAGACAGGGGATTATAATAAAGAACAGGAAGCAAACAGCTGAGCCCCATGTTTCATGAATGGAAGAGTTCAACGGGTGGGGCTAAGAACGGACTGGTATATAGTAGATGAAACCCATTAAACTATCCAAATTGAACTGCAGAGGAAAACAGTTTGAGCAAAAATGAACAGAGGTCCAGTGTCTTGTGGGACGATATCAAGTAGCCTAATGTCCACGTAACAGAAGCCCTGGAAGACAGGCAGATGGCATAAAGTAAGAAAGGAAACAGAGCGGGAAGGGCTTCTGCCCCTGGCCCCAGATTCGGCTGAACGGTGCCAAAAGGACTGAGCACAACATAAGAGGCACGAGGCAGCTGCCCTCAGCACCGCAGGAAAGACGAGGCAAGACTGTGATGCAAGCAAAGGGACACTTACGATGTCACCCCCAGCTCCAACTTCATGTTTGTAAGAAACCCACTTTCAATATAAAGACACATCTAGATTAAAGAAAGGGCATTGAGGAAGATACGCTGGTCAAAAAAAAAAAAAAAAATGCATGTGCTTCTGATTGTAACTTGGACTGAGATCCACTGGATCTTCCTTGCAGCGTCTCATGGCTGGTGCTACTCGTTCCGCAGCCTCCTTCACACAGCCAACTGCTACCTGATGATCCGAGGCCTCACTGTCATGTTGGATTAGATTAGCCAGGGCCATCGGCCAGACCTCTCGGCGGAAGCACGTCCAGAGGGTCCTAGACTACGTGTGTTCATGAAGCCTCCTCTGCTTCAGAAAACTGATGGAAAATGTGGAAAAGCACTCTGTCGTGTGCTACAGAATACTAGTCACCATTCCCAAGGTTGGGACAGAGCTCTGTTATATATTCACTAAAGAGAATGGAACAAAGCTTTCCCAGATGTTAAAACTTCAATTTTTCCTATGTTTACAGTGACCAAGAGAGCCATCTCTCACACACAGAGACTCACAGAAAATGCATAAGAAAAATTAAGTGTTTAAATAAATAGGTGGATTAACACATACTAGATTGTTTTTAAGTCTGATTAACTTTGAAGGAAAGATGGGAAGAAAAAGCCAAGTACGAAATAATGTATATGACGCATTGTATGTATCATATGTTATAGAATATATGATTATACGTAATATGATACATGTAATTAACATATAATTATATATTATATACATTGTTCATGTAAATATGCCGATAAAATATTTAAGCCTGTACTTTTTAAATTAAAAGTAGACCATGATCTTAAAGGGCTTATGGAAGTAATGAAAATATGCTATTGTATACATATAATACATCAGATATTATAGCAGTTGTATTAGTGTAATTACAGCAGTGACACCTTCCCCTAGAAGTCAGTGAGAGAGCACAGTTTTAGTTAAGGAACCATACATTCTAGAAAAGATATCCAAGGCCCTTAGACTGGTTATCAATTTGTCTCAGGAGCTGATCTTTAGTACAAGGATGGGAGACTTTGGAGCTTCTGGGGACTAACCACAATGGAAAGGATGATAAACAGTTGGGAAGAGAACAGGAAAAAAGAGCCAAGGTAAAACTTGGGAATACTGTATCCTCCATAGAATCCTTCTTCTGTGGCCCATAATTATTCATTAAATTTACTAGGGCAACTGCCATTGAAAATAGTAGAAAATTTGAGGGGCGCCTGGGTGGCTCGGTCGGTTAAGCGTCCGACTTCGGCTCAGGTCATGATCTCACGGTCCGTGGGTTCGAGCCCCGCGTCGGGCTCTGTGCTGACCGCTCAGAGCCTGGAGCCTGTTTCAGATTCTGTGTCTCCCTCTCTCTGTGACCCTCCCCCGTTCATGCTCTGTCTCTCTCTGTCTCAAAAATAAATAAACGTTAAAAAAAATTAAAAAAAAAAGAAAATAGTACATTTGAGACATCTATACACAGAAACTTATTTTGTACTGAATACTTTAAAACTGAAAACTTACCCTGAATCATATCCTCAGGGTATGTGGCTTAACTCAATGTGGGGATATTACACAACAAAATTTTATTTTGTAGCAAGCCTGCAAAAATAGTGTAGACATTTGAATTTTGTTGATGGATTCATAAAGACTTGGCAGTATATACACAAGACTTTATGAAACTATCCTCATTTAGATTTTTTGATAATTTTCTCAGCTTTAAACTTTAGAAATGTAGGACTTTCTGTTGTGAAAATGTAGTATTAGAACTTAGTAAGTTTGTTGTTTCAGCATAAACTTCCATCAAATCAAGTGCATATAACGGTAGATGCCAAACGGGATACACAATTATCTATAGAATAACTTTTAGTGGAGCTCTAAGTTCACTTTAACTTTTAGTCCTTCTATGCAATCACTAGTTAAATATTCTTAGACTAGTACGCTAAGGAAATCTGAAGATAGGCAAAATCTGTTTGATCTATTCTAGGTGACCATTCTTAGCATTTTCATTGCCTACGAATACATTCAAGCCTTAGAGGTATTAATGATCCATATCTCTAGTGAACTGTGATCTTTCATTATTGTAATTCAAAGGAAAAATATTTCCATTTTATGAATTCAGATAAGACATTAACATTTGTTGCTTGTAGATGAAGTCTTCCCATAAATAACTGCTCAACGAACCTGCCTTGACTTTCTTTTAAAGACCTTGAATTTTTATCAAAAGTCTTGTAAATAATCAAATGGAGCATAATTGTCAGGTAAATAAACTAGCATACTTTTTAAGTTTATTTATTTAGAGAGAGAGAGAAAGAGAGAGAACGAGATAGGGAGGGGCAGAGAGAGAGGGGACAGAGAATCCAAAGTGCTGTTAGCACAGAGCCCGACGCAGGGCTTGAACCCACAAACCACAACATCATGACCTGAGCCAAAGTCGGATGGATACTCAACCCACGGAGCCACCCAGCGCCCCTAGAGTAGGATACAGTATAGATTAGATGTTTTGCCATGTGAACAAGATGACATACCATAATCAGTTGACAAAGAATAAAAAGTATAAACACACTTTAGAATTTCTAAGTCTCATCTATCTTTATAAAACATTCACTTGCTATGGGATTCTGAAGGGAATGTCTAAGCAATAACCCTATGGGATTATTCCTGCTTCCCTCTTTGAGTTCCCACCAAGTGAAGTCCGTGCAGAAGACTATATGGCACGTGGATTCATTTAGGCTCGAGATTTCCATTTCCATCCCCCTGAACATGTATGAATCCATATTCCATAAAGGTAGCGAAGTAGTTAATTTTAATTATACTCCCGATAAAGTCATGATTTCTAATTGAAAGCTTAGTTCCTACTGAGTTAAAAATCACTGGTCTCAAAAATCAAAACTGCCATATTGATGTATTTATTTCCTCATATTTCTGAGTGTACATGGTGACCTAGCCGTCAAGAGCCTACTTCTTTCGGTTCAGGTCTGACTAGGGGGCTGGGCCAACTGTAATACTGCAATGCTGCTTTGATGTGCATTTATATTTGTGTATTCTCAAACTGGTTGTAAATTAACGTATGCTGATGTGACATTTAAAAAGAAAATCTCATTTTGAGGAGACACACACACACACACACACACACACACAAACTACGAAAGTTAGACATCTTCTTTCACTCGATCCCAAACAGAATCTACAATGAACTAAGGGAAATTTCATTAAAATCAAAAATCCTTCCCAGTATAACCCCATCTCTGCCTCTGGCTTCTCAGGCTCTTAAGAAATTTGGTGTCAAAATGTCTAGTCAGGCACTTACCTCTCTTATTTATCCACATAAGTTATCTGACTGTTTGCAATTTACTCAGAAAGAATGGAGAATAGTCTCTTAAAGCAAACTTAATCTTCAATCAAATTTTATGAGCTCTTACTTCCACAGTCCTTAAAAAAATTCTTATGAGCCACCATTTGCTACAACATCTTATTTAATAAGACCTCACTTTCACCCATGGAGAACATTAAGTACGATGTCTAATCCATGCAGATGTTAATAAAGAAGATTTTGCTTTCCCAAAAGCAAAACTGTTTGTGAACTGAAGTTTTACATACAACACTTCCTTTAGATGACTCCTGACAAGCTGAATATAAACCTGACTTATGACACCCCAGAAGTCAATATTTTAAACATAAATATATTATTTGCCTTGAGTTATAATTGTTACCTAGTGCCACCATCTGTAAGCCTATTCCAACTCGAATGAGTTGGCACAAAAGTCCCAAATTTAAAGGCACTCGGAAGTTTGCGGTCTGTAGTATTTCTAGTACCATCTTTTCTTCTCAGAAATCCAGGGGGGAAATACCAAATGTCAAATGTATAAATAAATAAAAAGGCACTCTGTGTACATGGTCAAACGGTCCCTATCAGTTCTAATAAAAAAAAAAAAAACCTATGGAAAAATTAATATTTACCAAAGGAATATTTGCTTGGAAAAGAATGAATATCATTTTTCAGACAAAAGTAAAACAAAAGATAAAACTTTTTTTTTTTTTTTTCGTTTTTGCTTGTTATTCAGAGGAAGGGACCTGAAGAATTATAGCACTCTGTAACCATGCACTCAACTGCTCAGGTCCCAGAATTCACTGTCATAGTGAGTGTCACCCACACTGATCCTGATTTTCTTTTTTTTATCTTTTTTTTAATTTTAATTTTTTTAAATATGAAATTTATTGTCAAATTGGTTTCCATACAACCATACAACACCCAGTGCTCGTCCCAACAGGTGCCCATCACCCCCCCCCCCCCCCCATCAACCCTCAGTTTGGCTTCAATTTTTAAGAGTCTCTTATATTTTGGCTCCCTCCCTCTCTAACCTCTTTTTTTTTTCCCTTCCTCTCCCCCATGGTCTTCTTTTAAGTTTCTCAGGATCCACACAAGAATGAAAACATATGGTATCTGTCTTTCTCTGGCTGACTTATTTCACTTAGCATAGCACTCTCCAGTTCCATCCTGATTTTCTATAGAAATCGCTCCTAAGGCATTCGGATTCCTCTGGGAGAAGGAATTATAAAACCTAGATCTGATAATGTGGGAAACCTGCTATCAAAGTAGACACGGCAAGGAGGCCCTTAGCTCTTTTATTTACATGTGATTTCAGAGACGCTGAATTGCTTTTGTGGATTTAGGATATGCGGGGAAATCGTAGATCATGTATCTTGATCTACTTTTGAATTTCACTCTTGGCCTCCCTGAGACAAATCTGTATTATGCTTTAAAACTCTTCCTTCAGTGCATATCAGTATATGCCTCACAAGAGGACCTAGTTCCTCAGAAAGTCATGACGGCATTGTCTGTCCCTCACTTTGACATAGACTCAAGCTGAAATGCACCACTGACGTGAAAACCCTGCTTAATATGTGTTAGGTTTTTAATGAAATTTTGCCTTGCTTATTTTAAATATACCTATCTTCACACATCAGTCCGCATTTGCCATACTCTTTAATTTTTTTTTTTTTTTTTTTTTAAGGTTGAAGCACTAATTTACATTGCAAGGAAAGGGAAAGCAAGTAAGCTTACCTATATCGAACTCTGGTTACTTTGTTCAGAAGATTACACTGACCAGTATGAAATTTAAAACTTAAAAATAAAGAAGAGAAACATATTTGTCTTCTGGGAATTTCCACTGGCTTTGTTAACTTATTGTAAAAAAAAAAAAGAAAAGAAAAAAAAAAAGTCATTCTGACCACACAGGATTGTTTTGGAGTAAAAGGTGGGCTAGAATGTATTGAGATCTAAACTTTCTGGTGTTAGAATCCCTATCTCCGCTCCTGAGGGAAACAAATATATGTTTTCCCACCTTCTTGGAAAATGAGAATGGTTTTATGATTTTTACATTTGCATTTTTAAAGTATTATATTTGTATCATATATAGAAATACATTTCTGTTTATGTTTTATATTTGCAGTTTTCCTACCCAATCATCATTTCTCATTGCGATCACGTGACTGGGAAAGGAAACAGAGCTCCGTAACAGCAAGCCAGGCCCTAAGAGGGAAGCCATGGTTTTCTCTCGTTGCCCGTAAACAATTTCAAAGATCACCACCGTCAGCCACGGTCCCTCCAAACCACAATGGACATGGACCCAAACAAGAGCAGGCCTATTAATCATATGTGAGCATAGACAATAAGTAAGAAGTCTGTCCAAACCCCCAAATGAGCAAGTTTTCCTCTTTGCATTACAATGTGACTTACTGTTGCTTCTCTACCAATTGTTGCTTTAGGCCTGATCCATTTCCCCACCATCTACCACAAACATTGTTGAGATGCGGGATCACAGAACGACCTTGCTGTCCCATGGCACTCAAGGCAAGGCTGAACCCTCTCCCAAATCACCCAGCGGCCGCCCAGACCTCCTAACACCCTGTCCCCGAGGAGGCCCTGTTTCTCATGGTCCCCATAAGGACCTGATAAACTCTCCTCATTTCCTACATAGATGTCCCTGACGATCTCCAGCTAAAGGTCAACACGTGACTGCCAGCTGTGATTCTGCACACACAGGAACCTGTACATACGTGAACCTGTGTAAACATATATCATTTCTTCGCATTTCCAGGACTTACCTGTACGTATGACCTCTCTTTCCCCTTACGTGTGTGTACGCGACACTATCAGGATATAAGCTTAAGCCTTGAGTTGTCCTTAATTAACCTGTTTTAAATGTAATATATTTAAAATGTAATACATTTAAAATTTACATGTGAGCATGTAAACGTATTCGACATCTGTCTTTCATTTTTTTAACTACTGAAGTATAATTGACTTACAGTGTATATTCGTTTCGGGTGTACAATGTACTGATCGAACAGTTCTATACGTCACTCAGTGCTCACCGAAAGCGTGGTCACCGTCCGTCACCACACAAGGTTATTACACTACTACTGACCACGTGCCCTGTGCTGAACTCTCCACCTCCGTGACTCACTTATTTTATAACTGAAAGTCCCTGCCCCTTAATCTCCTTCATCTATTTTGCCAATCCCCCACTCCCTCGCCTCTGGCAACCACTACTTTGTCCCCTGTATTTGTGAGTCCATTTCTTTGTTTTGTGTTTTAGATTCCACAGGTAAGAGAAATCATTTGGTATTTGTCTTCCTCTGTCTGACTTATTTCACTTAGCATCATACCCTCTAGGTCCATCCACGTTGCCATGCATGGCAAGATTTCATTCTTTTTTTACAGCTGAGTCATATTCCATTGTAAATATATCTCCTCTTCTTTTCCATTCACCTGTTTGTGACACTCGGGTTGCTTCTATATCTTTGCTGTTGTAATGTTGAAATAGACACAGGGGTGCATGTATCTTCCCGAATTAGTATCTTCATCTTCTTGGGGTAAATACTGGAATTACTGGATGATAGGGTAGTTCTATTTCAAATTTTTTAAAGGAACCTCCATACTGCTTTCCACAGAGGCTGCACCGGTTTGTAGTCCCACCAACAGGGCACGAGGGTTCCTTTTCCTCCATATCCGCACCAACACTTTTTGTTTCTTGTGTTGTTGATTTTCGCCATTATGACAGGTGTGAAGCCATATCTCCTTGTGGTTTTGATTTGCATTTCCCTGATGATGAGTGATGCTGACTGAACATGTTTCAGCATGCTGTTGGCCATCTGTAGGTTTTCTGCCCATTTTTAATTGGGTTATTTGTTTTAGGGCATTGAGTTTCATAAGTCCTTTACATATTTTGGATATTAATCTTCTTTTGGATATGTCATTTGCAGTATCTTTTCCCATTCTGCAGGTTGCCTTTTTATTTTGTTGTTTCCTTCACTGTGCAGAAGCTTTTTGTTTTGATGCAGTCCCAATAGTTTGCTTTTGCTTTTATTTCCCTTGCCTGATGAGACATATCCACAAATATGGTGTTAGGGCTGATGTCCAAGAGATTACTGCCTCTGTTCTCTTTCAAGAGGTTTATGATTTCAGGCCTCATATTTAGGTCCTTAATCCATTTTTAGTTTATTTTTCGTGTGTGGTATAAGAAAATTAGTTCAGTGTCATGCTTTTGCATGTGGCCATCTAGGTTTCCCCACATCATTTATTGGAGTGACTGTCTTTTCCCCAACAATTGTCTGAGTGTCTACTATTTGGACAGTCTTCTGTGTGCTTGGCGGCACCTGAAAAAAGTAATACAAACAATATGCTTGCTCTCTAGTCAAGGAGCTACTATGTGCCAAATCCTGGTGTCTATTAACTCATTTTTAGTACACACGTAACGTTAATGTTGCCAAATTACAGGATATCGTGCAAACGGAAGTATTTAAATAATTGTGGAGTAGAGGGAGAATGTTAGCGTGAGTGGGGGAATGGGAGAACAATTTTCTATTTGTTAAAAGGTCTTGCTCTCTAGCCGATGTTCTCTTTAATCTGGTTTTGAAAGGCGACCCGTTTCTGCCTGAGTTCACTTCTCTACGGTCAAGCCTTGCGGGAGGAAGTCACTAGCGTCGAAACCACACAGACATGCTTGTTCTTTCCTACGCTGTCCTGGGCCACCTGCCTCACGGGCCCGCGCCCTGCCTTCCAGGTGCCTGCAGATGACGTTTCACTGACTAGTTGGCACTTTAGAACATGCGGACCTCTAGCCTTCAGGCCTGCTTCCTCATTGCCACAGACCCAGTTCCTAAGCAACGTCTGACACTGTCTGGCTTCTCATGGCGGCGCCCTACTCTAAAAAACTCATTTCTCTATCAGCTGAGTTATCACCTGCTGCTGGAAATACGTCTCGACTTACCAACAGCTTCGGGAAGTGACAGCTTGTTAGTCATTCATGTCTCAGCCAGCGCAGGCGTTCTGGTCGAGCGGCCTCGCGTCTGCCTCTGAAGGGACTCGCACTCCTCCCTCATGAGGCCTATGTTCTCCGGGTCCTCAGCGTCCTCCCCGTCATCCCAGAAGGTAAGGAGACACCCCCATATCCAGCACTGGGCCTGACACAGACAGAGATAGCCATTTGCACGTTCTTTTGGCCAGGACACGGGAAATTGCCTCATTTCAGTGCAAAGGAAATGATAAAATATGGCCTCACAGAGTGTGTGTGGGGAAATGAACTAGGTTTTGGTGGACACGTCACTGTCCATCACAGGAACTTAAAGCACATTTAAACGTTTTCACACTGATCTCGTCGCCACTGATCGCTTTCCAAATCCATGGCAGCACGCGACTAGATCCTTCTTTCCAATTTCAGTGAAAGAATCGTCATTTGTTACGTGACTCATAAAGATTAGAGAAAATGGCTATTGTGCCTCAACACGTATGCAAGTTCTCATATAAAATGTTCTCTTGTTAATACCAACCAGATACTCATTGAGAGTATTTATTCACAGGCAGTAATGCATTGTGCAGCTTTTGAGAAGTTACAGGAAAAAGCGAGTTTGTTGGTGTCTCTACCACATTCAACCATTTCTCTAACGCACTGGGAAGGACATGACTTACAGTCACCTAGTTTCCAATCCCTGGGGTTGAGGATGGTCCCTTAGATTCCACATCAGAGTGCCATGACAGTCTGGACGGCAAAAACTTGGGCACAAAATAATGCACGCTCTTCTCATTTCTCAAATAACTTCAGATTCATTTGTGAGACGAGGAAACAAAAATGTTTACCTGATGGTAACTTGCTATTTTGAATACCTGGATTTGTTTTTTTAACTGGCGTATAAAATTGATGTTCCAGGAAGAAGTTTTTGAGACTGTTTTGTCACAATACAAGAAATAGGATACCCTTGAAATATGTGGGGGTTTTGTCTCTTAATTGACTTGAAGGATATCAAAAATACTACACATTTAAAAGGTAGAGAGTCCTCAATGAGAAGTCTACTTGAGAATTTTTCTTTAGGCTCTTATGTGGTCAGTCTTTACTCTTACTATCTTTCAAAATTGTTTCCCATGTTTACACTGCATGGCATGAAATAGTTTGATCCTCGGTTTTTACAAGACACTGGAGGAAGTTGGTTGGTAGTTGGAGAAACTGGATAAAAAATAAAATTAATTCATTGACTCATTGATTTTTTCTGTAGTTGCTTTACGTGAGTTAGCAGATGTCATTCTCCCTCCATCACTGACACCATGAGTGTTACTGGTCACAAAATGCCAACAGTGGGCAATTCTCAATCAGGGGCCCTGGTTAAGGGTTTTCCCATGTTGAAGAACATCAAAATTTGTTATTGAGAATTATTTTTTTCCGTTCTTATAGAAGAAAAAACTTCTCAAGTGCTAAGAAGACAATTCAGATTTAAGCACACAAACACTAAATTCTACGGGGATAAATAAGGCCATTTTCAGTGTCAGTCAGCAAAAGCTGCATGAGCGGGAGTAAGAGAATAATCTTTCCAATAATTTGGCATTCAGGTCCTAATTTGGACACTGTTCTCGACTTTAGAAAATTTTATTTAAGGAAAAAAGAAGAAATACAAATGAGAAATTGCAGAGTAGAATGCAAATTGAAGGATTGGGAATATAATATATAAAAACATAGAAATTGGGCAAACATTTGAAAATAATTGGAATGACATTATTTTCACATATTCAGTCTGACTTGAGAAAACTATTTCTGAAAGATTGAATGGAAAATTGGTTACATTAAAAAAACTTTAGGATATCAATTAAGTGACATTTTACTTATCAAGTACTCAGACTACCAAACTCAACTTTTAAAACCATAGATTAATTATAAAAGTAAGTCAATACAAAATGTCTGAATATTGGGTTAAATTCCTATGTATTTTAATCCATTTGCAAGGGGAATGGACTCTGAAAACTTTGGTCTGGACACCCCTGATCTCACGCCATATGTTAAATTGCATTTAATTATTAAAAGGCCTTATTTTTCCTTTTGCTATTCTGGTATTCTGTTTAGCTCTGGATCTCATCACAAGGTAGTTTAGAAGCAGGAAGTGAGTGGTTGTTTTCAAATAAGACACATGATAGAAACAAGAAGGTTCCATCAATGTTGAAGGAAGAATTATTCAGTAATTCCTGGAAATTCAAACATTAGTCCATTTGGTGTAATTCAAAAACTCAACACCCATGACTATATCCTTGTGTCCCTGGAACATTATATATGATTTAATGGTGATCCAGAGAAATCAAGAGGCATTAATTGCAGACCAATATAAAGTTTAATAAAGAAGAGCCCTATTTTCATCCAAATGAGCTGCAAGTTTTAAAGCTCTCACCACACATGAAAAGATCACTATTCATAAAAGATCATTGCTCAGTGATGTTCTCTCCCAAAGAGGTGGTTCATTATTTCATTTCAAAAAAATTTTTTTTTTAATGTGACCAATCTTGTAGCATTATATGACAAAAACACCTCAGGAAATCTGTTCTTTTTTTTTTTCTCTGTTTAAGTCATAATTTGTAGTGTGAATTTAGCACTCTTTACAGTAGGTGTATAAAACTACTTATGAGTTAGGTTATATTCAAAATTAAATTTTTTAGAATTTTAGAATAAAACTTCTAATTACGGCTGTTTTATTACTGTCTTCTACACTCATCTTGCTGCTCAGTACCACAACATGTGTCCCAAAGGGACACCATGTTTTACAACAGAGAAGTAACTTCATCAGTTGAATTCATTAACATATTTATGTTAATTTTCAGTGGTTACTGGAGATAGATATCAGTCTCTCTGATTTATCACATAGACAAGGTCTCATTCCCTGATCAATTTTCTTGTTTTCTCTTGCCTCAAGATGTACTCAGGTGTCTTTTTTTCTACATTGGTGAATCACACTTTCTTAATGTGTTTTTCACCACAGGATTTTGAAAGTATGTTGAAAGAGAGTTGATAGAACAGTAAACTCATGCTATTCCTGTAGCCGGTGTACCATTTGAGATATTGATTTTTCTAAGTTTCCTTTGTTCCCCATAGGCTACAAATTGCTTCCATTTTTCTGTTAACTCATTCCATTTTGTCCTTCTCCCTTTGTTTAGTTCTTTCTTTTGTACTTACCTGGCTGTTTTACAACATTATGTATATTTACCCCCCCCCCCCACAAAAAAGTTTTTTTGAATTTGTCCATGTGGTAAATCACATTCAGAAGTATGTTTCTGAAAATTCCCAGATAATTCTAGCAACTCCTCTTCTTCATTGAAACTAGGAGTACCTGACCCCTGTAATACTGTGTTCAAAAACAAGACAATGGTTTGGTGCTCTAATATGCTACATTTTCTTTGCTCTAAGGGATGATTTATACACCATAAAATTCATTCATCTTATTTGAAATTCAATGATTTTTTTTTTTTTTGGTAAAAATCCAGAGTTGTACAAGCATTGCTACAAATTTTAAAACATTTTTATGACCCCCACAAAGAGTACTCTTGCCCATTTGTAATCACTCCCAAGCTGTAGACAACCATGAATCTACGTTCCGTCTGTACAGATTTGCTTTTTATGGATATTTCATATACATGGAAGCACATAATTTGTAGTGTTTGTCTCTGGGTCATTTCATTTAGTTTGGAATTCATCCACATTAAAACATACATCAGTATTCTTTTTTTTTTTTCTTCCAAATAGTTTTCCATTGTATGGATATACCACAATTTGTTTATCCATTCAGAAGTTGATGGGCTTGTGGGCTACCTCTGCTTTTTGCTATTATAAATAATTCTGCTACAAACATCCTGTATATGTGTGTGTGTGTGCACGTGTGCGTGTATATATATATGTGTGTGTGTATATATGTGTATATATATGTGTATATATACACGTATATATATGTATATATGTTTATATATTTACGTATACATGTGTTTTCATTTATCCTGGACATCTTGGAGTAAAAATTCGTCATATGGTAAATTAGAAAATTATTTTTAAAATTTAAAAACTGCTAAACTTCTTTCCAGAGTGGTTACACCATTGTACAATCTAACCAGCAACGTATGAAGCTGGATTGTAGTTGAAGTTATTTGAAAGAATAAAATCCACCGTGATACAGTTTAAATATATTCTGGGAATCAAATGTGTGTGTTACACACATGGGTACTGTATATTAAAACTCTGAAGACGTTTTTAGCATATTCATAAAAGGATCGATATTGAGTGCATTATATAACATTTTACAATAATAAATGTTTTAATGCAGGGTTATAATAATAAACATTTTAAATGTTTTGTGAAGCTATTACATATCAGCATCATTCTTTCAACATTAATATATTAAGTGCTCCATCCTCTGTACTGGGGGCATGGCGTTGAACAGGCAGGCATAGTGATTCTCCACATACATATATACTGCACCACAGAGGACAAGATATCAAACATAGTCACTACGTACCTATTATTTTGGTTACTTTCTTGCTGCATAACACATTACCCTCAAACTTAGCGTAAGCGTTTTATGTTGTGGGTCACGGTTCTAGGGAGAGTGAACGAGCAGGTCTTTCTTGGGGTCTCATATGCAGTTATGGTCAGGTGTTGGCCTGGGATGCAGCCATCCATGTTTTTTTGGGCTGGACCTCCAAGATGACGCAGCCCCATGGCTGGCAGCAGGGAACTCAGCTCAGCTGTTGACTAGAGTTCCTACAGGTGGCCTCTGTAAGCAGGACTTTCTCAAAACAGACTTCGCACATGGTGCTTGGCTTTTCCCAGAGCTAACATCCATGTAGAGTCAGATGGTGTCTGCATTATCCTCTAGGGCTTTTCTGTCTTCAAAGTAAACCTTGCATCACATCAGATCCGTTCTATTGCTTACAAGTGAATCCCTAGCGTTGACCTGAATTCAAGGGAAGGGAACGGACAACCACCTTCTCAATAGGAGGAGTGCCAAAGATTTTGGAAACATTTTAAAACTGCCTTATATGCACTAATTTAAAATGTGATAAGCGCTTTGAAGGACAGGTAAAAGGTGTAGTGAATTAGGATAACAGTGAGACCTAGTTTAGACTTCTCATTTCAGTGAAGGCGCTCTATTAAAAGTCCTGAATGATGAGCAGGAGTTAGAACAGAGTTGGAAAATAGTTGTCCAATAATGTGTGTAAAATCTAAAACAGGAAAGGGGCGCCTGGGTGACTCAGTTGGTAAAGCAACTGACTCTTGACTTTGGCTCCGGTCATGATCCCAGGGTCATGGGATCGAACCCCGTGCTGGGCTCTGCACAGAATGTGGAACCTGCTTACGAATCTCTCTCATTCTCCCTCTGGCCCTCTCCCCTGCTTGCTTGGTACCATTTCTTACTTAAAAATTTGGAAGAATTCACTTGTAAAACCATCCAGACCGATGTTTCCTTTTAGAAGGCTGTTAATAACGCATTACATTTAAAAAATAAATATAGGGCTATTCAGGTTATCTGTTTCTCCTTGTGTGAGTTTTAGTAGTTTGTGTCTTTCAAGAAAATTTTCCATTTCATTGAAGTTGTCAAATTTGTAGTATAGGGTTGTTGCTATTATTCTTTCATTATTCTTTTTGTTGTCCTTGGAGTTGGCAGTGATGACTCCTGTTAGATTTTTGATGTTGGAAACGTGTGTCTTCTCTCTCTCTTTCTCTCACCAGTCCGGCTGGATGTTTACCATTTTTACTGATATTTCCAAATGATTAGCTTTTATTTCACTGATTCTATTTTTTCCTGCTGTCAAGTTCATTGCTTTCTGATTTAATTTTTATTATTTCTCTTCTTCTTGCTTATTAGGCTTAATGCACTCTTCTTCCCCTAGCTCCCTAGTGTGGAGGCTTCGATTGTTAATTTTATCTTTTACAATATATGCTGCTTGTGCTGCATACCACAAGTTCTGCCAAGTTCTATTTTTACTTTAATTAAGGGAAATAAGAAAATATTTTAAAATATTTTTAGTAACATCTTTTTTGATCTTCGTGTTATCTAGAAGGGTGCTTTTAAATCTCCAGAAACTTGGGAGTATTTTCCTGCTATCTTTCTGTTACCGATTTCTACTTTAATCTCATTATGGTCTGAAGACATACTTTGTATGATTTCTAGTCTCTTAAATTCCTCGTTATGTTTCATTGCCCAAAATGTGGTTTACATTGGACAATGTTCCATGAACTGGAGAAGAATATGTGTTTTCTAAAAATGCCGATTATTTTGAGTTGATTGGTAGTGCTATTTAGTTTGGCACATCTTCTTTCCTGCCTTTTTGTCCCATCACTTATTGGAAGGAGGGTGGACTCTTTTTTTTTTCATTATTATTTCTCATTAACTTTTAGTTTGGGAAGTTTCTATTGGCATATTTTCCATGTCACTAATTATTTCCTCAGTTATTTCTGATCTAGTGATTATAAGCCCATCAAAGGCATACTCCATTTCTTTCTTTTTTCTTTCTTTTTTTTTAAGTTTATTGATTTATTTTGAGAGGGAGAGAGCCAGGGAGTGAGAAAGAGCACAAGCAGGGGAGGGGCAGAGAGAGAGAATGCCGAGCAGGCTCCATGCTGTCAGTGCGGAGTCCAATGGGAGGCTTGAACCTATGAACTGTGAGATCATGACCTGAGCTGAAATTAAAGTCAGACGCTTAACCCACTGACCCACCCAGGCGCCCCAGGCCCACTCCATTTCTGTTACACTGGTTTAGATTTCTAAAATTTTATTCTGATTCTATCACAGTATCCATTTCTCTTTATGTTATACACCTTTTTTTCCATGGTGTCTACTTTTTCCATTAAAACCATAGATGAGTCTGGCTCTGGTGCCTCCTTTGTCTCTTCAGGCTGTTTTTCTTCCTTTTGCCACACTTTGACTCTTTTCATTGCTATCGTCAAAAGCCAGGCATGGCGTACTGAGCAAAGGAACTTGGGGTTAAGGGTGTGAGGTTGGGGTTCATCTGGCTATGAGTTTTGTTTGTGTTTGCTGCAGGCGTAGCCTTCAGAGACTTGGGTTTTTCCTTTGTTCTTGTTTTATCTCTGTTGCTGTTGGGATCCCCCGAAGCCCTCTTCCTCACATGACGTCTGTACTTCGCAGCTCTTTCAGCTGAGATGAACGTGTTTGCTCTGACGTCCTGTTTGTGGGTGGCAAAGTGAGGCGGAGTGGGAGCATTCCATGACCATAGGACCCAGTTCTGGTCATTGCCTCAGCTGCTGTCCATGGGCTACCAAATTCACAAGTGTTTCTAAACTCTCCTCTTTCCCCTGGAGGATAAAGCCTCTCCCTCGGAGAATATGCCTTTGTCCTGGAAAACACTCTGGGAGTGTGTGTAAATTGGCAATCTTCCCTCCCCTGCTGAAGCCCTGAAGGACTTTTCTTGACTCTTCCCCTTGACACCATCCAGGGGTTCCTGGAGGGAAAGCCCAGGAAAGTGTGGTCCCTAATGCGGGGCTCCCAGGAATTCCCCATTCTCTCCGTAGTCCACACACACCTCCGGCAACTCCTCACATTTATGACCCGTTTCCTGCTTCCAGTTATGGCGCCTGTGGCTTCTGCTCCCAGCGGGCAGACGTCTGCTCCATCACCCGGTACAGCACAGTCGTTTGCCCTGCAACCTTGTCTCTCTAACGGGTCCCAGAAAAGGCACTGATTTTAAAACCTCCCAGCTTCTTTCTGGTGGTAAGGGTAGGACTGACAACCTCTAGTCCCTTTACATGTTGGAGCTAACACCGGGCGTCTCAAATGAATAATTTTTGAACAAAATAATCAGCGTGGCCCACACTATGTATATCTCCCCAATCTTACTTAAACTGTTTGATGGTTACGTGTTTTGATAGAGAGAGAGAGAGAGAGAGGACAGAGAGACAGAGAGAGAGAGAGATACAAATTATCAAAAGTTCTGTATAAATTGCCCTAACTGTGCCACCTCACCTCCCACCATCTCTCTTACCTCCAGGAAGGTGGCCACTTGGATCTCCTGCTTCCTCATCCACGCCAGGCTTCCGTGACTCAGGACTTTTGCAAGACCTGGTTCCTCACCTTCCCGGAATGCTACTTCTCCATCTCTCTCTCTCCCTCTCTCCCTCTGTCTCTCTGTCTCTCTGTCTCTCTGTCTCTCTCTCTCTCTCTCTCACACACACACACACACACACACACACACACACACCACGGTTGACTATATTTTCATACCATTTCCAGCCCCAAGCAAAGAGCTTGCCACAGGAACCTATTTACGGCACGCAGCATTTATAAAAGCACAGGGATGTGAGATGCTCAGTTGCAAAAATCATGCCTTTTTCCCCCTTTTGAAATTTGAGATAGTTATCAGTATGATGCCCTAGTAAGTTTTCAAAGCACATTTGTTGAATACATTATCGTATTTTCTATTGTATCTCAAATCTGCATGGATTGCCTACTCTGAGCCAAGCATTATAGTAAGGACGTCACCTTCATCAACTCATTTAGTACTCATGCAATATAAACAGATATTAACTACAATTCACAGATAATAACACTGGGTTCAAGAGGTTGAATAAATTGTCCATGGCAACAGTGCTGGCCAAACAGCATCGGCACCTGTGTTTAATAATAATTTTTGGTACATTTTATTTAGTACTGGCCATTTTGCATTATAGTAAGTCTGGGGTATCCAATCTACCCCATTACATGTGAAAACTGTCAGGTTAGAAACTAGGCCTGATGCGTATTTGGATCTTTACTTCCCCTCTAAGAAGTATAATTCAATAGTTTTATTCTCGGACATGTGACATAAATATTTCCAAGTTTTGTTACAGTTTATCCATTCTACTGATATTTATTGAGCCCCTACTGTGTGTTAGACACTTTATCCAGCACTAGGAAAATAGCAATCACTAAAATGGTTATTTTACTTTCCCTAATAATTAGGGAGGGGCAAAACTAAAATTCTGATTAAATCAACTTTAGAAAATCTATCTTTATGATACAAAAATAATTTTAAAGTATAAAAATAGAACGATCCATTAAAAATGAAAACATCATGGGGCGCCTGGGTGGCTCAGTCGGTTGGGTGGCCAACTTCGGCTCAGGTCATGATCTCACGGTCCGTGAGTTCGAGCCCCACATCGGGCTCTGTGCTGACTGCTCAGAGCCTGGAGCCTGTTTCAGATTCTGTGTCTCCCTCTCTCTCTGACCCTCCCCCGTTCATGCTCTCTCTCTGTCTCAAAAATAAATAAACGTTAAAAAAATTTTTTTTAAAAATAAATAAATAAAAATGAAAACATCAATACAATTATTCAATGTGTGTTTATTTTTAGCTTTAACTTTGTTCATTTTCATGAATCTAACAGGATACTCTCAATAGAACAACTAAACTATGGCAGGAGCCGAGCTCAGTGGTGCTGGAGATTTTTGAGATATTTCTGAAATACACCAGTCAGCAATGGAATGGACAGCAAAATCCCGCGAGGCTTTGAAAGCCACCAATGTCTGAGACAGACACAAGATCTACCCTTACCACTTCAAAGGTGAGATATGAGGTGACTTTGTGTATTTGCAATTTTGTAAAACCTGCAATGAGAATGTAGAAGCAAGAATAACTGTTCACTTACTAACGGTCTGAGATCCTTTATCCCAAACGCCAAGTGTCCAAGAGAAACCTAGAAAATAAAGGGTAAAGACAAAACAGGCTTATAGCCATTTGAGAAATTCTTTGATATTCCTGATGTCAAAAGACTTCACATGGAGAGCAATTTGACCTGTCAAACTTATTTCAAAATAGCACATTTGGCATAAATGTGTGTGAAACAAGAAACCACTTCTCCCCAAGGTATATCAGGAAGTAAGGATTTAAGTGGATCTTTTCTGGACTCCTGCAATCTATATGAAATTCTTGTGAAGATTTCAGTTGCCCAAGCTTTAACAAGCGAGGTGCGGCAGGAAACTAAATCCCTGTGAGATTAATAAGTGGCTGGAGGAGAGAGGCAGGCAGGGGCATCAGCGATCATAGCCTGAAGGACAACCAGTCAGCAAATGAGGTAAATGGAGAATCATACGCACATGTGGGGCCCACTCAACCACTACATTCCAGATCTCTACAGTAAATTGAGACTGGGAAGAAACACGATGAATTAGGAAATACAACCTGTTTGCCTAATTTACTTTGTTCACTTATTACATGGAATTTCTATAGCTTTATCACGTGGTAACAACTACCATGAACAACTCATGCAGCTATTGTCATATAGCTATTATATAATTCCCGGTCACTCATATCATTTCTCTTCTGGGAATGAATCTACCATAACACTGAGAGAATCTGTCCATCTGCCCAGCTGTTTTGCCGTTCTCAACGCCACACGGTTCCAGTCAAGCTACAAGAGCATGCTCAGAACAGGTGTGCAGGAGAGCACTGGCACCTCCCTCTTACTCCTTCTATCTACCCCCCCCCCTTCTTGTTTCCTCCCACATTCATTTCTCCAAACTGAAGGTAATCCTGCTGGTAATCACTCTAGAGGGATGCGTGGGAAATTAACATTCGGAAGACACAGTGGTTCCCTGGAGACTTCCTATCTAATTTTCAAGAGTACTTTCCACACATCAGATTAAGAGAGCATTATTCAATAAGTTACTACCTTAGGTCATCCATTAGTTCATTTACTCACTTACATAGTCGGTCATTCAACGATCATTTATTATCTACCACGTTCCAAGAACTCTACCAGGTAGAAGGACGATGTTTCTTTCACTAATTGTATGAGTAGTGATCAGTCACTCATAAAATCATTAAATAGATTTACCCAACATTTCCTTTTTTTTTAAAGGCTTATTTATTCTTGAGAGAGAGAAAGAGAGACAGAGTGAGAGCAGGGGAGGGACAGACAGAGGTAGACCTAGAACCCGAAGCAAGCTCCAGGCTCCAAGCTGTCAACACAGAGCCCGATTGTGGGGCTCAAACGTACAAACTTTGAGATCATGACCTGAGTCGAAGTCAGACCCTTAACCAACTGAGCCACGCAGATGCCCATATTTACCCCAAATTTCTAATAATGTCCTTAGTATTCCCTAAAGCATTACATTAGTTTTCATCATGAAATTCATCCTAATATTTGGTAATCCTAATATTTTGGGAGATAACTCTAAGCAGAAGGGACTAATGTAACTTAATGCAGAGAAAATTATATTTGTGTTAATAAAGCCAGACCTATTATTGATCATTTGCTCAATCATACTATATTCCTATGTTCTGCTTAGAATTTCCTGTATTTCTGTGAATTATTCTTCACTTTCTTTACACTAAATCTTTTCTGCATTCTGATCTCAAAGAATATGCGGTATCCAAGGCGTCCTGCAGTTTAGTGGGAAAGGAACTGAATTTCATTCAGGTATCAGGTCCTGATGCAAACCAACCCCTGTCTGTTACCTCAGCTTCCTGGCAGGTTCCACCTGGGGCAAAGTCTACGACACTCCTCAGAGCTGCTTTCAGACCCAAACCTCCCTGGTTTTAAGGACATCTAGTTAAAGAGTGTCCAGGCATTGAACATTCAGTTACTGTCCCCTGTCATTATGAATTCACAAGGAGTTTGGCAAAGTTAATCTTGAGTAATCTTCCATGTTAGTCTCCGAAATAGAAGCAATTATAGTGGCAAATGTGTAATAATTGAAGCTTTTAAGGTTCACTTGCAGCTTACAGAAACAGTCATCCTTTTCTTTAATCCGCAAACTTAGTTAACAGGCTCCAACGCCATACGCAAATGCAAAGAAAATAAAACCTATTTCAATTAATACTTCGATAAGTACTGGATAAACACTCAACAATCCTATGCTCAAAGGCAGTGTTGGGGACTCAGAAGCTGGAGAATAAGAGGAAGATTCCGGAAAACGGGAATACTACTTCAGAAGCCCTTTACACGGTGTTTTAATCAAGTGTGCCCTCGTTTTCTGGAACCAGACCGCATGATTATATGTGACATTTATAAAGTATGCAGAGGTTTTCAAGTACTTTTCTTGACATAATCTTTATTTGTGTTTCATGATTCAAAGTGGTGAAAAGTCACAATAACCTACATATATTTCTCAAGGAGTTAAAATGTTTTAGGTACTGATCATGCTTCTTTCATGGAATAGTCGCAAAACTTCTGGGGAGGGGAGCAATATTATAGGTACTTCACTGACGAGGAAATAGAGATGCTGAAGACTTAATCCCTTGTTTGAAGTGATGTGATTAGCAGGCGTCCTCGCAGCCAAGAATCAAACCCACCTCTGCCATATGCTCAACAACCACATGACCTTGACCGCAGGATGGCCGTGATTTGCATGAAATGTCACAGGTCAGTGTGAGTCGTGCGTTAGCACAGAATTTGAAGCATTATTTACAGTCGAGGCAATGGAGACTTGAATACTGAGGGTCATGTGACCATTTCCATTGGGGTTAGGATTGGTTTCTATACCTTTCGGTTCTAAGCTCATTGTTATTTTTAGTGTACCATATCTGCCTTTATCACAGATAAAAACAAAAAAAAAATAAAAATGTAGAGATCTCAGATCCACTTAAATAATCTTCTGCCTAACCTACTGGCTGATGCGCCTCACAAACGGAGTATCTCCATCTAGAAACTTCTCAAGTATGCCCACCTCCCTCTATTCCCTTAACCAAACCAGCGTCCGAGCCACGTTTTGTCAGGGACTAGAGTTTCTACGTTAGGAATAAATAAATAAGTTCTTGCAGTTTCAAACTCAGCAAACAATGTATTTTAATTAAAATGTCTATCTTCCCATTCTTGCACTTAGGACACCACAGAGGGACTAGAATATCAAGTTGGCCCATTGAGAAAGACGCCAAAACGCCTTTTGTGACGTGCACTTGGAAATCACGGTCGCTCACCGGAGAGCTGGCGTCCGCGCTTGCTCTGACCCCGTGAGTGAGGACTGGTGGTGTCAGAAGCCCGATTTCCCATGTGAAGGTGAGTCCCACAAAACCTGTTGGTCTTATTCGCCGCTGGATCACCAATCACCAGTGCCTACCACAGGGCTTGCTCGGTGGCAATGAATGAACGGGTGAACGAATGAATGAATGAACGCAAGTATGTTGAACTGCCTGCGCTTCCATCATCCATTTCTCCATCATAAGGAAAGCAGTGGCAACCCCCAAATGGGCCGCATTAACGTGCCACGTTGAGACCTCTGTTACAGGTCCTCCGACTGCCTGTAACAAAAGATTAAGAGTGAGATGTCCAGCTGGGTCCGCACTTGATTGCACTGGCTTTTCAGCTTTGGAAGGAAATAGACTGCTGGTTGCAGAAAAGGGCTCTGGCAGGTTCCTACGGCTTCAGGATGCTCTTCCCTCTGACTTCCACACTGAGGATGTAAGAAAACCTGGCTGGACCATGGGTTTTGCTAGTTACTATATTGATGAGATTTGCTGTGATTTCAGGATAGAGTAAAAGATTGTTTTCCACGGTATGCTAGCAAGTCCTATTCCTGATCAGTTTTACGTGGTCTTGGAGAAAACAGATGATTCAGGTAACCCGGGATAGAAAAACGATTCACAGAAAAGCAGAAGCATGGTTTGATTTCCATCTCTTAAAAACTTTTTAATCTTTAATTGCTTTTCGAGAGACAGAGCGTGAGCAGGGGAGGGGCGGAGAGAGAGGAGACGCAGGACCCAAAGCAGGCTCCAGGCTCGGAGCTGTCAGCACACAGCCCCACGTGGGGCTCGAACTCACAAACCGCGAGATCATGACCTGAGCTGAAGTCAGACATTCAACTGGCTGAGCCACCCAGGCGCCCCTTAATTTTCATTTCGTGTGACTTTGCTTAATTTTACGATGTGTCCTATAAAAAAGATAAGTAAAATAAAGAAAAGGAGAAAAAAAGAAAATTTCTCTTGTGACTGTTTCTTCTCTTTAACTCCTAAGTGCTTCTGACCTTTTATTTTCAGACGGGATACAAAAAAGCAGCCCACCTTCCTCATACTGGACAAAGCAACATGGGCTGTTTCTAAAAGCCAAGTCCTAAATGTCTCAAAATAGAGAGAGATGTTTATGTTTTGCTCACATGAAGCCCAAAAATAGATACTGTTCCTGCTCTGCTGTAAGCCCTTCTCCTCTTCTTGAGGATTCAGAGACACGGCTTATTTTACCTTAACATGTCCCCAGTGGCCGCCGCGTTCAACACCAATCAGGAGGTCAACACCAATGTCTCTCGAGAGGAAGAGAGAGAGAGAGAGAGGGAGAGCGAGAGGGAGAGTGAGCAAGAAGCATAGGACTCCAGGCTAGGGCGTGTCAAGGAGTCTGGACTTCCCTTCGGATGAGGTGACTACTGCAACTAACATCCTGTGGGTACAGGTTAGACACACGGCCCCAAGTGACATCACAGAATCCTGGAAAATGTGGTCTTGATGGATTTCCCAGAAGAATAACAAATGATTTTGTGAAACGCTTAACTATTCTCATTCAAATATATAAAGAATGTTTATTTTATAACACGTGATTCTGATATTTTGCACTTTCCCCAGAATTTTGCCTGCTTTCTCTTCTTCTAAACGTCCCTCCCCACTCCCTGGCTCTCTGGCTTTCTTCCTTTCCTCATTGAGACAATTAATAAATATCTTGCCACCAAAGTTCTGCTGAATCAGTGCAGCCCCACCATACCTTCATGGGAGGGATGGGGGTGTCAGTTTAGTTGGAAGAGACACCCGGAGATTTTCCAGAAGTCTCAAATATTTTATTTACCCAATGACATTTGTTAGAGTGTACTTTTGTCTGAAGTGGCCTGAAGGACTTAGGGAAATAATGACAGTCTGGGAGGTAGGAGCTGCACCCTTTTCTCTCGCGCTTCCCCTGGAGACATAGGCGTGGAAGAGGGCGTCCACCCCATGTGGCTGTGCTGGTTCCCAGTCACCGGCCAGGGAGAGGTTCTCTTCATCCTGGGATCATTGAGCCCCACTGCTCTTCACGACTGTTGGCATTTGGCACATATTTAAAAACTACAGTGTGAAATATGAAATAAATTGACCCGTCTATTGTTTCTAAGTGCTTATCACATGCAGCAAAGCATATGCATTTTATTTGGGAGAAGATGCCAGGTTATTTCCCAAGCTTCTGAGTAAGCGTTTATTTCAGTAAGGTTTGTATAAAAGGAGAAAATTCTATCTTTATTTTTAATGTGTTCATAAAAAGATAAATAAAGTTAGCTATGATTTTGACTGCCATTCAGAGAGATGTCTGGTAAAAAAAAAGTTCATTACTAATTACGATGATATTCTAAAAATCAGAAAAGGCATTTAATACTGGTATACCTATCACAGGTCCATAAATCAAGTGTATCACCTCTCTTTGGTGAGTACTAGTGGCTTATGAGGCTACAGTGACAAATGGTTATAATTCAATATAGAAGAATAATTATTTCCCTGAGTACTACATCAAATACGAACTTCCTTCTTTGGGACACATAATTAGAAACTACTATGTCATGAATGAATGAATGGTTATTATTTTAATACACCATTTCTTTTGACACTAGGTCAAATACGTAGAAATAGGTTATTCTAAGAGCCAAATTCATCTAATGGTTTGTCCAAAGAACGTGGATGTATCAGTGGATTTGCAATGATCAGAAGAGTCTTTAAACAAAAATAAACAAATCAATCTTGACGGAGTCTTTTTTTTAAGTTTATTTATTTTTGAGAGAGACAGAGAGAAAGAGAGCACACACCTACAAGTGGGGAAGGCACATAGAGAGAGAAAGCAAGAGAGAATCCCAAGCAGGCCCTGCACTGTCAGCACAGAGCCCAATGCGGGGCTCTATCCCATGAACCACGCGATCGTGACCTGAGCCGAAACGAAGAGTCGGAGATTTAGCCGACTGAGCCACCCGGGAGCCCCAATCTCAACTGAGTCTTAAAGAATAACTAGGACATCAGTGTGGCCTCTCTAGACAAAGGGAACTGATGGGACTTGTATACAGGAAAAGACTTATTGTAATGAATGGGCTCCTGTGACTGTGGAGGCACACAAGCCCCGAGATCGGCTGTGTGTGAGCTGCAGGCCAGGAGCGCTCGTGGCCTGAGAAGCAGGAACAGCCCAGGCAGGCCAGACTGGTGTCTCCGCTCAAGTGGTCGGCAAAACAGGGCAAACCTCGCCTTCCTCTGCTTCCTCCGAGGAGTGGAGGGTGCCCACCCACATCCGGAGGACAACCCGCTTTACTGAGCCAGCCCCACCCGGAAACACTGGGGCGCATGCACCCAGAAGCACCGTGTCTCCTGGGTGCCCCAGACTCACCGACACACACATCGCGTCCAGCCATCGGTCTGGCAGAGTGAACGAATGAGCGGATCCCGGACGACAGGGAAAACCTGAGTATAAAGGCAGCTCCCTGAAGGCTCCAGCTAAGTTTGGAGGATGTGTTATTGCAGATTGTTTTAGCTACAAGTGACAAACGACACACTTAGATTAATAGAAGCAAAGCAGAAAACTGTCACATAATTAAGAATTCTGAGGCACCAGGGATTCCATTACCATCGAAGATCTGGCCCAATTTCAGCCTCTGGGCTCTGATTCTTTCTACATCTGGACTCAATTCTCAGAAAGACTCTCAACAGCAGAGTGGACTTCAGTCCCAGGTCTGGCTTTCCCAGTCTGGCTCCAGTATATAATATGGAGAAAAGACCAAGGCTCCCTTCCAGAAAGCACAGGCTACCCCCACCTCCCGAGGATGTCTTTCCTATGCCACCAGGGGAGTGACATTCTTATCCTCCAGGACAGGAGGAGAAATGGAGAGAATTCTAGAGGAGAACAGATCTTGGTTGGTTGGTTTCGTTGGTTTTAAAATCCTCATCATCCTTTAGCCTCCCCATGTAGTTCAGTTAGTCGTCCACCATCGCTTCTCCTTGTTTAACCCAATATACAAGCGTTTAGGTTTGGCCACTTCTCAGGGTCTTGGTTTCCTCAGGAGGGGCTCTGCCTGTCAGGTGAAACTTGTAGGAAATCAATTTGTCGGCTCCTTAAAAAAAAAAAATACTGCATCGCCCCACATTTCATGGCGTGGAGTGGTAAGCATCCGCTTTGTCCAGTTCTCGGGCGTCAGGAATCCGGGAGCGCACCGGAGACAGGACTCTCGTCGGGCTGCGATCAAAGATGGAAGTCATCTCCAGGCTGAGTTACAGGGGAGGAACTCGTGGGGCTCCAGCCACAGGCCTTGTCAGGGCCTCAGTGAGAGACATCAGTGCCCCGCCAGGGTGTCTGTCCGTGGGACCCCTCACCCGAGTGCTTTCTCCAGAGCAGGTGGGGAGGGACAGACACAGAGGCAGAAGACTTAGCCTTTTGTAACCAAAACCTGGAAGCCACACACCGCCCTTCTCCAGCATTCTAGCCACGATGAGGCAGAGGATGACACAGGGTGTGGATGTGGGGAGGCGGGACAGTGTCCTTTGAGAAGTGATAGGTTTTCCAGCATCTGAGAGACTCTGAGGCACAGGTAGGCCGGGCAGGCAGGACGTGACGGCAGGGGTTTGGGTGGCCGGACCCTACAGGACCCCCGATCCGCACAGAGAGCGCGGGCAGCGACGGCACCTGCGGTATCTGTCCGGAGAGGCTGGTGACGGACAAAGCGTGGCCAGGCTTTGTGGCTCATGGTAGGAATCCAGTACTTGCTCAAAGATGTCACGAGAAGCACTGACGCAGTTCAGGGTGCGATACCCAGGAAGAGCCCCCGGCCGCACAGTGACGTACACACCGCTGTTTCTGCAAAGTGGAGGACAGCCGGGCTCACAAAGAGAATGTGCTAACACACCTCGTGTGACTTGTGTCTACCCCAGTGACAAGAGGGCAGTGCACACCTGCTTTTGCCAAGGCAGGGGGAGCATTGGGGCTGAAATAAGAGGACTGAAAACGTACTCCAGGAGAGACACAGAATGTGCTCCGGGGGTCTGGAGTGGAGATAGTGGGAGCTGTCAGAGCGAAGGACTCAATGCATGAACAGACGCGCCAGGTAATGACAGGAGCACATCACGGCCTATTATGTGAACATCACAGCTTATTACGTGGACACCACAATGTATTATGTGGACATCGCGGCATATTATGTGGACACAATGGCGTAATTTGTGGACACAATGGCATGTTATGTGGACATCGCGGCGTATCATGTATGAGCTGACCCCGTGATAGCCAATACCGTCAATGTAGGAAGACGTTAGAAAAATCCACCTGTTACCCCAAAAAGATGTAAAACTTTCTGTTCTGGAGATCGCAGGTTAAATGAAAGGAGAACAAAAGCCCAGGAGACTCAAAATGAAGGCCTACATTTAGAGTGGTCCTGGGCTTCAATGTTTAAACGATGCTTGTGGTTCAAGAATACATAAACTTAGAAATTTAAAAATGATCCGGACCGGCGATACCCCAGAGCGCGCAACAGAAGCAAGCAGACAGCTTCACTGTGGCGTGGGCCCTCTGCCCATGACTGTCCTCCAGGGGGGGAGAGGCCCCGCTGCGGGCGGGTGCAGAGGGGAGCACAGGCTGACAAACCAATGGAGACGCCCCTGCCTACCATCGGCGAGAGTGTGCCCTGCACAGACTAGTTCCCAGCACCTGCCCCCACGGGCTTCACGGACGCGGGGTCACTTCTGCCTGCACAGCGGACGCTGCCCGTGTCCTGCAAAGTCAACATCTTGGGGGGACTTCTGATACAGAGAAACTCTGGTCGCGACGCTCTTGCCCTACGACGTGGACATGCGCCTTTATGGGTCCAGAGTCCCAGGAACACCTCGGATATAAATACGATTCTATGCTTGTAAATATGCTACCCTACTGATCCCGATCCATCGTCCTTGAAAGTAAACTTGGCAACTTTCATCTTTTTCCCTCTAAAGACATCTCTCCCCGGAGGTTCTGTGACCTTCAGGCAGGTACACTCCTAATGAGCGTGTCCCAGCACCACACACATCTGGACACGCTGACACTTCCAGGGGAGAGCAGGCTACACTCGCAGTGCTCTCCCACCGCAGACAGTTATACCCACACCCTCTGCCGTGTGGAGCTGTTCTACGGTTCACGTGGGTACGATGCGTGAAAGCATTTTAAAGACCGTGAGCCATGAGTACCGTGAGGGATTAATTACTATTTCGTTGAGCCATTTCCGGTGCTTTCCCAAGCGAACTCCTGTCTCTCATACGAGACGTTTGGGTGCTGGAAGGGGCTGGGTGCTGCGGGCCCCACAAGCTGTTGGCCACGGTGGAGAAAGAGAGTCGGGATTTCAAACTTCAGTTACTTAACGGTCACAGTTGCCAAGCCGCCTGAGGCTCTCCCTTCTGTGACCTATGACACACAAGGTCAAGGAAGAGCATGTGCCCCACCGCCCTCCCCCAGAGCAGGAATAAGGTGAGTGCAGGTGCCGTGACGAGCCTCTATCCTGGCCAAAAGAGCACCACACGGTTCTGTATAACACACTTTGAACTGAGTCATTTGGCGCCGTTCCCGTCCCCGAAGTTCTGTCCTTAGGCACGTGTCCCAGGGTGCGTGGGCCCCGCGGGTGCGGCTCCCCTCGCCATGCAGTGATTTGGCGGCAGGGGGCAGCGTGGCGGGAGCCCCGCTTCTCCAGCGCGACCCTGAGCAGGGGGGCCTTCGTGAGTGGCAATCACAAATCGCTCAGAAAGGGCACCACGGAACCAGCCTTCCGATTTCCATCACTGAGGTCAGTCTGACATTTCGAGACGGTGGGCTCGTTGACGTTGTGTCTGCATACGTTTGCATGATTTTCGATGCTAAATAAGTCGCTAAGCAGACAGAACATAAAAGCCGAGCAGAAATAAAATTTTCTGCTTGACTGAAAGGGATGATGAAGACTTACACTTTCATTATTCTAGATATTATTTATTTTATCTCATTTTAAGTGTTTATTTTTGAGAGGGAGAGAGAGCGAGAGTGAGACAGACAGAGAGAGAGAAAGCAAGCATGAATGGGGGAGGGGCAGAGAGAGAGAGAGGGAGACACAGAATCCAAAGCAGGCTCCAGGCTCTAGGCTGTCTGCACAGGGCCCGACACGGGGCTGGAACTCAGGAAACCAGGAGATCGTGACCTGGGCCAAAGTCAGATGATGCTTAACCAACGGAGCTACCCAGTCGCCCCTACTCTACATAGTATTTAAAGATTTGCTTTCAGCAAGACAAGGTAAAGGGGGGACCAAAATAACAACACTTATTTCAGCACCACGAAAGCACAGGAGATTCGAGGTCATCCTGTGTTTCATTTCTAATGAATGCCCTCAGCTCAGGAAGCCCTCTCTGGGTTGTGTCTTCACAGCTGGGGCCTTAAGAGAAATGTTTGAGTGAGACCCGCCCCCTCAGCCACCCCCCACCCCACTCTGTCCAGCCACCTCCCTCTGGGACTCCAGGCCTCAAAGGTTTGCGGTGCTGACACGTCCCGTGAACCCGGCTCCTCGCATCCCTGCCTCTGACCGTCCGGCCCCCTCCCTCCACGTGCCCAGGACCCACCAGTCTGGCCAATCACCAGTGATGCAGCAGGAGCTCCGTTCGGTGCTTGGGTCCACCTGGAAAACTGATCTATGCAACTGAGCTCTAATACTCAGTTGCATAAAATAAAGGACCACGCCCTTAACAAAACAGCTCCACCATATTTTAAATCGGTTTGTCGTGTTGCGCGTTCACACACACACACACACACACAGACAACACACACACAAATGCAATTAAGATCATGGGCTGAGTCTACAACCCAGCTAAGACGGTCTCAAGAGATCACCATTGACGCTTCCTAGACATTCCCCTCCCGGCCCTGCCCCCGCCCAGAGACCGGAGCCAAATCCCAAACCCACCTGCGGGGTACCCAAGCTCTACTGTGCTGCTGTTTGCTTATTTGCCTTTAATAAAGTAGCGGGTACGAAAGCTCCACGCTCACACGCTTCCCTAGGCCACTGAGGAAGAGCACACTCCAAGTGGGGGACAGGGGTCCTCCCTACGGCCGAGCTGACCCGCGATGTGTGTGACAAAGCCGCTGTGCAAGTCTGCACTTAACCGACCGTTTGCCCTGAACGACTAGTTCAAATATTTGGATTCCACTTCTTTCTGCTACTAAATAGCTTGGGAAAAGCCACTCAACCCCTCCAGCAACAGACACAATATGCACAGTTAATCTGTAAATGGGAGGCTGACGTGAGTAAATTCCAAATTGTGTGCAGCTCCACAAAATAACTGTTCAAGACTTTTAAAAAGCACGTATTTTCTTTTTAAAAAAAAAAAATTTCAATATTTGTTTTTGAGAGAGAGAGATGGGGAGACACAGAATCCGAAGGAGGCTCCAGGCTCCGAGCTGTCATCACAGAGCCCGATGCGGGGCTCAAACCCACGAACCGCGAGATCATGACCTGAGCTGAAGTCGGCCGCTTAACCGACTGAGCCACCCAGGTGCCCCTAAAAAGCACATATTTTCAAAATGATTATTGCAACTTATTGAATTGAGTATTTTCCTTTGACAAATACTTTGAAAGACAAAAATTATCAAATTAATCATCTTTCTCATTATTTTAAGTGTTTAGCCTAATTGTGATGGTGTAAAATCATTGGCCTTTTTTTTTTTCTGTTGCAAAACCAAATAGAATTTATCAATTAAAATTAAGATCTCTCACCCTCTCTTCAGGATGGCAAAGCAGAGGACCGGTGCAGACATGCTTTCCATGGAAGAGGTATGACTAGCGTCCTTGTCTGTTCAAGCTGCTCTAACAAAATACCATAAATCGGGTAGTTTACGAACCACAGAAATTTGCTTCCTTATGAAGACTGGACTTCCAAAATGAAGACACCAGCATGGTTACATTCCGGTGAGGTCTTCTGGGCTCATAACCCTGTCCTTCTCGTGCGCCCTTACGTGGAGGGGTGAGGGAGCCCTGCGGGGTCTCTTATATAAGGACACTAATCCCATTAATGAGGGTTTCCCCTTCACAGCCTAATCACCTCCCAGAAGCCCCACCCCTGATACCTTTACATAGGGCATGGAGATTGCAACATGTGAATTTTTAGGGGATACGAACATTCAGACCATAGCAACTGGTGGAAAAAGAAGAAGAAGAACAAACACACAACATTTCAGGAAATGGTCTTAAAAACACACTGCAAATGGGGAAACATTTATTCAGGAAAACCTACTAGTACTGAGTAAGAGGACGAGTCTGTGGCATTCGAACCATGAACTCCCACCTCTCTCCCGCCCGCGCACCCGGGAGCCCAGGACCAGGACGATGGGTTTTCACGTAGATGGGTGGAGCCCAATGCTGGACTCCCGCTCCTCCTTCCAGGGGAAGGGCACAGCACCTCCTGGGTGGGGGTGGGGGGGTGGGACACCCACATTTCTCACTTCCCCCACCAGTGCTCCGGCTCCCTCTCAGAGCAGAGGCTCCCTTCTCCTCTGCGTACAGAGGCAGGGAAACCTGAAGACCAGAGACTGCCACCCTTCCCCAGAGCCCTGCTTCCAAGGCAGCAGTGTCACCCCAAAACGGGCCACCGTCCCCAGTACCGGCTTCAGATCAACAGCCCGGGGGAGGGACAGGCTGCAGAAGCGCTCCCCAGCTTGAAACAGAGTATGAGAAACTTCCATCCTAAGGATACTCTCCAAAAGAATGGTTTTGGTGAGAAGGAATGAAGAGGGGGACCCATAGCTTTACTAGAGATCTGGGCTAAGCCACAGGGCAGGAAGTTTTCCAGACAGAAACAGGGAAGGGGTGACCCAGGAAGTCCTGGTGGCAACCCAACAGACTTCAGACTGGGGCTTCAGAAACAGCCCCTCTGCTGGAGCCAGAATGTACCTGGATCAGTTCCTGAAATGACGTCTGCTGCTGGCTCTTGTGGGAGACGGCGGAGCAGGACCTGTCAGCTTAGCGGAGCTGAGAGGCTGGGGCGGTCAGGAAGGAGACGCGGAGCCCTGCCAAAGCCAGCGGCATCCCCCGGTGACAGTGCGCACGCCACCGTGCCCTCTAGGAACAACACAGCCTTCGCGGTGCTCAGAAGCTAGGCTTCACCGAAATGGTCCAGCCAGCCACCGATACGCACGTGAACGACCGTAACAAGTCCCAGGGGAGGGTAGGCAAGTAGATGCAGAGTTGCTACATTATCAAAAACATCCAAATTTCAACACGAAAACAGAAAAACTAGGAGGTACACAGAGACAGAAAAATGTGACCCATACACAGAAACAAAACACAATTAACCAGGCCACAGAAACTGTCTTTGAGAGGGACCAGATTTCAGATTTTAAAAAACTTCAAAGCAGCTAGTATAAATATGTTGAAAGGATTATAGGACGTCATCCTAAAGGAAGTAAAGGAAGGTATGATTACATATGTCTTCAAACATACAATACCAAGAAGCACAGAGAAATCATATTTTAAAAAAGGACCAAATAAAAATGACGGAACTGAAAAGTACAAGAACATTTATGAAAAATTCAGTGGAGGGGCTCAACAGTGGACTTGACTTGAAGAAGAAAGGATTAGGCAAGGAAACAATATGTGGAGAGTAAACGACACGTTTCTAAATAGCCAAAGGTGAAATCACCAGAAAATTAGGAAACACCTTCAAGTGAACGAATATGAAGACAAAATATACCAAAACCTCTTGGATCTAGCTAAAGCAGGGCTTACAGGGGATTTTTAGTTGCATATGCATGAATTTTTTGACAGGAGGATATCGAATCAGTAACCTACCCTCCCACCACAAGACACAAGACACTAAATTAGGAAGAGCAAACAGAACCTGAACCAAGCAGAAGAAATGGAATAAACAGAGATGCGTGTGAAAATTAACAAAACAGAGAATACACAGTAGAAAACTTGGTACTCTTAAAAGATCAGCAAAATGAAGAGGAACAAGAAGAAGGCATGGATGTCCATGCCTCCACTCCCGCCATATGGAGGCTCCAGCCAGGAAGGGACAAAATACGAGGCAAGCAGCCTGGACAGGAAAGTTGGGAAGGTCACCTCCATTTGCACGTGATATGACCTTGTATACAGAAAGCCCCAAGGAATCCAGTAAAAAATTAGATCTGACAAATATGTTCGTCAAGATACAAAATCACAAATTCATTGTTATCTACCCGCAATGAACTATCTGAAATGATATTAAGAACGCAGTTCCATGTAGAGAAGCATAAAAAAGAATGAAAACCTGAGGGATAAATTGAACAAAAGAAGTGCAAACCTTATACTCTAAAAACTACAAAGGTTGTTGGAAGATTTAAAGTGTGAAGAAGTGGAAATATGGCACATGTTCGTGGATCCAAAGACTTCAGTCAACAAGATGTCAGTACACTCTGCAGTGAGCTGAATGGTGGCCCCCAGCGACAAGTGTTCAAGTCCCACTCTCTGGAATCTGTGAAAGTGCCTTATTTGTAAAAAGAGCTTTTCCAGATGTAATTAAGTTAAGGATCTGGGGATGACATGACAGCAGCAGATGTGGGGGGGGGGGACCTAAGTGTTGACAAGTGTCCTGACATGAGAACCGCAGAAGAGGGCTACATGGGGGGTAGGGGACACTGAGGATGGAGGACAGATGGGGAGGGGCGGTGAGCAGCCACGGGCAAGGAAAGTGGCTGCCACCAGATGCGGGAAGTGACAAGGGATGGGGTACCCCTGGGCCTCAGGAAAGCAGCCCTACACACACATGGGCTTTGACTTCTGACCCCCAGAGCCGTAAGAGAATACATTTCTATCATGTGAAGTCATCAAGTTTGAGGCACTTTTTGTGGAAGCTCACGTAAACAAATACAGATCTTCATACCTGGAATCTGGTGCCGCAGTAAAAACAATTCAAAATGTGGAAGTGGGTTTTGGATTTGGGTAACGGGTGGAGGCTGGGAGAATCTGAGATGCCACATAAACCAGGCCTGGAGACTTGCGAGGGCTCCGAGAGTAGTCAGGAGCATGACAGAGAAGACTTCGGTCGTCTTGGAGAACACACGAATTGTCACGGACAGCATGTTGGCAGAGATAAAGGTTGAAGTCGCTTCTGGTGAGGCCTCAGAAGGAAGTGAAGACCACGCTAACAGAAATGGGGGGCAGGTGAGTCTATAGTGGAGGAAACTCGGTGAGGCCGTGCCCCCACAGTTATGAGGAATGCAGAATGTGTAGATAATGAACTTGCATATTTAGTTGAGGAGTCCCAAGCAAAGCAGTGAAGGTGCAGGTGTCTCCTGGCTGCTTGAAATAACACAAGAGAGCAAGGAGATGAACCGAATGAGGAATCGTTAAGAAAAAGGAACAAGAACTCGGTGATCTGGAATGTTCTTGTTCCATCCGGATTGCAAAGGACACTAAAATTAGAAAATTCACTCTGGAGAGTGGGCCAACAGCTTAGCCAGACACTTTGCTACAGCCACGAGTAGTGTATTTCCTCCATCTTGACTGGGGTATAATTGACAAATAAAAATCCTATATATTTATGGTGTACAACATGATATTTTGATATACATACACACTGTGAAGTTGTTACAAGAATCAAGCTAATGAACACATCCATCATTTCACATAGTTGTGTGTGTGTGTGTGTGTGTGTGTGTGTAGTGAGAACGTTAATGATTTACTATCTCAGCAAATGTAGAGCACTCAGTACAGCATTATTAACTATAGTCACCACGTGGCACATTAGATCTCCAGAGATTATTCCTCCTGCATAACTGAAACGTTACACGGTGATACCAACATCTTCCCGTTTCCTCCACCTGCCGAACCCTAGCGACCAACATTCTACTCTCTGTTTCTATGACTTCAACTCGTTTAGATTCTCTGTATAGTGAGATGATGAAATATTTGTTTTTTTCTGTGCCTGACTCATTATTTTACATGGAATAATGTCATCCACACTCACGTATGCTGAAGAAATGACAGGATTTCCTTCCTTTTTTAAGGCTAAATAATATCCATCCACAGACACTCAGGGGGATTCTTACCTTGGATACTGTGAATGATGTTGCAACAAACATAGGGGTACAGTCACCCCTTCAAGATATTGATTCCATTTCTTCTGGATGTACACCCAGAAGTAAATCTATGCGTAAGTGAGGTTTGCTGGATCACATGGGAGTATAGGCAATGAATGCAAGAACACACAGTGGGGTTGCATCAGATACGGCAAAGGAAATAATCAACAGAATGAAGAGACAACCTGTGTAATGGGATAGAATACTTGAAAACACATCTCATAAGGAGGAAATATCCAAAATATGCCAGGAACTCAAAAAGCTCAGTAGTAAGAAAACAACCTGATTTAAAAACAAGAAAAGGACCTGAATAGATATTTCTCAGAAGAAGCATATGAAGTTAACAAGTACAGGAAAAAATGTTCGACATCACGATTCATCAGAGACATGCAAACCAAAGCCACAACGAGATACCTCACACGTTGAAATGGCTGTTACAAAAAAGACAGCAAATACTGCTGGCGATGTGGAGAAAGGAAACGGTTGTACATGGTTGGTAGGAATGTGAACTGGCACAGCCATTAGGCAGAAGAGTACTAATGGAAGTTCCTAAAAGAGTTAACAATAGAAGTAACATATGATCCAGGTTAGGGTATTTTGAGGAAATATCTGTGGAAGACCGTCTCATCTCATGGTGTGTCCCCATGACCTAAACAGGAGACTGAAAGTATTTGGAAATGCTGTGTCAGCTAAGACCCCACCATCTTGGACTAAGGGAGTGGAGACTAAGGCTTGAGATGAGGAATGCATTTGGACTTGCCACACCTGACAGGTAGAATACGGGCTGATAGAACTTTTGCTGGCAAACCTGGGCTACCCTTGCAGAAAGGGAAGAATGGCTCCATATGGGTAGAGCCATGGGCAGCACCGAAGCGGGTAGTGTGCCCGTGGCCAGTGCAGAAGTTGGAATTCAAAATGGTGCTCCCACTCTGGAAAATGGCTTGGTAGTTCTTCACAATTTCAAACACGGTGTTACTATTTGACCCAGATATCCCACTACTAGGTACATGTCCATGAAAAATGAAAGCATATATCCACACACAAAAGCATGTATATGAATGTTCTTTACAGTATTATTCATGATAGTTAAAGTGGAAGCAACCCAAATGTCCATCAACAGATGGATGGATAAATAAAATGTGATATATTCATAGAACAGAGTATTAGTTAACCACATCACAACATGGATGAGCCTTAAAACACGCTAAATGAAATAAATGAGACACTAAAGACCACCTATTGTATGATTCTATTTATATAAAAGACAAATCTGTGGACACAGAAGTGATTGGCCAGGGCTGCTAATGACAAGGTGATCGGGGCTGGGGGTTATAGCTAAAAGGCACAGAGTTTATTCTGGGGATGACAGAGACATTTTAAGGTTGACTGCAGTGAAAGTTTCACGATTCCATGAATATACTAGGAATCACTGAATTGTACACTTTTAATGAGCGAAGTATACAGTATGTAATAAGCACCCACGAAAACTAGAATAAAAAATTACATTTCTAGCAAAAATACTACTCCACAAGTCAAGGCATTTTGATATGACATTTTGTATACCGTTTGGAGTTTCATTTAATTTATGTAATTCCATCCTAGCTTTTATCTGAAAAAAACAGTCATAGCATCAAGTTGCATTGTTTTAAGAAAAGTATAATTTGTTAGTAAACTTTAAAAGTTTAAGTGTTGGGCCCTGTATTCACTGAATATTTGATTTAAAACCTTCAGCCAACTTTTTGAACATGGAAATATAATTAGAAATATAATAGAAGTATAACTGGGAAATTGAAGAAGACACAAAGAAATGGATAAACATTCCATGCTCCTGGATTAAAAGAACAAATATTGTTAAAATGTCAATACTACCCAAAGCAATCTACACATCCAATGCAATCCCAATCAAAATCGCACTGGCATTCTTCTCCAAGCTAGAACAAACAATCCTAAAATTTGTATGGAACCACAAAAGACCCTGAATAGCCAAAGTTATGTTGGAAAAGAAAACCAAAGCAGGAGGCATCACAATCCCAGATTTTAGCCTGTACTACGAGGCTCTAATCATAAATACAGTATGGTACTGGCACACAAACAGACACATAGACCAATGGAATAGAACACAGAACCCAGAATTGGACCCACAAATGTATGGCCAACTCATCTTTGACAGAGCAGGAAAGAGTACCCAATGGAAAAAAGATAGTCTCTTTAGCAAATGATGCTGGGAGAACTAGACAACAATATGCAGAAGAATGAAACTAGACCACTTTCTTATACCATTCACAAAAATAAACTCAAAATGGATGAAAGACCTAAATGTGAGACAGGAAACCATCAAAATCCTGGAGGAGAAAACAGGCAACAACCTCTTTGACCTCAATCTCAGAAATTTCTTGCTTGACACATCTCCAAAAACAAGGAAAATAAAAGCAAAAATGAACTATTGGGACCTCATCAAGATAAAAAAGCTTCTCCACTGCAAAGGAAACAATCAATAAAACTAAAATGCAACTGACAGAATGGGAAAAGGTATTTTCAAATGACATGTCTGATGAAGGGTGAGCATCCAAAATCTATAAAGAACTTACCAAACTCAACACCTGAAAACAATCCAGTGAAGAAATGGGCAGAAGACATGAATAGACACTTCTCCAAAGAAGACATCCAGATGGCCAACCGACACATGAAAAGATGCTCAACATCACTCACCATCAGGGAAGTACAAATCAAAACCACATTGAAATACCACCTCACACTGGTCAGAGTGGCTAAAATGAACAAATCAGAAGACTATCGATGCTGGAGAGGATGTGGAGAAATGGGAACCCTCTTGCACTGTTGGTGAGAATGCAAACTGGTGCAGCCGCTCTGGAAAACAGTGTGGAGGTTCCACAAAATATTAAAAATAGAACTACCCTATGACCCAGCAATAGCACTATTAGGAATTTATCCAAAGGATACAGGAGTGCTAATTCATAGGGGCACACGTACCCCAATGTTTATAGCAGCACTTTCAACAATAGCCAAATCTTGGAAAGAGCCCAAATGTCCATCAACAGATGAATGGATAAAGAAGATGTGGTTTAAATATACAATGGAATACTACTTGGCAACGAGAAAGAATGATATCCTGCCATTAGCAACAACATAGATGGAACTGGAGAGTATTATGCTAAGTGAAATAAGTTAGTCAGAGAAGGGCAGATATCATGTTTTCACTCATATGTGGATCTTGAGAAACTTAACTGAAGAACATGGGGGAAGGGAAGGAGAAAAAATCGTTATAAACAGAAAGGGAGGGAAGCAAACCATAAGAGACTGTTAAATACAGAGAACAACCTGAGGGTTGATGGGGGGCAGGGGAGAGGGGGAAATGGGTGATGGGCATTGAGGAGGGCACTTGTTGGGATGAGCACTGGGTGTTGTATGTAAGCGACTATTCACGGGAATCTACCCCCAAAACCAAGAGCACACTGTATACGCTGTATGTTAGTTAACTTGACAATAAATTACATATATTAAAAAAAAAGAAACCTAACTAGAAATACAATATTTGTTTACAAAAAAAGTTGACCCTCGTCATAGCGCAGTTATGTTGAATTTGCAAAGCAGCTCTTCAGAGGTCAAAAGGATGGTGAGGTGAGGTGGGAGGGCAAGGACGACCAGCGGAGCTGACATCTGCACGCCTCCACAATCCTTGTGCCACACTACCGCAGGGTTATTATCAGACGGTGTAGTAAAATGAACCTCTGTGTATTGAAGACGTTTGTAACTCACACTGTAACTTCTATTTGTTTACATCATAGCTTGATATCATTCTGCGCCTCCACGGTGAATTCCAAGCACATGTGTGATCCTACATGCCTTAATGCCCTATGAACATTTTTAATTTTTTTTTTTTTTATTTTTTTAATTTTTTTTTTTTCAACGTTTTTTATTTATTTTTGGGACAGAGAGAGACAGAGCATGAACGGGGGAGGGGCAGAGAGAGAGGGAGACACAGAATCGGAAACAGGCTCCAGGCTCCGAGCCATCAGCCCAGAGCCTGACGCGGGGCTCGAACTCACGGACCGCGAGATCGTGACCTGGCTGAAGTCGGACGCTTAACCGACTGCGCCACCCAGGCGCCCCTTTCTTTTTTTTTTTTTTTAATTTTTTTTTTTTTCTTTTTTTTCCTATGAACATTTTTAACCACCCCGTTGCATTCTACCCCGAACAGAATAGTCATAAAACTATTTACCCCCATATACTGAACTTGTAAATGAGCTTACAAGAGCACCCATAATTATGCCCGGTGTTTTACCTTTCTTGGAATCCACTTCTAAACGCCACTTTGGTTTGTATTACACAATAGAACCTTGACTGAAGGCAACGTATTCAAAACACCTATTGACACTGCTATAAACCAAGAATAATTTAAATTGTTTGGCAGTTCTTCCAATGGTGCTAGCACATTGAAAGCTATCATTCCACTTGTATTTGTGCACAAGAACTGTCTTTTTTTTTTTTTTTTTAATGAAGTCAGGCTTCTCAGAATGATGGGTAAACCTAAATTTTGCAGCTGAATCTGTGTCTATTGTTCTCAAGTGTCATCTTCTAAGTTATTATTGACTTTTGGAGTGGATGTAAATGCTTTGTCCACAGGGTTATGTCTTCTTATTTTCCTGTTTTCTGTGATACCACTATTATCACGCTAGTCCCAGGGGAGGTATTTAATATCAATAAATAGTGTATGAAAATTTTATTTTTTGAAAGTTCTATTTTAATCTCTGCCCCTTTAGTATTTAAGATGTAAACACTGTACTGTAATGAGACCAAAAATCTCATTTTAAACTTTATTTCTAAAGGAGTTGGTTGCAGAATATGTCTTCCTAAAAACTAAACTAGCAGGAATGCTCGCAGTACTTTCTAGAAGCTCCGTAACACCAGTGTCCAGCAATGCTCTCAGCATGTTTCACGTTCACCTAACGTACCACTTCCCAGTTTCCCTTTACCCAACCTCCCTGTGGCCCAGGAAGGTAGGACGCGTTGGAGGCAGAACTCATGAGAGCATCGCCAGGCAGGTAGCGACCGTGCATCGGGCTCCAGGGCATGCGGTTCGTCCCGGCTTGTCCTTCTGCGCTCGCCCTGCGCGATGATGATCGCAAGAAAGGAGGTGGTGAGGCCGCGTCTGGCAGCTGAGGGGCAGGGAGCCGAGCTCTTAGCCGTCTTTCCGATTTTAGCACACCGCAGGACAACTGTCTTCTCAGTGAATGTTTGATGAGACCCACTTAGGGGTAGGAGCACAAACTCATTGCAGGTTATTTTCATACATTTTAAGCAATAATACGTTGTCAAGAAATAGGACCCCGGGAGATGCTGATGCCGAGCTGAAGGAGGGCAGGGCACAGGGTGACGTGACCCCCTAGCACGCGGGGGCAGCTGGCCAGCAGAGCTGTGTCTGGGGTGGGGGGTGTCTGTGTCCAGAAGGTGCACCTACAGACGGCTCTTCCCCAGTCTGCCCAGCAACTGGTGACACAGCTCGTCTGCTCTTCCCCAGTCTGACCAGCGACTGGTGACGAGGCTAGTCTGGTACCCAGTCGACTAACTTGTTAAGTTCTTACACTTTATCCTGCACGGCAAAGGAGACTTTGAGGACCTTTATGAGGAAATCCAACCAGATTTACATGTCAGAAAGCTGACTGCCTGTAGAAATGTCCCGAGAGGGCCCCTGGTCCTCCTTAAAACCCCAAGGGAAGAAAAGGTAAACTCTCCTTTTGGTTTCTCCTGCTTCACCCACAGCGGGCCCCCGGGCAGCGGTGCTCCTGCCAGTAGGGTATGTCCCAAACCCACGGGTTCAGCACTCCTTCCAAGTCAATGTCACAGGCACGAAAAACCCTTTCAACTGTCCTTGTGTTTCTCATTCTGCTCCACGCACTCAAATTTGTGCGAAACAACATCCTCTGTGAACAGAATTCTGGTTACTCCGTATGGCCAGGGGAATGTACCCCAGGGGGACAAACCCAGATGTTCTGAGTGGAAACTTCCAGTAAAGAAAGGTCATACAACTTTGAGCAAATGTTTTTCATTACTTTGAATATAAGTATTATCCAAATGCAGGGGAAATGGTTTCATATGTACAAATATTAAATTTTAAAGGTCCAGCTATGAGGTCCAGCTGTACTGGATGAAATATTTCCTTTTGAACGTGTATTTCAGTGAACTGTGTATTCACTATTTCTCATCATCATAGGCCATGTAGGGCTATGTGCCAAAGTCTCCTCTGTGGCTCAGCGTTGTCTGGCTCTCTGACATGCTTCTCTAGAACCCACTGGAATGCACATTTCTTTTTTTTTTTTTAAATTTTTTTTTTTTAACATTTATTTATTTTTGAGACAGAGAGAGACAGAGCATGAACGGGGGAGGGTCAGAGAGAGAGGGAGACACAGAATCTGAAACGGGCTCCAGGCTCTGAGCAGTCAGCACAGAGCCCGATGCGGGGCTCGAACTCACATACCGCGAGATCGTGACCTGAGCCGAAGTCGGACGCTTAACCAACTGAGCCACCCAGGCGCCCCTGGAATGCACATTTCTTAACTCTTGTCCTCAAGAATCTGATTCAGTGATTTGGTCTTACAATACCGATGCAAGTATTACACAGACAAATACACCGTCAAATACTGACAGGTTAGAAATGCCTCACATCCCAGCCCCTGTGTCCCATTCTCCCTGTTCTGCCCAAACACACGTTCACCTTTATTTGCACCTGCAACCCACGGGAGCCTGCCGGGCGGAGGTGTTCCTACCTGTGGTGTCCAATCCTGCCCGCCCCTGTACCGGGTACAATGGCAAGAACCTTGTGCAGATCCCCATCCTTCTGGCCTCCTACAAACCCACCCGGTGCTCTGCACTTGGCCTGCCTCCGCCTTTGTCTCAGGCTCACTCATCTTTACTAAAATACAGGCATGGGTTCCAGGCAAGTCTGCCTCATGCACCCCTCCTTCTCATCCACCCCTCACAACACCCAGGTAGTCCACTGTTCAAAATGAAAACTGAAGCTCTCCTTCCCATCCTCAAAGACACCCACGTATTAATCCCTGGAATTTGTGAATGTGTCACCTTATGTGGCAAAAAGAAATCAGGACTGCAGTGGAATCAGGGTTGCTAGTGAACTAATTTTAAGATAAGAGGATTACCCTGAGCTAGCTCGTTGGTTCAATCTAAATTTATGAGTCTTCAAGAGTGAAGAAGAAAAGACAGAAGGGTGAGCCAGAGAGAAGGGACTCGCCACCTTGGCCGGGGAATGTCACCTCTGTAGCTGGGGAGGGCTCCCAGCCAGTGAGGAAACGGGGACTCACTCTCACAACCAGGAGAGCCGAACTCCGCCAATAATCCCAAAGAGCGAGGAGATGCACTCTTCCCCAGAGCCTCCAGGAAGGAGGACACCTGCCCTAATCGTGACTTTTAGCCCCATGAGAACCATGCGGGACTTCCCACCCACAGGACTACGGGAAAACGCTGGGCGTGTTTTAGGACCCCAAGTCGGTGGAAAATGTCACAGCAGCAACAGAAAACTAATACACGCGTGCAAACTTTCGCCCACGACGTCTTTGCCTGGAATCTGCTCTCCCTCATCCTCCCTCACCTGACCCCTTTTAGTCAGATTTTGACTCCAAAAGTTCCACTCAGCTTCCACTTCTTGCTGAAAATTCCTCTCCTGGTTGGAGGAAATCCCTCCTGTGTCTGAATAATTTGGACAACACTGTCCATTTATATTTCTGTATAGAAGTAAATACCCTAGATTTACTTTCTGAAGTACATTGTAAACTCCTGGAGAGCCAGACCTGTCATAGGTCCTCTGAATGTTTCCTTTCCAGCAGTGGTTTTCAGTCTTATTTACTCTTTTTGGAACCCCTGGGACGCTCTTTTCAAAGAGAACCAGCTAAGAGAAGAACGTTCTAGAAAGAGGCATTATGTAGAGGAAGACCCGGCCAGCTCACCCCAGAACTCTTCACCTTGTGAGTCGCTGTGAGGAAGATGCATCTCTAGACCCACACCCACCCCTACTCCACCCCCATGTCCCCTTTTCCTAAGCCCCACTGAGCCAGTGCTGTGCAATCCTGCTGTTTATCTCCCCCTCTGTGCTGGGGTCTGTGTGAATGTTGACTCAAGACACAAATCCACACCTTTTCCCCTCCCCCATGAGAACATCCTCAGAGTTCTTTGTATCCAGCGTTTCTAAATGTGATTCCTCAAGACTCCAGTTGATAGGTCAGGCCCTTTGCCCCTGTCCAGGATCCTGCCTCCAGTTGCTTTCGGTAACTTTCTTGTCTCCTCCAGACCTGTTCAAACTCAGTGCTAAACATGTCACTTCCTACTACTGTGCCCGCCCTATGTGATGACCATGCTGACCCCCACGGGCAGTTCTAGACATACCTGTGCTAAGTCTCATGGCAGCACTGTCCCTTCTGAGGCCACATACGTGCCGGGACTGTGACCCAGACTCCTCGCAGTTCATGACATGACTCAGATCTCATACGACGACTTCATCTACCGCACACACTATCCCAGTAGGAATCTGTCAGATTCCGTGGGCCACTGGACAAGGCCGCTCACCTCATAGCCTCAACATTCTGCAGTGGCTTCACTTTCTCTGGTCCCTATGCCAAACTGACATTCCTCTATGTGTGCCACTGGCATGACCATTCCCAAATGTGACACACATTTACAAGCTAAAAGGTGGTGCCTCGTGCTTTGTCTGTGCTCAGCAGACGGGATACACGGAATACGGTCAGCTGTCCATTCTTTGGAAGGGATGTCCTTACACAGTTCAGACCACAGGGCCCACAAAACCTTCGGTAATGAGGCTTGCCCTGAATATCTGTAGGGTGTCACCCAGATTCTGGCACATATGTCTCATCAGGGATCCTTTTCACTGGATTTTCCAAAGAACATTAATCGATTATCATCCCACCTGATGGGGATTAAAAGCAACATATGATCTAGATACTTTAACACAACGTCCAGAAGCTGTGTTGAGTCTTTGCACCATTAACAGCACACCCAGCAGATTTCTGTGACTCCCAGCGAGGGTCACTATGGTTCACTGCCACGTGCTGGTATCCATCTGTAGTTTGGGGAGACGGAGGCTGAGTGAAGCGGAGATACATACGTGCACTCATGTGGCCCCCCGGTCTTCGGGTGTGACAAGAACCCCTCTCACCCTATCCAGGGTGACGTGTGAATCCTGCTTCCCCACCTTGGCCACAGAGGGGACTGCTCAGTGGCTTCCGCATGGCTGTTCCTTGTAGTGTGCCTGTTCGCAGATCAGCACGAGGATTCTGCCAGCTGGTAATTACGCTGCTGCTGATTTTGCACTCGGGGACCAGGGAGAGGACAGGGCATGGATTCGTCTCTGTGCCGGTCCACTCTCGCGGAGCTGTGACGGCACGGGCGTCAGAACCCACACGGGATGGGCCCTGTAGAAGCCCAGTATCCCCTTCCCTCCAGCGAGCGGTACTCTGGTAAGCGGTCGAAGCCTCTTCTATAACGGGAGGAGCGGACATGCTGTATATATCCTCGCTGCCTCATCGCTGGGGCTTTCGTTCCGCAGATACGCCCTGTCTCAGATCCGGCTCAAGTCTGGAAAGGTGGTACATTTTGATCTTCTAGAATGATGGCTGTCATGGGCCTACTGTTCACCTACTCTTAAGGACTTTCACATATTTCTAACTTGGGCAATGCCCTCCTTCGCCTTCATCTGTTTCACCCACAGGGCGCTACAGGGTTATCAGACGACACCCCACACCCTGTGGGTTCTATCTTCTGGCCTTGCTGCTCATTAAAGTCATTGTGTCACTTTGCCTCTGTGAACAGAGTAAAGATACCACCTTACGCTGTTCTGGAACACTGCCGTGGCCTTTGACAACGGGGGCATCCCTGAGAGAGGCCAGATCCACAGGGGAGATGGCCGCCATCCATACAACGTTGCCCCCCACTTAGCACACCGTTTACTGCTTTGGTGAAGAGTGTGTGCCCTTTGGCCCTTCCTGGGGAACTGTGTAAGGGGGTGTGTTCCCAGGTATATTAATAACATGTTCATCGTTCTGAGCTTTCTGGCAATCTCTCTAACACCCCAATTAAGTAGTTCTAGCACTTCCACCCAGTTTAGGGTGATCGTGACTTTATCCAAGCTCCAAGGAGCCACCTCAGCAGGGGACTGGGCACAGCTCCCGTGTCCCACGAGAAGGACATCCAGCCTGAAGGCACAGACAAGAAGCCCCCCGAGGTCCTCCTAGTCTCACATCACTTAACCCCGATTCCAGCATCCTCAAGATCAAAGTCCAAGCGCATTCTTGAGCCTTGTGATTCGTTTGATAGAAAACAGCTACGTCTTCCTGTCTCAAGTCTGTTATGGTAGCTTCTGATGGTAACACGCTGACATTTGAGCCTAGCAGTGACGAGGGGTGGGAGCAAGCTGCCAGAGACCAAAGGTCACGTAACTCTGCTTTTATCCCAGTCTTGGAGTTAACAGTCGGCTAACTCGAGCTGACACTTCACAGACGGGAACCCACAAACATATCCCAGTCCTTTGAATGAGCACTGCCTCCACGTCCCTGCAGTTACAGGGACACTTGGTCACCCAATGCACCCTTGCCCACCTGGGTCACAGGTCAGCATAATTCAAATGTCGTGCCACACCTGGAAGGGTCAGTGCCTTTCCCCAAGCCACCGACAGTGGGATCAATGCCAGGGCTCCATTAGGACTGTCTGGAGGCACCTGTGTCATTCGGGCTCCCTCGGCACACGGACCCTGACACAAGAATTAGAGCGCAGGTAGTGTGTTCTGTAACTGAGCCTGGGGAGGGAGGAGCTCGGAGAGCGACTTCTGGGCGCATGTACAACTTGACCCCATGGGGAAAGCCCAGAAGCCGGTGCACCCGAGTCACTCCGTCGTCCTGTGGGTGGCAGAGCTGTGGAGCTCACACAGCAGTCACAGGGGCCCAGGCTGTGCGCTGGGGGCTTAGATCCCTGGCAGCTCCCTGTTGCTTCTGGCCTGAAGCATAAGAAGTAGGTGACCCCGGTGCCCATGGAGCCTCAGGCTGAGAAATACCAGTACAGCTCCAGAGCTGTGGGCCTGTGGCCGGGCTGGGGTCAGGGGTTGGGGGGTCAGGGGTGGGGCAGCAGCATGTGCAGCACTAGCCTGCTCCCTGGTCCACCCTCAGAGATGGGGTTTCCCGACCCTCTTTCTCCCTATCCACAGAGATAAGGGTCTGCCTCTAAAGTGTATTTCTGAAGACTTTGTGGTGGACAGTGGGTGAATAACACATAACATTGAAAAGATATAGAAGATAAACACAAACTGAAAAAGGCCTTTCACGAGCCTTCTGCTAAATCTAAACTCTCTGGTAAGCCTGACTCACATCTCCTGGCTTCCCGCCACACCAGGGGCAGATTCCCACCGTGTTCCTCAGATTTTGCTCCGGAAAACCGTGGCTGGGCATCCGGCCAGAGTTGGCGGGCTTTCGGTTCTGCTGGTTCCCACTTCTTAGAAGATGTCCCTGCAGGTGCAGCTCAAATATTTTCTCTGGGGCCCTGATTTATGATGCTTTACTGCCAGTTACTCACTTCCTCTATGCTGGGACCCTGCTGCTCACACCCGGGGTCTGAATCTAGAAGGGGCAGGGCCAGAGCGAGTCAGTTCTGGGGGATGTGTCCCAAGACATTCACAGTTGAAAAGAAGCTGCACTGTCCTATTTCTTTGGTAATATGGTAAAACCTTGGATTGCAAGCAACTGTCCGCGAGTGTCCCACAAGACGAGCAAACCTTTCTAACAAATTTTAACTTGATAAACGAGCGATGTCTTGCAATACGAGTAGCACGTGGAAGGTCGCATGATCACACGGAGCCAATGGGTCTTCTGTCTGTCTCTGTCTCCATCTCTGTCTCTCTCTTTTTGGCTGCGGGATTGGGGGTGATCTTCTCCCATTCTCAGATGCTCAGTCTCAGGCTGTGGTGTTTGGCAGAAATCAGTGATTTTTCAGGACGTTGGAAGGTGCCCACAACTGGCACTGGTGTATTTTTGTCCCTTCAAAGCACCTGTGGACGGTCCTTTGCTTTTCCAGACAAGAGTAAGGTTAGGAAGGCTTTGCTTCATTCTCGGTCAGGCTGCCTGCAGATAGAGACCCGTTCCTCTGCTGCCCTATTGCCGGTTACATGAAATACAGTACATGACAAGAGTTTATTAACTGCACTGTAGTCAGCACCCATGCGAGCATATACAATGGCCCCTATGCAGAAAAAGATTCCATTGAGCCAACAGACAGCAGTGGTTCTGTTAGTGATAGTGAAAGTTGTCCTACACAGTAACCCTCCTCTCTCCTGTCTCCCCCACACCAGCCACAAAGGTTTTCAAAGGGAAATACAGGTTAACTTGTTTGTTTTTCTTTACATTTTGTGTTTTCTTTATTATTTTGTATTATATTATAGTATTGTAATCATTTTTATATTAATATTTTTGGGTTGTGGAATCATCATCTGAGGTTCCATTATTTCTTGCGGGGAGTCTCACTTTGATATACATGTACTTTGTTGTTTTTGTTTAATGTTTATTTATTTTTGAGAGAGAGAGAGAGAGAGAGAGACAGAGACAGAATCCGAAGCAGGCTCCAGGCTCCAAGTTGTCAGCACAGACCCCGACGTGAGGCTTGAACCCACAAATCACGAGATCGTGACCTGAGCCAAAGTTGGACGCTTAACTGACTGAGCCACCCAGGCTCCCCACTATAAAAGTTCTTCGGATTACAATCATGTTTCCAGAGTGAATCATGCTTACAAACCAAGGTTTTACTGTATTTCAAATAATTAGAAGTAATGTGCCACGTCCCCAGGAATCCCTCCCCTGCAACAATGGTCAAACCTGCAGCTTCGTCTAGGTATACACAAAATTAAGTATTTCAAAAGCTATGACTTTCCTCTACTCCAAGGACTTTTCCCTCACGTTAACCCACATTCCTATTAACCTACTTTACCTTCAGTGTCTCCTGATAGTCATTCAAAATTGAATGAAGCGTCTCCTGAAAGCCATTCAAAGTTGAATGAATTACTAGAATTTTATCACTTCAGGTATTCCACCTGAAATGAAATTAGGGGTGCCTGGGTGGCTCAGTTGGTTAAGCATCCAACTTCGGCTCAGGTCATGAACTCGGTTTCGTGGGTTTGAGCTCCGTGTCGGGTTCTGTGCTGACAGCTCAGAGCCTGGAGCCTGCGTCGGATTCTGTCTCTCCCTCTCTCTGACCCTCCCCCTCTCATACACTGTCTCTCTCGGTCTCTCAAAAATAAATGACATTAAAATTTTTTTATAACTAAAATAGAAATTTTCTGACATCACTAAGGGAAACCATGTTTTCTTACTAAGAGTACCACATAGCTTTCTACCAATAATTCTTTGAACTTATAATTAGATTCAGAACTTAATTTGACTAGTACTATGAGCTTCTTATGTACATCTTATTTGTTGATTAAAAGACTGTATTCCGCTTTGCACTTTTGTAATCATTGAATCATTTTGCAAGATGTGCTTTATGTTTTGATTATCAGGTCAGAATAATAAGGCTTATTAACCTTCATAAAGCATCAGAAATGTATCCCATTTTGGCCATCAGCTTTATGCTATTTAATGAGTCTAGACTGCTCATCTAAAACCCAAGCCTTTCTTACTTATTAGGTAGCAGGAGTCAATGCCCTTCAAAGAGAATTCATAAATATTTTTGACTGAAATATTGAAATATAGCTCAGAAGAAAGAAGCGCATGTTAAAAGAATAATTGATTTATTTATAGCTAGCTGTATTTTTCAAGACAGCTTCTATTCATGAATATTTTTTCCAGAAATGCAAATGGTTTCTCACTCTACCTACGCATTGCTCTATTTCCACAAAAGCAACTTCATCGCCAGGAGTGGACAGAACAAATTCCAGACTGGGAAATTACATTGAGGGTAGATGTGTTGACCACAGGCTACTCAAAACCCTCCAGGGATCTCGTAGGCCATCCTCTCATGGTCCACACCATAACCAGCCCCTGGATTTAGCAACTGGCATACGCTCCCTGATGTCATTGGGGCGCTTCTCTGGTCTGTCTCTACCTGGAGTGTGGGCGGTGCATAAGAACTGTCCTGGGCTTTGTAATTTGGAGGAACCAAATATGCATTTAGCTGGATAGCCTGTTGATTGGTCTGAACTTTGAAAAACTACTCAAATTTTTACTCTATAGCATAAAAAATTACCTGAATTTGTTTGATGGTTGTGACAAACATAGCTGAGTAGAATCACTGGTTTGTAGTCAGCAATTTAATGGTAACTGTATGAGTTCTATATCACTGCCCAAGAGATTACTGCAAACTTAGCATCCCGCTACAGTCCCATTTATCTCAGAATTACTGGGGGTCAGGACTTCAGGTTTAGCATAATGGGATCCCCTGCTTAGGTCTCCCAAGGCTGCAATCACGCTGTCAGCCTGGGTGTGTCCTCATCTGGAGATGTGACATGGCAAGAATACATTTACAACTTATTATTTAAAGTTTAAATATCCAGGACATAGATGAAAAAAAGTACAATAAAATACAGGAGAAAATAGACTAATAAAGTAGCATGTGTTTTTCATCTATTTAAAAATATTATCAGCGCTGAAATGTTGACATGACCCATTTTATTTCATTTCTACCTATCCTCACACACACTGTCACTTACTGGATTATTTTAAAGAAAATCCAAAACATTTTAAATAGTGTCATCCATAAATACCTTGCTGTGTACAAATCAGAGACTTAATAGGAGCCTTAATAACCACAACGGAACATAGGTATTGCAGAAGTTGGCCAAGCAGGAGGATCCTAAACTCGCCTCATCCCACAGATGAACTAGTTAACACGTGCACCGCAGCAAACAATCAGAAAAGGACCCAACAAACTCCACAACTCGATGTAGGGAAGTGGCTATATGGAAGAGGGTAGGAAGGGTGAGGACCCTGCAGGAACTGGGGTCTGAACACTGGAGGGAGGGAGGGATGGGCACCAAGAGGGGCAAGAAACAGACTAGCACATCGAGCCCATGAGAGGCGGAGAAATTCCCACGGCACTTGGCTTTAAAACTGAGAAGAGCCAGTGAGCCTGGGCGGCTCAGTCAGTTAAGCATCTGACTTTTGGTTTTGGCTCAGGTCATGATCTCACGACTGTGAGTTGAGCCCCTAATTGGGCTCTGCACTGAGCACGGAGCCTGCTTGAGGTTCTCTCTCTCTCTCTCTCTCTCTCTCTCTCTGTCTCTCTCTCTCTCTCTGTATCTCTCTTTCTCTCAAAATAAATAAATAAACATTAAAAAATGAGAGGAGCCAGATTTTGTGAGTGCATACAAGCAGCAAGAATTAAAGCCTAGAACTTTAAAAATCAGCAGGCTTGGTTCTCGGAGAGATCCGAGGGTGGCAGGAAGCTGAGTCCCCACTAGCATAGCAAACAGCCCTTGGAGATACAGCTTGGGAACAGCAGTGTGAAAGGCACCTGGGGCCTCAGGAAGGGACAAGTAGTCACTGACCTCAGAATTCTTGAGGGATTCCTGCAGGAACAGAGAGCCAGGGGGCACCACGGCCACCCCACACCCTCCAGCATAAACACACTCTGTGTGAAGCCATCTGTGAAAACCAGCACGATGCAGGCCTTCACTACCTAACATGTTTACACCAGGCCCCAGCCCTGCATCCAGGCTTGCCTCAAGTCCCAGGGCTGTGGGATCCCCCTACCCACCCCCGCGTCAGGGCTGTAGGCCCCTCGACAGAAAGACTTCTTCAAACCTTTCCACCACTGCCTCTCCTGGCCTTCTGCAGAGGATCAGTGCACCTTGCAAAAAGTGCACCCTCATGGGTGTATAGCAGAGCAGCACCGGCCGGGGGCCTGCCTCCATGGTGGCTGTGCACGAGGCTTGTAGCACTGGGCACCCAAGGGAGGACTTTACTGAGCACCTCAGCTGGCCCGCATCTCCTCAGTGGCTGTGCATCGCCTGTGGAATCAGAGAAAGGTGCCAACCTGCCACTATGCACCCTTCCCCAGCTGGGCACCCCATGTGGAAGGGGCCTAATTAAAAGCACATACCCCTCTCACTACTTCCAAAAGCAAGAGACATAGCCTAATTTCCTAACACACAGAAACAGATACAGCGGGTTAGACAAAATGAAAACAGAGAATAATTTGTCCCAAATAAATGAACAGGAAAAACCACAGCAAGAGACCTAAGTGAAATGAATATATGTAATATGTTTGATAGAGAATTTAAAATAATGATCATAAATATACTCACTGGACTTGAGAAAAGAGTAGAAGACACCAGTGAGACCCTTAAAACAAAGATAAAAAAGAAGCAATTAGAGATGAAGAACACAATAAATGAAATTAAAAATACACTTGATGGACTAAATAGCAGGCTGGAAAAAGCAGAGGAATGAATTAGTGACCTGGAAGACAGAGTAATGGAATGTAAACAAGCTGAACAAATGAGGGGAAAAAGAATTCTGGAAAATGAGAATAGACTTAGGAGAACACAGTGGCTCCATCAGGCATAAAAACATTCATATTACAGGGATCTCAGAAAAAGAGCAAAATATTTTTGAAGAAATAATAGGTAAAAAATTCCCTAATCTGGGGAAGGAAACAGATATCAAGATCCAGGAGGCACAGATTCCCCAACAAAATCAACCAAAGGAGGTCCATCCACAGCAAGACATATACATAGCAAAATGGCAAAATGTAGTGATAAAGAGAACATTTTATAAGCAGCAAGTGAACAGAGTTGCACACAAAGGAAACCCAATAAGGATATCAGCTGATTTTTCAGCAGAAACTTTGCAGGCCAAAAGGGAGTGGCAGGATATATTCAAAGTGATGAAAGGAATAAATCTGCAGGTAATAATACTCTATCCAGAAAGGCTATCATTCAGCACACAAAGAGATAAGGAGTTTCCCAGATCAACAAAAAATAAAGGGGTTCATGACCACTAAACCAGCCCTGCAAGAAATATTAAAGGGGATTGTTTGAGTAGAAAGGTAAGACTTTAAGTCAGGGTATGAAAAGCAGTAAACACAAAAGCAGTCAAAACTAGTGTTTCTGTGAAAAGTCAGTCAAGGAATTCACAAAACAAAAAGATGGTAAGTGTGACACCACATACCTAAAACATGATGGGGAGAGGAGTAACAAATGGATTCGAACTTAGGAGGCCAGGAACCCATTCTGCTATATTCAGAAGGTGTCATATACAAAACGAATGGCAAACACAAATCAAAAACCACTAAGAGATATGCAAAGAATAAGGAGAAAGGAACCCAAATATGTCACTAAAGAAAACTGGGAAACCATGAAAGAGAGCCAGAGAGGAAAGGATCAGAGAATAGCTATAAAACAACCAGAAAACAGTTAAGAAAGTGGTAATAAATACATATCTATCAACAATTACTTTGAATATAAATGGACTAAACACACCAAACAAAAGACACAGGTGGACAGAGATTAAAAAAAAAAAAAAAACAAGACCCATCTATCTGCTGCCCACAAGAAACTCATTATATACCTAAAGAAACCTGAAGATTGAAAGTGAGGGGAGAAAGATTTGTCATGAGAATGGATGTCAAAAGAAAGCTGAAGTAGCAATACTTTTATCAGACAAAATAGACTGTAAAACAAAGACTGTAACAAGAGACAAAGAAGGACACTATATAATAAAGGAGACAATCTAACAAGAAGATAAAACAATTGTAAATATTTATGCACCCAATACAGAGGCACCCAAACACATGAAACAGTTAATAACAAACATGTAGGAACCAACTGATAATAACATAACAATAGTATGGGACCCTAACATCCCACTTATATTGATGGACCCAATCATCCAAACAGAAAATCAACAAGGAAACAGTGGCTTTGAATGGCACACTATATGGACTTAACAGACATATTCAGAACATTCCATCCTAAAACAGAAAATGCATTCTTTTCAAGTGCACATGGAACATCCTCCAGAACAGGTCACATATTAGGCCACAAGACAAATTCAAGGAGACTGAAGTCATACCATGTACGTTTTCTGACCACAGCACTATGAAACTAGAAATCAACCATAACAAAAAATCTGGAAAGACCACAAATACATGGAGGTTAAACAACATGCTACTAAACAATGAACTGGGGAACCTAGAAGTCAAAGAAGAAATAAAAAAAAATACATGGAAACAAATAAAAATGAAAACACAATGGTCCAAAACCTTTGCACTGCAGCAAAAGCAATTCTCAGAGGGACATTTATAGACATAGAGGCCTACCTGAAGAAGCAAGAAAAATCTCAAATTAACAACCTAACCTTACACGTAATGGAGCTAGAAAAAGGACAACAAAACCCAAAACTAGAAGAAGGAAGGAAATAATAAAGATCTGAGCAGAAATAAATGATATAGAAACTAAAAAAAACAATAGAACAGATCAATGAAACCAGGAGCTGGTTCTTGGAAAAGATGAACAAAATTGATACACTTCTACAGAGACTTACCGAGAGAGAGAGAGAGTCAGAGTGAGTGAGACAGAGAGAGAGAGAGAAGGGATTCAAATAAACAAAATCACAAATGAAAGAGGAAAAATAACAACCAACAACAAAGAAATACAAATATATGTAAGAGAGTATTATGAAAAACTATATGCCAACAAATTGGATAACCTGGAAGAAGTGGATAAATTCCTAGAAGCATATAACCTATCAAGCTGAAGCAGGAAGAAATAGAAAATTTGAACATTTCGACTATCAGTAAAGAGATTGAATCAGTAATGAAAAAAAAAATCCCAACAAAGTCCATAACCAGACAACTTCACAGGCAAGTTCTACCAACCATTTGTAGAAGTGTTAATACCTATTCTTCTCAAACTATTCCAAGAAATAGAAAAGGAAGGAAAACTTCCAAATTCATTCTATGAGGTCAGCCTTACCCTGATACCCAAACCAGGTAAAGACAACACTAAAAAAGAGAACTACAGGCCTCTATCTCTGATGAACATAGATGCAAAAATTTGCAACAAAATACTAGCAAACTGAATCCAACAACATATCAAAAAAAATTCACCATTATCAATTGGGATTATTCTTGGTATGCAGGAGTGGTTCAATATTTGCAAATCAATCGTGATACACCATATCAAAAAGAGGAAGGATAACAACCATATAATGAAGCATTTGATAAAGTACAACATCCATTCATGATAAAAGCCTCAACAAAGCAGGTTTAGAGGGAACATATCTCAGTCTGATAAAGGTCATGTATGAAAAACCCACAGCAAGCATCAAACTCAATGGGGAAAAACTGAAAGCATTTCCCTAAGGTTGGGAACAAGAGAGGGATGTCTACTCTCATCATTTTTACTCAACATAGTGCTAGAAGTCCTAGACACAGAAATTAGACAACAAAAAGAAATAAAAGGTATCCAAATTGGTAAGGAAGAAGGAAATCTTTCACTATTTGCAGATGACATGATACTATATATAGAAAACCCAAAAGACTCCACCAAAAAACTACTAGAACTCATAAATGAATTCAGTAAAATCAAAGGATAAAAAAATCAATGTGCAGAAATTTGTTGCATTTATATACACTAATAATGAAGCAGCAGAAATAGAAATTATCGGGCTCAGTTGGTTGGGCATCTGATGTTGGCTCAGGTCATGATCTCACAGTTTGTGAGTTCGAGCCTCGCTTTGGGCTCCATGCTGACAGCTCAGAGTCTGGAGCTTGCTTTGGATTCTGGGTCTCCCTCTCTCTCTATCCTTCCCTCGCTGATGCTCCATCTCTCTCTCAAAAATAAATAAACATAAAAAAAGAAATAGAAATTAAGAAAAAAAATTCTATTTATAATTGCACCAAAAATAATAAAATATAGGAATAAACCTAACCAAAGAAGTGAAAGACCTGCATAAAAACCATAAAACACTGATGAAAGAAGTTGAAAATGACACAAACAAACAAATGGGAAAGACATTCCATGTGCATGGATTGGAAGAATAAACATTGTTAAAATACCTACAGTACCAAAAGCTATAGTACCCAAAGCAATCTAGACATTAAATGCAATCTCTATCAAAATACCAATTCAATTTTCACAGAACTACAACAAACAATCTTAAAATTTGTAAGGAACCACCAAAGACCCCAAATAGCCAAAGTAAGTTTGAAAAGGAAAAACAAACCTGGAAGCATCACAATTCTGGACTTCAAGTTATACTACAAAGCTGTAGTGATGAAAACAGAGATCAGTAGAACAGAATAGAAAATCCAGAAGTAAACCACAACTACATGGTCAATTAATCTTTAGCAAAGGAGGAAAGAATATGCAATGGGAACAAGACAGTCTCTTCAACAAATGGTTTTGGGAAAACTGGACAGCAACATGCAACAGAATGAAACTGGACCACTTTCTTACCGCATACACAAAAATAAACTCAAAATGAATGAAAGACCTAAATGTGAGACTTGAAACAACAAAAATCCTATAGGAGAGCACAGGCAGTAATTTACCTGACATCAACTGTAGTAAAATTTCTCTAAGTATGTCTGCTGAGACAAGGGAAATAAAAGCAAACGTAGACAATTGAACTACATCAAGATAAAAAGCTTCTGCACAGCAAAGGAAACAATAAACAAAACTAAAAGGCAACCAATGGAATGGGAGAAGATATTTGTAAATGACATTTCCAATAAAGGATTAGTATCCAAGATATATAAAGAACTTATACAACTCAACACCCAAAAAACAAATAATCCAATTTAAAAATGGGCAGAAGACATGAGCAGACATTTCTCCAAAAGAAGACATCCAGATGGCCAAGATGCTCAACATCTAAATGTGCTCAATATCATTCAAGATCAGGGAAATGGAAATCAAAACCACAATGAGATATCGTCTCACACCTGTCAGAATAGCTAAAATCAACAACACAAGAAACAACAGGTGTCAGTAAGGCTGTGGAGAGAAAGGAACCTTCATGCACTGTTGGTGGGAATGCACAATGGTGTAGCTACTGTGAAAATCAGTATGGAGGTTCCTCAAAAAATTAAAGATAGAGTACCGTAGGGTCCAGGAACTGCACTACTATGTATTTATCCAAAAAATACAAAAACACTAATTAAAAAGGATACATTCACCCCTATGTTTATAGAAGAATTGTTTACCAATAGCCAAACTATGGAAATAGCCCAAGTGCCCATCGGCTGAAGAATGGATAAAGAAGATGTGATGTGTGTATACACACACACACACACACACACACACACACACACACAATGGAGTATTACTCTGTGATTAAAAAGCTTGCCATCTGCAACACTGTGGATGTAACTAGAGAGCAATAATGCTAAGCAAAATAAGTCAGTCAGAGAAAGATAAATACCACAAGATTTCACTCCTATGTGAATTTAAGAAACAAACCCAATGACCAAATGGGAAAAAAAGAGAGAGGGAGGGAGGCAAATCAAAAAACAGACTCTTAAATATAGACAACAAACTGATGGTCACCAGAGGGAGGGTGAAATAGGTGATGGGAATTAAGGAGGGCACTTGTTGTGATGAATACCTGGTGATGTATGGAAGTGTTAAATCATTACACTGTGAACCTGAAACTAACGTTACATTGTGTGTTAACTATACCAGAGTTAAAATAAAGAATAAAAATTAAAAAATAACATGAAACATAAAAGATGAAAAAAATAACCACAAAGGCATTACCATGGCATAAATAACAATAATTCCTAGTATTATTTATTAAACAAGTCAGTGTTTAAATTTCCCTAATCATCCCACAATTTTATTTTGCTGGTACTTTTGTGTGAATCAGCATACTAGTTCCACACGTTGCATTTTGTTGATATTCTCTTAGGAGTTATTCTTTTATGATTTATGCAAGTTTACATCGAAAAATAAATTAAGGAGAAGTACAACAATTAAAATCACACAGTTTGATGGGTCTGAACCTGCCAACCACAGTCCCTCTGCCAAAGGGCAGACATGAGCTTGACTCTGAGCCCAGAGAGCAGTTGTGCCTGCTTTTCAAGTGTACATAAATGTGTGTATGTATCGTTAAGAAAACAACAACAACGAAGCCATTAAAAAATGTAACAATTACCGCTATTACAGAAAAATTGTTTAAGGTCATTACCTAAATATGAAAGAAGAAATAGTAGTGTTTTTATAAGAAAACATAGAAGAATATCTTCATGACCTTATGGTAGTCAAAACTTCTTAATCAGGACACAAAAAGCACGATCCATCAAAAATAACAATAAACTGGAAATTATTAAATGAACATACCGAGTTAATCAAAAGACAGCTTAAGGGAACCTGTAGGCTCAGTCGGTTAAACATCTGACTTTGGCTCAGGTTCGTGCTCTCATGATTTATGGGTTCGAGCCTCGCGTCGGGCTCTGTGCTGACAGCTCAGAGCCTGGAGCCTGCTTTGGATTCTGTGTCTCCCTCTCTCTCTGTCCCTCCCCTGCTCACGCTCTCTCTCTCTGCCTATCAAAAATAAACAAACATTTTTAAAAAGTTAAAAAAAAAAAGGACAGCTTAGAAGAAGGTATAAAAGATGTATATAAATGGCCATAGGAGTACAGGCATGCTTCAGAGACATGCAGTTCAGTCCTAAACTGTCTGGGGCAGTGAATACCACCATCAAGTGAAAGAAAGGAGATGTTCCCAGGCATACGAAAGTCATGTTTACACACCGTGGTACCTTATTAAGTCTGCAATAGTATTATGTCTTAAAAAAAACAATGTACGTACAATATTTGAAAAGCATTATATTATACAAAGCACTAGAATACTGTTAAGATGATTCAAATGTCTACAAGCAAATGGAAAGCCCGTGTTTAGGAAATTGGAAGCATTCGAGGGAAGCTGAACAGCGATGAGGGTTGAGGACAGTGTGAGGGTGGCTGGATGTGTATGTACATACACCGTGACTTCACCTGGGGCCTTTACGTCAAGGAGGCGGCTTCCTTCCTTAAAGGTCACAAACCAACCTCTGCTCGCTTCAGACTTCTCCTCTGCAGTCTCCTCACCTCTCAGCCTGCACAGAATTGAAGGGCCTTGCTCCGGGTTAGGCTTTGCCTGAAGGAACGCCGGGGCCGGTTCGATCGTAAGTCCAGACCACACAACCTTTCTCCGTATCAGCAGTAGGCTGTGTGGCTTTCTTGCCATCCGTGCGCTCACTGGAGAAGCACCTGTCCTTTGCTTCAGGAGCCTGTCCTCTGGGTCCTCCACTTGGCTGATGTTTGGTGCATCCCTTGGCCTCGCTCTCAGCCTGTCTCAGCTTTGGACACACCTTCCTCTCTGAGCTGACTCCTTCCTAGTTTGTGATTCGTGACAGACCCGTGACTCTTTCTTTCGCCCAAACACTTAGAGGCCATTGTAGGTGTATTAATTGGCCTAATATCCATATTGTTGTGTCTCAATGAATGGGGAGCCCTGACAAAATGGAGAGAAACAGGGGAATGGCCAGGTGCTGGGGCAGTCAGAGCCCACACGTTTATCGGTTAAGCTCGCTGTCTCCCATGGGCACTGTCCATGGCACCCCAGAACAATTACAACAGGGACACCAAAGATCACTGGCCAGGGATAACCATACCAAATATGATAGCCATGAAAAAGTGTGAATATGGCAAGAAATATCAAAGGGGACACACAGACTCAAAGTGAGCAAATACTGTTGGGAAATACGGCGCTAAGAGGCCTGCCTGACACAGGGTTGACACAAACTTCCAGTCTGTAAAAAATGCAAATCTGAGAAATACCACGAAGCTAAACGCAATACAAGGAGGTGTCCTCTGTTTACAGCAATCTGCACTGTGGGCTCAGGAGCGTATTCACGCGTGTAATGTGCTCTGTTGTCCACTGAAGAGCAACGCTGTTGCTGCACTTTACAGTTTATATATTACACTTCAATAGAAATTACAGACAGATGGACAGACCTGCTTCTTGGGATACGAGAGTGTGGGGTGAGCTTGCAGGAGGAGCCCAGGACCGGGTCCATATGCTTTCTTTTCTTCTTTCTTTCTTTACAGGTTTTAAATTTTTTTTTTTTTTTTTGAGAGACAGAAAGCATAAGCAGGGGAGGGGCAGAGAGAGAAGGAGACACAGAATCCAAAGCGGGCACCAGGCTCTGAGCTGTGAGCACAGAGCCTGAATCAGGGCTCAAACCCACGAACCGTGAGATCATGACCTGAGCTGAAGTTGGACACTTAACCACCCAGGCGCCCCAATACTGTTGTCTCTTAAATAACCTTTTATTCTGAACTGACTTTTGTTTCCAAATCGTAAACTATGTGAATTATGAAGTCCTCTACTATTCTAAGAGTCTATGAACTAGGGAGTAGTGAAAGATACTAACAAGCCTTCTAAGAATTCTACTACTGATACTATTCACAAAAAAGGTATACATTTGGAAATTTTGCAAATACTAAATTTTACTAAACTCTGTATTTTACTGATGTGCAATGGAAAATCAATACTCCCTTACCCCATCTCATTCCACTCAGAAAAAAAAAATTTTAGGAAGAGATCCACATTCTTCCAGCCGGCATTGGCTTTTCAAGCAGAATATAAACCTAGTTCACTTATATCATGCTAAGTGTGTATCATTAAATTTTAAAACAAAAACATCAATTCATCAACTTCATGGAAGTCTGACCAATTTTCAGAATTTCATGGATTCCATTATTTTACCAAGTAAAGAGACCTCAGACATGTCTCTTTGATGTTGATATTTTTTAACCAATTAAAGCAAGTAAAGTCTATTTAAATTAGGTCATGTCTTTTTTTAAGAAAGAACATACTCATCCATGCACTCTAATGTTTTATGTATAAAACAAGTATTCTAAATTTGGAGTCCGTACGTGCTCAACTCCCATATATTTACTTCTCAACCATTAAAATATAGTCCCTAATTAATTATTTAATGACATTTGGTTCTATCAATTGACTGTGTCTTACTTGGTCAATATATTAGCAAATTTCAGACCTCCTACTTCACTATTTTGTTGCACTGACAGTTGTCAAAGTGTGGCTTCAAATTCTTTTTTTGCTCTAAGCCACATAAAATTATTTTGCATAAGTATGTACTTCCTTGCCTGATTTTATAAATTTATATTTATATTATATTATATATAATATATACATATTATATACATAATATATACATATGTATATATACGTACATATATATATGATATTATAAATTTATAAATAAAATCAAGTTTTATTTAAATATATACTTTAGTTATTTGCAAAAATATTTCAATTAATATAACTAATACTAGTATAATATAATTGAAATATTAAATACTGCAATGTAAAGAAAAAATGCTGCATTTTTCATAAGGATTTATGGAATCTAAAAGCTGTAATGATTGAATACCTGTCATTATCAATTTAAAAAATTTGAATTTGCTTTATTTTCAGTATCCAGAAATTTTGTGCTTTCTCTTTCTTGCTGTATTCACATATTCTTTTCACCTCCCCTACAGAATTGTATCATTATGTGATCTATTTATTTGCCTGGAAATATTTTATTGATCAGCCTATCATACCTTTTGTCACAAAATTAAGTACATGCATTGAAACGTAATTTTCTACAGGGAGTGTTAACTCTTAAATATTAGAAAGCGTCTTATGATTAAATATGAGTTATCACTGATATTACAATTAACATGCAACTCAATAATATGAATAAAGTACTATATTTTATAAATAATTATGCAATGCCAATACTAAAATATTAATGGCAGTTTATCAATAATATTGATTAGTGAAGAACTATTATTCAATTATTTCAAATAATTAAATTGTTGAATAACCAAAGTTCTGACTAACACTGGTTTTACTAGCCTACTTTTAGTCATGAAGACTGTCAAGCGGCTGTGATTATCGCTTCTGCCAGTAAATTCTAAAATTGTCTGTCATTGGAACCCCTTTTAGACTCAGCTCATAGGATCTTCTCATACAGTTATCATTATGATGAATTACTGCCACGGTTCCTCTCTACTAGACACAAGCAATTTGGAGAATATCTGCAATTTCAAAACATCTAAAATAAAAATACCATTCTTGATTGCTTAAAATCTATGAAGTACTTTGATCTATACTTCGTGTTATACTAATTTGTTTCTTCCGTTATAACTTTATCAGATAAGAGATTATTATGCCAACATGACATATAAAGAAACTGAGGATTAGAAGATCAGAGAGGTCAAATGGACTTTTGAAAATGTTACACTTATTTTATAGAGTGGGGAACTGGAATTTAAAACTCAGAATTGTCAAAGTTCAAATCTCTCCATTATTGTTGTAACTTTTCCCCAAGAGGAGTCTCAATATGAGCAGAACTTGTCAGTTTGTAATTATATTTATGAGACACTCAATTCACTGTATTTTTGCGCTTCACTGGAAAACGTAGTAACAAGTATAATTTAATATACATAATATACTCTCCCACGAGTCATTTCTCTGATGCTATATACTATAAAGTAAAAATAAGAATAACTCATAGTTTTTCCTTTTTAATATAACATGTTCAGTTAGATAATTTTAGAAGAAACTCATATCTCTAGTTACAATTCACTCCCTTTTATACTGTCATTCTTTGTACTGCTAGTTGAAATACAGTTGAACAATTTAACTGTATGTCAATGATTAAATTCACATGGTGGCATTTCACACAAAGCAAAAGAACCCACATGTTTTATGCCCTATCATCTTGAAAGTCAAGACAATATACATATATGAATTTTAATAAAACATACTGGGGTTGCAGAGTGTTTTAATGTCTTAACTTTGCCTAAATAATTCCTAAATGCATTGCTCTACTGTTCATGCTTGTGCAAACTTTTTTTGAATGCATTATTTGTGAGAGGCAGTATACTAGATTGTTGGAACATAGAGAAAAAACAATCACGATTTTTGCCTTCATCATGAGTTCAATCTAAGTTAAGGAAATGTGATGTATATGGGTAAACAAAGCAGGTGAGAATATATGCAAAGTGGAAAAGATTCCTTCTAGGGACAGACTCAGACCACAGAAATATAGAGGAGGGGCAGGTGCAAGGAGGTCATGTGAGAAAGAGCCTTTATACAAAGGAACAGAGAGACAGCATTCCAGAAGGTGCAAGCAATTTTATGCAAGTTTTCTGAACAGAAGAGTGGTGTGCCAGCAGCTGAGTGCTAATATTAATCTGACAATCACTGCACAGAGCAGTTTGGAAAGGAAAATCTGAAGCCAGGGACGCTGGTAAGAACTGGTAATATCAGCCCTGGCTTGTGATGGTAAGAGTGTGCGGATATGCACATCTTCTTGAATGAGGGTTGAACAGATTTATTAATTTCCTGTGTTATCTTAGATTGCTACATCCGGGAGTCCGAAAACTTCACTGAAAGGAGATATTCACGGAATACATTCTAAATAGGTAAACAGTAATACATATTATAATTAGGGATCCCTAATAATTTGGGGGTTTTAAGTGTCACTCCCCAAATGGTTAGCCAACCACAAGGAAACACCTTGGTGCCCTTCCTTTGCGGCGTCTGGTCTCCCCCTGATTGGAGATCATCACCGTTCATCTTTGCACTCCCTCTGCCTAGCACAACGCCTACATTAAATAGAAAGGAGGATATCACCCTTCAAGATAATATAGAAATGTAGGCATGTTACATGCAATTATGTGCAACAAAGTACAAGGAATCATGCTGGAAATGAAACAGAAGGGGAGATGGTTGTGTGGGATTCCAGACTGCTCCACAGGTTTGATGCATTTTCTGGGGGTGGAGGGAGGGATGTCTCCAAAGATGAGTGAGACAGAGAGAAGGGAGAGAGTATGGGCAGGGTCTCTGGGCATGGGCGTTAGAAAAGATAGTCTGCGGGGATGTGGACCACATGTGAATACATCAGAATAGATTACGACCATTTTCTCAATGCATTAAATACTTATAGTTCATTTCAGATTTCTGTCATTGCTCCTTACTTGGCAAACACAGTGGTGGAAAACAGCACCGCCTGATATTTTGCTGTGATGGAAGAAACATTGTGTGTTTTTGGTTGTGAGTTGCAAACGGGAAATATCCCGGAGGTCAAAGTTAGTAAAAGTTGCAGAAGGAACAAGAGAAGATCAACTAGCATCCAGTCTTAGTGTTGCTGAGATTCGTCTGTGACTCACCAGTCATGCTGTTGCTAACGTACGTCTATGACGTACCAGAATCAGCCACAGGTGTTTACCAGCACCTACCTCTTGTCCAATCAGATGCAGAACTGACCTTGCCCTCTCGATACCCCCTCTGTTACGAACATCTGGGGTTTCCCCTCATAAGCCCCACGCCTTTGCTCTCTGCTCCTGGTTGTCCCTTCCTTCCTCTCCTTCCGCGGGGAAGCTGCCTCTTTCACAGCCCACGTGTTACCAACGGGCACAAGCACAAGCGTGCCTATTTGTCTGGAAGTGTCAATCCTGAAGCATATCAATAAGGATGAAAACATTCGGAGTTCAATCACCAATTTGCAGGAACTTAGAGACAGTGCCTTTATTTCTGTACCTGAGAAAGATTCTGGAAGGAAGTGAGGGAGATCCTAACTTTTAGAAAAAGCTTATCTTCAGCGGGGAGAGAATTAGCTTAAATGTTTAGGGAAATAAGAGATGGAGAAATGAAGAGTTTGGGAAACGGGGTGTGTGTGCACGTGCGTGTGTGAGCGTGTGTGTGTTATTTTAGCATTTGAACACCTGAATATTAGCATTCAAACTAGTATTATCTATGAACTTAACAGTGATAGGAATCACTGAAATCCCTCTGTTTAACTGTTTTAAGCTGTGTTTCTGGCTTTTAATAACCAAAGGGCTCTGCTTAATACATACGCATGCAATGGCTTCTCAGCATGGTATATGTTATAAAGAAAAATTGTAGCCTGCGTGACAGGATATTAGTAAGAGAGATGTATTAGGGCAGCAGGAAAGACATACATGAGGAAGTAAATTTATTCTTAGACTCAATTTATGTTAAGCAATTATCAAATTTGTGTGAGAGAAACAAACCATATCCCAAAAAGTCTATGTGAAAATACACAAGAGAAAGAAAAAGAAATTAATCTGGTAACACAATTCCGCCCTTTGGCCATCAATCCGACTAAAGTAACGGTCCAAAGTGTAGCTCAGCCTTACATTTTTCTCTGGTAGGAACAAGAAAGGCGATGACTGAGGGAAGGATGTGAAGTGGAGAACTGGTATAATCAATCACAGTGTTTAGGCCAATAGATCCCCAGAGGCAATTTCTGATACTGAATGGATTGACTAGTCAGATGAAACTAACTACTTGAAAATCCCACCTTCCAGTCTATTTACTCTATAAACAAATAGCCTAAACTTGAGGAACTAGAGAGTATAACTAAAATTTCAGCAGCAACAACAAATCCCCAGAAGCTAAAATAGCAGTCATTCACCTCAACACCGAGGCGAGAGGAACCCAAGGGCATCTTTGGTACGACTTTGCGTCAGGAGTAGAGGCCCGGATATTAGAGACTGCCCTTTCTCTCGTCTTCTGCGGGGACTCCTCTCTCTGTGTCTTCCCTGTCTCCTCCTCAGTGTCCCTGTCCCCACTATCGACCTTGCCAAAGAGACGTGGTGCGGATTTTGTTCTCATTCTAATGCTTCTGGAAATTATTCAAGCGTATACTTACTAAGTCAGGGGTGAGATAAATTATGTATGTTTAATTCATCAAGTGGCAACTTTCGCCTTTCTTTTGTTCTATTTGGACCATTTTTCACCTCGAACGTTAGTGTTCTCAGAATAAAATAGCTTACGAAGTTGAAAGCTGGCTTATAACCAGAACACCCTGTATTTTTGACAATTCTTAGTTGAGAAATATTACTTCTACAGATCAATGTCAGATGAGACTAAACTCATAAGTGTTGTTTCCTAAAGCTTAAAAAAATCAATACTTGTATCCCTCTGGGATCCTTAAGTGAGGCCAGTGACAGCTAAGGTAGTAGAAAGCAAGTGGTGATAAATTGCAAGCAGGCATTTACAGCCATCAAGGTCTCACTATAAATAATCCCCAATATAAATAACCAAAAATTGAGCTGACCTCGTATGGAGACCAGGAGTAAACCAACAGCCTGCCTTCCAGTTGAACCAATTAGAAAAATAAAATCAGTATGTCAAACTGACTCTTTAACATGAAATCTGGCTTACTTTACATTAAAAAATAAAGATTTCCGTCTTTGTCTGAATGCATGCAACCCGCGTTTTGGTCCACGGAGGAAGTGCCAAGAACTCAGTGCATTTGCGCAATTTCTAAATTCCACGTCGACTGTTCATCAAGACATCCTTTATCAGCAGTAAAACCATGTTCATGTACACCTATGTCCTCCAACCAGATCCCGGCCTAGACACGTGGCGGTGTTAGAGGGAAATCAACTGAGCTGCATAGGTCTGTTAAAAGCACAGATCATATTGATTCGAACCTTTCACCTACTGACGGCAACTGCAGCAGAAAACACAACAAAACGACTGGAATCAGACATCACGTCACCCGTCAGAGGAAACCAAAGCAGGCTCCCTCGTCCCAGGAAAATTACCCAATGAGCTCGCTCCATCCAGGAGACTAAACTCTCTCTGTAACGTGCATCTGAAAGAAGGCCTGGCAGTCGCAGTCACCAGACTTCCTGCTCCTCCAGAGCATCTCAGTGACACAAGCAGTCGTGTACCAGAAAGACAAGTTTTGTGTGGGTGAAAACCCTCCTGGCTTGTGGCACAGAACTCATACTCACAGTGTTGCTTCTGTCTCTGGGCTCTGGGGTTCAATGGAAAGTTTCCCCTTAATCTGGGGAACTTTACCTACAGCCTTCAAGAGATCCGGGGAGGCCAGGATGCCATTAATAAGTCTTTGTGACCGTGACAAAGTGACAGTCTTTATAGTTTCCATGCCGATATAGAACCTAAAAAAATTGAGCCTAACTTTTAAGCTTTCTCCTCTATGGGGCATCTACATAATGACACTGAAAACTCTAAGGGCATTTCTGCGCCCTTAATCTAGTTGTAGTTTAATCTACTCAACTGGACACGTTTTATCCCACTTATGCTGAAAAGTTTGTCTTAATTAGGTACCCGTTGCTTTTCAGCTAACTTATGCTCTGTAGGGATACACAGTCACAAGAAAGGAATGGAATCATCCAGAATATCTTCCATGCTTTATTTTTGACTTCTGCTTGACCTTGGACCAGACAATACTCTTTTAATAATAAGAATAATAATGCTTAACTGTCAGTAACCATAGTCATATTAAATAACGTACCCAAGGTGACAACTATTAATATTAATAATATTAAGATATTATTAATCTTAATATTTTGAGATTAAACCCTTAATCTTTAAGAGTTTAAACTCTTAAACTAATTGAGTTTTAGCTCAATCTCTACACCTTTGGGTTTGTGGAAAGGATCCCCAAAGGTGATATAAAATGTAGTTCCAGTTTTGAATAGGATTTAAAGCTTTTTCTTTTTTTGCATACATGATTAAAAATATGATTGCATTTCGTGCGTTTCTTATAAGCATTGCTGCGTTATGTGCAGGAAGGGCTCATCTTCCCCAGAGGAGAATAAAAACAGGTTACCTGTTCTTATGTTTAGGGGGTCTGGCCAGGCCAGGGATGCTGGTGTGTCATTTAAGAACTGAACGTGTGCACAGCCTGGTTCCCCCTTGGGCATCGCTCCAAGTTTCACAACACTTATTTATGGAGTGGGGACAATAATAATACTGCCTTCCACACAGAGTTTACCTTAATGACTATATATACATATATTCATGTAGATTAAAAAAAAAAGTTCAAGAGGTATCCGGCACAAAATAAATTCTCCCTAACAGCTCTCACATATCACAATGCAATGAAACTTGATAGCATTTACATAAACTTCAGGAAAATCAGATATTTGTGCTTGTATTGATGACTGGAAAAACACTTAATTCAAAATAGTCAAATAACATATATGTAAACTAGTCCCTTAGGAATTTATTGTTTCTCTTTCCTATTTGGACAACAGGCTGTTCTGACAGAGCGCAAGGAAACATTCAAAGTTGGATGCCTAATGTTTTTTGTGACCAATAGATACTGTTCTTACAATTTATGCCGAGACAGGAAGAAGGCTTTTTATTGCTGTGTTTTTTTTTAACACTTTTATCTATTTTTACTTGAAAACTGATGGTTATAAGGAAACTAAAGTACCAACTACACCTCTCGGGCTGTTACTTGAGCTGAGGGGAAGAGAAGGAGTGGATCTCTTGAGAGACTGCCCAGGACCCAGACTCCGGGAGCGGCATCTTAGCGCCGCGGCAAGAGGTGGGGGCGCGGTCATCTGGGGACAGGGCGTCAGCGTGGGGCCGGGCAGTGCCATGGGCGAGTGGGGCTGGGTAAGCTGCAGGAGGCCTGGGCAGCAGCTTGCAAAGATGACTCAAGAGGACACCCGCAGGACTCCAGCAGCTGGCCGCTCGGGGAGATGGCACAGGGCTGAGGTACACACACATGCGCACACGCACACACACACACGAACAAACGTGCATGCATGACACACATGCAGACGTGCACACACACAAACACACATGCAGACATGGCTGCACACACAGGAACACACACACATGCATGCACGCACACGAATGTACACACACACGCACTCCCACACATCATGCACACAAATGCACGTGCTCACACACATGCACGCACGCACACGAATGCACATGCCACATACACTCACACACGCATGCACACAGTTTGTAAGCAATATGAGATGAGCCCTCAAGACGCCCCCAAACCATCAGAAGCCTCAAAGGAAAGCACCTTAGAGAAGGGCAGGATGTTTCCAAGACCCGGCTTGTGTGACATCTGCCTACGTCTTTGTTCAGCAGTTGTTCCCTTGACAAGGGAGGCTGCAAATGGGAAGGGAAATTTTACAAAGTATGACAGGGGCCAACGGTACTTTCTCCTGCTGCTGCTACCGTGACTCACTGATCATTTTTCTTGACCAGGAGTCTCCAGTGATAATGCTCGTTTTGCCCATTGATGGTTTTAAGTCATGTGTTAGCTATCTGCTCCTTAAATTCCGGACACCCACAAAATGATAACTATTCTTTACTAATGTACATTATCAATGTATAGATAAAAATTATACATCGGCCTTTTAAAACATACAAACAGACAGACACTTTTACTAACATGCTATCACAGTATTCATATTTCTATGCAATTTCTTTTCTCACTTTCCTCCGGGGAAGGACTTATGAATTAAAATTCTTTTTTAACAGGTGCATAATGCTTTGTGGTGCAGCCAGGGTACAGGCGTTAAGGGTTCCTTCTTGTGGATGATTCAGTTTCTCTCATTTTGTCACTATAAGCGCTGATGACGTAACCACCTTCCTGTTACCTGTTCATAAACTGACCTCCGCCTCAAGTGCCTTCTCAGAAAAAAAGTTATCAGGGACCAAATAAGACGTACATTTTAAATATTAATAAATCTCCCCAGACGTTTTTTCTCTACTGTGCCATTTGGTTCTTTCTCATACATTTGTAGGAGTGCTTTGCTTACTACTGTTGTTTTGGTCTTTGGAATTCTTAGTTACAAGCAACACAAGGTGGGTCAATCTGAGTTAAGCAAAAACATAATTAATTAGAGGATAGCAGATAACCTCATTGGGAGGGTAAGCATCCAGGAAAAGCGTGCCCCAACTCACTTCACAGAATTTTAACTAGTAAGGAAGTTACTGAAAATGCATCAATGAATGAATGATGAATGAAGCTAGTTACCTGTCCCTGCTGGAAATTTGAGTTTGGATGTATCAGGCTGAAGAGCCTGGGTCACAAGTCTTGCCACAGCAGCAGAAAGGTTGGAAAGTAAGTCCAGAGCACTTTCCGCTCCAACAGCCCCTGTAATGGGTGTGCACCATGTACACAGCTGGGAAAGAACTTTCCAGGCAGAAGCAAGACCAGCGCAGAGATCTGGAGGAAGAGCCCGCCTACGGGTGTGTGACAGAGCCAGCTGCCGTGGGCAAGGGCAGAGGAATGGAGGGGAGTCAGGTCAAACAGGGCTTCACAGGTTTCAGCAGGTGCTCTGGATGTCCAAAGCTCGGGTGTCGGCACATGTAATTTTGAAACGTACATTGAGTATTCAAGTGGGAATGCAAATAGGAATTAGGGGAAGTGGCCTGAGAAAGAGGTAAGCATGTGTGAGCCGCGAGCCCACGGGTGTTTAGAGCCACAGGGATGAACGAAGTCATCAGAACGTGGGATCAGAAGAGAAGGCCAAACCCATACACGTGGAAGATCCCAACACAAGCTCGTTGTGGGGAGCAATGAGCCTCCAAAGGAGAATGAGAAGGAAGGACCCGGAAAGCAGAAGGAAAACCAAAGGGGCGTGGCAACCAGCTCCGGGAAGAATGGAAGGCAATTCGGAGCAAACCAGACCCACGTCCTTTCCTCATGGCACCAGTGCCCTCTGCTGGAAAAGGTTTCCAAGAAGCATGTCACCCTGCCACGGGCCCCAGGTGACCACCCTCCGAGCCCGAGCCCAGCTGCAGGTGGGGGAGAACCCACCTGGGGGTCCAGGTGCAGGAGGTCAGATGCTCCAATGGGTTAGGGCTTATCGGGACCGAGAATGGATTCACGCCCTCAACAACCGGGAAGATGTGGAGACCTTAACAGAATCAGATGCTGCAGTCATGGAAATAAACGTCTAATCACCGTGGTTTAGAGGAAGAGAGGAAAGGCCCCTGGAAAGGGACGACGGATGTTTCTATGAAGGCACCACCTGCAAGGGAAGGCACAGGAGGGGGCAGGTGGCTGGGACAGGGGTCTCCAGGGAGCAGGGTGGAGTGTGGTCGGTGATGAAGGACAGGGAAAACCCCAGAAATACTCTGCAGGAGAGGAGAGAGCAGGAGCTGGCTTCAGACAGAGGGAAGTGGGATTCGTGTGTGGAACACGTGAGAAGCAGAGTGTTCAGCGGAGTCAGGAGAGGGTGCGCCCACGTGGTGACTGCAGCCCGCACACACTCCCCTCTGCACACAGCAGGTGCAAAGCCGGGCAGGCAGGAGAGGACTGGACGGGTGGAGGGGATAGGACAGGACAGGACAGGACAGGATGGGGTGGAGAGAGCAGGACAGGACAGGATGTGGTGGAGGGGGCAGGACAGGACAGGACCCCACGAGCATCCCGTGTGCCCGCGGCTCGCTCTTCTGCTCAGCACACGGGGACCAGAGCCCACCCCTGTCTGCGAATGCCCAGGAGCACCTGCCCGGGCTTAGAGAATGCATGGGCTCAAGGACCACAGTCTTCCCTTCCCAGCCCGGGCAGTGGGCAGTGCACATGTTCCCAACCTGGCACCTCCTAGAGGGAATCAGGATGGCCAGCTCTCTGTACTCTTCCCGTGGGGCAGGTGGTGGTGCATCCCCGCACTTGGAGAGACGTGCAATGTCACTGGGGCCTCACTGGGGCCTCACCGGGGCCTCACTAAGGCATCAATGGGGCCACACCGGGGTGTCACCAGGGCCTCCCTGCAGCATCACTACACTCTCAGCGTCCCCAGCATCCAGACAGCCCCCTCTCCTCCCATGTACCGCTCAGGGGCTGCAGACCCCCCGATGCCATCTGCTTCTGCACCCCTCACACCTTCCCCCACCTCCACACTCGTGCCCCACGCTTGGTTCCCACCAGCCACCTGCCTCTGCTTTACGTGACAACATCGTCACGGAGAATTATTACGTTGTCGCTCCGAATGGACATTTTACATCTCTAAGTTTTCCAACTAATTTGTGTGGTTCCCACTAACTCATGGCCTCAAAGCAGCTTTTTATTTTTCCTTCAGTTACAAAATTGAACCAGTATGACTGAAACTGAACCATTACAACCCTTCTTCATCACCTGTGGGCACATGGTCACCACTGAAGTATGTATCCGTATCTGTGCGCGGTCATGGAAGCATTTTTATTCCTTTTATCCTCCAATTCTTGCCTCTGTCGATCCTACCTGATGTTAAAGTTTCTTCTAACCCAGGGGATATGAGTTGATTTTTGTTACTGTTGAGTTTTTTTCAGACTATTAATTTTTTAATGTTTATTTAGTTTAGAGAGAGAGAGAGAGAGAGAGAGAGAGCGAGCGTGCAGGGGAGGAGCAGAGAGAGAGGAAGACAGAGGATCTGAAGTGGGCTCTACGTTGACAGCATGGGGCCCAATGTGGGGCTCGAACTCACGCACTGCGAGTCAAAGTCAGCTGCTTAACTGACTGAGCCACCGAGGTGCCCCTAGACTAGTAGTTATAGTTTTCATCCTTATTTCCCCACGTGACCCATTGAATTGTTCCATCTTTCTCTTGATCATTTTCAGCATTTCAGTATGTATTCTACTCTTTACCCATTTCTTCTACATTATCCAATGTGTTGCTGTATAAACGGTCATAGTACTTTCTTAGGATCCTTAGTATTTCTGTGGTATCAGTTGTGGTGTTAATCTCCTCTCTCTCTCATTTCTAAATCCAACTCTTTTTCCCCCCGCCACTCCCACTAGTCTAGCTAAAAGTTGGTCAATCTGTGTATCTTTTCCAAAAAAAAACCGTTCTTACTTGCTCTGAATGTCTACTATCTTTCTGGTCTCTATTTCCTCTCTGATCTTTGTTATTTCCTTCCTTCTACTAACTTTTGGCTTAGTTTTTTCTCCGTTTTCTAGTCCCTTGAGGTGAAGTTATATTGCTTACTTGAGATCTTTTAACATATGCATTCATTTCTATGAATATCCCTCTTAAAACTGCTTTCACTGTGTCCCGTAAGTTTTGGTGTGCTGTGTTTCCATTGTAATTTTTGTGAAGATATTTCATGATTTATCTTTTGATTTCTTCTTTGCCCACAGGTTTTTTAGGAGTATGTTGTTTAATCTCCACATATTTGTGAATTTCCAATGTTTCCTCTTGTGATTGCTTTCTGGTTTCATACCATTGTGGTTGGAAAAGATGCTCGATATGACTTCAATGTTCTTAAATTCATTAGAGCTTGTTTTGTGACTAACCTGAGACCTGTCCTGGGAAATGTTACACGTGTGCTGTTGGACAGAATGTTCTACGCGTGCCTGTGAGGTCCACCTGCTCTAATGGGTGGTTCAGGCCCAATTTGTCCTCAACGATTACTCACTGGGGTAAGCTCTCCATTGTGGAGAGTGGGGTGCTGTGGTGTCCTACCACATTGCATTGCTGTCTATTCCTTTCTTCAGATCTGTTCATATTCGCTTTATATATTTGGGTGTTTCAGTGTCGGGTGCATGAAACAAAGTGTTTTATCCTCTTAATGAAGTGACCTCTTATTACATGGTTATATAAACTGAAATCATTTTCTCATAGTTTTTACTTTATTTTTAGTTTTCTCAGTTGAAAAATCTTTTATTTTTATAAAATTAAACTGACATGGTGTTTTCCTTTTGCCTTTTATTTAGGGGAGCTTATTTAAGAAAATTTTCTACACTAAATGTTATAACAGTCCTGTATATTCTTATGAAAACACTATCCCTTTCATTTAGGTCATGAAACCAGAATGAATTTATTTTTAAATGGTGTCTATTAGAGGATCTCATTTAATTTTACTAATTTGTGTAGTCAATTTTCCTAAAACCATTTGTTAAATAGACTAAGCTTTCCCTTACGAAATGTGATACCGTGTCAATCATATTCCACAATCATGGACACGTATGGATCCTTAGCCCACAGTTCTCCTGTGCTCATGCCAAGGGTTTTAACCACTGAGACTTTCCAATATGTCCTAATATCTGCTGAAGTATATTGCAGTCCCCTTTTCCTTTCCAAAACTGCTTTGGTCCACGTGAATATGTATTCTAACACGTACATTATAAGGTTACCTTTTCCCTGAAAACTACTACTGATAATTAATCATGTTGATTACAGATTTACTGGAGAAGAGTTGATATCTTTATAATGTTAAGACCCCAAAACATGCGTAAATATCTTCCCATTTAGTCAGATGACCTTTCACACAATAAACGTTATTGAAAAATTATTTGTAAATATATTTCCACGTACAGGTAAGTTGAATTATATGTATTTCATATTTCATTGCCATAGAGAATGCTTTTTTTATTTAAAAAAAATTGTTTAATGTTTATTTATTTTTGAGACAGAGAGAGACAGAGCATGAAGGGGGGAGGGTCAGAAAGAGAGGGAGACACAGAATCTGAAACAGGCTCCAGGCTCTGAGCGGTCAGCACAGAGCCCGACGTGGGGCTCGAACTCACGGACCGCGAGATCATGACCTGAGCCGAAGTCGGACGCTTAACCGACCAAGCCACCCAGGCGCCCCAGAGAATGCTTTTAAAAATTACTTTTGTTATTATTTGTTGATGGTAGAAACAAAGAGATTTGAATATGTTAATTTTGTATTTAACTACTTTGCTCAGTTTTCTTATCAGTGCCTTATCTTATTGGCCTTTTAATTATCTCAGATTTTTATGTAAATTAAAGTCACACACCCATAAAACAACACCATTATGTCTTTATTCCACACAGTAAGCCACTTTTTTGGGGGGAGTTTCTTCTTTTCTCCTTATGTTGGCCGCAGTTTTAGCAATCTATCACACAGCATATTGATAGTGGGGTCCCCTGTCTTTTCCCTACCATTAAACATGACCCATTAGTGGTTACAGGTTAAGGATGTTACCCTAATATTTTAGTGTTCTATGTGTTTTATCAAAACTAAGTATTGAACTTTGGACATCACCTTTTAAAAACTCTCTTACCTTGGTTTTATGTGTTTTCGTTAGTCAATTAATGTGGGGCATTGCAATAATAGATTTGATAATGTATAGGCCTCTTTACATTCCTGAAATAAACTGGCCATTGCCATGTTATAATTTTACTAATAATACTCCAGGTTTTGGCTAGTGGTTTATTAGAAGTACATTCTATTCTAGAGAAACAGAACCAGGTAGGATCTACACCTACATCTGTATCCACATCTGTATCTACATCTATATCTGTACCTACATCCACATCTACATCATCTATGGAGATTTACTAGAGGGACAGGCTCACATGATTACAGAGACTGAGAAGCCACACAGTCTTCCTCAGAGTTGATATTGCCCCTGTGTCCCAGGAGAGGCCGGTCTAACTTCCTGAGCCCGCCAGTTCAAATGCTGATCTCTTCCGGAAACACCCTCACGGACACACCCAGAAATAATGTTTAACCTGGGCACCCATGGCCAGTCAAGGTGACACATAAAATTAACCATCACAGCCCAACGCTATTTATTCAGTGAGGTATTAGTAAAACTGACCTACAGTATGTCTCTCTTCTATTTGTTTAATCATGTTATGAAATTATGCTAACCTCCTAAAACGTGATAAAATATTTCATTATCATCAAACTGTTGGAGAATTTTTTCACTCATTGATTTAAACATGTTTGGACTGTCTGTAAGGCTAGTCCGGAGAGTCAGACTAGCTCTTTATTTAGGGCATAATTATGTCTACGAGAGAGGATGCGTCTACTTCAAAGGATGAAACATAAACACTGAGCTAGAGATACACTTCTGTTCCAGAATGTAGTGGAAGCTCTAGTCTGCCCAAGAAAATGTTTTATGTTTAATATGTTACAAATCTGGTCAATTCAATTAAATTAATTGTGAGCATCTATAATAGACTCTGAGTAAAATAAATAAAGAGCTTAAGAAAATATGGCACTATTCCCCTCCATTTGCATTCAAATTAGAATAAAAAATTGTTCCAGGGGGAAGATCAAGTCACCAACAGAGCTGATAATTATTAACAAAGAGAGTCGTTGGGCAGAATAATCACAATGTTCAACTGGGAACACAATCAGAGACATGGTAAACATGTAGTGGGGTGGAACTTGGCCAATGGCACCTTCTGATAGCAACCAGCCTAGTTACAGGGCTAGAATGAAAATCATGATAGAAATGGTGTTAGAAATTTAAGTCAAGGGGTGCCTGGATGGCTCGGTCGGTTGAGCATCTGACTCTTGATTTCGGCTCAGGTCATGATTCCAGGGTCGTGGGGTCAAGCCCCACATTGGGCTCTGCACTGACAGCATTGAACCTGCTTGGGATTCTCTGTCTCCCTCTCTCTATGTTCCTCCCCTGCACACTTGCTCTCTCTCAAAATAAATAAATAAACAACAGCAACAAACAACAACAACAAAATTAAGTCAAGAGACCAAAGGATAAATATGAAGGGCTCTAGAGACAATCCAGGAAGAAGTAATTCAAAGATCTGTGCTACAATAATATCAGGAAGCGAAACTAGTAGAAATGTAAAAACACAGAGTGAAGAAGGACACACATCTGAACCACAATGTTATACGTCTGAGGCCAGGGACTGAAAAATGGGATCGTACAATATGGTAGATGTGCTGCACAATGAGCTTCAAGGAGTCCCTTAATGTAGGAGAGTCATTAAGAGGCACTTCAAGGTGTTTCGCAGGATATGTTCCATTTTAGCTATAAACTTTAGTTTTGCCCTCACTTTGAAAACAGTTCCCTTTTTAACTTTGTGGGGGAAAATGCACGTATCAAATGGCTTGTGATACAGAGTCTCCCAATTAGCCAACGGCAATGATGCACAGAAGCCATGGTGGCATCAGGGGCAGCATTTTAGCAGAAAGAGTCAGAGGAGTATGTTCTATTTCTAATTATGCACGCCTTTCTCAAAATTCTGTCCACTGATTTCTCAGGAATAATAATAATAACAATAATAATAATAATACTAATAGGTAGCATGGGCACTCCTAGGGCACAGATAGATATCAAATAACAAATCTTTCTCTAAATTGATATTTGACCACTTATTTGTCATTTTAATATATGGAGACTTCTATCCTCATTTGATATACTTAATTTTGGATTTATATATATAATTATTCCTTAGGCTCAAAAACAGTGTATTAAGTCCATGTTAGAAACTGGAAAAGAAAGGGAAAAAATGTGTAACTGAGTTTTCGGCTTTAGTGGTTTTATGAACCACTAGACCACTTAACTGTTTATTGAAGATGATCTTAAAAATATTGGTTTTCATCCTGTTATAATGGATTCAAACTATGTCTGATAATCTTTTGGAAAAGTGAGATAATCTCAAAGGACTCCATAAATTTACAAAACATATGGAGAATCAACATAGTAAGAGTTTAAATGAGATGACCCAGTTGTTTTCAATTAAATTATACAACAGCTATAAGACTGAAGCTGAAAGCTGTTATCACACATTTCTGAATTACAGAGGATAGAAGAACATAAAATAACATGCAGGAGCATAAAACTGACCACCTCTCATCACCCTCTCTCAGGGGAAATGGCAATATGTGCCTGTCACAATATTTAATGACTAATGTTGAACTGCCATAATCCAGCCTCTTTCATGAGGCTGTTTATCCTACTGTGAGCCCAGATTCTAGTTGATCAACCACCGGTCTCACGGTGAGGGAATATCTTGTGTGTATTAACTGAAGCTTAACGTGAGAGATTTAGCCTGCCTATTAGCCAATATTACAAGAAACTCTAACTGCAAGTAATATAGGCTTTGAAGAAAAATCTACAAAGAAAATCTAATCATATCAAAAGCCTGGCATAAGAAAAATATTTTAAGCTCTAAAGAAGTCAAATATCTGTGGGGCGCCTGGGTGGCTCAGTCGGTTGAGCGTCTGACATCGGCTCAGGTCATGATCTCGCGGTCCGTGAGTTCGAGCCCCACGTCGGGCTCTGTGCTGACAGCTCAGAACCTGGAACCTGTTTTGGATTCTGTGTCTCCCTCTCTCTCTGCCCCTCCCCCGCCCATGTTCTGTGTCTCTCTCCGTCAAAAATAAAACCTTAAAAAAATTTTTAAAAAAAGAAGTCAAATATCTGATTTCTGTCGCCTCTTTCTCCCTCTCTCTCTTATTTATTAAAAATTAATGAGCCTTCAGGATGCCTAGGTGGTTCGGTCAGTTAAGCTTCTGACTCCTGGTTTTCGCTCAGGTCCTCATCTCAATGTTCATGAGTTTAAGCCCTGTGTCGGGATCTGCACTGACAGTGCAGATCCTGATTGGGGTTCTATCTCTCCCTCTCTCTCTGTCCCTCCCTTGCTCTCTCTCTCTCTCTCTCTCTCTCTCTCAAAATAAATAAACTTAATTTTTTTTTAAAAAATCAATGAGGGGCGCCTGGGTGGCTCCGTCGGTTAAGTGTCCGACTTTGGCTCAGGTCACGATCTCGCGGTCCGTGAGTTTGAGCCCCGCGTCGGGCTCTGTGCTGACAGCTCAGAGCCTGGAGCCTGTTTCAGATTCTGTGTGTGTCTCTCTCTGACCCTCCCCCGTTCATGCTCTGTCTCTGTCTCAAAAATAAATAAACGTTACAAAAAAATTAAAAAAAAATAATAATAAAAATAAAAAAATCAATGAACTTCCACTGTGGACCATTATACTGACAGAAACCGTTACAATAGTTGGGTGGCTGTGAACAACACATGACAAGACACCCTGAGCTGAGCTCAGACCCCTTTTATTTTAACTGGGCTGATCGGCACGCCTAAACAAACTTCTCGGGGCGGGGGATGTAAGGTGAATGTCAAACAAAGCTATGTACTCACTAAGTAAATACCATGTTCACTATTTTGTCTTTATAATTTTAATCTTAAAACTTTCCATTTTGCTCCTGAAAATGTATGTTGACACTAGATAAAATGTACCTGTTAACAGGAAGTAGGAATAGTGCATATCGTTTTATCAGTGGAAGTACTAAGCACAAGACAGTATCATGCTGAGGTACAAGCCCGTCTTCAAAGGACAAACAAGCCTCCGTGATTTTGCCTCTAGCAACTCTGTTTGAAGTGCTCTCCTTCAGAGCCAAGCTTCTTGAAAGTAGTGTTGACTCCCGGTTTCTAATTCTTCACTTAGAATTCACGGCGGTCATAATACACCATTTGGAGCCGGTCCACGGTCCTAACTGTACACGTCTCTCCCAGGCACTTGGCATTCACCTGTCCAGGACTAAGCTGTTAAGATATCGGTTATTGAACAAATTTCATTCAGTGCACACCTTCAGCCTAGTTTTCTGGGACTATGCCAGAGGATGTCCTCTGCTTATCCGACAGCTCTGCCCCAGCTTCCTGCTGGTCGTGCGCAACATGTGAAATTCCTGTGTGGGGACTGGAATCCATCCTTTTGCCACAAAATGTACGGACTAAAAGGATCAGGTGCTTCAGCTCCCAGGCAAGAATTATCCTGATGAATATTTTAAACATGTAATGATAACGTGTGACCATTATAAACCTGAGAAAAGTGTAAAGGACAGTATGCCAGACACGCGTGCTGCCGAGCCATTCTACGGTTGACAAATCAGACCAAATCTCACCAGGCGTGTTTTGCAACTCATTGAAACTGTCAGCAGAAATGCTTGAAAACACTAAGCGCCTGGAAAGGACAGAGATTTTCTGCGTTATTAATTGCCTGTCTGCTTCTAGGGAGAAGATATCTCTCTCTACAGGCGGACACGTTCAGAGTAACATTTGTAGAACCTCAACCACTCCTGGACCTTCCCCGGCCATGTCAGGTGGAAACAGCACAGCTTCCGCAGCTATGGCTTGGCGGTAGCTTTCCAGAATTTATTCAACCGGCCAGTAAGGTCTGAGTCACTCAGCAGTGCTTCTGGGTCAATTACTTGTAAGATCCCCACACACTCAACAATCGAACAACGGAATGGATGTTCGTGTGCCACCTGCATACTCAGTCCTCAGCTCCGTTCCATGTTGAGATCTAGAAGGCACCTCCTTCTGTGAGGCCCTGATCAACGTATCAGTGAGGGGAGCCCCGCATCAGTGAAACGTTCTGTGCTTGCTTCCACCTGCGACAACAGAGGATGTCACCATTGAGATATGTTCATAGATTTCAAGAAGGATGATGTGATCCCGGTGGATCAGCTGGCCGGATGCAGCCCTGAACCACCAGAGAGAATGTGGGCATACCATGGCCCCAGGTGGCAGGTTTGACAGGCAATCAGAATGCCTTGGTTATAAGTCGATTATACTTCACACACAAAAAGTGCCTTGGTAGTGGCTAATTGCTTATGGCTTCCCTAAGAGCAAACTAGATGGAGAGCCATTAGTAGTGTTTAACCTATGTAAGTGTTTAATTTATGTTACAAGAAAACCGCCATGTCAGGGAGCCAAAAACCTGATTCATGCTGCTGCTGTGCAGACGCAGCTTCTCACCTGGGTTCCAGATCTGTGCTAATTCCAAGTAGGGACCCCTTGACAGAGGAAGACCTGGGCACACCCTGCACCACTGCCTAAGTCCCTCCTCCCAGTTACAGCCCCTTAACTTCCCACATCACCAGTTCATTTCGCCTGGTTTTGAACACAGCACGAATATATCACACAGTGTCACCTAGATTTTCTCCTAGCTCATCTTCCAAATTTTGAGAGAATGAGCAGGGGAGAGGTAGAGAGAGAGAGGGAGAGAGAGAATCCCAAGCAGGCTCCACAGTGTCATAGTGGAGCCCAATGTGGGGCTCAAACTCATGAACATGAGATCATGACCTATACCGAAACCAAGAGTTGAAGGCGCGACTGAGCCACCCAGGTGCCCCAAGACATTCCTTTTTAGTGCTGAGTTACAAGGTCACTTTATAGTTACGTAATATTTGGTTCATCCATTTATCTGTTGATAAACCTTTGGGATGTTTCTAGTCTGGGGCATTTACAAACAAGGCCGCCATGACCACTTGTGTTTCAGTTTTTGTAAGGAGATATGCTGTAATTTCTACTGGGTGAATATCTAGGTGTACAGAAGGTGGGTGCAATGGTGGTGTATATCTAAATTTGGAAACTGCTCAATTTTCCCAAAGTGGCCATAGGATTTTATGTTCCCACTACCAGTATAAGGGAGTTTCCATTTTTCTACCTATTGTCAACATATGGGATTACCGATCTTTTTAATTGTATTGTTCTAACAGACATGAAGTAGTATAGTACCTCTTTTGTGTACTTATCTGACATTTCTGTATGTTCTCTGGTAGAAGTGAGTGTTCCCAAACCTCTTTTTTTGATTGTTGGTTTTTTTTTATTAGGTTGTGTTTTTCCTTATTATTGAATTTATAAATTCTGGGTACATATCTTGTATCAGACATATGGTTTGCAATTGTTTTCTCCCAGTGTGGCCTATAGGGCAGGAGTGTTGAATTTCTTATTTTATGGCGTCCAATTTTTCACTGTTTTGTTGTTGTCTGGGATGTTCTTTTGGGGCATATCTAAATAATCTTAAGTCAAAAGCCACAAACAATTTTTGTTATATCTGTAAGGTTTATAGCTTAAGTTTACATTTAGGACACTGATCTAATTTGACTAGATTGTTCTCTATGATACGACATTTGGATTGAAGGGTAATTAGTAAGTATTAAGAAGTTTTAATTTGCTTTAAGGAGCCAATCTTACAATCCATATATAATAAAGAAAATCTTCTATATTCCTCCTTCTCTTACTTCGCATTAATGCAATTTGTACTCAGGCATTTGGTTTCTCAGAACAAACCCTACAGTCGCCCAATCCAATGTGAGGGGCTGGGGGTGGGATGAATAAATGAAATACTTCAGCGACATGAGGCCATTCTGTGTGAAACTGTAATGGAGGCTACACAACATGGCACACTTGTCTAGACCCACAGAATGTACGACACCAAGAGCGGACCCTAATGTAAACTATGTATGACAGCTAATAATCATGTAACAATATTATGGTCATTAAGATTACAATATCAATATTATCAATGTATACCAATAATATTGTTGATAATGTACTGACACTGTGTACAATGATCTGTCAATCACAACAAATGTACTACACTGTAGCAAAATGTTCATAATAGGGGAAAATGTGGGGAAGGAAAAGAGGGGGTACGTGGGAACTCTCCCTAATGGCTTGATTTTTTCTGTAAACCTGAAACTGTTCCAAAGTCTGTTAATTTAAAAAAGAAAAACAAACACTAATGAACTATTGTTCCGTGTATCATCATGTGTGGATCTCAAAGTAGTTACACTGAGTGAAAAAGACAAGAATGACCACACTTCGTGTGACTGTATTTACATGAAATTCTACCACATGCAAACTGTTCTATAGTATCAGAAATACAGAGTAGCTGCTTGCAGATTGGTAGAGGAGGAGAGACACGGATCATAAAGGGCACAGAGAAACTTTTGTGGGAGATGGATATTTCCATTCCCTTGATTACGACGGCATTTTCTCAGGTGCCAGTATGTCAAAACTTTTGAAGTAATAAACATTGGCAATTCACTTTACACCAATTATGTCAATTTCCATGAAAAAAAATTTAAATAAATTATCTTGCTTTTATATTTATAAGGAGAGAATATATTTTTCTATGTCTGCCATATATGCTTTTGGGCATGGTGTAGAGCTATATAAACACAGTATTGTAATATTCTTATTTATATGCAAAGTATAGTTTGCATTAAATTTTCAATCTTATTCTATTTTTATTCTAGGCATTAACTTTGAAAACTGCATATAAAACTATACTTAAAATTGGATCATTTCTAGTATAATATGGAAGTTCCACAATGTATAATGACATAATATATAAGTGAAGTTGCTTTATATTGACTCATTTTTCTTATTAAAACATTTTCATTGCATGAAGCACTTATTTGAAAGTGTTAACACACACGCATATACCTACTGCACCACGTAAAGCAAAATCATAAGATGAAGATCACACTAATACTCACTAAATTATAAGTTAAAATGTACTGAACAATAATAGTATTTAGTTTTTAAAAGTAGCCCATGCTTGCTCCATATTCATTAATAATTCATATATTCTTTTTTTTAATTTTTTTTAAAGGAAACTCTATGCCCAACACGGGCTTGAACTCACGACTCCGAGATCAAGAGTCACATGGTCTTCCAACTGAGCCAGCTGGGCGCCTCTATTCCTTTTATTAACCTCTCCTTTTTGGTGACTTTTATGTTGTATAGCTTTATGCTGAGTTTTATTGTAAATAGAATAAGCATATCATACTACATCTGGGATACACATATTGTATTTGTCCCTAGGTTATTTCTGTAATGTTCAAATGTTTCAACATCTTTTACAATCCTGGGAAATGGGGGAGGGATATAGCAATGTTCTCTAGGTTAGCTGTTTTAGCTGGGTTTATATCCTTATCTACATTTCTCTATTCTTTGTCTCTATTTTTCCCAATGATATCTATAATTAGTCTTTATATTGTCTTTCATTAAAATTCTATAGCATCTTATTTATTACCTTCAAAAAAGTCTTATTTCACTTTAAGTATGTTTTGCACCTAAAAACAAAAAAATACCTTTTTCTTTTCTCTAATGGGAGGTAGTTGAGTACATACACTGTTGCATTCACCTAAAAACATATTAGAAAGTGCTTTATTTATAATAAAAATAAAATAAGGCAGTGCTGTGTTGGCCATCTGTTTTAGGAAATATATGTGTCTCCCTGGGCAAACTTGAGTGCCAAGTATATTGAATTCAGTAACCCTGAGTAATTAAGGCTTTACTTCTAACCTTCACGTTAGAGAATTCTACTCAATAAGTTAAATCATTTTCCAAGTGTTTGTTAATCTATCAAAAGGATTTAGACATTTCACGGAGGGGATTCAAGCTAAGCTACAGTTTTATAAAAATCACCAACACCTTAGAGAAGAAATTTTAAACTTATTCTTCCAAACCTAACTCTTTCATGAAATAAATAAAGCTCAATACACAAAACAAGCGAACATGGAAATTAACCAGCTAACGTGAAATGAGAGTTCTGGAGCTCGCCCGTCCACAGCACCCCATGATCCATGCCACCCCAATTTACCGCCATGATTCCCTTTCAGATCCATGGAGCTCTTTGAACACCACTACTTTACTAGACAGTTATGGTTTTTAAGGTAACCTGTCCATGCAAAGACCTCTTCTCTGAGCTCTAAGCCACACACCCTATTTGGGGGTCTGTGTGTATGTGTCATTCAAGTTCACACAGCCCCATGGATTGTCCATGGATGGACAACAGATTTTAGTGAAAGCTATCCATCTAATGGTCAGAAATCAGTAAGCCTTCTTCACTGGAGAACCCTAATTGGGATGGGAATATAATAGTAACACAGACTGGACGCAGCAAACCAATATAGTTTCAGGGATATGAAGGGATATGAACCCAATGTTATTGGGTCACCTGTGAGCAGTGGGTGCTGGTTGGAAAACTGGAGATACAAAGAATCAAAGAGGAGAGGAAAGAAACACTGCCCTGGAAAGACAGAGATTGGGAAAAGCCACTGCCTTGACGCTGGACAGCTCCCCAGTTCTGTATCCAGCTTTCCCTTGCGGTCCTGGATTCTACACCATCCATTTCCAAGCTACACACAAGACATTTACATAATTAACTGTAGTGAAGTTTATTAACCAAAGAACTCTGACTAAAGCATAAGCAAAAGCAAAAGTGCTATTGGTATGTCATTTATTAAATATTTGGGGCGAAATAAAGTGAAACCCACTAAGAGCTTTTCGGAGTAGGTTATGAGGTACATATTGAATGAGATAAAAACTTTTACTAAAAGCTCTGCAGCTTTGAAAATTAAGTGGCCAGATTTCTAAACCGACTGAAAATTTCTAACGATTTATTCCGCTACAGTTCACCATGCCCCAAATATTCCATGTCGTGCAGTTAAGTGATTCCTCTTTGACAAGTATTCAATTTGAAAGTTTGTTTTTGAAGTTTTCCCCTTGAAGAGGAAACAAACTTCACATGTGATTCTAAAATTACCCAAGCTCTCCTCTTTTCTGTGTTAAGCTCAATATTCTTCAACGCATGAGTTAAAGCATCTCAAAGTTTCCTTCCGGGCAACTTATATGTGTGCCCCAGGAGTTCAACTTGTTCTCATCTCAGAGGGTCACGCCCTGGAAAATGGATGGAAGAGAATGTGCAATGAAGACTCCTCCTCCTGCACTGTCAGGTGGGGGTTCGTGATCAATTCAGCGACAGCTGGATGACCCAACTTGGAATTAATTGTGCACTTTCTAGATATGTAAAGAAAAGTGGAATGAAATTACTGTATAAATCTAGCTATGGCCATGAAAATAAATAACACGGCCATAAAAATAATTTAATGCTAAAACATTTATAGAGTCATAAATCAGATACTTTGTTCAACAAAGTATGATTTTTTATTATAAGCACTGTAAATTAATATTTAGGGTAATATTTCCTTGATAATAAACAATTGGTGACAGAAATAGTTGAAAAATAAGATGAAATAGAATGGTTCACATTCTATACATTAAACATTACAATTACATTATTATAAGTTAGAAACTAAGCATTAAAAATTAACAAATCACCTTTGGAAGTTACTTTTAAAAATATCCCAGGAATCCTAGAAAATTATTTTTTTTTGATCTACAGAATCATTATTATGTGACATTTTTATTCCAAATGCATTTTCAAGAGTAACATCCTTTTAATAGCCGTAGCACTATTTAAGTATTAAGCATAGAAGGCTTTGTGAAAATATATTTGAATACAAGACATATACTAAAGATATTGTTTTTCTGAATTTAAATTTCTGTATACATAATTTATGTATTTTTAAGATGTTCGACTAACTTGTGGCAATACTGGGACACCTACACTTGGTATATTAGGACTATCCATTTATTTCAATTATTTACTGAGGTAATCTTTTCCTTTTATGAGTAAACTGTAAATCTGTTATATATATAAGTATATATATGTGTGTGTATGTATATGTATGTATATATGTATATATGTATGTATATATGTATATAATACATGTATTTATATATGTATTTTTATACTCATAATAATATATGTGTAAAACAAAATTTGTTCACTAATAAAATAAAATGATATATATGTATGTATATGTGTGTATATGTATGTATATATATATATATATGTATATGAGTGTGTGTGTGTGTGTATATATATACATATATATATACATATATATATGTGTGTGTGTGTATATATATATATATATAGAGAGAGAGAGAGAGAGAGAGATGGATATGTTAGACAACCAGCAGTAATAAGATTTTATCTAAATGACATATCTGATTTCAGAGAAGTAATGTTGATGTCCTTATGACCTGATAAGGGAGGAAACAACTATACCACAAAGAACTAGAGGGTCCGAGACAGTACGCATAGGTGTGTAATCTGAGGGTGCTGAGGAATACTAGGACATAGATTTGGATAAGAGTTTGTAGGAACTGGGGCACTCTCAATTTCACTATTGATCCAGTACCAACACATGTTAGCATGGCTCCTAGAACAGAGAAAAGGTGATAGCTTTCATTAGCCATCAATTGAGATTGAAGGGTCTCCTTGGCCTCAGAAGATGGTAGAAAAAGGGCACATTGGAGAGGAACGTAATTCCAGGAAAGCCCATCAGATGATTAAGTTCTGGAGTGCCCAAAGGAGGCACTGTTTACAGTGCAATGAGGGATATGCTGGGGCACACACTCTTCAGTCATGCACCATATCTTGTCTGTGAACTGGGTCTCACAGGTTGGAGATGCTGTGCAAGAACTACACTCATCGGTACCCACGGGGATGATAAAATCCTCACACAACTGAGGCCATGTAACAGGACTTAAACTTCAGGAGCTGGGTGGGTACAATTATCATAATGTATGGCAAAGTTAGAGCGGTGTCCAAAGGACCCTGACTGGAAGAGACTCACAGAAACCACTGAGAGGAGCTGGCAACTCTAGTGACCAAATAGATAGGCGATCAGCAAGATTACAGCTTGATCTCCAAAATCAAAGTCAGTTGGGCATGGATACTCAGGAGGGACAGAGGAATTTCCCCAATGTAAAAAGAAAGCAATCACACTCTTTCCCAGTTTCCAGACTTGAGCCAGTTTCCAGAACTGAGTTCCTTTTTAAGGAACACTGTGAAGTATACATGAGAATGGCTCCCTAGCCCTTCATCAAACAGGCTGTTCATTTACTCAGATGAATATTTAATAAAGGACACACACACACATTTTCAAAACTGTTGGACTAATGCTCTGAGATGACAATGACACTAGAACCCAAAGACTTATGGTGGCAGATAACAAATTGAGCCCTGACTCAGATCTGGTCCCTGTGGGTCCAATGAGCCCAGATCCCTGAATGTGTGATTGTAACAGACACACTTGGCAGTTGCCATGACCCTCATTAGCCACTCAGCCTACTAAGAGTTGTCACAGTGGAGAAGGGTGGGCAGGAACCTTCCCCTCACCTGCACCAGACCAGCAAATATAAAGACCAGTACACCCAGGGGTAACAGCAGGAATCAGCATCACACGGAAAGATCTATCAGATGTAGGAGTGGTAGCTCCCCACAGAATCTCCATTTACCCCCTTTTTATCTCCTTGGAACCTGCAACTACTAGGGAGAATCTGGAACCTGAGTATGAGCTTGAAGAGGTAGAAGTTCTGATTACAGTCACTTTGCCTGATCCACTATATCTGCAAAAGCAGATTACGTTGGCCACAGGTGTGTGGTGTCTGGCAATTAACCTCATAAATGAGCTCTTTTCACCCTTAGAATGGAAAATCAGAAAGAATTTGCTTTCTCTTAGAAGGAACAATGATCAATATTCACAAGCTTGGCCCAGAGAAGTATCACCTCTCCTGCTCCGATGACATAACAAAAGTCTAAAGAATCTGGACCAGCTGGACATCTCGCAGGATGTATCGTTGATTCACAGTATTGATGCCATTGTGCTAACCAGATCTAATGTCTACCACACTGGAGACCTTGGAGGGACACATGTGTTCTAGAAGGTGAGAGATAATCACTATGAAGATTTAGGGACCACGGCGTCAGTTCAGTTTGAGGAATCTAGTGTTCTAAAGTATAAATGACTGACTTTTTCATCTCCAGGCTCAAAAAAAGGAGTGCAAACAAGGCTTGGTTGGCCTCCTCGGATTCTGGAAGATGAATATTTCTCTCTTGAGAATACTGCTTTGACCCACATATTGGGAAGCATGAGAAGCTGTCAGCGCTGAGTGAGGCTCAGAATTGGACAGTTTATAGGAGCTCATTCAGGATACAATACAAACAGCCCCACCACGAAGGTCATATGACACATTAGATCCTCTGATATTCGAGATTACTAGTGGTATCAGTGTTGGAAAATGACACCACGTGGAGCTCCTGGTAAGTCCCAACAGATGAATCACAACGCAGACCCCCAGGGGTCTGGAACCAAGACAATTCATCTTGAAGGGGAAATTCTGCATTTGTTTTGAAGTTTCTGTCATGCTAATGAGCCATAGTGGAGATGAAGCACGTGGGGCACCAAGTGACCCTCAGACACAAAGTCACCTCAGGACCAGAACTGCCCCTCAGGAGCTGGATTTTCTCTGACTCCCCAAACCACAAATACAAAGAAATAATGATACATACGGATCACTTTTCTGGAGGCAAGAAGGCAATAGAACATCTTCAAAGTGCTAAAGAAAAACACTATCAGAGTAGAATTCTATACTCAGTGGAAATATACTTCAAAACTGAAGGTGAAATAAAGGTTGGAGGACTTCATCCCCATAGACCCACATACAAGAAAAGGGATGCACGTTTGTTCACACTGACCAGAGGGGCGCGGGTCACAGCGCATCATCAGGTGGACACCCGCAGAGCACTCACCCACGCCGGCCAGGGAGGCGGCCAAGCGCACGCATCACACACCATCATTGCACTAACACCTCCCCTCACCTGCCACCTAGAATCCCATGTGGCACCCCGTGCAGCAGGCTGAACTAAAATAGGGAAGCCGACCGTGGCTCATGTATGAGTCTCATGTTGCCGCCATAGCAAATTAAACCAGACTTAGCGACTTTCGTTTCTGGAGGTCAGAAGCCTGAAATCGGTCTCGGTGGGATAAAGTCAAGATGCCAGCAGGGCGATATTCGCTTCCAGGGGCCCTAGGGTAGAACCCATCTCCTTTCTTTTCCTCGTGTCTGGAGTCTGGCCACTTTCTCAGCTCATCGCTTCCTCCCCCCCATCTTCCAAGCCATCAGCGGGGTCCACGTCCTCTCACTGCCATCTCTCTGGTGCTCCCCCTCTGCCTCCCTCTCCCACTTCTAAGGATGCTTGCAATTATATTCGGGAACCTGCACATGCAAGATTATCTTCCTGTTTTGAGGCCAGCAAGTAGCAACCCTAATTCCACATTCCCATGTAAGGTAACATCCTCACCAGGCGTGGGGATCAGGAAGTAGCCAACACTGGGGGCGGGCATAATTCTGCTGACCACATTTCACAAGTAACCAGACTCGGAATGTGCTTGCAAGCTGAAAATATACAGCAGCTACACTAGAGCCCCTTCCAAAAGTGGTTCCAGAAGACCCTGGTGAAATCTAACCAAGCAAGTGTGAGCCTCAATGGCACCAAAACCATTCAATCAAGAAGACGAGGAGGAGATCCACCCATGTGCTGAGTGGCAGAGAGCTTTACTGGCTTGTTGGGGGGTTAAAGGAGAGAGCTTGCAAGACGGGAAGTAAGGACGTATGGGGTATATTTATAAGCAGACTGATGTACTACATGGGCCATAAAGAAGAATTCAGGGGAGGGAGAGAGAGAGAGAGAATAACCCAAGCAGGCTCTGTGCTGTCAGTGCAGAGCCCCATGTGGGGCTGGAACCCATGAACCATGAGATCATGACCTGAGCTGACATCAAGAGTTGGATGTTTAACCTCATGAGCTGCCCAAGCGCCCCTCCCATAATACCATTTTAGACCAAGGTATCCATTTTGCAGCAAAAGAGTGTGGAAGTGTGTACCTGACTCTATAAGTGGAATGGCCTCCCGAATGGCAAACTGGGGGTGATGATTTTCTTGCATTTTAAAGCATATACATTCAGATGATGTCCCCAAGTAGGAAGAATATGCCACCAGTCTGGAAACCATAAACTGGAAACATGATTAGGGCTGCTTATCAAAGTCCCATGACTGACTTTTGGAGCTCATGCTCACCTCCTCCCATCTCCAGGCTCTGTGGGCTTAGAGACTCAAACTTCCAAATGGGGTCAAGACTTCCCTTCAAGACACAATGAAAGTTCCAACAAACCACAGGCTTGGGTAGCTGCGAGGGCACTGCGGTCTCCCCCACCAAGACCCTGACCATGAGCAAGTGGGAAAGAGTATCTATGGCACTCAGTCTCCTCCATTTAGGTACCTCATGGTTATACTTTTGCTTATTTTTGATGGTCAACAAGAAAATGATGCCATAGTAAATGTCCTTCATGACCTATTCCACCTCAAAGCGAGCTTCTCAAAAAGATCTTAACTATGACTACCTGTCTGTCTATCCAACTATCCATCTGTCTTCTTTCTTTCTTCCTATCTATCTGTCTACTATCTATTGTTTACTATCTATCTACCTATCTATCGTCTATCAATCATGATAAGTAGTTAATATTATGCTTCTTAATAGAATGAACAGATAATTTAACCACACACCAAGTTTAGTAATTACCTCATAAATAACAAAACTCAGAATGGAATGAATATTTGAGAATATCTTGACAATGACATTTAAAAGAAATTGCAGTAAGACATTCCTTGAGAATATGCAAGAAAAGCACACTAGTCAGAATCAAAATGGAACTTAAGGCACCGCTGCCTCACTTAGCAAGATGAATCATTCTTTGTACTTTCTAGGGACATTTCTAACGTACTCTATTCTCCTGACTGAATGATCTTGGAGCCACAGAGTGCCATGCTTATTGGTCTCAATGTCTTTTCTTTTCTGTGAAGGTCATCATAGGAAATTGCCTTAAATATAGCACATACAAAATTTAACTCCTTGGATAATTTTGCAACATTTTCCTAGATTTTTAATCCTCATCACAATATATTGCTCAACAAAAGTGAGTAGGCCAATGAATATGAGCAAAATATATGAACACATGTCCTTCCCTCTTTTTATATACTATCCAGGCACTTCTCAAACTATAGAAAATGAACTTGTAAGCTGTCTCCAATCACGCCATCCAGTCCTCAGCTTCCACCCTCCACAAACAAAACTCTGTTCTTCTTCTACAGTTGTGCCTGAGTAAATGGCAATACTGTTTTCTCAGCTGTTCAACAAAAAGCTCAGACATTACAGTAATATCTCTGAGTGATTCTGTGAGGGATACCATCACGTTCCTTCTCAAATCTCTACAGTGGATATCCTTATCACTTGGGGTCACACTCAGACTTCTCGTCATGGCTGAAGGGTCCCACATAACCTGCCCATGGCTGCCTCTTCATCCTCACCTCTTACCATCTTCCAAGTCATCCACCGAGCAGTAACCACACACACACACACACACACACACACACACACACACACACCCCACCCCACCTGCTCCTTGGACACACGGATCATCTTTCCATCACGGACCTTTGGGTTTGCCTTGCTCTCTGCCTGGAACACTCTTCCCCCCGGTCACCTGTCATTACATTCTACATCTATGTGTGTGTGTTCATTCGGTTACTGACTCCCTTTCATTAAAGTGTATGCTCCACGCAGACCAGGACTTAGTTTTCTACACAACCCTGTTCCCTTTGACCACTGAGTATCCAGCAGGTACCAAATAAACATTTGACGAATGAAGCAAAGCCATCAAAATGGAGGTGCTTTGGCCTCCTTTACTTCGTTTGCGACATTTCGTCACTTACCTCCACACCACAGGCCACGCTCACTGCTCACACTGCTGAAATGATCTCCCATCTGGCCGCTCCATTTCACCTTTGCCCCCAGCAATCCATACTTCACACTAATGTCAGTGCCATGATCTGCAAACATAATTATGGCTGTGTCATGACCCTTTGCTTTTAAAGCTTCTCCACTACATTCTACTGATCCTAATTCCAAATTTAATAGAAATCCACAAAACTTGGCTTCCTCTCTAGCCTCTTCTTAGCCTATTTATCTCTGTCTCCAGCCATATCCCTTTGTCTTCTGTACCTTTAAATATTTCATCAGTGTTCTTTTTTAACCTATGTATATTTCTGTTTATAAACATTGCTTCCCTAGGGGTATCTTTCATGATCCTACCCCCTCCAAATCAAGTTAGCTTCCTTTGTTATATGCACCAGATCATCTTTCATTTCTCTTTCTAATTTATCAGAATTATTTGTGGCTTTCCTCTGCATGAGAGAGGTGCACTTGCAAATGAACAGGGCGGCTCACCCACTCCCCTCCCGGTAGGGAGCCACGCAGGGCCAGGCCTGTCCAGAGTCAGCTGTGCCCTTCCCAAGGATTTTGCATCAAGCGGCGGCTCCCTACACAGATGCCACTGGGCAAGAAAGAGTGAATGTCTACTTCTTCACAGGAAAAGGAGGACCTCGTAATGTCTCCCGTGGAATTGGGCAGCACTTTGTGAAACAAATCGCGTAGCTGTTACCAGTGCTACATGAGCTTGTCTTAAGATCAAGAGCTGTTACATTGGATCTGGAATGAGTACATGACTAGAAAGGTACTAGAAAACAAAACAGATTTTTAAAAGGTGCTTTTCTTTCATCTTTTTCTAAGGCTACCAGATAAACTTCTCAAAAGAGTCTAAGGCGTGACCCCAGGCAGCCAAATTCAAGCCCTGCAACGTGTACAAATAGAGATCACCAGTCCCGGGGAACTGTGCATGGGGAAAATCTGCTTGCTGGATGGCGCCCCTTTCCTCATCAAGCAGTTGCACAAACCCTTTTACAGATGTGCCGTCATTAGCTTTCCAAGTAAGTGTGCTCTTCAATTGATACACAACCTGCAAATAACCTTCAGTGAAGACTCTCCAGTAACACACAGTTGATGGTGTGCAAAGCACCTAGTGAGAATTAGAAATAGTAACTCCGGATGGTCCCTGCCTACCAGGACTACCAAAAATAAATGACAGTATTTAAGGATGGAACGCAGGAACCCTATTCTACCCCGCAATTTCCAGCAAAGTGGTGGTTTACTAAAGGTAAAAGGTGAGCAAACATTAACACTCTCAGGTGCATTTAAACAAGTACCAGAGAATAGTTGCAGGGGAGAGCATGGGGAAACAGAGGAATATTCCTGCATTCAACATTCACCCATGATGATATGCATCCAAGACGTTTTCACATCATAGGTAATACTGAGAAAATTTAAGCTCAGGTTTTAGTAACATCCCTCAGATATTGATAACTTTATCAAATCCCATTATGTACTCAGTAGAGAAATGCCTGCCTTTCCGGAGCATCCGGAAAGAAGTGATTTTCAAAGACAACCAGAGAAGCCGTAATTTTGCATATTCCAATTGTTATAGTAAAAGTTAATGAGAAGATCTGAACACTTACAATGCATCAGAGAAAATGACTGCTTGATTTCTTTTGAAATAACTTCTGCTACTGACACGTCATCATATCAGGAAATTTTGGAGTAGTATCCCAACCTGCATGAACTGACCCCTACATTCAAGAGCCATGGACATGCACAATTTTGCCCCTGTCTTCATTTCAGCATGAAGAGCTATCTACACCCTCTTTGCTGTGTTGTGCACGACCATATGAACTCAGCTTCTTTCATCATATTCAGGACATCTTACGTTGCACCAAGGAAGATTCTGGCTTTAAAACTGAAAAAAATATATATCCAATGAAATTTATTATTCATATTGTCACAATTCTAATTTTTCTGTTGTACTCTTTGAATCCTTTTTTTCTCTCTCTCTCTCTCTCTTTCCCATGGACCCACCTCTCTCTCCTATCCAATCCAATTTTGTCGCTTCCTGAGGCGTTCCACAGATCTGTGGCCGGAGCCTGAGGGCAGTGTCACTTATTGTGAGATGCTGGCCATGTGACCCTGATGCCTCCTCCACTCTTGTCCTTGTCTCAAAGACATTAGATTGCACCTGTCAGAGTCAGGGCCTAGACAGTTTCCTCATAAAGTTTTCCAAGGATTCCCAAACAGATCCATCCAATGTGTTCACAGGTGAAATGGAATGACAGTAGCCAGTGGTCTGTGTTTGACAAAAGTAAATGTGATGACGTAGTTTAAGAGGCTTAGCACGGTGCATGGTACAAAATGTTCTATCTCAACAATGTCCGGGTCCTTCAAATACTTTAAGACAGCAACATTTATCAAGACTTTAAAAATTATAATCAACATAAAATAATGTGACTTAAAAAGAATAAAGGATATTTATTGAAAGGAAACTCGCAAACGGAAGGAAGTGTTGGAAAAGTGAGGCCAAAAATTAGCATGGCCCTGGGTCTCTTACGCAGGATGAACTCAAAGAAAATCACTTGGCGCATCTCAGGTTCGTAACGGGATCATCTGGGCATCTTTACGAGTATGAATGCCTGGATCCCATCCCCAGACGCTGATGTAGGTTTTCCCGCTCTAGTCCCAATGTCTATGCTCCAGAATCAATTTCCAGGAAGAGAGAACGGGACTGGTTTCTGTTCGGTCCAGCTGTGTCCTTTCTGAGTTCCCGCCTGCTGGGTCTGTCCATTTCTGATTGAGGAGTGTGGGGTCTTCAGCTAAGGTAGTGGATTCATGTGCTTCTATCACTTTTAACCTCATGAATTTGGATGATCTGTTGTTAGACGGATATACGTTAAGGGTTGTTAAGTCTTCTTGAAGAATTAAACCCTTTATTATTATATAATCCTTCTCGTACCTGATAATTTTCTGTGCTGCGAAACTGGATCTTTATGAAATTAATATATTTATATAAACTTTCTTTTAACTGGATCACCGTGATGTGTCTTGCTGTAAGCTGAATCTGAAGCTTGTCTACCTGGTGCCCCCCGCGAATCACCGATTCCAGCTCAGGAGCTCTGCCCTGGCGCTGATGCAGGGTATGGGCTCCAGTGGACTCTGGCTCTTCACACGCCCCCATCTCTCATACTCTGGGGACAGCAGTTTGCTCGGTGACTTCTGTTCTCTTATGGATCCAAGAGGAGTTGGTGAGAGTTCACAGAGCTTTCTCACGTTGTGAGGGCGGGAGTGCCGACCTCCCTCCTCACACGTCTGGTCGGATCACTGACCTGCCTGGGATCACACAACCACCCTCGTGTTGCAGAGAAACGCTATAGCTTGTGGTCCGGCCGGAACTGCAAATGTTAGGAAAAGGTAATTTCCCACAGGAAAGGGAGTTGCTATTATGAAAAACACAGGGTGAAGAACAATAGCTGGTTTCAAAATAAGCAGAGAAACTCAAGAGACTGAACACCACAGAGATCCAAAATGAAAACAGAAGGCCGAAAGAAGGGCATAGGACTGGGGGTGTGTGCCTAAGGAGGTCCTTGAGTATGAACTTGACTAAGATGCCATCATCAGAACTTGTTTGGCAAGCGGGGAAAATGATGTATTTCCTGTTCAAATACACACTTTTATTGTATTTCATCCACTGGATATATTGTGGAGAAATATATTTGGAAAATCCATTTTCCTCACTGCATATTTTATTATACAAATTATTACTGGAGGAAAATGAGCTCAGATTATAAACTCCACTGTAGTGGATCCATGCATGAACTGATTGGTACTAACTGGCTACTTCCTTAACAATAATGCTATGCCATAAAAAGTAATATTGGGGGAAAAACGGTTTTACATAGTCAGAAATAATTTTACAAATTTCAGTATGATTTTTGGCCACAAGAAAGTAAGAAATGAAGCTGCATATTTGTTGGGAAAAAGGACTCTCCCTTACTTGTAATCCTCTGCTTAAATGAGAGTAGAAACACACGGTCGCTCTGTATAGAGCGTGGACTGCAAAATGCACATGGGGCCTGGAATTTCACAAGAATCACAGAATGTGCCGGCAGAAGGAACACTGCCAGCCGTGGAGGCCGCAGAGCGTGTTCCTGGTCTGAAAACCACAGAGGGCCGGGGTGTGGACGGTGTGAGGGTCACTTGCCATGGGCACAAGAAGTAACCGGGGAAAATTTTTAGTGGTATTGTCAAGATTAAAATGACCGCAGTAAGTCCATTTGAATCAACTATTAGCCTTTCATTTGGGGACAGGATCGGTGTGAATAGGGTACAAACTGCTGCTGCCTCAGCCGAATCACCGCAGTGAAACCTCCAAGCAGTTTCCCCACATCCTTCCGTCCGATGAGATCAAACACTGCAGAAACCACAAGCTTTTCAGAACGTAAATCTCACACCGTCACCGTCTTTCCTAAGCCTCTTCGATGTCCTGTAGTGTTTTGTTTGCACCTTTTCTTGGGAGAGACTGAGAGTTCCTGGAGATGACGAAGCGTCTCCTGGTGCTCTGCATCCAGCCACTCTCAAACACCTGCAGTTTCCAGAGCCCGCTCACTGTGCCCTTTCCAGCCTGTCTCCCGGCCAGGAAGGCACCTCGTCCGCTGTGGCACCCCTACATCCTCCTGGTGTTCCGACGGAAGCCCAAGTTCCACCTCCTGAAGAAGTGTCCCCCGGGACAGTTTACACAGAACCACCTGCTCTATGGCCTTTCCTTCCCAGCTCACAGCCAGACTACAACGTCCAGCAGAACAGGCAGAACCTGACATGTTGCCACCGGGTCCCACCACAATCCACCCGAGTCTAACACAGAGCCTGGCGCATAGGACACTCTCAGTACAGGTTCGTGTAATGAACTAATAAATCTAAGTAAAATAACAGATGTTCTAAGAACTGTCTAAGACTCTCTTAAAATACTGTTAAATATAGTTAAAACGCCGTTAAAAAAAAAAAAACGTGAAAATCAACTTCATATGCATGCTAATGCTACTGTTGTTTTTAAAAACCTAACAGAATGACTTACAAGATCCTTTCAATAATTCGACTGGGGTTTATAAGATTTGAATGAAGAAAAATCTATCACAGCAATCTGTGAATGCTTTGTTAGAAATAAAAGGCAATCTTAGGAATTAGCAGAAATAAAGTAACATTGACAACGTCAATTTGCAGAAAGATCAAAAGTGATTTTTCCCTAGATAAAAGGAGGATTATTAATAGCTGGCATGAGAAATCAAAAAGTAGTTCAAGCCTATTTCAGACTGGAGTGTCAAATATTATTGACATTAATATAAAAAAGAAAACAAAGCTTTTTGCAAATGAGTTGCCACCCTTGATGTGAGTCTTTCAAGCTTTCCCATAGTCCAACCAGTTATTAATAAATCAAAGGCAGAAAAGATCAAATCCATCACTTTGTCTTAACTCCCTGCCCCTCCTGTAGCTGCCTGACAGAGTGTGATTTAGGATACAGATGTTGTGCTCTGGGGCTTGACATGGCTAGCACGGTTGCGTTTAATATTTCCTTGCAATCAGCTTAGATCTCCTCCTTGACAAGCATTTCATCCGCAGGATGGAAAAGGGGTAACTAAATAAGCAAATGTTATATGCTAAGATACACTTGCATTCTCTATGTATTTACAATTAAATCTTTTTTATAACTGTTCAAACATTTGTATTTACAACAAAATCTAACCATTGTCTGCTTTAATTTCTTTAGACATCAAAAATGTTTAGTCCTCATAGATGATGCCTACTCTCCTGGGTGTCGCCCAAACATAGAAATAAAATTTCATCAGAGTTTAGAGTGCCCCCAACTGACACAGCAAAAATACTTTAGTTTTTGTTTTACTGATTTGTTCAATCAATTTATCAATCAATCGGTCAGATAGACTCACAAACCAAACCTTTATGATTGGCTATCAGTGATTTCTATTTATGCTTCAGTTTTCTCTTGCTCAAAGTAATACAATTAATAAAAAGCTAGAATACTTTATGTATCAGGAATTCAATCATTATTCATCATTTCTTAACACTATGATGTATTTCTTCCTTTTTCTAATTTAAAGGTTAATTTACTCAGTATATTAAGGTGGCCTAATCCTTGTGTAGGTCAAAGGATTGACTTAAAATAAATCCCTGACAATGAACAAAACCCTTTAAACATTGCCATTCGTATAAAATACGATGTTGGTCACAAGGAAGCAATATGAAGAAAACAGCAAAATATATGATAAATAGTAAATCCAGTTCAAATCTTACTCCCTGATTATGTCAGAATTATATTTACATACATGGATATGTGGTTCATTTAATATTTATCCATTAATAGATTTAACAAATGTATTATTTGAGAGGCATTGTACAAGTGCAGCAGTGAAAAGATAAAAGTCTTCTCAAGACATTTTCACTTTATACCACCTTATCCTGAAAAGATTTAGGCTGACTTATAAATCATATACAGAGGAAGATGCTACTAATTAAGCTGATGGTTAAGAAAGAAGAATGTGTGGAGACAGAATATAAAGAAACATGAAATTTTCAGCACTGCGGTAGACACCATCATTTACCAAAGAGCCGGTTCTCTGCTGCCATGAGCCAGACAGCCCGGGTCCACCAGGGAAGGGGGAACATGAAACCCAGAGGCTGGCACTGGCCCCAGTGACACAAATACACAGAAGCGCTTTCGTTACAGTTGGGAGAATTTCCAAGATGGCTCGTGATTCTCCATCTTCTCTCTTATCTTGCCAGAATGACCAGGGAACACCTGGTAATTAATGGTGTCACAGAGCAAAAGCGACCTAGAACAATGGGCTCAATATGTAGTCACATCAGAGGGTTTTCTGACCCACAGAACAGACTCTGTGGCAGCAACAATAAACGTTTCTCTGTGTTCCACAACCGAAAATTTAGGGTTGTTCGTGATTGCTAAATAACCTAATGTATGTTGAATAATACAAATATGTTTATGAGAAGATCCTCAACTTGACCCTAATGAGCAGTGGAGCTGGTCCCTTATGTAACCCACAGGCTGTACGATAAAAAAATACACAGCTCTCTGGAGATAAATGTCTATACATGGTTCTAAGGACAGTAGAAATTCTGAAGTTCATTAAAAAAGTACATCATGTAACGTGTTGAATGAAAATATTAATAGTTACTAATATTTACAGCCTATTATATTCCACAAACTGTGTGAAGCATTTTCTTTTGAGGATTATTTTATTTAATTCACATAACAGCCCCATGAGGAATATACTATAATTATCATCCTCAGTTCATAGTTATTGAAAATAAGACACAGAGAGGTTAAGGATTTTGCCCAAGGTCAGGCAGTGAGCAAGGGCCACGAAATTAAGAAAACAAAAATGTTTTTTCTCGGAAGAACAAATATCTAGGTTCCCTTTTTAATCAGGGGGAGAATAAAATCCAAAATGTGGGTCTGTCTTAAAGCAGGAAATCAACTTTAATTAAGTTGGAACAACGCAGGACATTTTGGTGTTCAGACTTCATATTATGAATCACTTTTCTGCTGATGGCAAAAGCTAAGACCAGAGAATATTTATAACCCAGGTTTCAATAATGAATCTACCTTCTGAGTAATCAGGGTAGACGAGGAAGTGAAACAAAAACATAATTCTTCTTGCTCACATATATATGCGGGATTATTTTAGGGTTTAATCACCAATTTCAACATGCATGAGGGGCTCACCCCCCACAACTGACAATACTCTGACACCAGCTGGGTGTCCTACAACTTACCTCAAACACAAGACTGCCCTCCACACTCACCCCAGGTCCTGTGCTTCTAGCCAGCTGGCCATAAACCAGAGGCTCCCCAGGACCCTCTCCCAGCTTTAGTTAATTTGCTAGAGTGGCCCAGAGAACTCAGAGAAACATTTTACTTCCTAGATCGCTGGTTTATTATAAAAGGATATAACTTAGGAATATAGCCAGATGGAGGTGATCCACAGGATGACACGTAGGGAAGGGACACAGAACTCTGAAGTGTTCCCTCACCCTGGAGCTCTCCAAACCCCATCCTTCTGGGTTTTCACAGAGGCTTCATTACACAGGTTTGCTTGATTACATCATTGGCCACTGGTGACTGATTCTGCCTCCACCCCCTCGCCCCTCCCTGGAGGGGGTAGGACTGAGAGTGGCTGGATGTAGCCCCCATCTTTAGGGTACCTAGGGGCTTTCCAAAAGCCACTTAATTAACACAACAAAAGACACCTTCATCATTTTCTTCTCTTAGTAAATTCCAAGAATTTTAGGAGCTCTGTGCCAGAAAAGGGGAGGAAGATCAAATACATATTTCTTATTATAAATCACAATATCACAGGAGTATAGACTTATTAATTGTTATAGTTTTACTAAGATTGATAGTTACAACTGCAAGATAACATTTTAAATCAAAGCTTAAGTAAAGTACCTGGCATGAGATGTTTTCATGGGAAATAGTGCCAGTTCATATTATCTTAATGTAGCACAAATGACATCATAATGTATCATTTCTTTATTTCATTTTCCTTCATAAAGTTGCAAAAGTGTTTTAACTTTTCTTCTGTTGATAATTATTACTTATTTGACAGCTATTATCTCTTTGGGGTAAGGTTCTTTTAAAAATTTTTTTTTTAACGTTTATTTATTTTTGAGACAGAGAGAGATACAGAGCATGAACGGGGGAGGGTCAGAGAGAGGGAGACACAGAATCTGAAACAGGCTCCAGGCTCTGAGCTGTCAGCACAGAGCCTGACGCGGGGCTTGAACTCACGGACCGCGAGATCATGACCTGAGCTGAAGTCGGCTGTTTAACCGACTGAGCCACCCAGGCGCCCCATGGGGTAAGGTTCTTTTAGACAGATTAATTGATTTAGAAAATTATGAAGAAGGCTAAAGTAGTGGCAGAAGTTTCTAAAATAAGAGATAATTAAATCGTTGTCTATATGTTACAACAGTCAACAGGAATGTGAACACAGATCTTTTAGTTCTCAGAACACATATTCTTAATAAGTATTAAGTATTACCTGTATGTCAATGTATTACTTAGAATTCCCTGGGAGAAAACACATAAGAATAGCAAAATTAATAAAAAAGCTTAAGTTATATAGTATTTGTCCTGGCCATCAAGGCAATCTCCAACAGATTCAAAAGAATGTCTCCAAATGTTTTGCTAAACATAGTTTTCTGCTAAACACTGTCTGCACGCTGTTGGGGAGGAAGAATTTTCTATCCCTTTCAAGGTCCTTCTGGCTGGAGTAAGAATCAAATTGAGGTGAGACAAAGGAACAAGAGAAAATAAAATTTAATAGCATAGGCATGGGGAATCCACACAGGCACGGAAATTCCAAAGACAGGGAGGCAACATGATGCTTCTATGAGCTAACAAGAGGGATAAGGTCTGGGAGGGGAGATAGACCACTAGCAGGAAGGTGGGAGGAGAAGGTGCCCAGCAAAGGTACCTATCACATAGGCAAGCTTCTTACATAAAGAAGAATCTCTCTTCCTGGTATAAGTGGCAGCTGACAAGGAGGTAAAGAGACTTCTTCTGAATCTTCTGGATTTTGATTGATTTTAACACAAAATAATGTTTACGCTGAAGTGGCCCATCTTGGGGCGCCCTGCCCTTGGCCCCTACAAGACTCAGGTGTAGGCTTACTGACTGATACTACTTTGTGCCTCCTTGTGGTCAGTGGGAGGCATTTATGAAAGAGTGACAAAGTCTAGGGGCTGAGTCGTATCCGGCTGTGGAACTCAGTTTCTGTATAAGAATCAAATTAACATTGGGGCGCCTGGGTGGCGCAGTCGGTTAAGCGTCCGACTTCAGCCAGGTCACGATCTCGCGGTCTGTGAGTTCGAGCCCCGCGTCAGGCTCTGGGCTGATGGCTCGGAGCCTGGAGCCTGTTTCCGATTCTGTGTCTCCCTCTCTCTCTGCCCCTCCCCCGTTCATGCTCTGTCTCTCTCTGTCCCAAAAATAAATAAAAAAACGTTGAAAAAAAAAAATTTAAAAAAAAAAAAAAAGAATCAAATTAACATTAGCACAGAGATTTAATAGGTTCCCTTGGCCTTACTAATAGAATACTAACTCCACATGACTTTTCAACCTATCTGAACATTTTCCTGTTTAGTGCTTGCTGTTTAGTGACTCAAAAACATACCTTTGCTTATACAGATCAAATTAGGACCCTTTTAGATCTTTTAAATCCTCTATTAAACATGAGTTACATATCATGTGAAATTGCCTTAGCGGTAGGAAATCCTACTGATTTGCCCTCCATACCTCCCCACCAAAAATACTTGCTGCAAAAGTCCTTTTATGGTAGAATTTGATTCTCAGGGATGGGAAAGGAAATCAAAAGGTCAGACATAATGCTTTGTCAAAACCTAAATCCAATACTAGCACAAGGACCTAGAAGTACCAATTTTGAAAGGACCATTTAACAGGAAATGAGTATCATTTGTCTGAAGCTGCTTTTATAAATTTTTTCAGCTTTTGTCATCAGCTAGACCCTAAGACTGAACCTTTACTAACCACCTGCATTTACTCACTGAACTTTGCCCCACATTTTCCTTAAGCTCATCTTTCCAGATCATCTCTTCACTCAGACAACAGACCCCACAAGCACGGCATAATGTGATGGGAACCGCAACTCCCCCTCAGGCGATAGCTCTGGCCCCCAGACCACCCAGACCAGTTTGAGCTCAACTCTGATCCATGCCTGCATAGATGGACCATGGAGTGACCCACAATTATCTCTCCTCATTATAACACTAAAATATCCACTCAAGGAGGGGCACAAGCCTCATTATGCAACATACAATGTACTTATAGGCAGGTTTCCTTAAGGCGCCTGCGTGACCTCATGCCTTCTCTACAGATGATGACGAGGCTCCCCTATCTAAACATTCATCCTAAGCCTAAATGAAAGGAACCCACCCACCCTTGCTGGAGGAGTCTCAGCTTTGGAAGTCATTCCCTGTGATCTCCTTGTTTGTTGTAAATAAAGTTTCCTTTGATTGACAATCCCCCTGGTGTAGTTACTGACTCACCCAGGAGACAACTCACGGTGGTTCAGTTACACGTCTACCCTACAGTTAGTCAACTGCAACTGCCATTGGCCATACTGGACACACCAACATCTTGAGCAGTAGTCCTTAATTATAATTTAAGTGGGTTAAAAATTCAGAAGAAGGGATTGTTTTTTTCTTTTTTGGTTGTCTCCTTGGATAAAACTATTGTTCAGCAAAATATAAGTTGCAAAAGAAAAGAGTACATTAAAAATAAAAATTGTAGGGCACCTTAGTGGCTCAGTCAGTTAAGTGTCCAACTTTGGCTCAGGTCATAATCTCGTGTTTCGTGGGTTCAAGCCCTGCATTGGGCTCTGTGTGGACAGCCTGCTTCAGATTCTGTGTCTCCATCTGTCTCTGCCCCTCACCCACTCACACTCTGTCTCTCCCTCTCTCTCTCTCTCTAAAATGAACATTAAAAAAAAATTGTGGAGCACCTAGGTGGCTCAGTCGGTTAATTGTCGGACTCTTGCTTTTGGCTCAGGTCATGATCTCACAGTTCGTGAGTTCGAGCCCCACATTGGGCCCTGTGCTGACAGTATAGAGCCTGCTTGGGATTCTCTCTCTCCCTCTCTCTCTGCCCCTCCCCGGCATGTGCTCACTCTCTGTCTCTCTTAAAATTAAACATTTACAATGCATATTATTATGTTGATTTGAAGGTTTTACTCTGTACAAATCTTGTTTGGATATGCCACCTGTGAGTACCATTCCCTTGACTCTAGGCCTGACTGAATATTTGCGGCTCCAGAAAATTCATATGCTAAAATGCTAACCCGAAATGTGACTCTATTTGGAGGTGGGTCTATGGGAGGTATTAGGTCCCATGAGGTCATGAAGGTGGGCTCCCATGATGTGACTATCCTAATAACAAGAGACTAAAAAATGTGACTGTCCGTATAAAAAGAGGTACAGAACAGGTGAGTACACTCTCTGTCCTATGAAGACACAAGATGGCTGTCACCAGGGTCTGAATCTACAGGAAACTTCGTCGTCAACTTTCCAGGCTCCAGAACCGTGAGCAGTAGACTTTTCTTGCTGCAGCCACCCGGTCTATACTACTTTGTTACAGCGGCCAGAGCTGACTAGTACAAGTTTGAACAAAGCGGGGAGATTGGTGTAAAATGAAGTTCTGGGAAACCGTTTCACGTTCCAAGAATCTCATGCAAAGTCGTTTAAATATTACCACCCACTCCATTTACACTATCAAATTAAGGAAATTTGTGTTTTAATTAAGTCTTTTGGAATGAGCACACTCTCCTTACAGAAACAATTAATAATCCATGAATGTTAATTATGTTTGCCGGGTTAATTTTCATCCTGTATTGCGTTGCAGGAGAGTCTGAAATTGATGAATCTTCTTCCCTGTGCAGTGTCACAGAGCTCAGAGCCAGCCGTACAAATCCCAGGGACGTAGGGTTGTCAAGGCTGGGAGTTCCATCTTGTAAAAGATCTCAGTCTTGAGAATTGAATCGGTAATCAGTCAAATGACAGTGAAACTTCTACAGAGTGAGCTCCTTCCTGCTCAATTTTATCCAGTCTTTAAAGATAATGACTTTTATTCTCTTGATCTCCTATCCATGAACTTTATTAAATCCTGTCTGTAATGGCCACCGCTTGCAATTTTAAACTTTGATCAAAAATATTCACCTGTGCAGCCACATTGTATCAGTTTTGAAGGACGGAGAGCATGACAGAGAAAGCATTTCCTCAAACTGATTCCGCTGGCATGTAGGGAGCCATTGACAACAGTACCTTCTTCTGCACCACTAGTAGTCCATGGAAGAAAAGTCTAGAGTGACCTTTCCTGCTTCTGGGGAAGGGTGTGAGTCTCCTCTTCCACTCACTGAACAAGGGTGTTACCTAAGTACCCACATAATGCTATCAACCAGTTACACCATGAGGGAAACCAACTTTAGGCTGAAAGCAATGCTGAGTGAAACAGAGCAGAGAGGCCGACCAAACCCGAGGTCACTGATGGGAGTCCTTGAATTCCTGGCCTGATCAATTCTGAGATTTCCAGCTCCTCTTTCCAGGTGTAATAATCCACTTCTTTCTTAACCATTTAAGTCACACCAAGCTGAAGGTCCTCTTAATGAAAGCTCACAGTGTTCTAATTCTTCAAGCTAGGTGCATTTGTTTCAGATAAAATACTTTAATTTACTTTCTTTATTGTGGTAAAATATACATAAAATTTACCACTCAATCATTTTTAATTTTATGATTCGGTAATACTGAATACATTCATAATGTTGTATAACCATCACAACTATTTCCATAAGATCTTCAAAACCCCAAACAGATACACTGTACACATTAAGAAAGAACTGTCTATTCCCCTCTCCCCATCCTCAGCCCCTGGTAAATTGCAATCTACATTTTCCTTCTATGGGTTTGACTCTTTGGGATATTCCATATAAGCTGAATCACATACCGTTTATCCTTTTGTCTTTGACTTATGTCACTTAGCATGATGCTTTCCTATTTATCCATGTTGTCACAAGTATCAGAAATCCACACCCTTTCTAGGGCTGGATAAGATTCCATTCTATGCATATACTGTATTTTGTTTATTCACCTTTTGAAGGATACTTGGGTGTTTCCCCTTTTTGGCTGCTGTGAGTAAGAACTGGGTGTTGGTGTCAGGCTTGGGCTCAAAGCCACCTTCTTATCAAAGATAAGCAGCCCTCTGCATCAAGCAGTCCTCTGACTGTTACAGGCGTCTATCAGGATCAAGAGGGCCAACATATTTAACTCACAATTTTTCCCCAGCTTAATGGCTGTTTTATTAATATATGTATATATAATATACATATATATATACTTTATTTTTAGAGAGAGAGCATGAGAGTGGGAGAGAAGCTAAGAGGGAAAGAGAGAGGGAGGGAGGGAGGGAGGGAGGGAGGGAGAGAGAGAGAGAGAGAGAGAGAGAATCTCAAGTAGGCTCCATACTCAGTGTGGAGCCCAACTCATGGCTCTGTCTCATGACCCTGGGATTGCGACCTGAGCCAAAATCAAGAATCAGATGCTCAACCTACTGAGTCAGTCAGACACCTCACTTAATGGCTGTTTTGAAGGAGGGACCGACCCAGAATTTTCTATTCTGACCTTTTAAAATTCATTTTTAGATAATGGTTTAACTTGGGTGCTGGGCTGACTTCCTAAAATGCTGTCCTAAAAGAGACAACAACCTTTGGATATTAGGTGTTATATTGTTCGGTATACCATGAAAAACTTTCCTAGAGATAAAAACTTTGTATCTCATATTTAGCACAGTATTAAGACTACAACAAGGAGGTCATCAGTTGGCTTTTGGTTTGATGTAAAATATATGTGTGTGATGATTTCAGAAAAGTCAAGGGCAAAAATCTTCTCATAGAATATAAACTAATGAGGAATTCATATTTCAAAATAGGTTTGACTGTCATGAGAAGGTAATTAATCTTATGAAATGTGCCATACAGATTTTTTTCCAGGGACTTTACGATGTTGTTGGTGGGAATAAAAATAAACAGGCTCTAAGGCACCAACCAGTCAGTCAAGCCTCCCACTTCAGTTCAGGTCATGATCTTCTGGTTCATGAGTTTGAGCCCCACGTTGGGCTCTGTGCTGACAGTGAGGAGTCTGCTTGGGTTTCTCTCTCTCTCTCTCTCTCTCTCTCTCTCCCTCTCAAAAGAAATAAACTTAAAAAACTAAAGATGCTCTTAACCTACAACAAATGGGAGAAAAAATATATATACTTAAACATATATACTACTAGTAACTGAAGGATCACTTGCTCTTATAAAAAAAAAAATTGAAAAGAAAAAAAAAAAACTACTTGTCCAGCAACAGAGAAACGGTTATGTACCTTCTAAGTCTGTACGAAGGAGGATATGCACCAGCTGTATACAACAAGTATATACCATACTGACACTAAGACGGATCAGCTCTGACCCTGTTTTTATATAGTCTTTTCTAATTAGTGACAAAAAGAAAGAGAGAGGAAAATAAAAATAAAAACAAAAACAAAAGAGGAGAGGAGAGGAGAAAAAATAGCTAAAAAGAAATGCTAAGTGGGAATGCAGAAGTTTATTCCTGGAACACTAAAAAGACTTTTCTCTAGAAAGATTTCGGGTCTCTGAAATCATCTCCACGCATCCGAACTGACAGAAGCAAGGACATGGCTGATTTTGCAGCTGAACAAAACCAGTCTTGAGATTGTAAGCCAAAACCAAAGGTTGGACTTACTTTCCCAAACGCTGCTACTTCCAGGGAGTATATCCCAAAAGATTGCAGATAGAAAATGCAGAAAACAATGAGGTAAACTTAAAGAGGCACAAAGTCACAGTCGTCCCTTCATACTGAATGCCTCGCGGGTAGCACGTTCTGTTTCAGGCCCTCAGACACAGCGGAGAACAAAGAGACAAGAACCCTGGCCCTCCGCCAGCTTACATTCTTGCCGCAGGTGACGTGTGGCCACATACCAAAATACGTGGTCTGTTCAGTAGTGATAAGTGCCCTGGAGACGGTGAAGCAGGAGAAGCCAAGGGAGTATGTCAGGGGCAGGATTCACTGTTTACGAGGAAATCCAGGGAGGTGTGGGGGAGAAGGTGTGGGTAGAAAAGCGGCTGGGACACGGACAGTAGCTGCCCACCGTGATGAGAAGACAGGGTCTGATGGTGTCCTGGGGGTGGGGACAGGAGGCCAGGGCACAGGTGGGGGGAAGTTACAGACAGTGATGAGCAGAGGACATGACCTGATGGTGTCCTGGGGGGGACACAGGCCAGGGGACAGGTGAGGAGAGGTTCTGGTGGTGATGAGCAGAGGACAGGGTCTGATGGTGTCCTGGGGGTGGGGACAGGAGGCCAGGGCACAGGTTGGGGGGAGTTACAGATGGTGATGAGCAGTGGACATGACCTAATGGCGTCCTGGGTCGGGGAGGCCAGGGCGCAGGTTGGGGAGGCTCAGATGAGGCAGGTGGTGGGGCTGCACTGGGTGCACGCGACCAGTAGTGAGGTCTGTGCAGATGTTGGAAAGCAGTGCTCCCAAGAAATGGGGGGGGGGTGGGGGGACACACGGGAAACTGGCTAGAAGCTCACAGGCTTAGAGCTAATGTGGGACATCTGGAGTAAACCAGGAGGAGGCTCATCAGTTAGCTCACGGGTGTTCGTACTGAGGAGTGCTGACAGGGTCCGGGCTGAGATGGGGACACATGGGGTGAGGGAGCAAGGTGGCCGGGCACTGAACGGGAGCCGGCCCACCATCTGGGCAGACAGAGAACACGTGGTGTGACCGTGGCAGGACCACAAGCCATCCCAGGAAGTCAGCCCGCTGGTCAGCGGGCTGTGGGGACAAGAGGGGTCAGCGGGCTGTGCGGATAAGAGGGGGCAGCTGACAAGGATGGAAGAGGGCAGGAGGCTGCGGGCTGGAAACCAGAAGGTCCTGGAGGACCACCTCTGGAGGCAGTTCAGGGGCTGGGGAGGGAGATAACGTGGGTCTGTCGGGACAGCATCAGAGCAGGGAGACCGTCAGGCCTCCAGGGACTGGGGGTGTGAGGACAGGACACGCCAGTGTCCCCTTCTGCCAACAGGGAGCTGGGCCACCGCGTCCACAGGGGCATCAGAGGGCGGAACTACATTCACCCTCCAGTGCACACGAGCACATCAGTTTCTCAGTGTGTAGACAGTGTATGAACTAATTCATTAAATAACTATTTCAAAGACTATTTTATTTAAATGTAATTTATTGTCAAATTGGCCTCCATACAACAGCCAGTGCTCATCCCAACAGTGCCCTCCTCAATGCCCATCACCCATTTTCCCCTCTCCCCCACCCAAACCCCCAATCAACCCTCAGTTTGTTCTCTTTATCCAAGAGTCTCATGGTTTGCCTCCCTCCCTCTCTGTTTGTAACTATTTTTCCCCCTTCCCCTCCCCCATGGTCTTCTGTTAAGTTTCTCAGGATCCACATAAGATTGAAAACACATGGTATCTGTCTTTCTCTGACTGATTTCACTCAGCTTAATACCTTCCGGTTCCATCCACATTGCTGCAAATGGCGGGATTTCATTCTTTCTCATTGCCAAGTAGTATTCCATTGTGTATACAAACCACATCTTCTTTATCCATTTGTCAGTTGATGGACATTTAGGCTCTTTCCATAATTTGTCTATGGTTGAAAGTACTACTATAAACATTGGGGTGCAAGTGCCCCTATGCATCAGCACTCCTGGATCCCTTGGGTAAACTCCTAGCAGTGCTATTGCTGCGTGGTAGGTTAGTTCTATTTTTAATTCAAAGGCTATTTTAAAGTTATCAAGTGGAAGAAGGCGCAAACCTGGATTGGAGTCCCTAGGACACCACCTTTGTGGCTTCAGGCAACCTCGTAAAATCGCTGTACAGCTTTAATTTAAAGTGCAGGCGATACCACCTAAATTACAGATCGTGACCAAGATTTACCTGTGATGTTATTACTCAGTTATAAATCACTTACTCAATTATAAATGTATGATACATGTTAGATGGAAAACTGAATCTGAAACCACAAGGTCATTGTTTAGAAAAATATGCAAATGTAAGATAACATCACTCATATTTTGAAAAACATGAACAGAAGTAGGAAATAATTTACAGCCTTAACGAGAGACTTTGGGAGCAATCACTCAGACTAAGTTTACATGTAGTAAAATGCACGAATTGCAAGCGAGCACCCTGATGCATCCTACACGGGAACACACTCCGAGAGCTCCCTGGCTCTGTCCCAGCCCGCCGAGGGCCACGACTGTGCTAGCGACCCTCTCCGTGGTTTCTTCTCACCTTTGTGCTGAACTTCATTCGTTTGGAGTCACGCAGTATTTAGTCTTTTGCATCTGGTTTATTTTATTCAGCGTCATGTTTTCGGGATTTATCCATGCTGTTGTACATACGAGCACCCCATTTTCTATTGCTGTGTCTTATTACTTTATAGGTCAATATCATAACTTTAAAATACTTTCTCTTCTGGACAGATTTGTCCAGGTTTGTCTAATATGAAAACAGCTACAGGTGTTACTACCCTCGTCTTTCCAGGGTGATTATGTATCCTCATTTATTTTTGGTATATGCCCGGAAATGTAATCGCTGTGTCACTGGACATGTGTGCAGTCCAACGTTATAAGAAGTTACTAAACTTCCTTAAAATATAGTTGTGCAGTGTTGCACTCCCATCGCAAATGCTGGGACTTCCTTGAGTGCCCTCCTTAGCAGGCAGCGGCAGCTTGTCGAAGCTTCTCTCCTTGTTTTCCTGATGATCCCCTGGGTTCGGTACATTTTCTTACTCTCATTACCCACCTGGCTCTCTTCTTTCGTGAATGGAAAGTACAGATCTTTAACCGAAACTTTAATCTGCTGGTTATCTTTTCCATACAGGGGTGCAGGATTTCTTGATTCTGGGTGAAATCATTTTGTTAGATAGACATCATGGGAAATGTGTTCTCTCACTCTGACATGCCTATTCGCTCTGGTTTTATTGCGGTGGCAACACTTGAGATCAACCTTTTTTTTTTTTAACGTTTATTTATTTTTGAGACAGAGACAGAGCATGAACGGGGGAGGGTCAGAGAGAGAGAGGGAGACACAGAATCGGAAACAGGCTCCAGGCTCTGAGCGGTCAGCCCAGAGCCCGACGAGGGGCTCGAACTCACGGACCGTGAGATCATGACCTGAGCCGAAGTCGGACGCTTAACCGACCGAGCCACCCAGGCGCCCCTGAGATCAACCTTCTTAACAGAAGTTGTAGATGCACAAGCCTCTCACGCTGACATCCTGCCTGACTTGCACACCTGCCCGAGTGGCGGCCCCTAGATCCCTCCCCCAGCCCCTGGCGACCACTGTTCTGCCCTCGGTCTCTGTAAGCCTGCTATTTTAGATTCCTCGTGCAAGTGGGTTTGGGTAGTAGTTGTCCCTCTGCGTCTGGCTCATCTCACTCAGAATCATGTCTTGGATGTAGTTGCAAACGGCACGATTTCCTCCTTACTCACGACTCTAGTGACTCCAACAGACATTGTATTATTATACTGTACCTGCTTTACACTTGGGGAAAATTATAGGCTATTAATTTTTTCCTATTTCATTTTCTTAGAAAACTCACAGTGGAGTAAATGTTCTTCAAGGCCACATTTTACTACATTGCATTTCTTGGAAAAAAACCCACAACAACCCTAATTGCTAAGTATTTGATGATTGAAAACACAGTTTCCTGTTATTTAATTAGAGAAAGTAGATGCATGCAGACTGAGAAGTAGAAATTTTAGGACTATCCTAGATACTTTCCCCAAATAACGTTAGGCGCGAAAGCAAGTGGTGTTTACATATCTATTTGTAATAGGCCGTATTTTAAATGCAGAAGTCTATGAAGCGTTTTCTGAAGGAGGCTGTTTTAGCATTGTACGAGCCTCCTGGGGTGTCTCCATCATCTGCTTGGTTCTCCCCATACCCAGACATGAGCCAGCTTCTGTAAGGGACCCTGTGGCATCTGCTCACCTGACCCCACCTGTGTCCATTACGTCTTTGTTTTTATTGTTCCATATCTGCCTCCCCTGTCAAGTGAGATTTTAAGCCTCAGAGTAAGGATTATGTCTCAGCTGTTCTGTAAACTCCACAATTTATAGCATAGGGTCAGACACGAGAAAAATAAAACATTTATGACTGAGGTACTTACTTCCATCCTGTGGGAAAGTCCTTTCATGCTGTAAGACATCAGAGGAGAATCTGACAAATGCACTAAAAAAAAATATGGCTGAATAAATGTCAAGATTTGATCAATTAAACTGGCTGCTCTCTTCATCTGAAGCAGAGAGAGACTGGAGATGTGTGCCAACTCCCCCTCCCCGCTCAGTGCCCTGGAGTGGCCCCTGTGGCCCCAGCAGAAAGATGATGGGTAGGAAGATGGTATCTTGCTTATGACCATCATTTAATGGTTCCAAATGAACTTGGAAGCCAAGGCAATGCCAAGGAGATTTTTCCTCTGTTTACTTACTTACAACGGCTTTATTGAGTTTTCTAAAATCATACCGCATCCCTGTGCATCAAATATGCGGTTGCACAGAGACATGCTGGTCAATGAACAACGCTTTTCTCCTTCCAAATTTTATGCAGCGCTAGCATGCTCATTTTTCAAATCTTAGAATGGATACTTATGTACAATGTAAGTCTTCAGAGAACCCTTTTTAATGTATTTTTAAAAGATCCCATATTAAAATAATTGTATATGTAACAAATATTAACGAGTATTTATATCTGAGGCTCATCCGGGAAAGATATATGCTAATATGATGAAAGCTAACATATAACAGCAATGCTATTAACCGTAGAGATCTATTTGCGGAGAAATACCGGCATAACAAACCGAAGCTTCCAATCCATGAACATGGAATGACTTTCCATCGATGTAGATCTTAATTTCTCTTAGTGATGTGCCTTAGTTTCCAGCATACACATCTTACACTTATTTTGCTACGTTTGTTTTTAAGTATTTTCGCTTTATAGCTTTGCGAATAGAATTATTTTCTTAATTTCATTTTTGGATTTTTTCCCTAGCACATATAAATACAACTGGCTTTTGTATATTAAGCTCACGTTTTGAAAATTTACTAGTATTTTTTGTGGATTCCTTTGGGTTTTCTACATAGATAACAATATCATCTATGAATAAAGACAGTTTTACTTCTTGCTTCTCAGTCTTTATGCTTCTATTATTGTTCTTTCTCATTGCACTGACTGGAACCACCAGGACAATACTGAATATAATCAACATGAACAAGGCACATCCTTGGCTTGTTACCTATGGGGGGAAGGTGGATATTCAGTCTTTTACCACTAGATATATCATCAGATGTAGAGTTTTTGTTAATGACCCTTATTAGTTTAAGCTCTACTCTATTTCTTGTTTTTTGAGTTTTCTTTTTTTTAATAGCAAATGGATGTTAGAACACTTTTTCTGCAACTATTGAGATGAGCGTGTAGTTTTAGTTCTTTACCTACAACATGGTATATATTACATTGATTATTTTTTGAATACTAAAATAATATTGTATCCCTGGGAAAATTTCCACTTCCCCATGTGTATCATCATTTTCACATGTTGTAGAATTTAGTGTGCTAACATTCTGTTGAGAATTTTGTGTCTATATTCCTGAAATATATTGTCCACAGAGTATCTTACTTTTCTTTCTTTTCTTTTTACTTTTTTTTTTTGAGATTTCATCATTTGGCTTTTGAATCAGGATAATACAGGCCTCATGAATAAGTTGGGAAGTTTCTCTATTTTCTTTAAAAATTCATGAAGGATTGGTATCATACTTCAATTTAATATTTGAAATAATTTACCAATGAGGCCATGTGGTCCTGACAATTCTTTTAAAAAAGATTCTTAATCACTACAAGCAAAGCTCATTTCATTGTGCTTCACTGTATTGTGTTTTTCAGATAAACTGCATTTTTTACAAACTGAATGTCTGTACAAGTAAGTCTATTGGTGCCATTTTCCAGCAGCATTTGCTCACTTTGTGACTCTGTCACATTTTAGTTATTCTCCCATTATTTCAAACTTTTTAATTATTATTATATTTGCTATAGTGATCTATGATCTATGCTCTTTGATGTTACTATTGTAACTGCCACGAATAGTGCCCACGTAGGATGGGGAACTTACTTGATAAGTGTGTGTGGGTTCTGACTTCTCCACTGAGCAGCCATTCCCCCGCCTCCCTCTCCTCAGGCCTCTCGATTCCCCGTGACACAACAATACTGAAATCAGGACAGTTAATACTCCTACAGTAATGGCCGCTCGGTGTTCAAGTGACAGGAAGAGTCACGGGTCTGTCACGAATCACAAACTAGGAAGGAGTCAGCTCAGAGAGGAAGGTGTGTCCAAAGCTGAGACAGGCTGAGAGCGAGGCCAAGGGATGCACCAAACATCAGCCAAGTGGAGGACCCAGAGGACAGGCTCCTGAAGCAAAGGACAGGTGCTTCTCCAGTGAGCGCACGGATGGCAAGAAAGCCACACAGCCTACTGCTGATACGGAGAAAGGTTGTGTGGTCTGGACTTACGATCGAACCGGCCCCGGCGTTCCTTCAGGCAAAGCCTAACCCGGAGCAAGGCCCTTCAATTCTGTGCAGGCTGAGAGGTGAGGAGACTGCAGAGGAGAAGTCTGAAGCGAGCAGAGGTTGGTTCGTGACCTTTAAGGAGGGAAGCCGCCTCCTTGACATAAAGGCCCCAGGCAAAGCTGCGGGTGCTGATGTAGAAGCTGTAGGAAGTCTTCCAGAAGATCCAGCTGAGACAGTGGGTGAAGGTGGCCACACCGAACAAGACTTTCAGTGTGGATGAAACAGCCTCCTGTTGGGAGAAGATGCCATCCAGGACTGTCACAGCTGGAGACGAGAAGTCTGTGCCTGGCTTCAAGGTTTCAAGGGACAGGCTGACGCTCTCATTAGGGGCCAATGCAGCTGGCCACGTGAAGTTGAAGCCAGGGCTCATGTACCGGTCCAGAAATCCTAGAGCCCCTAAGGATCCTGCTAAATCCCCTCTGCCTGGGCTCTATCGACGGAGCAGCAAAGCCTGGACGACAGCACATCTGTTCACAACATGGTTGACCGAGTGTTCAGAGCCCTCTGTTGAGACCTGATGCTCAGTTCAAATACAGCTGCTCACTGACAATGCACCTGATCACCTACAAGCTCTGATGAGAATGTACAATGAAATTTTTTTTTCAAGCCTGCTAACAAAGTGTCCCTTCTGCAGCCCATGGATCAAGGGGTCATTTCAATGTTCAAGTCCTATTATTTGAGAAGTACATTTCATAAAGCTACAGACACCCTTGATAGTGATTCCTCTGGGGATCTGGGTAAAGAAAATGCAAAACCTTCTGGAAAGGATTCAGGATTCCAGATGCCGTTAAGAACACCCATGATTCATGGGAAGAGGCCAACACATCAACACTGACAGGGATTTGGAAGAAGTTGTTTCCAACCCTCGTGCAGAACTGTGAGGGTATCAGGACATGGGTGAGGAAGGAACCGCAGATGTGGTGGAACGGCAAGAGAACTGGACTCAGAAGTGGGAGCCTGAAGACGGGACTGAATAGCCACATCTTATGACTAAACTTTAACGGAATGGGGAGCTGCTTCCTACGGATGAGCAAAGGAATGGTTTCTTGAGATGGAACCTACTCCTAGTGAAGATGCCACGAAGACTGTTGAAATGACAACACGGGATTGGGAATATCACATAAACTCAGTTGATAAAGCAGCAGCAGAGTTTCAGAGGATGGACTCCAATTTTTAAAGAAGTCCCACCGTGGGTAAAATTCTGTCAAACAGCATCACATGCTACAGAGAAAGAAAAGTCAATAGATGCAGCAAACTTCACTGTTTTCTTATTTTAAGAACTTGCCACAGGCACGCCACCCCAGCAATCAGCAACCACCAACACTGAGGCAGGACCATCCACCAGCAGATAGCTGAAAGCTCAGATGATGTTTAGCATTGTTTAGCAATAAAGTATTTTTAAATTAAAATATGCACATTACTTTTAGGCATAAAACACTTAATAGATTATGTTACAGTGCAAGCATAATTTTTATATTCAATGGGAAACCAAAAAATTCATTTGACTTACTTTACTGTGCTATTTGCTTTATTGTGATGGTCTGGAATGAATCCCACAATATCTTTGAGGTATGCATGTACATGTACTCTTTCATTTCATTAACCTTCCCATGAGTCTACAGTGCCCCCTCAGCAGGTCATACACAATTTTGTCCATCCATCCTGAGCAAAGCTATAGTTCATTCATTTTATTCAACGTAATAATTTCTTGAAATAGTCACTGGGCTCCTGCCAACCTATGTAATCCTTAGAGCTCCAAGTAGTATTGCTTTATTATTTTCTCTCTACCTTTGTAAATGCTCTTGACTTTATGTCAATTTCCTTTCTCTGCTGCAACCTGTATACTCTTACTATTTTCTTCAAAGCATTCTTTCCTCAAGAAAGTCATTCCCAATTTATCAGTATCAGAGTTAGATCTTTAAAGAAACGTATTTTTTAATTTCATATTCTTCTATCAACTGAAGACTCTATTAACATTTTAACTACATAGAGAATACTCAATACTGGTGACTGATTTCTAGTAGAAATAGCTTAGCATCTTTATAAGTAAATGGCATCCACAAAGGTTTTGTTCTCCTTAGTGACTGCAATTGCCTTTAGAAAATATTTCATTATTGATTAACAATCCTAAATGCTTTCCAATAGCTAACTGAAGAAACAGGCCATTGAACTTTGAGAAGTTCACAGGATTACTCTTCTTTTAGGGGAGGTGAGTAGCCATGAAGAGACTATTTCTCATCTATCATAGCAATCAGAGTTGATTTCAGAATTAACAGGGGGGGATTTTGTTTTTCTAGATCTTAGTCTCATTCTTTATTACCTGTCAATTCACTCTTTGCAAATGACTTGGCATTAATTGCAATTGTGAGAAATAACAACGAATAAAATATGGCCTCAGTGACTTACATAGTATTCAATACCTTCTGTAGGTTGCTGACAATAAGATTTTATCTCAGTTACTGTTATATAAACTACTGTTTTTGGTTCTTTGTTTATGTTTCCCAACTGATAGGTAATTCTCATAATTCATTTCCATTGTTAAAAGTAGGGAAAAATCTCAGATCATTCACTGTTCTAGATAGTAAGTAGTCAAGAAATTTGTATGTCTCAGGAGAATATATATGAATACAAGTACAGATATTTTACGTGTTCATATATTAATGAAAAATTTTCAAAACTCTCAAATCTTTAGAATATACTCTTCCTGATTCATCTCATGCTTTATACAGAGCAAGGTAATCAATATCAAGACCATTTAACACAACTCTATTTTAAATATGTAAGTCTAAAAGGCAGGGCTGGTGACTTTTTGTTGATACATCACTTATAATTTATAATTAAATAATCTCTACATAAAAAAAACAAATCACTTTACCTTTCCATCATTAAATGTTTCTGATGCAGCAGTGACCATTTTAGAGATAAGTGTGAGACATTGTAAGTAAGTGTGTTAAAACCCTTCTACTGTCACCTGAACACATAATGAAAAACTGAAATCATTTATAAAAGAGGCAGGAATATAGGGATACAGGATGGTGGGCCTTTGAGGAATTTTAGTTACTATCTAGCTGCAGGTTTCTGCACTCCTATTTCCCTGCAAGATGATCCAGTAGGGCGGACTGTCATTTCTATATCTCTTATCTCATTTAAAAGTATCTATGTTTGTATATTTTTATGTACAAAATATATCAGTACGATCGCATATGTATAAATTTAGGAATAAACAAATACTCTCTTTGATCAAAAATTACATTACCAGTATGAATCAGTATGAATAAAAACACAATTTAGGAAACAAAACTCCTGACCCTTCAAACTATTTCATAGTTACTAATGTTAGTGATAATTATTTAAGTTCCCTTTCACTGACTAGCCTCATGCCAGCAGAGGAATGATGACCTCAATTCCAATAAGGCACTCACCAACTATGGTCCAGATATTGTGCCATGAGCTCTGACGGACGGTTGGTCATTACAACAGGCAAATGAAGCACAGGATTATGGGGGTGTCCCCACAAGCAGCTGGGACAATGTTGAAATGTAAGTCTTGGGGCACCTGGGTGGCTCAGTTGGCTGAGCGTCTGACTTCAGCTCAGGTCATGATCTCACAGCTCCTGAGTTCGAGCCCCGTGTCAGGCTCTGTGCTGGCACCTTGGAGCCTGGAGCTCCTTCAGATTCTGTGTCTCCCTCTCTCTCTGCCCCTAACCCACTAGCATTCTGTCTTTGTCTCTCTCCAAAATAAAGAAACATTAAAAAAAATTAAAAAAAAGAAAAGAAAAGAAAAGAAATCTAAGTCTTACACTGGCTTGAGCTCAAGACCTTAAACAGCTGGTTGCGTGGCCTTCATTCCAAAGCTCTATATTGGCCAAAAGTCATGTAACAGACAGGAAATTCTTACATTTATTACTTTCTACTTTCCCCCAGAAGGGCTGTTAATAGTCCTATGAGAAAAAGGTAAAAATCTTTTCTACTTGAGATAAGGCAAATATAGAGTGTGAAAGAAGGTATTTCACCAATATAAACATATTTAGCTAGGAAACTGAGAAGGGTAATTATGTAAATAAGTCCATTAACCTTTGGTGAAAATGTAGGACTTTAAATGGGTTCCTGATAAGGACAGGAAAAAAGTAGATTTTGATTTTAAAAACTTCCTTGAGCAGAATACATTCTGATTCCATTGTAATATCAGGATTCTGTGCAGTTATAATTAACCCCATGTGGTTTTAGAATTCTGAGCCATCAACACACATAAATAGCGTTTTGAATAATACATAAATCCCTGAATACCTGAAACTCGGAAATTCTACTCTTGTATTTTTCCAATATTGTCAAATCGTGCCCCTATCCTTTAATATGTTCCTCATTCTCAAAACACGCAGGCAGTAACTGGAAAAGAACCGCCTGGCTTACTACAGTTCTCAATGGCTTTCATCCCAAAGTGCTTGACCTCGCTCCTTGTACGCCATTTGCTGTCACCTGTCCCTGTTCTGCATTGTGTTTTGCCTCATACGTCATCTCCCTAACTTTGTTTTATCTAATCCCTAAGACCAGCATCAGCGTTCCTCTTTTCTGAGCCACGTACTGGACTCTCCCATTGAGTCTGCGGCCTGCAAAGTCTGTTTGCTTTGGATAGACTTCTGGCTCCTCCCACCTGCTAGAGGTCCTCTGAGCCAAGACTCCAACCAAAAAAAACATAAATGGCCCATTTGGCGTGGGAGGCTGTGAGAAACAGTAGAGAAAATCCAACAGACAGACAATCGTGTCACTTCTCTTCAACGCGTCAGCTCGTTCTTAGGCCCACTTACCATCACTTTCCTCTCCTCCCTGTAGGCTGACATTCGCACGCAGGAGGCAAATTCAAAATGACATATGTGTTTACACTCGAGAATTTAAAAAGGAAAGGAAAGGAGATTGAAAGCAAAAAATGGCGATATGAGCTGGTGAGCTGGCACACAGAATCCTTATTGAGCCTGACACCTTTCTTGGTCGTTTTGTTTTTTATGAGAACGGAGTAGAGGAGGCACGAGAGATGCCGGTAACCGGTTCCACTGGGTGACTATGCGTGAGCCCTTGACCGCAGGCGGATGGCCGGTGGCCTGTGTTGCGCATGACACAGTCACTCCTTGGACGACCCTCAGGGCCTGTCCCCCAAAATGTTCACCAGTTGCCACTTGAGTCTATTAAGGGCAGACCGTGTCGTGAACACGTCTCCCGGCTGCACACTCCGAATGCACGCCACAAGAACAAGACGAATCTCTGCTGGAGGATGTGCAACGGCTCCCGAATGACCGAGGGCTGGGCTCTGCCCCACCTCACCGCCTTCTGTTGTCACAGTCCCAAATTAAGCGCTTTCCGAATCAAAGCATCCACAACAATCTTTTATTCATTGTCATTTAACTGCAAATGTCACTGTGCACATCTCTGAGCCCTGTCCTTCATGATGGAAGAAAAACTGAATATAAATGCTTGGAAAACACCACCTGCTCAGTACTTAATACACAGGAAAAACACAGCTGTACCGTTTGAAAAAAAAAAATCCATTCGCTTAAGCGCAGCATGTGACTTCTATCACCAACCATGAAATGTGTGAGCTACTGAGGGTGTGAAATAAAATGCCGCATGGCGGATACCTGTCTTCGCTTTGGGAATTTCCAGCTAACGATGGTGTGGCCGCTGTCGGCCTCTCTAGACCCGACACTTACTGTCTGCAGCATGGTAATAACAGTTGTTACAAGGGAAATTAATAAGTCATCAATACAGTACATCGGAGGGCCCAAAAGGTGGCCTGTCGAGCGCTCAGCTGTGCCTGACAGCTGCCCTGATGTAAAGAATGATGGAAAAGATGGTTTTCAGCAGGCTTTTATTGATGATTTTCACTTATATAACTCTAGGAGCAGAAGGGAAGATCACGGCCCCCTCTGACTCATGCCTGTGCTACTGAACGAACACAATCGAGGGAGACGAAGAGGCAGCGGACGGCAAAGGGTCAGGAGAATCACTAGCGAAACAATGTTTTGCTCTTGCGTTCCCTATCATTTAGCATCCTGCCAGAAACATAAAGGGTTTCTCTTGCCAGAAATTTCTCACTTTCGGTCCATTTGTTCCATTCGCTAGGATTTTTTTTTTTCTTCTAGTTGGAGAAGTGATATCTAGGAAGATCCCCTTTGTACGAATAACAATTTTTAGTTCGATTAGAACACGGGATAGAACATTTGACTTTCCTGTCAAAAATATTTACATGATGAACTTTGAGAGTATGCAGGTTCGGTATTTTAAGGGAACAGGATGCCAGATTCTATCAAGCCCTAAACCGCAAGTGAAACAGAATGGCGGTTCGCTTCCAGACGTTCGAATATTGTGCATCATGGTCCCCTCCTGCATCTGTGGGAGCTGGGCTCCAAGAGCCGGGTCAGGGTAAATGTTCTAGGCACTAGTTTTAGGACGGAGGCGGTGTAACTCCGTTCCCAGGAGCTGAGCCCGGCCCCAGAGGTGATGTAGAAAGCGGGGCCTGAAAATAACAGTGAGAGCGAGGACCAGAATGCAGGGAATACTTATTATACGTCAGACACCGCACGAAGCATCCCAGGCACCACATACTCGAAATCTCCGTAGCAATTTTGGACTCTGGGGCCGTCACCACTTTGCAAACGGGAGGCTGACTCAACGGGGGTTAAATACCTTGTTCAAATAAAGGCGGGCTGTGAACGCAGTGAGCTGTGCCCTGAGGACAAAAGCTGCCAGCACTGCACTGGACTAGACGAGGAGACCCTAGGAAAAAAGGGAATCCCTCACCCGGTATCTCGCCTCCCGCCTTCAGCTGTTTGCACCTCCCATCTGCTAAATGCCAAAGCAGATACTGCGACAGAAGATAACCGTCTGAATAGCCTGGGTAGGAAAGTGCAAACCGAGCAACAGGCAAGAGCAACCCATCTGAGATCACGGGTTCCGGTCGCGCACAGGTGTAGAAGGGACGATAGGGAAGGTGCTGGAAGGTGGCGTCCCAGAGATCACATACCGCTCCAGTGGCCTTGCAGGAGCGCAGGGAGCTCACAGGAGGGACGCCCGGTGCTTTCCCACAGTTGTGGACCAAACTGCTGATGACGGCTGGCATGCTAGACGGAAGAAACTGCTTAAAATATGTTTATTCCACTCAGGAGAAGAGAGGGGGAAGCGGAGCTCAGAAGAAGTTGGTGAAATAAAGTCAGTGAGGACAGAAACGCAGAGTGCTGTTGAGAACGCTCAGGGTATCTCTAGCAATTGTGCTGTTTCGGTCACTTCTTAGCAAATACAGTTTCCGGGAAAGTTACAAGAAAACCTTAACATGACGGATGCAGGACCTAATCAGAATCCTCAGATGTTTCCAGATACATAAAGATTACCTGCAGCCACTGCTGGCTGGAGGAGGAGGCCCACGAGTAGCGTTCTGCACTGTATTCTGGCCGCACAGCTCCGAGCACAGGCAAGATGGCCCAGGACGGTGAAGGAAGTCCTCCCACATGTGTGAAATACTCATGACGTAAGCGGAGGAAACTCGGGAGCTCTGGGGGGACAGGAATGCGATGGCTCCAAAACTACCAAGTTTCCTCCATGTTACTTTAAGAGACGGAACTGGGGCACCTGGGTGGCTCAGTCAGTTAAGCTTCTGACTTCGGCTCAGGTCATGATCTCACAGTTCGTGGGTTCGAGCCCCGCATTGGGCTGTGCGGACAGCTCAGAGCCTGGAGCCTGCTTTGGATTCTGTGTCTCCCTCTGTCTCTGCCCCTCCCCTGCTCATGCTCTGTCTCTCTCTCAAAATAAACATTAAAAAATTTAAAAAAAAAAGAGATGGAACAAAGATTCATAATTTTGGTAGGCACAATAATTCTGTTTTTAGAGAATGTGGAAGCATTTGCCAAAGAAAGAATGATTCCATCCATATTTTTTTCCAGCATAAGCAATCACCTCTTTGTGGTGTTATAAAGAGAACTCAAGTATCAAACAGAAAGCTGAATTTGCACAGATGACCAACTGCTACTCTCTAGGCTGACAAGATATTTGCTTGCTACAAAGTCATCACTGCATTTTTAAATAATCGAATTAGTTACCAAAATTTAAAACTGGAGTATTTCACACACCATCTTATTTTCTGATATCCTTGAAAAATCAGAATATCTACTCATATCCTTCCTAGACAGCCATGAATTTTAGCAGCTGCTGCTGTGGTTAGATGGGACATTGTCTCCAACTATCTTCAATGCCCAGCATTTGACAGTGTCCATGATCGAGATGTGACATTTATCATTTATTGTCATGTGTCACACACACGCGCGTCCACACACACAACAAAACATCCCTTTTGACTCAGCTTTCTTCACCTTTCCTTCCTTCCTTCCTTCCCTCCTTCCTTCCTTCCGTCTTTCCCTCCCTTCCTCCCTCCCTCCCTCCTTCCTTTCTTTCCTTTCCCTTCCTCCCTCATTCCCCCCTTCCCTTCCTCTCTTTCTCTTTTTTTTTTTAACTCTTTCTCTCTGATTTCAGACTAGAACCCATGAAGCTCAAACAGTGCATTTAATTTCTATCACATCTAGGAAAACAATGCTACATTATTAAGGAGGAATGAAGCGAATATGAGTTTTGTCCCAAAACCCAGGGCTGAGTGACAGATTTGAAAATAAAATCCTTGACTCTTGACTCATGGGCCTAGTGCTACTAAGAAGTATAATTAATTAATCTGATTAATCTATGTTAATGATTTAAGTAAACTGCTAAAGGGTCAAATATTATGTATGTGACAGACCAAGTGCAGCCTTGAAATGGGAAAGGAGAAATAAACGGAGTCACTTATGTCAGGGGGGCTTCAAACGGATGGCAGCACCACAGGAACCCCCACAACTCATGGCAGTAAAGGTCTGGCGTCGCAAAGCCTCAGGGGCCAGTCGTGCTCAGTCAAGACACTTTTCTGCCACCAACGCCATCAAAACTCTTTGTAAGTATCTCACACCAGCACCCCCTTTTGTCCTTAGCCCTCCTCGACTTTTGCTCCCTAGTGGGGTACAACCTGGGTGCCGCCCAAATCTGCCTTCCCTGAATTGTAATTCTTTGATCCCACGGAAAGGCTTCTGCCTACTTACTGCCTCCTGACGATTTTAAGTTGACAGAAGTGTAATCAAATGATTCCACTTTTCAATTTCAAGTAACAACGTATTTTGATGGCAGGTGTTAGATCTTCTATGGGAGGAAGGTGCCCCGTAAATCTAAGTAAAACTTTGAACTGTAAAATAAGACGGACTAAACCATATATCTCTTTTGGTAGTAAGTGTCATGAGTGTTTATAAAGTATAAATTAAAAATAGCTCTATCAGAGTATACCACTTACTTTTTGTAAAGGGAACAAGGAGGAAAGATTCATTATGAATCGAGCCCTTATGACACCCTGATTATTGCTCTAGGATTTTTAGTTTTATTACAACATTGATGCTCATGGGCGCCCTATGAATAGTGTACTTTTTGGTGGATTAACTTTCTAAATTCTAAATCTTCTAAATAAACTTTCTAAAATCAAAGATTAGTAAGATGTAGGCACACCCTTTCCAAACACATGAGTTCATTGCCAATAATATTATTCCTATACAACCATTTTTCTCAATTATTCTCAATGATTTCATGAGTGGAAGCAGTGGGATTACCCCTATTATGCCCAAAGGCGTGTATTTCTGCGTATGCATGCGTTTGTGTTTGCATATTCCTGTGCACATATTATGTGTGAGTTTGTGTGTGCTCTATGTGTATTTGTCCATGTGTGGGTATGCACAGAAAAACTGTGCACATTTGTGTTTGTGTGTGTACATGTGTATACAGGCATGTGTTTGTGTGTGTGTGTTCACGAGCACATGTGTTTGTGTCTGCACCTGTGCATGTGTGCACACGTGTGTTTGTATGCATGTGTGTCTGTACATGTCCGTGTGTATGTGCACGTGTGCGTGGTGGTGGAAGCAGAGGTGGTGATGTGGGAGGATGGGCTGAGAATCTTAATAACAGCGACAATAATGGTGACCTGAAAGTAGGGGAGGAGTGGGGACCCAGCAGCCCCGTCAGTGGGTACCCCAGTATGAGCCCTGTTTGGTGTCTCTACTGTTAACCTGGTCACCTGACTTAGAGTTCTGACTCAGGTGAACTCAGTCAGAAATTAGAAAGAAAGTAGGTGGTGTCCACTTTTCCCTAGAGATTTGAACACTCCCTAGAAAGAAGAACTGAAATGGCACGTATTCTGAATGGGAAAATCTTTCAGAGTGATACAAATCTTGTATCTTTGGTCCAAGTTACCAACTTGCTTTTCCTTCTTAAAATAAAAGTGTCAAACGTGGGAAACGATAAGCCATAAAAATCAAGTACAAATGAAAAAGAGCGTTTTACAAAAGCCAGGCATGTGTGTGTGTGTGTGTGTGTGTGTGTGTGTGTGTGTGTGTAGTTGTGAGTCAATTTTAATGAACAAATTAACCAACTGAATAACAAGGCCAGTGTGTGTTTGTATATGTGTGTGCATCTTTGTGTGCTGGGGATTGATATTCAGTTTTTAGGGAACTTCCAAATAGAAAATAAAATAGTGTCATTACCTACATTACATAAAGAACCAGAGGAAAGACACTTAACTAACCTTGACAGAAACGTGGAGAATTAATGCAAAGAATTGTATTTAGAGGAGAAAGCCCAAGTGCCTTACAGTCCTGCAAAAGTAATTAAGCAAAAGAAATTACCTTTCGAGCGGGGAAGGATTTAAAGTGTCACCATTAAAGTCGGAGATGATGCTTTGCTCCATTAGCAGAACACATCCGTAAGCACCGTTGTCCTGTGAGTCAGTGTCTACCCTGTGTTTACACGGACATGAAGACTTCTGTACTGGACTTACTGCTGCTTACAAACGTCTCCGTTAATGATATTTCCCATCGTTCCTAAATGTCGATCCAAGTTGGACATGTAAGCAGCCTGAAGTAGAAATCTATCTTAAGAAGCAGATTGAGGGGCGCCTGGGTGGCTCAGTCGGTTGGGCGTCCGACTTCGGCTCAGGCCATGATCTCGCGGTCTGTGAGTTCGAGCCCCGCATCAGGCTCTGGGCTGACGGCTCGGAGCCTGGAGCCTGTTTCGGATTCTGTGTCTCCCTCTCTCTCTGACCCTCCCCCGTTCATGCTCTGTCTCTCTCTGTCTCAAAAATAAATAAAACGTTAAAAAAAAATTAAAAAAAAAAAAAAAGAAAGAAGCAGTTGAGTCTTTTTGTCTTAGGTAATTACGTTTGCGTTGTAGGATTCCTAATTTAAAAAGAGTTTCTCTACATGCCAAATTACACTTTTGCTAATTTGATTGATTTTATTTTAATCTCCGTATCTATCTATGCACCTATGTATCTCTGTCTCTCCATCCATCCATCCATTTATTTATCTATTCACTCATTTTTTAATATCTTTATTTAGCGGGGTCACCTCGCTGGTTTGATTTATACTAATGTAGACTGATAGAAAATGAAACTTCAGACAAACTCTTGTCAGCATGAAGTCTTCTGAGGTCAGCAAAGAACGTACTGCAGACCCCATGTACTTAAATTGATAATTATACAAAATGTCAGTATCTAAAGAACACAATTCTTGGGAACAGACAGAATTTTTCATCTTGGATTCTGCCACTGACTGTGATTTGGGTTAAACAGAGTAGACTTGAGTTTCCTCATTTATAAAGTGGGAATAATAAAAAGCCTAACTTTATTATATATTAATTTATGTAAATTGCTTCAAGTACTCGGAGTAGAGAGTTGACGGTCTGTGGATTGGGTAAATCAAACGGAAGCTTCATTTTTCAGGACTAAAACAAATTCAGCCATACTCACTTGACTACTGGAGACCGGCCCACTTAGCAGGGTTGCGAATGTGCCTGACAAGTCCCAGACATTTCCCGCCACGTCAGCCACAGACAGAATGACACCCCGCTCAATGTCGACATTACTTACATGCGGTCCCTCACACAATGTGACGTAAGCTCAGAAAAGAGACACTTCAGTTCCCCAAACAAAAAGATGTTCCCAAATGTGAAATGAACCCATCCATAATGTGAGCTCAGGAAGGAGTTCTGACCACCCTCAGTTTAGAATTACACGTATTCCAGTACAAACCAGAAAACAGACTCAACTACAGAGGAGAAGCTGAGGGTTGATGGGGAGGATGGGGGGGTGGGGGGAAACAGGTGATGGGGTGTTGAGGAGAGCACGTGCTGTGAGAGCCCCGGGTGATGTATGGAAGTACCGAATCACTAAATTCCACACCTAAAACTATATTACCCTGAACGCTAACTGAAATTTAATAAAAACTTGAAAAAGAAAAAAAAAAAGAATTACATATATTCCACTTGTCAGGGTGACCAGCTGTGGCTTTATCAAGGAAGCCATGAGGCATTCACAGTGGCCATCTTTTACACTTACACATCCAAAAACTGCATCCATTTGCTTCATTTTAAATCATTCACTTTATGAAACATTATTTCAATGAATATTTTGCCATCCAATTAGGCTAGTTCTAACTATTTCCTTCCTTAGTTATAAAAAAAAAAAAAAGGAAAAAGAGAATACAAATTTCTCTGGTCTGGCAGTTATTTAGTTATTTTATATTTGTGATATTTATTTCTAGAAGTCACAAGAGGATCTTTCTCTTACAGAAATGGTTATAGGGGCGCCTGGGTGGCTCAGTCAGTTAAGCGTCCGACTTCAGCTCAGGTCACGATCTCACGTTCCGTGAGTTCGAGCCCTGCATCGGGCTCTGGGCTGATGGCTCGGAGCCTGGAGCCTGCTTCAGATTCTGTGTCTCCCTCTCTCTCTGCCCCTCCCCCGTTCATGCTCTGTCTCTCTCTGTCTCAAAAATAAATAAACGTTAAAAAAATTTAAACAAAAAATAAAAAAAAAAAGAATGGTTATGAAGCACATCTGATTTATAAAATTTTACATTTCATTTTCCCCCAAATCAGCTCTGTTGTGGAAATAGAGGAATAGCATATACATTTGGTTGTAAATTTCTGATATTCAGAATCGTCACGACTTTAGCATTAATTTTTATAGGAACTGAATTTGAACAAATCAAACTCTATAATAATTTTGATATTAATACTCTCTGAAAAGACTCACTGATTGAATGAGTCATCTTTGCTCACTGATTAGGAAAAAAAGATAAAACAAAAAACAAAAAACAAAAATTGTTCCACAGTGTACTGCTGTTTGTCTAATTTTAAGATTTTGTTTACAAGTACTATTTCTGAGAAAAAGCATTTCTCTGGGATTCATCTGTGTACACACAGTGGTAGAAAATCACGTTTAGAATACCTTTGTCTCTTCCCACGGGAGTTGTATAGCTAAATGAGAGCAGAGATGGAAGAGATACAGAAATTGCTTTCTGTAGTCTCTGTCATCCCTCTGTCATCTTTCTATGTGTGTATGACTATAGACTGTGCATCCTACGGTTCACCAGCACATTCTATGACAGATGACTGAACTCACATAAATTAGGTGTGAACTCTTCACATACACTACCTCATAAACACCACAAGCTAGACAATTTGGAGACTGGAACCCACAGAGCACAGATGTCAAAGCCAATATATTCACTTTTTTACCTAAAACCACCTACACACTTTGATTCACGGGTGCTTGTTTGTCTTAAGAAGTAGGCTTCAGAAGAAGTGCTCCAGCAACCATCATTTGAGATTTAGAAGAAAATAAATATCACTAGTTCATGACTAGAAAAATCTATATGTGAACTTCATCACCCTCACCTGGCCTCTCCCACTTGGCAGGGAAATTTGTGCCATTTCCTAAATGCGTAAGAGTAGGCAGAGGGAGCACGTCTGCTCCACCTTAGAGGAAAAAGAGAGGATATTGGGAGGCAGGCGCTGAACCGTCCGGGTGCAACTCGTGCCCCGGGAAGGGGATGGAACCAGGCCCACGGCCACTCGACCACCCTCAGGACCGCCCACCTGAGCAAAGGTAGGAAGGAGAAGAGATGTGAAGCAGAGAGTGACCGACAGCCCAGCACGGGCAATGTATCTCTTGTGTGCACACCGATACCTTACTCAGGGAGGGAACCTAGGGTTACGATAATACTGGAAGCCCGATGCTTTGCCTTGTTAGGTCCACTGGCTGTACAACAAGACTTGCTTGTGATACAAAGCTGTCTTTAAATAGGCTCAATGACTATTTAAAATACAAGTTATCTTCTGGGAGAAACCATCTTTTACAAATTCATAATAGACTTGCATTGGGGAAATTACTTTTGATTTTGGTGAGTAAATAGAACACTAAGGATCACTGAGGTGGGTAGTGGTGATGGGAGGCAATCATAAAAACTAGCTGACACGTGTCAGGGATAATGACATCAGATATACAGATGCTAGTGTCGATGAGATCAATCGTGCCTGTTAACTCCAAACAAAGTCAACAACAGCGATAAACACTTTGATACAACCAGCAGCCATGAACCTGTGTTACCTATCTTATCTATCTACTTAACTATCTATCTATCAGCTATCTGTGTGTGTGTGTGTGTGTGTGTGCGCGCGCGTGTGTGCGCGTGCATGTGTTTCAGAGTGGAATGAGCACTAGAGATTACATTCCTTCCTGAACAGGTATTTGAGAATGGCCTGCGACGTGCCAGATATTAAGCAAAGGCAATCGAGAAAAGCGGTATTCAAAAACTACTCACGCCTTGAGGAAAACAGTTTCTAACGAGGGACCTCAGACGAGCGGACAGTCACACTGTAGGTTTGGGGGTCAGGTAACAGGGTTAGGTACAGAACGGACCTGCAGGGGGCACACAGGAGTTCGGGGCCTCCTTAAACTCAGAGGGGAGTCCCGCACCCCGAGCAGTCACATATGGCCCGCACGGTACTGAGGAAGAGACAACGCCTAATGCAGAGATTCTGTCATCGAAGAACGCGGAGCACAGTGTTCACTACATAGCAAGTTCACGATCACCAGGCTGTGAGTAGGACTGGACGCCGCCATGGATTCAATGCTCCTCTCACCAGTTATGCTGCTTCTACTGAAATTTCTTTTTAGAGACGGTGGAGGTTAGCAGAAATGAAACATGTGTAATGTTAATTCTTCTCACCCATTTTTCCTTTTTGTATTTTTTTTTTCTCAAAATTGCTAGGAGATATCTGTAATTAATAAGGACACAAAACAGAAAAGTAATCAAATTCACAGCTTACTATCAAAGAATAATGTCATAAAAATCCTTATGAAAGTCACTGATGATCTTAGGAGTGCCATCCACTGCAGTGAGAGCTATTTTGGGGATTCTTTGACAATTCGTTCTACCTTTGATAGGGATAAAGGAAATAATAGTATTTCTGAATGCGGTGTAACTAGCACAGAGTATTGCGTTCACTTTGCTCAATTCTGTACCTTGACGTGATGTAATACAATCTAAAATAATACACTCATTCTGCATATATCATCAGCGATTTCACAAACAAACACCTTAACCTCCATCGATGCTACTATAAAATGGAGGCTCATTAATATGATTAAATCTAACTGCAGGCTTGGGCTGCCCGGGTTAATAAAGAGCAGGAAAATAAATTGGCCACTGGAGAACTTGGTGTGCTCAGCCGGGGGGCAGTAATGACATCACAGGCTCAGTCAGGTTCTGACTGACACTCAGGATGATGAGTGAGCACGCAAGCTTGTCTGACACAAATCGGCATAGTCATACACCTAATATCCTACACAGATTTACAGGTCAGGTGTAAGCCCGATCGCTTTGTTAGAGGGAGGGATGTTTCTATGCAACTATCTGGGTGAGCTGAGGACAGCTCTGGCCCTGAGGCCAGCACACCTGGGGGCATCTCTAAGATTCACTGGCTTGCTGGGCTGGAGCAGTTCTGGAATATTCTGAATTTCAGGGTTTTTAACCATAAAACTGAAGTAAAATTTCCAGAAAGAGATGAAAAATATTTGGTGCATGCTAATTACTCAACAAATGTCGACTCAGTAAATTTGAAGGTGCAAATAAGGAAAAAAGGAGGCCATCCAGGCGGTTCACTATTTGGGGTTTACTAATTCTGGCCTTCGACAGCCCATAGCTAAGGTCAGCAAACTTTTCTGCAATGTGCCAGACAGTAAATATTCTAGCTTTCTAGAATCTCTGGTCTTTGTTGCAACAATTCAATTAACTGTAGCATAAAAGCAGCCAGAGACGATACGTAAAAAAATGGGAATGGTGGTATTCCTATAAAACTTTATTTTTTAGTGCAGGTGGGGATTAGTGATGTCAGTAAAATGTTGGAGCAGGCAGCTCCATGCTTCTCACCCTCCAAAGAAACATTAAAAACAAGCAGAAACTCTCAGAAAAAAAAAAACAAAACAAAACAAAACAAAAAAAAAACATTGCCAGAAATCTGGAAAACAGTCGAAGGTTTATAGCACAAAACCAATGTTAATCAAGAAAAAAACCAACTAAAAGTAACAAGAAAACTTTCACTTGCCCTTGTCCTGTGTCTCCCGAGCTGGGGAGCAGTTTTGAAGACAGCTCCTATATTCCCAGTGCGGGGCCCTGGTCTGCCTCCCAGGGGAGCACAGCCAGCCCTACTCAGAAGCACTGTGGGGGTTCCTCCACACGTTCTAGGACTAAAAAGTGGTGGGAACCGTTCCAGAACAGTGGAGAACTGGCACACTGACCTGCAGATGCCTGAGGCCAGGTGACAGCTCACAGACCCCCAGGCCTGGGGAGAAGAGCCATAGACACAGGTGGTGATATCAGGCGGTGGTTTTGTTTGGCAAATCTGGGAAATCAAAATCACTGTGAATTAGGAACGATTCAAAAAGTCTCACACCTGCCAAGGGCAAGGTGCACATCCAGAAAAGACCTGAGAACACTTTACACTCTCACCGGAGGCTGATCTCTAACTCGGGAGCTGGCCTGGCTACAAGTGTGTGTGTTTGCAGAGAGACTCGGCAAGAGACAGGAAGAGGTGTGTGGTTGTTGTTTTAGCTCCTTGTATTCAATGAAAACTCTGTAAAAACAGTAGCTGAACAAAAGCTAAGTAGCAGAGACCTTGCTGAAACACATAATATTAAATACATTCTCCATGAAAAGAGTTGGGAAAAGTCACTAGACAAACATCTTTCAAAAATTAAAACAAAAAACAAAAAACAGCAAATCCTAGGAAAGGGAAATTTAAAAAAAAATCTAATTTCCACAGTAGCAAAACTATGATATATTTCCAGTACCAACAACAACAAATCATAAGGCATACAAAGAAAAAGAAATTAAGGCCCATTTAATAGAACAAAATAAACTGACAAATACCATCCATGAGGAAGGCCAGACACAGGATTTCCTAGAAAGACTTTAACAATGATCTGAAATTTACTTAAATGGCTAAAGAAAAATGTGGACCAACAACTAAAGGAAATCAGGAAAATAAGGTATAAATAAAATGAAATATCAAGAAAGGATAAAAATTATAAAGGAACAACAAAAATTCTGAACCTGTAATGTACAAAAACTGACAAAAATATTCAACTGAGGAGTTCACAGAAAATTTGAGCAACCTGAAGACAGAAACAGCAAACTGAATATAGGACAACAGAAATTATTCAGCGTGGGGAGCAGAAAGAGAAAATGAACACAGAAGTGGGAACCAATCACAAGGAACTTGTGACACACCATCAAGCAGATCCACATACACATCATGGGAGTCCCAGGATGAAAGGAGGGAACAAGGGGTAGAAAGAATGTGTGAAAAAATAATGGCTGTAAACTCCACAAATTCGATGAAATATATGAATACACAAACTCAAGAAACTCAACAAATCCAGACGGGATAAAGTCAGACCCACACTGAGACATTATTGTCAGATTCTTAGACAATCTTGAGAGCAGAACAGGAAACCAACTCATTAAGTACAAGCCTCCTAAGTAAGATTAAGGACTGACTTCTCATCATAAACCACAGAGGTGGAGGCAGAAGAATGATATATTTAATACTGAAATAAAGAAAAAACACCTGTCCACCAAGAATTCTATATCTGGCAAAACTCTCTTTCACAAATGAGGGAGAAATTAATACATTTTCAGACACACAAAACCCGAAGGGGTCATAACTAGTACCCTCTCCCTGTGAGAAATGCTAGCAGAAGTCCTGCAGGGTAAAACAAGACATTTGACAGCAACGTGATGGCAAATGAAGAAATAACCAATTCCAGAAAGGGTAACTACAAAGGCAACTATAAAATTCACTATTATTATATTTTTGGTGTATAACTACACCTATATTTCCTACAGGATTTAAAAGAAAAATGCTTTAAAATAATTAGGAATCTATATGATTTGACATAGGATGGATATGGATGTATTTTGTGAAACAACACAAACAGGACAGCAAAGCTGTATAAAACACTGTTTGATGCTATTGAAGTTATGTTGACATTCATTAAAAGCGGTGGTTTTAAAGGTGTATTTGAAATATAATCCCCGTGGCAACATAAAGATAATATTTTTAAAATATACACACAAAGAAAAGAAAAAAACTAAAACATGTTGCTACAAAAAATATGAACTGAATACAAAAAAGAAGGCAGTAAGGAAACAAATGACAGACAAAATATATGATACACACACAAAACAAATAGCAAAATGGCATAAGTCAGTCTTCCTTATCAGTAATCTATATAAATGAAAATGGATTAAACTTTCCAATAAAAAAGCAGAAATTCGTGTAATGGATTTTTAAAAATCCAACTATACTGTTTACAAAAGACTCACTGTAGGTCTAAGTCACAAATAAATTGAGAGATGGAAACAAAATCTAAAATAGTAATGAAATAGTCACCAAAAGAGAGCAGGGGTGGCTCTACTAGTATCAGATAAACTGACCTTGTCAAAAACTATTACAAGAGACAAAGAAGTGCATTATATACTGATAAAAGGATCAGTTCATCCAGAATATATAACAATTACAAACATATATGCACCAAACAACAGAGCACACAGTGACAGAATTGAGGGGACAATTAGACAGCTCTACAATAAGAGTTAGAGCCTGAGCTGTGCCACATTTTACAGTGGATAGAGCATCTTGATAAAGACTGATAAGGAAACAGTGGAGTTAAACAACCCTATAAAGTAACTATATCCACCAGACCTGTATGGAACATTCCACCGAGCAACAGTAGAATGCGTATTCTGCAGGCCATATATTAAACCACAAAACTAGTCATGGCAAATTTTAAAAAATTAAAATCATCCAAAGTATCTTCTTCCACCACAAAGGAACTAAGTTTGAAATCAACAACAGAAAAAAAAAAAGCTGGAAAATACACAAATAAGTGAAGACTAAACAACACATTCTTAACCAGTGGGTCAAAGAAGGGAAATAAGGAAATACCTTGAGACAAATAAAAACAACAACTACAAAACAATATACACAATTTGTAAGATGAAGCAAAAGCAGTGGTCAGAGACAAATTTATAGCTGTAAAGGGACAAAGAGGAATATCTCCAGTCAATAACAACTTTAGGACTTTATGAACAATTAAAGACAAAGAAACTAATCTCAAAATTAGCAGAAGAATTAAGTAATAAAGATTAGAAGGGGGATAAATGAAATAGAAAATAGAAAAAAGCAGAAATAATGAAAGCAAAAGCTGTGTCTATGAAAAGATCAACAAAATAGACAAAACTTTAGCCAGACTAACAAAGAAAAAAAAAAGAGAAAATAAGCAAAAAACTATAATAGGAAAACAAAATTGGGGTAATTACTACTAACCTTACAGAAATTAAAATGATTATCAAAGAATATGAACAAAGGTATGACAAAAATTGACCACTAGATGAAATTGACAAACTTCCTAGAAACACACAAATTACCTAAACTGATTCAAGATGAAATTTTAAAAATTTCAATGTAGGAATAACAAGTAAGGAGATTAAAGCTACAGTAAAAAATCTTCCAAAGAAGAGAAAGTCCAAAACCAGATGGTTTCACTGGTGAATTCTACCAAACATTTAAAGAATAATTAATACTAATTCTTTTCAAACTCTTCCAAAAAGAGAAATGAAGAGAATACTTCTTAACTCATTCTATGAGGCCAGCATTACATTTATTACAAATGTAGATAAAGAGAGCACAAAAAATAAAGATATCACAAAAAAATAAAGTTATGAACAAATATCCTCAGTGAACATAGATGCAAACATATTCACCAAAATACTATCAAACCAAATCCCGTAAAAGGATTTTGCATCCTGACCAACAGGGATTTATCGCTGGAATGCAAAGACAATTCAACATAAGAAAACCAGTCAGCGTAATACAGCACATTAATCGAAGAAGCAGAAGGAGAAAGAGGAGAAGCAGAAGCAGACGATCAACTTTTGACACAGAAAAGACATTTGACAAAATGCAACACCTTTTCACGATAAAAACACTCAGGGAACTAGATATAAAAGGGAATTTCTTCCACACTATGTAGGGCATTTATACAATATCCACAGCTACCATCACATGCAATGATACAAGGCTGAAAGCTGTCCCCTACCAGGAAAAGAAAAGAGTACTTGGTTTCATCACTGCTAGTCAACATTGCACTGGAAGTTCTTACAGAACAATTAGATAAGGAAAACAAACAAGAGGCATTCAGAGTGGAAAGGAAGAAGTAAAACTATCTCTCTTGACAGATAACATGATCCACCACGGAGGAAAAAATGTGAAAGAATTCATCAGAAAGCTACTTTAGCTAATGGACAAATTCTGCAGAATTGCATGTTACAAGGTCATCAGACAAAGTCAGTCGTGTTTCTACAGACCAGCAATGAACAATCCAAAAAGGAAATTAAGAAAATAATTCCATTTACAGTAGTATCTAAAAGAACAAAAAAACTAGGAATAAATTTAATGAAGGATGTGAAAACTTACACGCTAGAAACAATAAAGTACTGCTGAAAGAAACTGAAGAAACTTAAATAAATGACAAGACATCCTGCGATTATGAATCGGAAAACTTAATGTTGTAATAAGGAAGCACCACCCAAAGTTAACAAAAGATTCAACACATTCTGTATCAAAATTCCAACAGTCATTTGCAGGAATGGAAATGCAAATCCTCCAACTCGTAAAGAATCACAAAGGGCTTCAAATAGCCAGAACATTCTTGAAGAAAAAGAACAATGTTAGAGTCCACACACTTCACTATTTCCAAGCTACTAAAAAGTGACAGTCATAAAACTGTGGTACTGGCATTAAGAATAGATGTATTTATCAACTAAACAGAACCGGGTCCAGAGATAAACCTATCCATTTATGGCCAATTGTTTTCCAACATGACTACCAAATCCATTCAATGGAGAAAGAACAGTTTTCTACAAATTATGCTGGGACATCTGGATTTCTACATGCAAAAGAATGAATTTGAAACCCTACTTCCCATTGTGTTAAAAAAAAATGACTCAAAAAATGACTCAATGACCCAAACATTTGAGAGTTAAAACTATGCACATCTTAGAAGAAAACATACCGGTTGAACTTCATTAACTGGGAGGTGGTAACTGAATCTTAGATAGGACATTGACAGAGTGGGCGACAAAGGAAAAAACAGGTAAGTGAGATTTCATCCTAATATAAAACTTTTCGTTCAACACAGGATGTCATCAAGACAGTGAAGACAACCTACGGGATGAAAGAAATGTCTTGAGAGTCATATATCTGATAAGGATTTAATATCCAATGTATATAAAGAACACCTACCACTCAGCAAAAAGACAATCCAATTTAAAAGTGGGCAAAACACCAGCATAGACAAGATATATACAGATGCCCAAGGCATACAAATATATCAGAGAAGATATACAGATGACCAAGAAGTGCATTTAAAAAAAAAAATGGTTAATATCTACCATCATTAGCAACTCAGGAAACACAAATCAAAACCCCAATGAGATGCCGCTTCACATCTCTTATGAAGGCTAGAAAAGAAGAAAAAGGAACCGCACAAGTTTTGGCTAAGATGTGGACAGGCGGGAGCACGCTCACATTGCTGGTGGGAATGTTCAATGGAGCAGCCACTGTGGAAACTGTCTGCCTTTTCTCAAAAAGCTAAACATAGAATTTATACTCAAATTCCAGCGACTCCACTCCCTGGCATCTACCTAAAAGAAGGGGGACAGCGAATCAAACAGATGGTTGTACGCCAACGTTCACGGGGGCATTATTCACGAGAGTTCAAGGGGGGACAAACCCAGTGACCCTGACAGATGTCTGGAGGAAACAAACGCGGTACGTCAACAGAGAGAACTATTATTCAGCCATAAAAACAAGAAATTCTGATACATGCTACCACAAGATAACCCTCCAGAACATTATGCCAAAATATGTTAGAGGCTCCCAAGGGCTACGGGGAGGAGTAAAGAGATGTTATTGCTTCATGAGTCTGGAAATGTTGCTTGGGGTAATGGAAGAATTTTGGAAATAGATGGTTGTAATAGTTACATGTTTTGAATAAGGTTATGCCACTGAATTGTACATTTGAAAATGTTTAGAATGACATTTTATATTATCGATACATATTTTTTTCCCACAATAAAATTTAAAAGCAAGCCAGTAAGTGGGGGCAGAACCGGGCCGTGTGGGGTTATAAGCTTACCCCTGCCTATAGCAGTGGTTTTTAATATTTCAGTAATTAAAGGATTCACCCAAGGGTTTGTTCAAACACAGAGAGGCTCTTCTCTAGAGTTCCTGATTCACTATTGGTTCCAGGGTGAGACAAACGGATCTGCATTTCCAACCGGTTTGCATAAGACACAGAGGCTGTTGGTGTGGGAACAGCACTTCGAGAACCATTGGACTATATCACATGGAAATCTCCCCTCTGTTTCATCTATGTCATTGCTATTTCTTTTCTAGAAGGGAATGGGTCAAGCATTGCAATCTAATATCATGCTACCATAATTTGGCCCAGGGTTTAAATATAAGCCAGATATCTCATTGCCTGGGCTGGACTCACTTCCCTTTCTGCTCTGAAGCCCTAAAATAACGCGTCAAAAGTCCCTTAAGCCCAGTTTCCTCCCCCGTGGAGCATTGACAACAGAAAGGCCCTCACGGGGCAGCCGAGGGTCCGGTGAAAGGCTGCTGCAGGGCTGCGGGCACACCTGGGCACAGGCGGGTCCGGTGGTGGGGTTGCAAACACAGACGGGAGGGGCGGGGAATCCGATTCTTGCCCTGTCAACCTGGAAATCGCCCGCGTGGGAAATTCTAGAATTCTTAGAACATTTTCATAAATTTGGTGTATTAAAACACAAAGGACTGGCTTTCAGATCGGGGCCTTGGAACAGGTGACAATCTGGACACTTGGGCAGAGTCCCGGAGACAGTTACCGGTAAGGTTTAGTTTCCCAGGCGTGTGGAGTTCCTACCTGAGCTGGTGGCGCAGGCGAGCCAGGGAAGCATCCACTTCCCGGATCTCCGTGGGAAAGTGTGGAGCGCGCAGCCGGAGCCACGGGCAGGTGTCTCTTCTTCCAGGTCAAGGTGCGCACGGCGGGTCTGCCCTCAGTCCTGGCCACACGCGCTCGTGCCTTCATTTCTCCTGGAGACAGGACATACTCCCCTCCTTCCGAAGGTGGATTTTCACAGCGGTTCCGACCAGAAGAGCTCAAGATCTATACAGTGGGCCGCAAACATGCCCTAGGTGCTCAAGGATTTGGAGACAGAAATGCGCAGCCCAGTAGCCCCCTGGTGCGGGGCGGGGGGGGGGGCTCCTGCCACCTGTTGGATCTCGGGGCTGATGTGGAGTTAGGGGGTGAGGCGCTGGACCTCCACGGGGCGCACTGTGCGGGCAGGAGGGGACCCAGGCCAGCCCGCCAGCTCCGTGACGCGCACAGAGCAGAAGCACCAGGGCCTGGAAAATTCACCCAGCATGCCCCGGACTCACAAATTCAACTTGTGCTGGAAGCCAGCATTCTTGCCATTCCACCTGGGAAATGGCTCTTCACGCTGCGCGGGTCAGCAGAGCCGCCTCTCCTCTCGGGCCTCATCTCCACTCTTTGCTCACTTGGAAAACTATGCACCTCCCTTGGCTTTTCTGGCTACGTCTTCCTTGGCTTTCTATTTTTGGACTGTGACTCCCGCCCCCCCCCCCCCAGCCTCCATTTTAGATTACTTTTTGTGGTCCACTTCTTAAATATTTGCAGAATTCAGACATCAGGAGAGGCTCTGCTGCTCCTGGACAATTAAATAAAATGACCAAGAGTAAGCTCTCCACAGTTGCACAGGAAGTCAACTAACACCTTGAATTAACATCTGCAAGTTCTTGGGGTTTTACTTCTGGTCCCAATTCCAAGATGCCGCCGAAATTCAATTTCGTTTGCATCTCATTTAATGAGATTTTCTTCTTCTTTCTGTTCTTACTTGACCTACACATGCAAGTTCCTTCTCATTTTTTTTTTCAAGAAGGAAATGAAGAGGCTCTTTCACGGAAGGCGGCTCCAAGTGAGGCCAACCTGCTGGCCTGGGGGTCGCGGCTGGGCTGTCGCCGTAGCAGGTGGAGAATGCGGCATTGGATGGGGCATGCCTGCTGGAACTGCCCCTCTTCTCCTGCACCTGCCCGGCCGATCTGCACCTGCAGGGGCTTCCGTTTGAGAAGCCTTCCACAGTCTCCAAGTCACTGCCACCGCTGGATTCTTCTCCCCATGGCCCCCCCTTTTCCCACAGTCAGTTGGTCTCATTTTATGCCTTATAGAAATTTCTCTAAATCATTTGCACAACTTCAAATTTATAGAAAAGTTGCCAGACCAATTCAAGCGACTCTCATGTACTCCTCAACAATTTTGCTCCATTTTAATTCCCCCCGTATTTATATAGAGAGACGCACATATGTACATATGTACACATATTTATATATGAAGTCACATCACATATATTACATCCACATATAGCATATATAATGTGTGTATGTATATGCTTTTTCTCAGTGTTTGAGCTGTCCTTTTATACTAATTACTTTTTTTTCATGTTTATTTTTGAGACAGAGAGGGACAGAGTGCTTGGGGGGAGGGGCAGAGAGAGAGGGAGATACAGAATCCGAAGCAGGCTCCAGGCTCCCAGCTGTCAGCACAGAGCCGGACGCAGGGCTCAAACCCACAAACCTCGAGATCATGACCTGAGGGGAAGTCGGACACGTAACTGACTGAGCCACCCAGGTGCCCCTATCCTAATTACTTCTGAATGTAGTTCCTGAGAACAAAGATAATCTCTGTGTAACCATCGATTATAGAAATATGGAAACTGAACACTAATACATGACTATTATCTAATTTCCAGTTTTGATCAAATTGTATCACTTGTCCCAATACATCATTTATTGCCATTGCTTTTTTGGCTCTAGGATACTGCTCTGAATCACATGCTGAATTTATTTGTCACACACTACAGTCTTCTTTAATCTAGAACACGTCATCGGTGTTTCTTTGGTTTCCTTGACCTGATATTTTGATGAGTTCCAGGTCAGTTATTTTGTAAAATGGTTCTCAGTTTGAGTTCCTCTGAGATTTCCTCCTGAAGTGAGGATGTGTTCCTGGTCAACCAGCTCCACCCCGATGGAGAAGCCAGAACTCCATGGCAAAGCAAAATAGAAGGAAATGGGATCTCCGGTGACCACATGGAAAGCAGACCCCTTGACAGTTCTGGGCAAATTAACTCTAGGTTGTACTGTGAGGGAAAATTAACACTATTTTATTTATGTCTCTAAGTTTGAAGGTCTTTATCCAAGTTTCATTCTGCTGCCTGAGTAATCACTCTCAATTGCAAATGTATTCATGAGATTATCAAGTGTCTACAATATACAAAAGCTGAGAACATACAGGGCTTATTCATTTCTATCTCCCAAATACCCAACTGAGTGTGTACCTAAAGGCACTAAGCAAATGTTTGTGGGAAGTGTGAATCAGTATGACTTTCAACAGTAAGTATTTGTGCTGTGCTCTCTAGAGCCAACTCTGGGTCCCCTGTTGAGCATCTGATTCAGTTCCCACATGGACCACCTCCATCATCATGTCCTCATGTCCCAGGCTCCCTGGGACCCACCCTAATCACCCCAGGGGCCGGCCCCTGTGCCCCGGACTCACCAAATTATTCAAAGTAGCCAATCCATACCACTTCCCCTTTAAAAAAATATTTTCCATAAGCTTATTTGTTTCCAATTCCAGACTTCACAAATGCTACATATTTTCTCTCCAATCTTTTTAGGTCACCACAAGGCTTGTGATATTTATCTGATAAATAAGTGCATGATGTTCTTAGAAATAACCTTGGGATTTATAAAAACCCTCTGGGCTCGTCTTCAATGTTGGATATTAAGAACACCAAGTCAAGTGCACTCTTGCCTACTAGTTAGTAGCATCTAAGGCAGCGGCCGAGGCATGGGCTCCAGAGCCGGCTTAATCGGTCTGCTGGCTCCAGACCTAGGGCAATGTTCCCATGCCATAGTTTCACCTCTGTAAAATGGCAATACCCATAAGCACTGGGTAAGTGTGGGCTATTGCTACTGAGAATTGTCAATATAAATACACGTACATACACAACAAAGGACATAGTGTGAAAGCAACTGCTCAAGACAGAACTGCTCATGAAAGCCAGAGTTATGAAAAAAAATAGACAAGTCAGAAATTAGTAAGGTATCGTTTATGAACAGAAAATATGTCATCGGTTACCCCAAATTATAAAAACGTCAGCGCCTGTGCACACGCATGCTTATTGTTTCCTCCACAGGTACAAAAACATTTAGTGATTACTCTAGATTAAGAAATTAGGAAGAGACATCCCGACTTTTCATTGTGTCACATTAAGTGCAAAGTGGATAAACACACTCGCTTCCACACTCACATGTGTGTATGTACTATTTTTACTATTATTATTATTTGATTTACAAAATGTTACCTGGGAGGAAAATTGTATTTTCTTATCCACAGTTCACTTTATTCTACAAATAAAAGAATAAACATCCCATTTTTCAAATAACGAAAAGATGAAAGCGTTAAGCATAGTGAGAGGACTTTGCGAGAAGTAGTCGAAAGTGGGTAAGAAATGTTGACATGCTGGGACATAACTTAAGGCGATGTGCACATAAAGCACAGAGAGAGATACACACACGACCTAACCAAACACGAAGCTGGATAATGAACGAACTATGGTGATTCTGTGCGGTGCTGGGAACATCGTGCTATTTAGTGGGTACCTTCGTGGTTGTTGCTATCAAAAGACACAGTTCAGTGTTTATACTGCTTTGGGAAGAAGGGGTGGGCAGGGCAGAGCACTGGATATATTTACAGAAAATAAACCTTGTCTCTCCTCGGAGAAGATTTCAAGGATGAGCTGGCCTTTCCAATGTCTTTGAAGGAAAGTCTGAAGCAAGATCGTGCCAGATAGACGCCTGCGTGGGTACCAACTGTCTTGTTTCAAGAGAGACGGTAGCTTCGCCTGTGACTTCCGCACAAAGATGTACCGTGACCTGCAGTCTATCATGACTGGATGCTGAACACTTTGAGAAAATACAGGACCGTAGAGCCCATAGGCCCCGTTGTCATTATAAATCCGTCTTCCCTGAGATATATACGTGGAGCCCACATAGACATGTGCACATGCTCTCACACACACAAAGGATTTGGAGGCAACACAGATGAAAGGAAGCAGGAATTCAAGTGGACCCTTCCCAAGGAAGTGGAGACAGAACCCTATTCGGGAATTAAGTCATTTTAGGAAGAAATGAGCCATATGAACAGCAGGTGTGTATGCTAATAGAATGGCTCTGTGTTTTAATTAAGCAGCATTTCCCTACAGAATAATTACCTATGCTGTTTACTCAACTATTTTTTTAAAAGCCATTAACACTTCTGTAATGTACTTTCTTCCCAGGCTACACGTTTAAAAGCTTTAAGAACATTTACTTTCATCATGAAAGAAATACATAATAGGTACTTTGCTTATTGCCGATATTTATTCCCTACAAATAGTTCATCCAGGAACTCGAACACTCCATAGCCTTACTTTCATAGCTTACTTGAAGTTTATAAAAATTTGTCTTGGCTTTATTGTAAAGAATTATGCCTTGGATTCTACAGAAGTGCAAAAATGTTTTGAGGGAACATCAAATGCACATCCCTATTCCCATGGAAACTTCCACAGCCGTGATGCCTTCTCATGGCGGCTGTCCGGGAGAGACAGAAGTGTCACAGCATGCAAAATCACAGAGCGCTGTCTCCTGAACTAAATACTCGTCCCCTGAATTCAAAGCTGCCACGTGAAACACCCAGAATGGAAGCTTCGGTGCTCCTTTTGGAAGAATTTCTTGGAAGTCATGACAGCACTGTCACAAGCACAAGGAATCCACACATTTTGAAGGCTTACAGAAGACCTGACCACATGGAGGGGGTACTCTGTCTCTTTACCTGAACTAGCACAAATCCACAGCATTTTGTTAAAGATTCAGTGGAGTAGCGTTGCTTGTCAGAGAAAGTTAGCTAAGTGGATGATTTGCAAGACAAGGTTACCAAAAGCCATGCAGAAAAAGCCTGCACCATCATCTTTTGAAGGCTGAACTTGGCTTCTAAGGATCCCGTGTTTCAGGGCCTCTGAGTCTGGTTCTCTCTGCTGGAACAGTGCAACTGCAGAAGCAGCCCCAATTGTTCGACCGGAATCTTACGGGAAGAAGACAGAGTGCTTGATGAGACTTAATTAGGGGACCGCAAAGTGATGTCTCCCATTTTTTTTTAATCTCTACCTAGCAATTTTATAAATTATTTTCAAAAATACTCACGGCTCTGACTGGACGACGATGTCTGGCAGCCAGCATAGCTGACAAAAAGGATGCTGGACAAATCACACCGATTCGTCTGGGAAGGCAAGGGGTGTGACTGCTGCGAGGAAATGTCATGGTGGACTTTCTCTTACAGAGTCGGCCCGCGAGCTGCCGAAGGGTAGATGTCAAAGAACGCCGCTTCACACAACACACACAGACGGCGATCCCAAGTGCATCGTAAATGTCTGTGCCGACGGTTAATAAGTATTACGCGTGCTTTTGTTGACCCCAGCCATGTTCTACGGGGGGGAATTCAGAGCACGGTGCAAGAGGAAGATTTCGGCACAGACAGTGCAAGTGGGTAGATCTCCCAACAAAAGACCTTCCAACAAAAAACAAAAGGAGTGTTTTTCTTCAGTGACTGTGTCGTATGGGAGACTCACACTTCCTTTGTGATGAAGTCTGATCGAGTCTCTTCTTGGAATTTAAATCCGGTCCTCACTTCACGAAACCATCACATCCGACCGGATTTTGGGGTGGCTTTTTACAGTCCTCACCTTATAATTTCATGAAAGAAATGATAGGAGACAAGTTCGAAATGCTTTCTTCACGTAGATAAGCAATCGGAGCAACTGTGGCAGTAAGGGTTCAGGAGTGAAGAGGCCTTATGACATCCACGTTGCCGTGGTTTTAATGGTCTCTTTCAACAGGGCTTTAAAAGGTGAGCAAAAAGGAGCCAAAATAAAACTTTTGAGAAACTTGAGGCCTTAACCATTCATTATTGATAATTTGGTTTTTTCTTCATTTTTAAGGAACGACATAACGATGTGTTTGCACACCAACGTAACCCGTACCAGATTTCAACTTCTCCAGATCTCCTGAAACTCAAGGTGCACTGGATTATGAGATCTGGCAGCAGAGAGCTGCTGTCTTCTGGACAGAGTTGGGGGAGAGGCAGATTTGGAGGTTCCAGGTCAACCCAGTAATTATCTTTCAGCAGGTAAACAACACTTGTGTGTGTGTCCCCACTTCCTGGAATTCTAAGGTCCTTCCAAATCTTGTAATTTTAAGATTTTCAAGTCTTTTTTTAATGTTTATTTGTTTTTGAGAGAGACAGACAGAAAGACAAAGTGCACGCACGGGAGTGGGGGAGGGGCAGAGAGACAGGGAGAATCTGAAGCAGGCTCCCGGCCCCAAGCTGTCAGCACAGAGCCCAGTGTGAGGCTTGAACTCACAAACCATGAGACCATGACCTGAACCAAAGTCGGATGCTTAGCTGACTGACCTCCCAGGTGCCCTTAAGATTTTCAAGTCTTATCAAGCAGTCCATCAACCCCAACCACAGAAAAGCCATGTAAAGTAATTCTCATCCTTTACTTGTGCATCATAGTCTTTATTTAATTTTCATGAACTCTGTATTAAAAGAACAAAGAGCAGTTACTCTAGGTCTTGACATCTATATTGCTAAAATATCTTCCTTGAAAAGCGTGAGGGCAATTTTGGCACCTTTTATTTATGGAAGCTGTTTACTCAGCAACTTACTAGATGAAGGGTAGGGAACATGAATTAATGATTTTTGCCTGTTCTGATTCTGACATAGTTGGTGGTCACTAAAGACTATCAAATTAATACAAAGACCATTGTAACAACAATACAGTGAATTACTTTTTCAATAGGACAAGACATAATTTCTTAATTTCACTGCCCACATTAGTTCCTAGGACTATATAACCAGGTACCACAAACTGAGCAGCTAAACACTACAGAAAAGTGTCCCCTCATGGCTCTGGAGGCTGGAAGGGGTCATGCTCCCGCGAGAGACTCTAGGAGTGGATCCCACCCCCCACCCCCGGGGTCTTCAGCGTCTAGAGACCCCAGGTGTCCTTTGCTTTGGGCTGCATACCTCCAATCCCTTCTGTCTCCACGTGGTTGCATTTCCTTCTCGTCCCTGTGTCTGTGTCTCTTCTCAGGAGGACACCAGTCAGATTGGACTAAGGGCCAATACAGCTTCTGTATGACCTCACTTTAACTTCACCAATTACATCCACAATGACCCTATTCCAAAATTAGGTCCCATTCTGAAGAATGAGAGCCAGGGCTTCAACGTGTGTTTTCGAGGGGGATACAATTCAGCCCCTAACAATACCATTGGTTAAAAATACTATAGGTGTGATTTAAAATATGGTGACAGATGACATTAGGACTCTCCCATCATGGAAGGAAGAGAAGACATAAGGATGTGTTCTTATAGAGAAGAGAAGTGAGAATGGAATAGTTATCTGGTAAATGAGTGATGTAGACAGCCACTCTTGATAATGAGGCAGACATTTATGCTTGGTATTTGCCTTGACCTTCATAGTCACGTTACACTCACACCTTACAGCATGTCATCATGCCGTGTGTAACAAATGCCAGAATCACAGTGTTTCCTTTCACATCCTGGACATTTAATACAATTTTGACATAAAACTGAAATCTTAGCATTAAAGCAAGTTTAGGTAATACTTCCAGGAGTGCACCTCTAACACACTAGCTACTATCACTATTTAGTCTGATCAGGTATATTCCTCCAGGATTCCCAGTAGAAATCACTGGGAAAATGATGTAGTTTACGTACGACCATATAATGTAACCTTTTATGCTTCCTTTTCTCATAACATTATTTTCCCTTGTGAGTTCAGCTCTGGGAGCCAAGCTGAATTTTCTTAAGTAGAGCACTTAGTTAATTGGCTTGAGGCTTCTTGATTAGGATAGTGACTTCAGCTTCAACTTTTTCATATAAACATTATCACAATAAAAGAAGAAAAGTATCTATCAAGACACATTTCACTTAAAACATACAATGAGGAAAACAGAAAAGAAAATGCAATATGGATATCAAATTTGTAAGCAAGTGTTACTCCTCTGTTTTATGCTGAATAATGATTTTTTAATAAAGGCTCAGTGGGATATTTCAAGTAATTCCTCAAAAAAGCTGAAAGCCGGTGGCCATATTTACATTGTTCTGGCTTTATGAGTTTAATGCCGCCCTGGTTTTCATACCAGGACTGTTGACTACAGCTGTCACAGGCAGCCGCTGAGCGCTTGGTATGGGGCTGGGTTGAATTTTTAGTTTAAAATACTTTAATAAAAATAAATTTAGGGGCACCTGGGTGGTTCAGTCGGTTAAGCGTCCGACTTCAGCTCAGGTCACGATCCCGCGGTCTGTGAGTTCAAGCCCCGCGTCGGGCTCTGGGCTGATGGCTCGGAGCCTGAAGCCTGCTTCTGATTCTGTGTCTCCCTCTCTCTCTGCCCCTCCCCCGTTCATGCTCTGTCTCTGTCTCAAAAATAAATAAACGTTAAAAAAAATTAAAAAAAAATAAATTTAAAAACTGAAGCAGAGTAAAGTATTTTTCTGTTAAGTACCTTTTTATTGTCTTGGTAGGACTACACTTCATCAAAACCACTGAAAATACAGGACTCAAATTGAGATGTGCTGTGACCATCCATGCCAGAATTTGAATAGCGAGAATAAAAAATTAATGTGAAATACCTCAGTCATAAGTCTGAACTGGATTAAATGTTGAGATACTATTTTGCACATATATTTCCCTTCTTTTTTATGTGAACACTACACATTTTAAAGTTATGTATATGGCTCAGTTTACATTTTTATTACACAGTGCTACTGCCGAGTAACCTAAGAAAAATAGAACTGTTAGGCAGTTTCAGAAGATTTACAAACAATTCAGTCTTAGGGTGAAGCAGGGTATTTTTGCTAGAAAAAGTAGTAAGAAAAGTAGCATTTCAACCTCAAGCCTGTGAGTAAAACCTATGCGCTGGCTATGTAACGTTTCATAGGAAATTACACTTGTTTGAGTTCTCCATGACTTGTATGAGAAATTTTATTTTTTTTCTAATCAAACTTGGATTTACACACATATAACACCCTACCCCCAACTCCAAAATGCACACACACACACACACATGCACACACGTACACACATGCATACACACACACACACACACACACACAGATACATAAACACACATACCCACACAGGCTCAGGTGCATTTTGAACCATATTCTGAGTGGTTTTCTAGCTTCATTCTGGAACTTTTACTAGTAAGGTGCATAAAATTGGAAGATTTGGTTTAAAAAAAAGAAATCCAAAAGTGATGGGTTTTCTGCCTCATCTTTTTGGAGAAGGAGGAATTGATATATCATTATATTTTTGTTGTTTGTTTACATATTTATTTTGAGATCGAGAGCATGTGAGAACAAGGGAGGGGCAGAGAGAAGGAGAGAGAGAATCCCAAGCAGACTCCTCGGTGTCAGTGCAGAGCCTGATGCAAGGTTCTGTCTCATGAACTGTGAGATAATGACCTGAGCTGAAACCAAGAGTTGGACACTTAACCAACTGAGCCTCCCGGGCGCCTGGAGAATAATCTTACTCAGATTCTATAACATCCTCACATTCTACAAGAACCCATTATTTTCTTCTGAAATCCGATGATGGTAGCACTGAGATGGACTGGGTAGGTCCCGTGGCACAGTACTTCCTGTTAGTTAGTTAGTTAGTTAGTTATTTTTGAGAGGGGGGATGGGCACAGAGAGACGGGGAGAGAATCCCAAGCAGGTTGCACTCTGTCAGCACAGAGCCCGACACGGGGCTTGACCCACGATCCCTGACATCATGACCTGAGCCAAAGACAAAACCAGACTCTTCTTAAGCGACTGAGCCACCCAGGTGCCCCTGTTGTTACTTTTAATTTATTTTACTTAATCTTTCTTGTGGTACTTGTTTTACCCTAATGAGAGCAGACAAGTAAGGGAAAGATGACAATATTAAGTAAATAGTGAGGGAAACAGTGCATAGTATGCGTATATTTATGCTTTTTCTATCAATTACTTTACTGATACTTCATAATCACCTGGTTATGGTAGTGGAGCCCACACTATTTGTTTTACTAATGAGCAAACCATGTGTCTGCGTTTTGCCTGAGGTCACTGTGCATCGACTTGCAGACCAAGATCTGGACGGTGTGCAGCCCGTCCCGCCCCACGATGGACAACACAGACAAAGAGGGTCTGGAGAACAATACGGGGGCAGGATATTTAAATCCTTGTTTATTTGTAACTTTTCGGCCCATTCTTTTTTTTTTTTTTAGACCATTCTTAACAATAAGAACAAAGAAAGTAAAGATCATATGGCCCATTATGGGATTTAGTTTCCAGGGAAATCACTTGGGGAAGCCCACACACTAGTGAACTGCACCGTAACACTTGATGTCTCATTACATTCCTATCTGTTTTCACCTAAGAATTACATTCACCACCTTTCAGGAGCTCGGTCACTGGTGCTTTCCCAAGACATGTAAGAAAAAGTATCTGCTTTCAAGAAGAGGCCATACGCTTGGAGAGACACTGACCAAAAGCATACTGTGCGCAAGGCCCGGATGAGGGCATCGCCTTCTTTCCTTTAGTCTCCTTTCCTAAAATAAAATAGTGGCTTTGCCGTTGTATTGATTAATGGGTGTTATTTTTTTCACAGGTGTAAAAATCACTTCTGGGTCCTACAGGTATCACCTGCCTACAGGCCTACATAACGCTAAACAAAGCACAAATAATTCAAACAAGTACCATCAGCAGTCCTCCTACTCAGGAAAATTATTGTTAATTTTTTGGTAACTTGTTTTCTGTTTTTTTTTCTATATGTATAGAATACATGTAAATGCGTATATCATGTATGCATTTTTTTTAATGTTTATTTATTTTTGAGACAGAGAGAGACAGAGCATGAATGGGGGAGGGGCAGAGAGAGAGGGAGACAGAATCGGAAGCAGGCTCCAGGCTCCGAGCCACCAGCCCAGAGCGCGACGCGGGGCTCGAACTCACGAACCGTGAGATCGTGACCTGAGCTGAAGTCGGACACTCAACCGACTGAGCCACCCAGGCGCCCCTCATATATGCATTTTGAACCTTTACTTTGAGTTAACAGAATGCCACAAACACTTTCCACATTAAATACGTTAATATTTTTCAAAGATCATTCTTGACAATTGTATACTATTCTTTTGCTTAAATGCGAATTGCTCCCTTTAATTGTATATATTTGGTGTTAATTATTGTAAAGTACATCTCTTTGTATATCTCTAATTAGTATGATTTCCCAAAAGGACAATTAATTACAGGATACAGGAGGCAATTAACTTAGAAAGCTTACAAAATACTACAGAAAAGAAGTTGTTTAGAAGATCATACCAATTTATATTTATACCAGCACCTTACAAAAGCATTATTCACAAACTTTACGGGTACTGAACGTTTTCCACTTTTTTGATTTAATATTCACATCACTTGTCAACTTCACACATAAAAATTATTCTCAATTTTACATTACATATCATATTTTCTATGTGTTTAGTCACTTTAATTAATTTTTAAGTGTATTTACTTCTTTATTTGAGAGAGTGTGCATGCACATAAGGGGAGGAGGGGAAGAGAGAGAGAGAGAGAGAGAGAGAGAGAGAAAGAGAGAGAGAGAGAGAGAGACAGAGAATCCCAAGCAGGATCCATGCTGTCAGCACAGAGCCCGATGCGGGGCTTGATCCCACGACCCTGGGCATCATGACCTGAGCTGAAATCAACAGACGCTTAACCGACTAAGCCACCAGGTGCTTCTACTTTGATTAATTTAAAGACTCATTTTCTTTTTTTTTTAGTAATTTCTTAAAATCTTGTCCTTCTCACGGCATAGTAAGTACAAACAAACAAAAAGGGGAATGAAAACGCATCACGGAATTGTTTCTTTGCACAGTTATTATTGTTTATTTGGGGGAAGAACCACACATTCTTCTCCCCTTGTCTACAATTTACCCTTTAACACGGAAGCAGAAAGGCACAGCGAGCAGGTGTGCTCACTGGGAGGCTGGCAACCCTTCCACTAAGTATAATTTTTGAATTGATTAAAGAATTCCATGTGTGTATTTTCAACGCACAAGAGAATTATGATAAAAAATAAAATTGAATACAATCCTCACAAAAGTGAACAGATTTTTTAATATTGTCAAGAGATATCGTAGATACTGCTCATCTCCTCTGTGACCTGTCCATTTTCTATGGCCCGGAACAGATGAAACTGTGACAAACGGCTCTGTCTACACTGAGAGTCTCGTCAGAGTATGTTTTCTAGGTGCGACACCGGACTCCCTGCTGCAGCCGGGAGGCTCTCTGCAGCTGGGAGGCTGCAGGTGCCTGGCGCGCCTGCGGGCTCGGGTCCGTCATTCATTCCAAGCGGCTTCACAGCTCAGCCCTGAGGCAGAAAACCAACCTCATAAATGCAACGGAATTTAATCAGAAAAGCCTTGAATTTTGGAGTCACTCTTCCAGAAAATGCCAAATTAAATGGAAAATTACTCTGGTTTCCCTCGGAGATAGCTCCACATCTAGGAAATTAACTTGCAGAAGCAGCTTCTCTCTGTAGGGAGAAAGCCTCCAGGGCGACCTCAACACCATAAGGGAACACGACCCCAGATAACAACAGTACCAGATACGAGCAAGCTGTGTGCTATCGCTGCAGAGAGAGCAGGGATACATAGAGGACTGGCTGCGTAAACTCAACCGTGGATCTCCTAGAACAGCGAAGCGGGAGCCCTTCCATTTTGGCACGATGAGATCTAACCCTGCTTCCTTCCTGAGAAAGGGCGACTGAGCATTTGTTACCTCCTAGGTGCCACTCACGAAACATCAGCTCCTCTATGAGGCTCTCTTTGCCTCTAGCAGCAGGATGTCCTTTTCCTTTGCTACTCTATTTCTCTTGTTGGTTCACGGCACTATCGTGACACATTAAGACTTACAAGTAGATTTATATATTCTATCCAGTGTCGTGGTAACATAGCGAAGGAGCTATCCACAAGATGCAGATGATAAGACAAGTGCAGCAGTTGTAGATAATTTTAAAATGCAATCAACCGGACTAAATTTCACTCTGGTTTTTATTATTACCATGCACCAGGAATCGTACACAGTGAGATGATAAAATGCTCCTGTCCTCCACGGATCACTCCCACCCACAGGCACCCTCCATTTCCACCTGCCCCTGCCCCTACCCCTACCCCTGTCTGGACTACCACTCGTTATATCTCTCCTTCTTCACCTGCCATATATTTGAGGATAGAATCACTTTTAATCTGATTCATCTATCTATCTATCCATCCATCCATCCATCCATCCATCCATCCATATCTGTGGCAATACAAAGACACTCAGGAAATGCTGGTAGAACATGTCTATTTTTTTTTTAAGAAAAAGGTTGTTTGTTTGTTTATTTATTTAGAGAGAGAGAGAATGGGCAGGGAAAGGGCAGAGAGAGAGGGAGACATAGAATCCGAAGTAGCTCCAGGCTCTGAGTTGTCAGCACAGAGCCCAATGCAAGGTTGGTAACCCACAGACTGTGGGTTCATGACCTGAGCTGAAGTTGGACACCTAACCAACTGAGCCACCCAGGCACCCTAAGAGCTAATTTTTTACACATTTATTTATTTATTAAAATTTTTTGTTGATTTATTTTTGGGGGGGGCATAGGGGAGGGACAGAGAGAGAGTGGGAGAGAGAGAATCCCAAGCAGGCTCTGAGCTGTCAACAGAGCCTGACTCAGGATTCAAACCCACAAACTGAGAGATCAAGACCTGAGCTGAAGCCGGACACTTTACTGACTGAGCCACCCAGGAGCCCCTAAAACACGTCTTACTTAATGAATAGCACAGGTAGAAGATCTCAAAGGAAGGGAAAATGGGAAAGTCAGGTTTCTTACTACATGAGATCAGAAAATATTTTCCATATTAAATCAGAGAAAAATGGCACATGAAACAAAATAAATGATGGGAACTTTGTATAGAGTCATTTTGCAACTTGTGAGAAAACAAGATATTGAAATGTATAGCAAAGACTAAAATAAGCAGTGACTGAACAAGAAAACACATATCTCCCATCTGCACACGTGTCTGCCTGGGAATGCCTAGGATAAATGTTGCAGTAATAATTTCTCCTTTGCATTAGTTTTCCGGGTCTAAAAAAGGGCTATCGTTGACATAATCGAGTCCAGAAACATGAGGAAATGGGTTTCGGGAAAAGCAGAGCATGGCTTGTCTTCATGACGCAGAGGGACCTATCCTGGACGGTACTGATGCCACGTTGACAAGAGCAAATTAAGCACAAGAGATGTGTGCTGGGGAGACGGATTGGGCAGAGTCCACAGAGCAGGCGAATAGCGGGAGTGGATACATTTCTTTAACAGAATGAGAATAAAAAGTTCAATTGCACCAAAGTAGTAATATACTAGAGGTTTGTGTGCGTGTGTGTGTGTGTGTGTGTGTGTGTGTGTGTGTGTGTATACATATATAAACTTCAGAGGAGTCAAAAAACTTGGAAGACAAAATCAAAGAAAATGCTAAAGCAAGATGGATTTCCTCTGGAATAAAAAGCAAACTAGTCACATGCAGTACAAAAGTCATGGTAAACCACATATCTAATGCTGAAGAAGTTCTGATTTTGATGTTAATAACTGAGATGTCATTGTATACCAGCAACAAGATTGAATAAGAATAAATTAATCATGAGACGGTGATGGAATCGAGTTTCAAGCAGAAAGGAACACAGAGGAGAGAGGCTCATCTCTTATACTAAGTACAATGCATTTGGTGTCAATGCAAATGTAAGTTGAAAGGGGAATTTATTATTTTGATGTGCACTCTCTTCCAAGCAAATAAAAATAGACATTTTTAAGAATGTAAACTTGTCTGGGGCACCTGGCGGGCTCAGTCGGAAGAGCCCACAACTCTTGACCTTGGGGTCATGAGTTCAAGCCCCATGTTGGGTATAGAGATTAATTAATAAATAAATATATTTTTTTAAAAAAAGTGTAAACTTCCCTGCATAAAACAAAGCTAGAATTTGAAAGCATTTTCAATTTGTGGCTACTAATAAAATTACATGGAGTATATAATGCACTGTATACACAAAACACATAGATTACACTATAAATGATATATATCACTTGTTATAATCTATGTTACATGTAGGTCATAATATTACATGAATTCTAAATACTGTGTATACCTCATGACCCAGCTTTTATAAATCCACATTCCGTCAGCCTAGAGTATATTCACAACACTACGAGTAAATCAGAGCTGAAAAGCTGTGTGGGAGAAGGAACAGCTGATCACATGTAAGTCAAAGCAAACATCGAGAACCAAGAACACGGGGTCAGGAACAAGGTTGCCTACGGTCGTGCATTGTCAGGGTAACACGCGTGTTCGGTGTGGACGCTGTAAATCACAGACAGCACAGGCAAAGCGCTCCGGAATGTGACAGCCTGGCCTCTGAGGTTCCTACCCCGCCAAACCTGAGACTCCCACGGATTGTGGGCGACACGACTCCAACGCCAACACCGGGAGTGCGTCCTAGTCCTAAAAAACCCCCACAGGGGCCGGAGGCGGCCCCGAGCTCTCCACACAACCCGGCTCCTGGGCTCTACTTCTACCCTTTCCACTCAGCACAGAGTCCCAGCACCTGGCTCCCCCAACGGTGCTGTGACCACTTTTCCTCTGTTGGCTTACATACACCCAGACACCTCCGTGGCGGGTTACCAGTTTGGAGTCCTGACACTGCTCCCGAAATTAGGCAGTGTTTCTAATAGTTTCCTCACCATTAGCAGCTACAGAAAAACAGTATGGAGTGAATAAAGGGTAATTCCAACAGAAAAGACACTTACACATCCGAAACCTACTCTTAGGTTCATGGTACACAGACTCTCCCTCGTTGTGTAGTTTTCCCCTGCCTCTAGCTACCGCAGTCCCCCCTCTGCACTTAGGCTTTTGGGCTGGGAGTCAACCTTACCAAATCCTGATCCCTTTGGGCGTACACGTTACCGGCTTCTGCTCAAGAGCAACTTTAGGGACCAACGTTCTCAAAGGCTGTGAGTTTTCCCCCGAGCAATGGTCCAGGTAGTGTAGGCACCCACAGCCCCCTACCTGTTCATGGCTCCTGCACCCGACCCCACACACGCCGTGTCCCAAGGTCTACAAGGGGCAGGCACCCCCCTGGTGGGGCGCCCAGAACACAAGACAAAAAACAAGGACTCTGCTTGGATTTCAAAAGTCCCAGAGTTGATCCCGCCATCATGCTGCTAACTCCTCATCACTACCTGAGTCTCGGATACTCAGAAACTTTATAGTTCTTGTGGGTTGTGCAGCATATGGAAATACTGCGTAGAATTAATTTAAAACAACTTTTAATGTTTATTTATTTTAGAAAGAGGGAGAGAGTGCAAGCAGGGGAGGCGCAGAGAGAGAGGGAGACACAGAATCGGAAGCAGGCTCCAGGCTCCGAGGTGGACACAGCCTGACGCGGGGCTCAAACCCACAACCCATGAGATCATGACCTGAGCTGAAGTTGGACACTTAACTGAGACACCCAGGCGCCCCTGCGTGGGATTAATTTTAAAAGACTCCCTTGTGTGGTCCCTAATGACACCTAGCCAAACAGGTCCTTTCCCTTCCTCTACCAGGATTATCAAAGATATTATAAACTATCCAGCCAGGTGCTGCCGGTCCCCACTGCTGGTCCCCACCAGAGAGTCCCCACTGCTGGACCCCACCAGAGAGTCCCCACTGCTGGTCCCCACCAGAGAGTCCCCACTGCTGGACCCCACCAGAGAGTCCCCACTGCTGGTCCCCACCAGAGAGTCCCCACTGCTGGACCTCACCACGGGGACGGCCCTCCAAGCCCCTCCTATAACCAGGCTCACGGCTGGTGCTCTACTCACTGCGTTCTCTGTGACACACCTCATGTTCTCTGCCAGTTGTACACCCACCCCATCCCTTGGTACAAATGCTCTTTAACTTGGTATTAGTGCTGAACCTCAGTGATGCTTATGTGGCCTCCACGGACATGTGTAGACAGAAAAAAGTAATAGCTACTAGCTATGTGAATCCTGTTCAAGCGGACACTTTGTTAGGAGTTTAAGTGCGGCCAGGTGGGGGAACAGCGAGGGTGCCTACACATGGACAGACAGTATTGCTGAGCCAGTGAAATTCTAATTACACATGGAATGTGGTGAGGGAGAGATTACTAAGGAAACATTTTAATAACCTGATAAACCTAAAATTAAACACAGCAGGTTGAAAGAATTTATAGTGATTATCAAAGATATTATAAACTATCCATTTATATCTGGTAACATTGTATTTTTACATTTTTATTCAACTATTCCTAATGGAAAGTGCTATTATGAAAACCAAAAGAGTCATGCCTTCAAAATCAAGGTGGCATTAAGGTTGTGATAAATGTACGTTACGTATAGCATGTTTCAGGAAGAATGTTAGGGTATTTATTTGTCCACACACACACCGCTATAGTCCAAGCATTGCTTGTATTTAAATTCTTCAGTTGCTGATTCGTTTTAAAAAACAGAGGATACCAAAAAGGACTTCAGCATATCTTCAGCATCCGCAGGCATCGACATTTACTCAGGATTACTAAAAATCTACTGTATTCAAACACGTGTACCTGGGACCTTTAGAAAATGACCTGGATCCTGAATAAAAGGACCTTGTAGGTCATTACTATTAACTACTTTACCGTGGGCTCCACACGTGGTGCTGGCTTGCCACAAAGTAAGGACTCAGGCTACCATGTCCTAAACACATGTTTCGTGTTCAACACCTTGCACATTTCCTCTCTGGGGTACATGAAAGTAGCCCCATTTTACAGGGTGGAAAGTGAAGCGGAGGAAGAAAAGCAATCGAGCCAAGAATCCGCAGGAGAGTTGGGATTTGAATCCGAATTTTTATCTATAATCCCCGAAGTCTTCCCATACCACCACAGACTCCTCGTGTGACATCTGACACATAAACTGTGCTCACAGCTTCCTGTTATTTCGTATGTAGCACTCTTTCTACATTGCACAAAAATCTCTTCGTACGCATACAGCTGATGAGGTCTTTAACTCCCTTATGAAGAAACTAAGAAGTAGCAGGTGTGATTTTCGTTATCTTCAATTTATAGCGTTTCACTTTATAAAATTTGTAAATGCTTCTTAAAAATATTTTTTACGTTTATTTATTTTGAGAGAGACAGACACCGTGCAAACCCACAAAGCTGTGAGATCATGACCAGAACCAAAACCTAGAGTTGGACACTCAACTGACTGAGCCACCAAGCGCCCAAAATAACTTTTGTTTTAGAATAGTTTTCAGTTCATAGAAAGTTTATGGAGATAGTATCAATAGTTCTGGATACATACTCTACTGCAAATCCATCTGCTTCCCTGGTCCTGCACATTCAAATCCTTACCTCCTCCGGAAACACCCCCCAGACACAGCCGGCAATGATGTTTAACCAGCTATCTGGGCACCATCCGACCCAGACAAACTGACACAGAAAATTAACCATCACTTTCAGTAGGTGCGTTTGTCACAGCTAATCAATCAATATTGATTTATTACTATTAAATGAAGCCCACTTCCGTCAGGTTTACTTCGTTTCCGCGTAATATCCTTCTTCTGCTCCAGGATCCCATCCAGGACACCACACTGCGCCTAACTCACATCTCCCTGGGCGTCTCTTGGCTGTGACAGTTTCTCAGACTCCCATGGTTCTCCGTGATCTTGAAGGTCCTCAAATAATCCTGGGGATCAGGACTGCGGATCAAGTATTTTGTAGCATGTCCCCTCCATTTGGATTTGTCTGGCGTTTGTGACACTATTCGACTGGGTGGAGGCAGGCCGTGGAGAGGAAGTCTAGCTTTCATCCAAGGGCACATCAAAGGGCATATGGGTTAGCATGATACCTGTGCATGTGAACATTGGTAGTTTGTCTCACGTCTCTCCAATGGAAGGCAATTTTGTTTTCAATATTTCAGCTTTTTCTTCCTTTTAAATTGAAGAAGAATTGACATCAAACGTCCTATTAGTTTCAGGTGTACCTGTCACTCGGTATTTTTATACATTACTAAATGATCCCCAAGATAGGTCTGGTTGTCGTCTGTCACCATACAAAGTCATTACAATAGTACCGAGTATGCGCCCCATGCAGAACATTGCATCTCCGTGCCTTATTTTATACCCGGAAACTTGTACCTCTTAATCCCCTTCAGCTACCCCAACCCCTCTCCGCTCTGGTAACTTTGTTTCCTGTTTCTCTGAGTCTCTTGCTGTGTCGTTGTGTTTCTTTTGCCTTTTAGATTGTACTTATCAGTGCAATCACACAATATACGTCTTTCTCCAACTGACTCACTTCACTCTGCATGATACCCTCTAGATCCATCCATGCCGTGGCAAATGGCAACATTCTTGTTTGTGGCTGAGTAATATTCCGCTGTGTGTATGCACCACCTCTTCTTTATCCACTCCATACCGCAGCTACTGTAAACAAAGCTGCAATAAACCGGGGTGCGTGTACCTCTGGATTGCTGTGGTTCGTTTTCTTCAGCTAAATACTCAGAACTAAAATTGCTGGATGGTGTGGTGGTTCACTTTTAATTTATTGAGGAACCTATACACCACCTTCTATGGTGGCTGCACCAATTTACACCCTCACTGACAGCGTATGAGGGCTCCCACTTCTCCACACCCACACCTGCTATTTTTTTGTGTGTTTTGGTAACAGCCAGTTTAATGGGTGTGAAGTAATACTTTATTGTGGTTTTGATTTGCATTTCCCTGGTCATGACTGACACTGAGCAGCTTTTCATGTGTCTATTGAATACCTGTACGTTCTCCTCGGAGAAATTTCTGTTCATGTCGTCTGCCCGTTTTTTAGTCAAGTTGTTTCTTTTCTTGACATTCAGTTGTATACGTTTTCTATATATTTGGATATTAACCCCTTGTAGAATGTAAAGGTAATCTTTTTTCCTCCACTTTTCACGTGGTACATGTGCAGATGACATTTAAGGAATGGGAATTATGCTCCGAATCTTTGAGGGTGGTAATAGGAAGAAGCAAGAGTCCATACATATGCCCGTAATGTGGCTCAGTCTTCAAAGTGACAGACCAGTAGGCAGAGCCCTGAACATAACCTGCATCTGACATGAATGAGAATCATCCAAATGAGGGCGTCAGCACTATTCTGATGACTCCATCCCAGGCCAGGGGGTCACCAGACCTCTCTGTGGAAGGAAGGCTAGACAAGGAGGTACCGGGAAGAGGACAGAAGCATAATTTCCCCTCTTCCCAGCTCCCCAGGGCATCTGGTTTGCTGCAAGATTCGAGCTCCCTGAGAGGGAAATGCGGACTGAATTCCAGACTGGGGCTGGTGCATGAGGTCTCCCCGTTCTATCGGCAGAGAACTGAGCAAATCTTTAGAAAAGCAACCCAAAGTATAGGGTGTCTGGAACCAGGTCTGAGTGGTGGGGCCCCAGCTGCTGGGGTACAAGGGCAGTGCTGACCTGGTCATGCCCAACCGTCCCTGCAGCAAGAGGCATTCTCACTGCCAAAACCCTGTGGTTCAGAATGTGCAATAGTGGAAAAATAAAAATCCTACCTAGTGGATATTCCATAATCTAACAATTTAAAAGCTTTTGATAATTTGATATATTAAAACATCAACTTTTTGATTCATGACCTGAAAACATTTATAGCATTTATATGTCCTTGCTAAAAATTTTTTAATATCTAAAATTTATATTTTTATTTGGTGTGTTAATGTGTCTCTTACTAAGTCTGAGTGTTTTTATACTTAGTTATTTAGTACATTAATCCAAATATTTTCTCAGTTTGATGTCTGCCTTAAAATTATCATAGATTTCATGCATAGCTTAGATGAAATACCATCATTGGTAGTTTTCTTTGCTAAAGTTGACTTTCATTTTAACAAAATGTTTTCCAAAATCATTTTTAGCATTAATAACTCCATAGCCATTGATGTGATTTATTACATATTATATTCACATAAGTTGATAGGATTGTATATATTCAATGTATTCATATTCAGTGTTTTGAAATATATATATAACAGAATGCCTTAAAGTTTATTGTTATTCTCAATTCTTCTAAAAGTCTCTTTAAGTATCAGAATTAGAAATGAAATAGTATTTAGATATACTTTTATATAAAATGAAGACTTTTACAGGATTAACACTGTCGGGGCCGACGACAGCCTGCCCCCAAATGCGCCACTTTGGAATATTATTGTAAAGAAAGTTACCGTAGAGACACTACGATGCTGAGACCGTCCTGAAAGCAGGTAATCCGTCTCCCACGTGAAAGCCCCCTCCCCATCCCAGGAGGTGAACAGACTCCTCATCACCAGAGACAGGAAATTTAGAGCCAAGAAGGCTGCTTAAACAACCCAGGTTATTTCTTACTAAGTTACTACATTGGCCCAAATTCTGCTTAGAATTCTTTACCAACTGAATCCCCCGAAGTTGACTTTTCTTGGTCCCGACAGTCCCTCACAAGTGTATTGTCTCTTTGTCTGAAAAGCATAAACCCTGTGCCTAGGTCATTCCTTTAGGGTCCCAACGTAATAAAACTGGTTTCTTCTCCTTTTCAACTGCCTCATGTAAATTTAACTCTTTTCAGCCGAAAGACCACGAGGACAGAGAACTTTTCCTTCCCTGAAACACAGTCTGGAGATTTAGAACCAGCTTGTTCACAACACTGTGACCCAGGAGAAATCACGTGGGATCAGTACAGAGGGATGCTCCCTGCTCTGCCCCAGCTGCGCTGCCAGGATGGGTCCTAAGGACTTGAGTGTGCCGGGCTGGGCCACACAGAGAGCGGCAGAAACGAGCAAAAATGAAATTTATGTAGGAAAAACCACGGAGTGAGGACCTGAAGGGAAGGATGATCCTAGAACGAGGGGAGTAAGGAGGGCCAGGACACCAGAACGATCATCACAGAGCATTTTAGAAAATTGCACAGAAAGTCGTTACAACTTACCTCCTGCCGGGTCCTCAGAAGAGACCAGCACTGACTTAGACGATATTCCAAAGCTTCTGGGCTCGTGTTGTTAGTTTCATCTGGAGGCCACATCAGACTCGATCTGCCCTGGTTTCAGAACACAGACATGCAAGTGTACTGGGGTCACTTTTAAGCCTTGTTTATACATTTCCCTTTTTTTTTTTTTTTTTTTTTGCATTTGCATCCTAATTAAACCCTCAATAAGATGTTTGTAAAAAATACATAAGTTTTGATGTTCGACACCTACCCTTGATATTGTGTGATTTACTAGCCCTCAGCCTTTAGACAGATTGATCTCGTGATTGACAGGGAATGAGTCCCAGAGCACTGCCCATCACTCCGATCGACCAGTCTTTTCTATGGAGGAGTCATCACCTAGTCTGTTGGACTCGGTCCATTCTGCTGAGGGGTAATCTGGCATACAGCAGATATATTACGCATTTGCTTTGCTCTAACACACTCGATGCTCAGAGATTAATAAAAACATTTTATGGACTTTATTATAGCTGAACATCACCAGTGTTTGCCCTTTTAAATTTTACACCAATGGCTGCTTATATCTGCATTTTCTCGGGCAGGTTCTGCATCACACTGTGTTAACAGCTTTCTCATTGTGCCAAAGAACCTTGAATTCTCCTTCCATGTATTTCAATAACCAAAGGCACATAACTACAGCTTGAAAGTAAACACATTTTTAATGACCTATTAGCTATTAAAGCAATGAGTGTTGGAAAATGAAAATGGATGTATAATTTGATTAATTCAGTTTGCTATGAGAATGGTACTGGGAGTAATCTGTTTTCATTATGACATCTATAAATTCTGCATATCCTAATCACTCCTTACACTTCAACACAATGTATTTTATTACACTTTTAACATATGCTATACCACGGTTGTTCTTAGCATTAGACATAACAAAATAGTGGAAAATTGGTTCTAAATTGCTGCTTGGCAATATTACGTAGTAATGTGTAAGAATGTGAAAGCATACAGCTGAGATAAAAGTCAGATAAATGCTGACCAAAGAGATGCACATACATGCTTGTACACGCACATCACACATCGTGTGCCTGTGTTCACACAGACACACAGACTCATCCATGGTGACTTATGCTACAGCCCCAGTAAGACCTGAAACTCAGGTCTAACACATAGTAGCTGGGAAAGACATTTAACTTAACTAGATCTTATATTCATATACTGTAATTTTATATATTTATAAGACATTCAGATTCAAGAGAAAATATGTCTCAAGTAATGGATTTTTTAAATGTTTTTTAATGTTTATTTATTTTTGAGAGAGAGAGAGAGAGAGAGACAGTGTGAGCAGGGGAGGGGCAGAGAGAGAGGGAGACACAGAATCCAAAGCAGGCTCCAGGCTCTGAGCTGTTAGCACAGAGCCCGATGCAGGGCTCGAACTCATGAGCTGTGAGATCATGATCTGAGCCGAATTTGGGTGCTCAACTGACTGAGCCACTCAAGTGTCCCTGGATTCTTTTTTATTTTTTAAATTTATTTATTATAATTAGAGATAGAGGGAGAAAGGATGAGTAGGAGGGGCAGAGAGAGAGAGAGAGAGAGAGAGAGAGAGCACCAGTGGGGAAGGGACAGAGAGAGGGAGAGAGAGAATCCCAAGCAGGCTCCCTGCTATCAGCACAGAGCCCTATGCAGGGCTTGAACCCATTAACTGTGAGATCATGACCTGAGCTGAAATCAAGAATCAGACACTCCATCCACTGAGCCACCCAGGGGCCCTTCCAAGTGATAGATCATTTTAAAAATGCTATTTATCTTTCTTTCCCATTCCTTCTTCATTTTCAAAGCCTATCATTTTACTTTGTTTTTGTTTTTCCATCTCCCTACCCACAGATGTACCAGTATTTGCCACCCAGTCCCCATGGATTTGATTTCATCTTTTGCCTTTTTTTCCTCGTCCGTGTCTCCAAACATTTTCTACTAAATCACATCCTTCAGCACACAGACATATCACACACTGGGTAAAAATATCTGCAAAGGCTATCCGACAAAGGACTGTTATCTAAAATATACAAAGAGCTCTTAAGAATGAATAATAGGAAAATGAACAAATGACCTTAACAGATAAAAGTGGGCAAAAGACCTTACCAGGCGTCTCACCAAACAAGGTCTACTGACAGCAAATAAGCACGTGGAAAGAAGTGCCACATCCAAGGGCACTCGGGAATTACAAATGAGAGCAACAATGAGATAATCCTATACACCTGTTAGAAGGACCAAATTCCAAACCACCAGGGCACCCACTGCACGTGAGGGTGTGAAGGAGGAGGAGCTCTCATCTATTGCTGGTGGAAGTGCAAACAGTTCATCCACTTTGGAAGACGGCTTGCCGGTTTCTTCCAAATCTAAACATACATCCACCATAAGACCCAGCGATCGTGTTCCTAACATTTTACGCAGGTGAACTGAAAACTTACGTCTCCACAAAATCTGCCCATGGCAGCTGTATTCCTAATTGCCAACAACCTGGACTCAACTGAGACGTTCTTCAGCAGGTGATGGATAGATACACCGTGGGGCATCCGGACGATGGAACGTTATTCAGCACTAAACACAGTGAGCTATAAAGCTGTGAAATAAAGCATATAATTCTGACTATATGACATTCTGGAAAAGACAAAATTATAGATACAGTATAAACACCAGCAGTTGCCAGAGATTGGGTGCAGGAAAGCTAGAGCACAGAAGAAATCAGGGGCACTGAAACTATTCGGATTGTACTACAGTTGTGGATACCTGTCAGCATACATGTGTCAAACCCACAGACGGCACAACAGCAGGGGTGAACCCTAAGCTCACCTACCTACTTGAGGTGACAACGATGTGTTCCTTTAGGCTCCTCAGTGGTGACAACCCAACCACTGTGGTATGACAGGTCTGGGCTGGTGGATGGTGCATGTGTGTGGGAAATCTCTGTATATTCCACTCAACTTTCTGTAACCTAAAACTGCTCTGAAAAATTAAGCCCATTAAAAAAAAACCCTGGGTACATTTTTTGCTTCATTTAAATTTGTGTAAGCTATTTGTGTGAATACCCTTGATGAAGCTGTGTGATTTTCCAATACTTGTAAGAGAATCAGAAGACTCACCCCTTGTTTTCATAATTGCCTGTGTTATCAAAAGAGTCTGATGCCCAGAAATCAGATCAGACAAGTCATGCCCCATGGTAGAGTCTCTTGTTTTTGTAATTATTCAATCATAAACTCAGAAACAGAAGGAATTAGCTACTTCATTCTGCTCAAGTTTTAATCCAGTTTGTAAGAGGTAATGGACACTAAAGTTTAGTGAGATCTTTATTCTGCCCGCAAATGCAAACTGAAATAGAGACAAGTCTGGGGAGTAGAAGACATCGATTTCTATTTTAGCTGGTGTATTTACCCACACACAGAACTCACGTTCACTCTCTCCAGAGAGGTTTTCCTGTGAGATGATAAACAAGTTTTAGAAAGAAATAGCATTTGACTCCACTAAAATAGAGCATGCGTGCGTGCATGCATACACACACACACACACACACACACACACACACACACACAGATGCAAAGGTAGGCACAGACTGAATGAGTTTCACGTATTTAAAACTTAGGAGTTACTTTTATAAATAGATGTGCCCATCCATCAAATCAGTCCTGTCCAAATGAAAACATTACTCTTTTTTTTTTTTTTTTATTTTTGGGACCGAGAGAGACAGAGCATGAACGGGGGAGGGGCAGAGAGAGAGGGAGACACAGAATCGGAAACAGGCTCCAGGCTCCGAGCCATCGGCCCAGAGCCTGACGCGGGGCTCGAACTCACGGACCGCGAGATCGTGACCTGGCTGAAGTCGGACGCTTAACCGACTGCGCCACCCAGGCGCCCCGAAAACATTACTCTTACTTCAACTCTTGACTGTTGGGAGAGTTGGAAACAACGTCGAATCCACAGTTAAGTATTTGAGAGCAAAGCTTGATCCTTCTCCTCACTTACTCTATGACTTTTGGAAAAATGGGGAGCTTTGTAGTTTGATAAATATTTAGAAATTCTTCCTCTTACCAGGTGGAAGATATTTGCTTGACGTATTCAATTTGAGGCTCAGAGACTTCCCCAAACAAATCAGTATAATAACTTATAGTCTGAACAGTTGTTATTAGGATGTTATATGAATGCATATCCTATATTTGAGATTTTAAATTCATGCAAGGAATTGTCTTAGCCATCTTTTCCACATCGGTGACTCAAAGGAAGACTGAACTGGTTCAAAAGAACCAAAATCTATTCCAGGCTGACCCACCTGTTCCATTATTTGGGTAGAACACTGAAAGATGTTTAGGATTCATCTTTCTCAACTATAATGAATAAAATTGTTGGACGGGGCAATCAATCTTTCCCCTTTGCTTTCCAAATGCAAAATGATTTCTCCTAACTTATGCATCACTTCATTGTGTTCTTGACGCCAAATTCCACTGTATCCTATTCTCTCTCTCTCTTCCTTTCTCTCTCTGGGTACACGTTTATGTGCGTGTACCTGTGACCAAATCACCACTGGATGCAGCAATGGCCTTGCCAAGGTTAGCTTGTACTCTTTCATCAGTTGGATAGAAGCAAGCACACGTTACATGTGAACCAGCTTTCTCTAAAAGCATCTAAATATATGTATAAATTAAAATGACATGCATGGAGAAGCACTTGCCTACTTAGCTTGATAAATGCCCTCCACAGTTATGCCTACCACTCTTCACAATTCTTCTGTCTAGGATGAGATTTAGAACCTACTATACTAATGAAGTAATTGGAAGTCTTAATTTTATTCCCTAGATAAACTGTGAAGAATGGTGTGCCAGCAATTTGCTTACATTTGAAAAAATAAAAACTAGCCAAGTACTCTCCTGGAACTCTACTGTGGTGACAGTATCAGTCTGCCATGCATCATTGTTGTCACTTTATCTAGCAATGCTTAAAGGATGAATTAACACGTGAAATACGTTTAAGTTCCTAGAGTTGTAAAAAGACTTAGCAATTAATAAAAAATGTATTTTACAATTAAAAAGTTATTAATGTATATGCAAACAGTGCAAAGTGAGAGATTTCCTTCAATATAATGCCGGGTTCAGTAATTTTAAGAAGCATGGAATAAATTTAATGGGAAACAGGAAAGCTCCTGAAATTCACATGTTCTACTGGATATGCACATGTATCTGCTCATGTACATACACGTGATTTTTGAACTTTTCTCCTGGGTAGGTTCATTCAATGATATGTATTTACCATATGATTTTGTGCTCAGTGCCATGCTGGATATTGTTGGATATTTCCAGGGCCACATCCTGGGGAAGGGCTAACGATCATTTCATGGAAAGAAGAGCTAGCTGTAATTAACATAACTGAGAAGCAGGAAGAAAGGTGATAAAAAGCAATTGGTCGGTTGGTAGTAACACACAGGTAAGTAACAGTATATCCCCGTCCCCCTGGAGCATTTGCTGAGGCCCTCTCGTCAGACCCTGTGCAGGCAGAAATCACTGGCGATGGTGAGGACAGCTGATGCACCTTGTAGACCGGCGGCCGTGGCAGAGGAATGTCCGGCCCTGAAATAATGCTGGAAAATCCAAAGGCACTTGGTTCTGTGTGAGCTACCTTGTAATTTGTGACATCCAGTACTTGTAATGGTTTGCATCAGCAGTACCAAGAGTAAGATTCCTCCCTCAGAGCTATAAATAGTGAAGACAGGACCCCACATGCACCAGGCAGCAGAGTTGCCACTGAAGGTGAGGGTCAGGAGATGATGTAGGCGAGGACGAGCAGGTTAGGAAAAGGAAGCACGATCGTCAAGACAGATGGAGGGTCTTACAAGAGCGTAACCGACCAGACTCCACTGTTAACGTACCATTCATACCAAACACAGAAAAGAGAAAATTAGCACAGGAAACATATTGAAATATTCATAGCCAAATTTCCAGCTATGCTTTATCACCCATTTATTGTACGACAATCAGAAATAAAAAACTGTAGGGTGCCTGGGTGGCTCAGTCGGTTAAGCTTCCGACTTCAGCTCAGGTCACGATCTTGCAGTTAGTGAGTTCAAGCCCCACGTTGGGCTCTGTGCTGACAGTTCAGAGCCTGGAGCCTGCTTGGGATTCTGTGTCTCCCTCTCTCTCTCCTCCTCCCTCGCTCACATTGTCTCTCTTTCTCTCTCAAAAATAAACATTAGAAATATAAAACTGTATCTAAAATGGTTAATATATTGTGTGAATTTTATAGAAGCCGTATTTGGATTAGTTTGACTTAGTGTAAAGGCTTACCTAGGAGAATTTATTTCTCTGATATTTGAGTACATTAACGGTCCCTAGGATTAATATTTCCTTAAAATAGATATGCCCCTACATAGAGGTACAGGCTGTAAACTCACAATCTCCACTTAGAAATTTAAGCATGGTGCTTAAGGTCACTGTCCTGTGACTTTTCCAAAGAGACTTTAGCCTTGGCTGTGCTTGAGGCAAAATCTGTGCCATCCATAAAAATAATTAATTTTATCTTGTAAACACTGTTGTATATTTTGGTTGCATATGTATATATCATATGCCGAGGTTATCAGTGCATTTTTAAATAAAAAATGGAAGGCCATTCAAGGCTAATGTTCTCACTGCTAATATCTTCCATAAAGATCTTATATTTTTTTCACTAATTCTGCAGAGTTTGCCGAGTTGTGGTATGAGTGTAGATATTCAACGGAATATTGACACCAACTTTGCCTCAAATCCTGGAGTATTTTATAATTAAAAGGTTATTAAAGGGGCACCTGGGTGGCTCAGTCAGTTGAGCATCCCACAGGCTCAGGTCAGGATCTCGCCGTTTGTGAGTTCGAGCCCCGCGTCGGACACCGTGCCGACAGCTCAGAGCCTGGAGCCTGTTTCAGATTCTATGTGTCTCCCTCGTGCCTCTTCCCTGCTCATGCTCTGTCTCTGTCTCTCAAAAATGAATACACGTTAAATTTTTTTTAAATAAAGGTTATTAAATAATGGAAATATGCTATATGGCTTTATGATTTGCATGTTCTTACCCTAAACGTCCTATGATTATGTTATGAGCAGATTCCATCTCTGAAGCTCTAAGAAGAATTAAATTTCAAATTTCACGTTACACAGAGCAGAGCAGCAGGGTGGGGCAAGCAGGTTACTGGGTGCTAACTGTAGAGGGCGCTGCAGTTCTCAGCTCCAAGCTCTGAAGAGTTTTCAAAAGACCATCGATCCCCGGCAAACTCACAACTCACCGACAGAAGTTCTAACGGACTCTAACGCTTCCCCACGGATCACTGATATGTTCCTTATGAGTCAACGTACCCTGAAGGCTTGTGCAAAGATATTCTGTTAGACAAAAGCTAAAATACGTGTTGGAAAATTCTCTCAGATGGAACAAGTTGGCATGAAGGTGAAGGCCCTTCTCTTATGTCCTAATCCTTCGTGTGTGAAGAAAATGAATTCAGACATCAGTACAATTTTCTTGAGTTTCACAAGGCCATAAAACTTCGTGAAAATAAAAGATTCATTTGTATCTACAGGTATGCGTGAGTATAGCAGTGCACAGCTCGGACAACGCTCAGGAAGTATGGCGGGAAGTGCGCTTTCACAGTAAGAGCCAAGGACCTGGAGTCAACAGTGTAAGATCTCTGGACTTAAATTCTCACTCAACCAACTCACAAATTATGTGAATTTGGTGTGTGTGTGTGTGTGTGCACGCACCCTCTCTCTCTCTCTCTCTCTCTCTCTCTGTGCCAGTAATTTAAAAAAAAAAAGTTCTGTGTTAGGTATTACTCCCCTTGAGTCAGGCACTCTAAGGTAAGCCAAAAAAAGCTTGCCCCAAACCCCTAATTTCATCTCTAAGTTGGTATATCATTATATTTTAGCACTGTGATAAAAATACAGCAAATTCTTATAAGTAATAACATTCTATGAATTGTGTAAAATGCTTCACAATGTTGGGTTTTTTTCCCCCTAGTCAATAAGAGAAAGTTCAGAATGGCTACAGGGGGGCCATTAGTGGCCTTGGGTCAAAAAATGTTAATTGACCAAATTGAGAATTTAAACTCATTTTCTGGCTTCATTAGCCCAATTTTCTTGTCAGCTGATTTAACCAGTAACAGACCTAAACTGCCAAAAAACAGAACTGCTATGTATCCTAGCAGTGAGCTGACAGATATAGGAAACCATTTCGGCAAGAAACCCTGTCACCTGTCTCTTCAGCCCAAATTTACAGTGATTATTGCCAAAGTCACTCAGTGGAAAAGAGGCCTGGACCCTTGACTGCTCAGCTACATAGTTTTAAACAGTTATTAACAATACATTTTTAGAAAATGTCAACATATCCATCAAAGCAGAAGTCTTGTTAAGAAAAGAGTTTGAAAAAAAAACTGAAAAGTTTCAATGCTGGAAAAAAGAAGCTTTCTTTCCCTCTGAAAATTCAAAACTGGATGAGCAGAAATTAACATAATTTTCCAAGAGCTCACTCCAGACACAGAATTCTGTCATATGGAATTTTAGCCTAAAGGAGATACCTTACATCCTATAAACTTTGTGTGAAAGAAAAGAATATAAAATCTCTAAATTATCACCACAAAATTTAATTTATGAGTATAATAATAATATGTTCTTTCAAAAACAGAAAAAGTTTTCTTCATTAAGATTCTGGTGTCATCTGACCATGTAGATTTATTTTAAAAATTGTTATTGAGGGAAACAATCAACCTTTGCTTTCATTTTTTAAAATACTGATTTTGATGAGTATTTTGATCAGAAACAAAGGACAGTGAAACAAAAGAGCTATAATATTATCAATTGTAAATAGTATGTGTCAGTTTCTATCATAACATATGTAATTCTATTTACTACATTATCTCAAGATTATTTAAATTGATTTAAATCCATTGTTTATTTTGGGTTCTGCCAGTATGAGAGGCAGGGTGACCAGAGAAACTTGGGGGAATTGCTTACAGGAATCAACCAAAACACTGAATAAAATTAAAAATATATATCCACTTGATGACAGTTGTGTTAGTAATAAGGTACGGAAACCTTAGAATGTCATAAATAACATGAAATTGGGAATACAGGGAGGTCAGAGGTTGCCTTGAATCAACCTTTGCTCTAGGAACTTCTAGCCCAGACCTTGGATTTTAATGGGTCTTACAGAGAGATAATCTAAGGACCCCACTGTGAAAGGGTGAGGCAATGACCCCCCCCCCCCTATAAAGCTGGGTCTCCTAAAAAGCAATGCTTACAATGGACAAACTAAGCATGAAAGCAGAAACGCTCCTTAAAGGTAGACAAAATCAGAAGATTCCGCCCTAACGATCCCTAACCACAGGCTGAGTATCACATAGTATTAGAGCTTACATTCATAACACGTGTACCCATCTAACAATGCACAGGCAAAAATAAAAATAATGATTGTCCTAGATTTGGAAGTCCTTGAGGGACCTGCCAGAAGAAACTGTACTTTCTGGAGAAACGCAGTTAAACTTTCAACAAATTCCCACCAATAAAGTGCAAGTGTCACGGTCCCACCATAAAGTTCACAAAAATACGTGAGGAAATAATCCATCATGAGTGAGAGGTAGGAGACCCACCAAACTGCAGATCATACCGCATACACTGGAATTTCCAGATCCAGAATGAAAACATATCAGTGTATTTCAAGATACAAAGTAAGGTATTGAAATGTTATGCATGAAGAAAGACTGTCAAAATATCCAGGAATATTTGTAAAGGAAAGAGTTTTCCAGAGATTAAAAATGCAAAGACACACACACACACACACACACACACACACACACACAGTATGTGAAGCTGGCAACTCAATCCAGAATTAAGGAGTACAATTAAGGAGTAGCCTATGATCAGCAGAATACAGAACTGGCACCCTGGAGAACAGAAGAACCACACAGAACACAGCACAGACAGACGAGAAGGCGGGAAGTGTGCGTGTGGGTCTGAGACACTATTGGTGCAGTGAACCTATCATATTAGAAACTAGCGTTAGAATAGGTAACACCGGGGAGGATGGAAAAGGGACAGATTCAGACACACCGTGGTGCCTTTTCCTTCTCTGCTCTCCTCCTCCGCCTCCTCCTTGCCTTAACTGTCCGTCCGTCTCATGTGCACTCGGTCCAACAGCAGACAGGAGGTGACCGTCTAAAGCTGATGGGGACATAAGCAGGTACGGAGACCAACACCAGGAGTGCGGGGAGGGCACACGAGCATGCGGAGCCTGAGTGGTGTGAGGGTGGCATCCACACGGGGAGGTGAAAACACGGAGGACTTTTTCTCTAATAAATGAATAAATAAAAGCCAAATGGAGCCATTTCCTCAATGTTAGAGAAGGCAGTTACAAACATGGAAAGAAAGAAAACAAGAATGCACCCTGGGATGTGAGACTGGATTTGGCTGTATCTATGCGCACTCAAGACTTTTGATGAGACAGAGAGAAACAGATCGAAGCATAACTCAGGTGGAAATGTGGACACGAACACATTTTACAGCTCGTTCACTGCGAGAGCCGGGAGCAGCAGCCCCCAATAGCAACAAACATCACAGAGATTCACATTTTGGCTTCTAAGTCCCATCCTTCTCTGAAATGCACCAAGCGTCCTGATACGGGATAAAGGCATATAAAAGGGGACGACGATCCGTGAATAACTTCTGCCAGATGGCAAGAAATGCTCAGAGATGCAAGTATGCCAGAAACACACAGAAGCCAAAGACATTCCTATTGGCTAAGTGGAGAAACTTGACCATTAAAGTGACAACAACAACAACAACAGCAACAATAAATAATGGGTTATAACATCAAATAAAGCAGGAAAACATGAATCCAAAGTGCTATAAATCAATAACTTGGAGTTTCATGAGAGACAAGACTGCTAGAGTTTCAAAGTAACTCCTACGAACACATGTATCCACTTCACAGGAAAAACCTGACATTTCTGGGTGATCAAGTCTGGGTGATCAAACCTCATTCCAGTGAGCGACGCGACCCTCACCACTAACAGGGAAATCTGAAGTGTGCAGCACCTCATCAGACATGTTTAGAAGAACTCGGCACCGACTCAGGGAAACTCCCACCACGGTGTCTGAACCTGGGCAGTATCATGAAGAAACATCACACAAAACCGAGCTGGGCGGCATCTTCGAACATGCCAAGGTCGTAAACTTAAGGGATAAAGAATTGTTAGAGGCTGGAGGAGACCAAAGAGACTTGAAAACTCCATGCAACACAGGCCTGTGAGCAGAGCTGTTTGGCCATAAAGGGCATTATTGGGAAAAGCGTAACGGACTCCGAATGTTGTACAGAAGCAGTCCATCAAGGTTTGTTGTCACATTTGACGGCTTTATTGAGATCAAGTAGTAGATTATCCTTCTTTGTACTAAATATGTAGAAAAGTATTTCTGGTCATAGCATCTGGTCAACAACACACAAATAGTATAGAAAAAAAACTTTGTTCTATATATGCAACTATTTTGTGAGTTTGTGAATACTTCAAAATAAAACTATTTTATTGTACACATTTCTTCCTAAATTGCCTTCATTTATAACAATGGTTTCTTTTTTTTTTAAGTTTATTTATTCTGAGAGACAGAGAGCGTGAGCAGGCGAGGGACAGAGAGAGAGGGAGACACAGAATCGGAAGCAGGCTCCAGGCTCTGAGCTGTCAGCACAGAGCCCGATGTGGGGCTCGAACCCGTGAACCGCAAGATCATGACCTGAGCCCAAGTCGAACACTTAACCGACTAAGTCACCCAGACGCCCCTATAACAGTGGTTTCTAAATCTCTTTTATTATTTTTAATTTCAAGCTTATTTGCTTTTTTTTGCCATAACCTCAACCTTTTTTTAATATTTATTTTTATTTTTGAGAGAGAGAGAGAGAGAGATCAATTGATCACATGAACGGGAGAGGTGCAGACAGATGTGGGGACAGAGGATCCAAAGCAGGCTCTGTGCTGTTAGCACAGAGCCTGATGCGGGCTTGAACTCAGGAACCATGAGATCACGACCTGAGCTGAAGTCGGATCTTCATCCAACTGAGCTACTCAGGTGCCCCTCAACTTTCTTAAACTACTACAAGATGTATAATTATTACTAAAGGTAAAATAAATAAAAATTCATCTGGGTTTTTTTAAGGGCTTTTATGTCATTGGAGGTCCTATATTGTACAAACAATAGAATGAAAGTATTTTGAGGATGAAATTCATAATTCAAAATGCATTTACAGAAATCATTTTTATTATGAAAAGTTATACTAAATTCAACAGTTTCCATAGATGCTGCACATACTTTTTCATTGAAGAATATGGATTGGTGTGTTGGAAGAAAGGGAGGGCATACTGTTTCCAGAAAAAGACTGAAAAGTAAGTTACATCTTTCTAAAATTAGTGAAGCAAGCTCAAAGTGTGTGTATTCGTAAGGGTTTTCCACTGAACCTCAACTGTAATAAGAGCTCAGGGAGTGGGTAAACTGCACACTGGTTGCAGATTAAGCAACTTCAAAGTCATGTTTCAATACTCCATGGTGTTGTGTGGAAAAATTACAACATACAGCTACTGTCCAAACGGTACCCTAGTGACCCGAAATGTCGAATGTGGGATTTCTTTAAGGAAGAAGCTTATGCACTCAACTCGGGTTCAGTAATTAACACTTCATTTTAATTTTACTAAAATTTTCTGTCAAGAGTAGTTTGTATTTCAAACCATATTTATGTAAATACATACACCTGCAAAACTATGATAGAAAGTAAATGCCTTTAAATCACTAAAAACTTTTTTTTATTATTTTAGAGAGAGAGAATTAGTAGGGGAGAGTGGCAGGGGTGGAGAGAGAGAGAGAGAGAAAGAGAGAGAGAGAATTCCAAGTAGGTTCCACAGTAAGCACAGAGTCCAACACGAGGCTTAATCCCATGCCCCTGGGATGATGATGTGAGCTGAAATCAAGAATGAGATGCTCAACAACTAAGCCAGGTGCCTGGCTCATCCCTAAAAACATTTACAGTAGAACCATGGACCAACTATTTCTCAGATATATAAAAAATTTCATAATTCAGGATTATCTCAAAAGAAGTAAAAATGTCCCAAACAGCCCACAAAATTCTGAATTACTCTTAAGAACAAGAATATTATTTTTCCAAGTCAAAATTACACATTAATATGCTAACTTGATATTGAGGGGTAGTAAGTAAAAGCTAATATTGAGCCTGAAACAATAAAGCACTAATACCTCATGTCTCATGATACCAAAATAAACTTTCTCAGGAGAAAACCAGGTTCATCTCCTGAAAGCAAAGATAATAGGTAATCGTGCTTTACAGAAAAGACGATAATTATGTTAGCATGTCATTTTGTTGCTCGGGGAAGGGAAGGCCAAGTATGGGTTTATTGGTAGGTATGCGTTATTCTTACAGATATTGTAATCACATGGAAATATAAGGTACATTTTTAAATAGTCCTCTATTCCTTTTTATTTTTTATTTTTCATGGATTCAGAAATTAGTTTCTGGGCACCTGGGTGGCCCAGTCGGTTTGAGAGTCCAATTCTTGGTTTCAGCTCAGGTCATGATCTCATGGTTCATGAGACAGAGCCCCACGTTGGGCTCTGTGCTGACAGTGTAGACCCTGCTTGGGATTCCGTCCCTCTCTCTGCCCCTCCCCTGCTCACACTCCCTCTCTCATAAAGTTGATATCTAAAAACCATGTATTTTTAAAAAAAATTTTTTTAACATTTATTTATTTTTGAGACAGAGAGAGCATGAATGGGGGAGGGTCAGAGAGAGAGGGAGACACAGAATCCGAAACAGGCTCCAGGCTCTGAGTGGTCAGCACAGAGCCTGATGCGGGGCTCGAACTCACAGACCGTGAGATCATGACCTGAGTCGAAGTCAGACGCTTAACCGACTGAGCCACCCAGGCGCCCCAAAAACCATGTATTGTAAAAACAAGTACCTGACGAACTTCTTAAAAGTATTAGTCTGCTAATCATCCACCAAGTCCCTTTTGCCATATTCCACCTTTTAGTGAAGAATGCGCCAGTTTCAGAACAACCGGCCGAACAGGGACAAGTCACGTCTCCTGGCCTCCCCGCCTCCGGCTGTTCCGTGACAGTTGGTGGAAGGTTCGGCACAACTTCGGTAGCGCGTGTTGATGAAACCAGTTTGCATTCCATTTTCTCTTCTCCTTTTCTGCAGGCAGTCAGCAGAAAGTGGCAAGAGTTAGAGTCAACAATGCGTCAAGGAACACACACATGGAGACAGCGGACAAAAAGGCAGAAGGAGTTCTGAGTTACTCGATTCACTTAATTTGGGGGTCTCTTTACGACACCTTAATCTGTACACTAACTCAGAGGCTTTGCACCTGGGGGTGTGTGAAGATTCTCTGAGGAGTATGAAAGCACAGACAGATTTAAGGGACTTAACTGTCAACGCTTTAACTTCCATATAGCCCCTTAAGAGAAACGGTCTGCCTGAGAACTTGCCGAGTCATCCACAGCCCTTCTCCAGCTTCACAAAACAACGGCAGGCATACCTACTTAACCATCCCCAATCTTCACACAGCACCTAGCTCAGGCTGCGGAAATCCCCCCATGGTATAAAAATGGGAATCCATGATCCCACAGGACTTCCTGTGTTCCCCTGTCATAGAAAAGTTAAGTGACAGAAGTCAATGAAGGAATCGAGATTCAAAACTTGGCCACTGGCCCCAGTGCCTGTCTCTTGATCACAAACCAGACTCCAGAAAGACAAGCCCACAAGACAAAACCATCATGCACAAAGCTCTCCCCCTGCATCCTCTGTTTCTGAGCCATATCAACAGCTATCCTCAGGGTGTGAAGCCTGATTAGGATAAGGGGAGAGGCACCGAATGACCTTGGAGTCCAAGTTTTAAAATCAAAATAACGGAAAACTAAAATTTATGGAACATCCACCATGTGCCAGGCACTATGCTAAACCATTTACAAAGACTTACAATAAGTCTGTGAGAAGCGCACGATTATACTCGTTTTACGGAACGCGGCACACGGAGGTAAAGCTAATATTTCAGAGTAGCACAGGAAGTAAGTTGTTAAGGACGCGTTCAAAGTCATGCCCCCCGCTGTATATTCAACTTGTTCTGAATATACAGCGGGGGCATTAGTTTGTGTTTGTGCAGCCGAACACCTTAATCGCAGATAGCACGTCTGGTAAATAAGTATTAGCAAAGGCGGGCATAAGTGCGTTCAGGATCCCTTCAAAGTTTGTATTCTCTGAAAGGCCAAAAAGTTTATTAAGCAAGGAATGCTTTTTGATTGCTCAGGGTGTGACAGGGAATCTACAATACAGCGTCAAAAAATGCTGCTACTCTGTATATTGAGAATGATAACTACTTTGCTTTTATACCTACCTATGTAATTAATCACATTGGATGGCCTGTCTGTTAGAATCATGGATTTTCAGAGAAATGCAAGCTGCTATAAATCTTCATGTGTACGTATTGGTGTAGACATTCCTGTCTGTCTCACGGGTAAGCAAGCTAGGATTGAGACCTCTGGGTTGTATGGGTCACTCTATGTGTAATTTTATAAATACCTTAAAATGTTTCCCAAAGAAAGTGTGTGACCACATAAATTGCTTCAAAGAACGTCCACGTCCACGGTTGTGCCATTTTTACTTCACCTTTCCTGCCAGTGCTGCATGAGAGTTCCAGCTGACTTACGTGCCTAACAACACTTGATTTTCTCCATATTTTAAGTTTTAGCCATTTAGGGAGTATGGAGCTGGGCGTCTTGCCGTTTTTAATTTGCGTTGCCCCGAACACTATTTTTCTTCCTTTTTTGCTATTCATTTTATTTATTTATTTATTGGATTCCTATTTAAATTCCAGTTAGTGAACATCCAGTGGAATATTAGTTCCATGTGCACAGCAGAGCGATTTGCCACGGCCAGACATCACCCGGTGCTCCTCACGAGAAGTGCCTCCTTCCTCCCCATCATCTATTTCAGCCTAATTTTTGAGTACAATACATTAAAGTATTGCATGAGCTATTTAGTTTACATATCTAGGATAGACACTAACTATAAATATTACCAAATAAATCATGCTATGTATTTTAAACCCTGTTTCAGCTTTAACACTCTAATTATCCAAATATGTCCATGTTAGAAAGTATGGATCTATCTCATTTATTTTGGTGACTACAAATCACGTCTTATCCATTTATCAACATACCATCCTTGATTAATTTTAGAACATTCATAATACTTCCAATTTTTGTTACACCAAACAACTCTATAATAAAAATGCTTGTGCAGAAATTTGATATAGCAGTCGACTTCTAGAACTAGGATACATTTTCTCAAACTATAATTGCTAAATTTGCCCATTTTAATTTTTCACGTGCATGTTTTTTATTTACTTTTCACGTTTACTTATTTTGGAGAGAGAGGGAGACCGAGCATAAGCGGGGCAGGGGAAGAGACAGAGGGGGGCACAGGTCACATGCACATTTAGAGGGTCCACTTCCGTGGACGCCTGCAAACGTGAAGGATCATCATTCTTCTCCACCTTTTGACATTACTTTTCAAGTCACTTTGATTATGATCTATTGATAAACTTGGGAAAGACTTATCCAAATCTACTAGAATCTATTAGATATATGGTAGTTATTGAAGTACTTTTCATGTTTGGGTAAGACTAGAAAAGTATAAAATCTGGAAGTAACTTAACATTAGTTGCTTATCCTGTGAGAAATGCATCATTTAATTCAACGTGTCTGAGTTCTCTGTTTGCCAAGCTTTGTTTATGTACTATGGCTAAACTGGCGAAGAAGGCAGACAAAACATCATGTTTCACAGACCTTACCTTGAACGGTGTTGGGCATATAATAAATTAATAGTTTTAACAAGAAAACTACAAAATCTTTGATTAGCATTAAGGAAATATTTGCAAAACACCTACACTCCTCAGGATATATTACTGAATAAAGCAAGAGAAATGTCCATCCTCGTGGACCCTGCGTCTTAGAAATCACTACACGGCAGAGAAGGAAGCACATCTGGAAATGCCCCAAAATGGCAGTCCAGGACATGGGGATCAGAGGGCAGTGTAAGCGCTCTGTGGGGAAGTACAACAGAGCAATAATGCGGAAGGATGAGCAATCGCTAAGGAAGGGACATAGAGGCTGAGGTGTGAATGACAAAAAGGGAACCATTAATTTGAAGACTGAAATCAGGGAGAGTAGATACTGCAAAGTCTCTACAGCAGGAACAAAACTGTCATATTTGAAGTAAAAACAAAGGGGTTGATCTGCTTAGAGCTCAGAGGCACTGTAAGAATCACAAGAGCTGGTGTCTGAGAAGCAGGTGTGGCCGAAGACTTAAGAAACCAAGTGCAGGAGACCCCATCTGTTTGAGTCACGTAGAGTCTCAACTTAGAAAGTCACATGTGGGGCGCCTGGGTGGCGCAGTCGGTTAAGCGTCCGACTTCAGCCAGGTCACGATCTCGCGGTCCGTGAGTTCGAGCCCCGCGTCAGGCTCTGGGCTGATGGCTCGGAGCCTGGAGCCTGTTTCCGATTCTGTGTCTCCCTCTCTCTCTGCCCCTCCCCCGTTCATGCTCTGTCTCTCTCTGTCCTAAAAATAAATAAAAAACGTTGAAAAAAATTAATTAAAACGGCATCCCTCTCCCCCCACTTCAACTATGTATCTTCCTTACCATGCTTTATTTAAAAAAAAAAAAAAAAAAAAAAAAAAAAAAAAAGAAAGTCACATGTATGTATACCCTCAGAAACATCCATAGAATCATGTTTCTGGGTGTGTGTGTTTCTGGAAAGAAGCACATGTTGACACGAGTGATGGTAGAAAATTCATGTTTCACTTGACCCCACTGACTTTTTGTTACAATTGGTTCCACGTTCTGAGTTGTTCCAAGGAGATGTTGGATGATCTGTTTCATCCCAAGGAGGCCAGAGGGACACACACACACACACACACCAGGAAGTATGAACAATGGAAGAGACTGCCGGGTGAGTGAGGAGGAGGAGAGGGAGGAGAGGGAGGAGAGGGAGGAGAGGGAGGAGAGGGAGGAGAGGGAGGAGAGTGGGGAGAGAGGCCGGCACGTCACCGAAAGGCATGAGCAGCCTCGGTGACAACCAGGATGGAGCTTCCCTGGTATTTGTGTCACTCGACTTAATCTGTCATCTCTCCACTTCACCAGACAGAAGAAATCAAGTTTAATCTGTGATTCTTTCTATCCTCTACTGCTTTATCTAAACCTCACAGGCGGGAAGAAGAGGGATTACTTTGTCTTTATGTCATCTGTGCTGCCAACCCTTGTGACCATTAGCTAGTCCCGTCCTCAACCTTCAGTCCACACAAGCCACCAGCGAGTTCCCCCCCACGACCCTCTTTATTTTATTAATTTCTACGTTTTTATTGAATTATAGTTGATATACGATATCCTGTAAGTTTCACGTTACACCACAGAGATTTGATATTTCTGTGCATCACAAGACGATCCCCACAATAACTGGTTACTGCTGTCACATCGATATGTTCCCTGTGCTGTACATTCTACATCCTGTGTCTTACTTATAATCCGAAGTGTGTACGTTTCAATCCCCTTCGCCTGTGTCACCTGCCCCCCAATCCGTCCCAACCCATCCCCTCACTGGTATACAACAGTTTCCTGTATTTGAGTCTATTTCTGCTTTGTTTTGCTTCTTCATTTGTTTTGTTAGAGTCCACGTATGAGGGAAACCATACGGTAAAAATCACTTTCTGCCTGACTTATTTCACTCAGGAGAGTGCCCTCTAGGTCCATCCATACCGTCACAAGTGACGAGACTTCATTTTCCTCAGGCTGAGTAATATTCCAGTGTGTGTATATACAACCCCTAGGCCTGCACTCTTCTCTCCGCCATGTCCTCATCAGTGATGGCGGGTTGCGCTCCCTCTGGTTCCCCTTTAATCTGCTGTCATTTTCCAACATCTAGTCTTCCGCTTCTTCCTTGTTCTCTTTCCTGTTTGCTCTGCTCTTAAAGTTCTTAAAGGACATGGGTCTTTCTTTCTTCGTGTTACTGTTTTCTTTCACAGGGCTTCGCACTTGGAGCAGGTTAACAAAAATACTCCCATTTCCAGGAAGCCATGAGCGCCTATTCATGAGTTTCCTATCCCTGACCACCCTCAACCCCACAAAAATCATTTTCTTCTCTCTGGTCTTAAAATAAGACCAGATTCATCTATCAATCTACTTCCTCTAAAATAACTCTACCACTGGGAACCATTATAGTCCCTGAGGTCCTAAATTTGGAAAATCAAAAGGCAAGAAAATGTAAAAATATTTGGGGGGGTTTTGTATTTTGTTTCTGTTGTTGTTGTTGGTTTTTTTTTTCTCTCTCTCTCTCTCTCATACTCCTCCATGAGTGGATGAGCACAGCATAACTGTCAGGTGATTCGCTGATGGTGATAGAGATGTTAGTGATGGTGGTGATGGTGAGGGTGGTGATGATGATAATGGCGATGATGATGATGGTGAAGGGTTGGTGAAGGGTTGGTGATGGTGGTGGTGGTAATACTTTGCATTTGTGTGTGTGTGTGTGTGTGTGTGTGTGTGTGTGTGTGTGTGTTGGGGATGGGTATTGAAACCAAGAATAGATGAAAGAGTCCAAAATATGGAACGCAAGGCAAATACCTCTATTAATCTTTCAAAATTCGTACGCTACCACTGAATAATAACATGACAAATTGAAATACCAGACTAGGATCCAAGTCAAATTTGCAAAGCACTTAGATACTCACTTATATATGACATTCAAATACTTGGTACACCTGACCCACAAAATGTTACAAACTTAAAATTTTGTTATTATGTAGATGTGTTCATTAGAGAAGCCCCTTGAGTCCTTATTTATTCATTTAAAAAAATTACATTTATTTTTAAGAGCAAGAGAGAGAGAGAGAGAGAGAGAGAGAGAGAGAGAGCGCGCGCGCGCGCAGGGGAGGGGCAGAGAGAGATTGGGAGACACAGAATCTGAAGCAGGCTCCAAGTTCTTAGCTGTCAGCACAGAGCCCAACGTGGAGCTCGAATTCACAGAACGTGAGATCATGACCTGAGCCGAAGTCAGACGCTTAACCAACTGAGCCACCCAGGCACCCTGAGTCCTTATTTATTTTAAAATACAGAACATGAGTTCCCCTTTTTCTGCTTACCACTCATGTAATACATTATATGAATTTATAAAAAATAGTATCAGTAATAATTATAGTTTTTGTTTTGTTTTGTTTTGTTTTTTGCTAATTTGCTGAGAAGTAAGCTCAATGAAGAGGGATTTGCTTTTATGTTTTCATTAGTCTGATTAGAAAACCTTGCCATAACAGGGGAATCTGGGTGGCTCAGCTGGTTACGCATCCGGCTCTCGATTTTGGCTCAGGTCATAACCTCATGGTTCATGAGTTTGAGCCCTACGTAAGGCTCTGTGCTGACAGCTTGGAGCCTGCTTATAATTCTCTCCCCTTCTATCTCTGCCCTCCCCTCCCCCCACCAAATAAATAAATAAACTTAAAAGAAAACCTTTCCATAATAATGAATTCAAGTATTGGAAGAATCCACATTTTCCTTATTCTTTTACTAGCTATCATTGAACAAATCATTGAAAAGTCTATGGATGCTACCTAGCTATATATACATCTTCAATATTATAAAAATACTAAAATGGGTAATGAAGCTAATTAAAGAAATCTAAAAGGGAAAGATAAAAGTTTCTAAGTATAATTGATAGAGCAAATCTAATTTGAAAGGTTAACAAGCACTTGAAAACCACTGAATCAAGTAAAGAGTGATGTACCTAATACATTTAGATGTAGTTAGAGGGCATATTCATTTTTATATATTAAAATCCGTATTTCATCATGCCAAACAAAATCTGAATTAAAAATTTTGCAGATTATATAAAATCTTAATTAAGGTTTGTAATTGACTCAAAATTCAAATCCATTTTTGCAACTAAACAGGATTTGTATGTGCTCTTTATTTTAAAATATCACTATGAAAGGTCTTCATTTTCTACGTTTATTGGATATTATTTGGGTACCTGCTATGTCAGATGCCAGTGAACAAGGCTCCAAACCTATTCTCAAAAGCTAGTATGATCTACACAACGGTAAATGAAACAAAGAAGTGTAACAACTAATAAATATGGAGGGTTTAGAGAATTTTAATGGAGTATGTAGGAGAGGCACCTGACTGTGTTTGAGATGAGACAGGGAGGATTTGGGAAATGTTTCCAAGTGCAGCAGCCTCAATGCCCAGGCATCACCGGTGGGGAAAGGAAAGAGCAGGGTCCTAAGCAGGGGAGAGTCAGGAGGTGACAGACACGAGGAGGAGGAAAACCCACCACATCTGTGCAACCCTAGAGAGCTGGAAAAATTACATCCTAAAATGGGCAGAGGAGCGTGGGGGAAACACTGTTAGAGACACAGGCAGACTCCAAGGGCTTAAAGATCTCATACCCCAAAATAATGGGGTTGAGCTTTGTTTGAAAGTCCCTGTGGGTTTTTTTTTTAGTTTATGTATTTACTTTGAGACAGAGAGAGTGAGCACGGGTGAAGCAGAGAGAGAGAGGGAGAAGAGAATCTCAAGCAGGCTCAGCACTGTCAGCACAGAGTCCGATGTAGGGCTCAATCCCACAACCCCAGGATTATGACCTGAGCTGAGATCCGGAGATGGACACTTAACTGACTGAGCCATCCAGGCGCCCCATAGTCTTACGGAGTTTTTAAACACAACATGTTCAGAGATGCATATTTAATCTATTTCTGAAGTATATTTTCTTGTAGAGATATTTAACAATAAGCATGCCACCCAGTACCCAAGAGCATTTAAAATGACAGAACCATGAAGATAGGAACAAAAAGATACAATGCAAGCCATCTTAATTTAACTCCTTTTCTTTCTTTTTTCTCCCCCACCCAAGTGGCTCAAGTGGATCAGAGGGGAAAGTCACAGAGATTAGGAATGTCAAGGATCAAGGGTGAGAGTTTTTCTTGACGGGTCATCTCAACAATGAAATCCTCTCTCTCTCTCTCTCTCTCTCTCTCTCTCTCTCTCTCTCTCTCTCACACACACACACACACACACACACACACACACATATACACGGGGGGGGGGTGGGTAAAGAGAATATGGAGGTGGCAAAGGATTTGAGAGGGAAAAACAAGCAGAAATGTGGGCAGATGACAGCGATGGGGAGTGTAGACGAAGTACATCCAAAAGGCCTTGCCTCGAAACAGCATGAGGGGAGCCAAGAAGGAAGGCACACTGATCTCAAGTTGCTTTGGTTTCATAAACAAAACCAGTTCCTCTTTTCACCCTGCCATATGGATCAGAAATGGAAAATAGTCAACTATCTCAAAATCAAATAGCCATTTAAGCCAGAACATCAAAAATCTCCCCTCCAAAATATAACTTTTTCTGATAAATCACTCCTGTTCTCTCCTTCCAGATTTTGTCTCTCTATTCACGTTAAATGTGCTATTAATTTCATTTCCACATCACAGAAAATATATTTACTTTTGTGTCCGTGGTTCAAGTGTGCGAGACCAGTTAAAGTTATTACCGACACACTAGCAACCTGCAACTAAAATTTTATCTACAGAATTTTTCAGTGGTTTTTACCTAGCATTTTGCTTCATTCTAAGAGGGCTGCAAATTACCTAACAATTTAAACCAGAAATGTAATCAATATCTGAGAACAAAATATATTTTGGTTGGAAATCCTTCCGTCTGGAATTGAAACGCACACACACACGCCCATGCACACGGGTGTTCTGGAACAGAAATGCTTCACACTAAACTGACTTACCACGGAGCTAATGCCCATCTAGACCCGCATGAATCGCTTTATTGTTTCGCGTAATATTTGCTATTGCAAAGACCCATCATGAGTGATTAGGAAATGATTGTTTTCAAACTGGTTGTTAGAGAACAGCTCTAAAATTATTTTAGGATTACAAAGTTTAATTTCTTCTATTTTAATGTGTTAAATCTCAGATTTTCAGTTTAAATTCTGACCAGATATTTAATAAAGGAAGGAAACATGGTGGTTATAAAGCTTGGTTGAGGAAGCTCTATCATAAGATGCTGTTTTAAGTCTCTTCATTTGACAGTCAATCCTCATTATGGGACTGTCGGTCCCAAGGTGACACTCAGCCTCGTAACGAACACAGATGAAGCCCATACAGTTCCCTCCTGCTCCAGAGACTGACAGAGGACTGGATTCACGCTATGCTATTTTTTTTTCTTTGTGTTATAGGCTTTGTCACAGGAATTAGGTTTTAGAATTTTATGGCGTCGTGTGTTCCTGGAGAGATAACATTAAATTGTATTGTTTTGATCTTTACCATGTTCCATAATTTCTCTGTATGGTCATTCTGATTTTTCCTTGTATGTGCTCGGAAGTCGATGACAAGACAAAAACGGACCCAGAAAATGCTGTTTGTACTTGATACTTGGTCAAAGGCAGGCGACTCAGGTCTCTTTCCCAGGGTATTCTGAACACTTTCTTGAAAGTGTTCTTTGACGCAGAGATATTTCAAATTTTGATGAAGTCCAGACTCTGGTTCATCGTCCTTAAAACCTAAATGAGCACCGGAGTGAAATAAAATCCCGTGAATCAGTTACCGGAAACACAATGCTATCATTTGGTGGTTTGGGGATCCCACTTCACGCACAAGGCCACTTGTCACAGAGACCATTAGTAACCTACCGCATGAGGAACAGGGGCACGTCTGTTCCCGCCCTTGTCCCCGCACGTGTGGGAGACCACTGCCGATACTGTCCAATAAACAGGAAACCACTGCAGCCTCTGACGAAATACTACTGAGCGGTGACTGCAAGTCAGCCGCACAAGCGGGAAGAGTCAGAAGACAGTGGCTGAGTTACGGTCTCTCACGCCGTGTATGGGACAAGCATATGCTCTGGAACTGGTTTGCTACGAACAGAATCAGCAGCGATCGCCTTTTTAGTTTTAGGCTCCTTGATAAAGATGAACAAACTCCCAAAACACTCAAATGTTTTGAGAACAGGATCTCACACGCCGCACACAGCCACCAGCCGTAGGTCCTTTGCCCGCACCTTCCAGGGCCACAGAACGTTCCAGGTGATGGCCTCAGAGCCACTTCGTTTCCTAACACCTCGCTCAGCATCAGCTATGTCTCATGGACTCCTCGCACTACGTCCTTTATTCGAGGTCCACAGCCCTTAGGTGGACATGATTCCTGCCACTCACTCTCCTCCCGACAAATGTCAGTGAGAAGGGGCTTGCTCACGCGACGCTATATTCTGTGGCACACACACCGGGAAAAACCCACGATGCTGTGCCTTCTGTTGATTTCCTATTTCTACCACCCAGTATAGCCCTAAGGAGATCTGTGTTCGGTTACACTTTAACCTGCTTCTGAATTTGACTAGCCTAGACACTTCATCTAAGCAGAATTAATTATACAACGTTTATCCCTCTGTGTCTGGCTTTACTGAGCACAATGGCTTTATGTGTCATCCATGCTGGGAGGTGTCCCAAGACTTCAGTCGTCTCACTGCTGAATGATGTGGTCACGCACACACACGCACACACACACATTTTGTTTACTTGTTCATCTGCTGATGGACATTGGACTGTTCCCACCGTCGGCTACTGCAAAAACACTGCAGTGAATACTGCCTGCCTGTCTCCAGTTGTTGGAGGTGGACTCCAACTGCTGGGCCACACGGTCATGCCACGCTCAGCCCGGAAGAAATCTCCCACCTGTTTCCCACAACGGCTGCGCCACGGGACGTTCCCACAGCACGCTGTGCTGCTTCCAATTTCTCCACGTCTTTGCTGACCCTCGTTCTCTTCTGACTGAGGCAGACAGGTGCAGCTGTGTCCATCCAGCAAGCCTGGGGCCTGACGAAGGTCCTCCTGGGTCGCGTCCCCTCCCTTCACTGCAGGATGGAAACCCTGCACCGTCCTGCCTGCCTGCTATATTGTGAGGACCCAGTCGGTCCTCTGTCATGATTTATACTGAGTATCCAGTCAGAGTAGAGGCAATATCATCCACGGCTTTGTTGACTAAAACTGCAGTGATGAAAGAAAATCAGAGTAAAGAATAAAAATGCCATCAGGGGTTAGTCTAAAAGAAAAAAAAAAAATCACGTAAATGTATGTTTTGATTTTTAGTGTCCCCTAATTGAAAGAAAAGAAAAATAATCTGAGAATCAAAATATCATTAGAATTATACAGAAAGGATCTAAGTGACACATACTGTCCCTTTTCACATTGTTTCTCGCATTCAGAGAACATTCATTTCAACATTCCATGGATTGGCTTCTGTGAACAAAATCCACTTATTGCCACATGTTGGTTTGATAATTATTTCAATTCCTCCCGATTGAAAATGAATAGGCAAAGCAAAACAAGATGAAAAGTCCCTTAAAAATAGAAAGAAAGGGGCGCCTGGGTGGCGCAGTCGGTTAAGCGTCCGACTTCAGCCAGGTCACGATCTAGCGGTCTGTGAGTTCGAGCCCCGCGTCAGGCTCTGGGCTGATGGCTCGGAGCCTGGAGCCTGTTTCCGATTCTGTGTCTCCCTCTCTCTCTGCCCCTCCCCCGTTCATGCTCTGTCTCTCTCTGTCCCAAAAATAAATAAAAAACGTTGAAAAAAAAAAAATTAAAAAAAAAAAAAAAAAAAATAGAAAGAAAAAATGGGGCGCCTGGGTGGCTCAGTCGGTTAAGCGTCCGACTTCAGCTCAGGTCACGATCTCACAGTCTGTGAGTTCAAGCCCTGCGTCAGGCTCTGGGCTGATGGCTCAGAGCCTGGAGCCTGCTTCCGATTCTGTGTCTCCCTCTCTCTCTGCCCCTCCCCCGTTCATGCTCTGTCTCTCTCTGTCTCAAAAATAAATAAAAAACGTTAAAAAAAAATTTAAAAAAAATAGAAAGAAAAAATAAAAGAGCAAATACGAAAAGACATTCACATACCATAAAAATCATATATTCTCTTCTACCTTAGTTCCATCACTTGTCCGCGTTCCTTGTTTCAGGTCAGCTGAAAAGAGCTCCACCCCAGTGCCAACTCATACCTAAGTCCTCTGTTTATTTATTTCAAGATTCCCCAGTGTTTCTGACAAAACCGATTTCTTATAAACCACACTTCACTCCATCAAGTTGGAATCAAGACCGCTGGTTATTAATATTACAAATCTTACAAGGTTTGATATTCTATACTGGTATTTTTATTTTCCCAGACTTTTTCCTTTTGCATTGAGTTCAGCATCCTAGAGATCTCCGTAGGAATTTAAGGTTTGCATATCATCACGACCAAGTCTCAGGTTTTCTATGGAAATGCAGTCTTCCTGAGAAATATCATGCATGTCCTACCCTTACCTCCCAGCAATGGCTTTGATTCATCACCACAAAGGACTGTATCTCGCTCATGCGTTCTTCTCTACACACCTCGCCTGCTCTTAAGGAAATGGGCCCCCCCTTGAAGGAATCCAGAATGATAACATCTGCTTGGGGAGGCACCAGCTTTATTCTGACTTTGGCTGTAATGTCCCAATGAAGCAGAGAAATTTTAATAGAAAGTTCCTGAGATAACCTTTCCTCATGTTAAGACTGTCTCTTTGCAGCTACTTAGAGCACCTTGTCTTTGGCATAAAAGGGCAACACTCTTCGAATCACAGAAGTGTATAAACACTGGGAATGTCACTGACTGTATGCTGTCCATCACGGCTGGATTACTGTTCCTCACCAGATTGGTTTTCCCTTCTTTCTCTGCTCGTGAAGGGTCTGGCCCTCATCTGATGCTACTGTCCCTTGCAAGGAGGTCTTGAATGGAAGCAAGAGGCGAAGTAAGAAAGCAAGTCTGATTCCCTTTTTCTGTTCATCCTCCTACTACAACTCAGTCAGCATGAGGCCTCACGCACAACGGTCAGGGCACGAAAACGTGCCTGATGTCTGACGGGTCTGCCTGTCCATCCAAAAGCGGTCGGCATTTGAGACTTTCATATCAAGGTTTGCAAACGTCTGCAGTCCAACGTCTTCCAGACTGCCAATGCCACGTATTAGCTCCCGCTACTGTCCACAACATTTTTCTGGGCCACTAATTCTGTACCCTTCATGAATGTATTGAGATGCCCAGACAGAATAACCCCCATTAAATGATTTAATCAGGTAAGCGTCTATTTGCTTGTTTGCTTCTAACATGGTAAGAAATCAAGAGGTGGCTGTGAAGGATTGTGCAGTGCCTCCATTTTCATATCAAGGACCCTGGATCGTACTTTCTCTCTCTCTCTGTCCATCATTCTTAGCATGAGCTCATTCCCCTCCCTATCACGCTTTTAAGATATCTGCAAGGCTGACTTGATAGGCGTGGGGCCTGCGTAGCGACACAAAGCCCTACTCTCAGAAGGGACTCTGCTGGTGTAACTGAAGCCCCCGGGAGAACAAAGCACGTGCACAAGCACACGGGATGTGCAGGGTCAGCACGTGCGCACAAGCTCCGGCCTCTGGGCAGGGAGAGCCGCGCACAGCTGTGCACCTGCTGGTGTCAAGGTACTAAATGTTACAGAGAATAATGAAATGCCATTGTATAGATTTAAAGTTAAATTCCGACCAGGGTGCCTGGGTGGCTCAGTCTGTTAAACGTCCGACTCTTGGTTTTGGTTCAGGTCAGGATCTCGAGGTTCATGAGTTCGAGCCTTGTGTTGGGCTCTGCACTGACAGTGTGGAGGCGGCCTGGGATTATCTCTCTTCCTTTCTCTCTCTGCCCCTCCCTCACTCTCTCTCAGAATAAACACACTTTAAAGAAAACAGATTATAAAAACATAAAAATTAAATTCAGACTTACAAAAAAGTAATTTGTTTGAAAAATTAAATAGTTTAGAAAAGTTCTATAAGAATCATCAGCTCTAGATGGACTAAAATTGTTATCCTGAAAAAATTGATTAGAAATGCATATCCAAGTTTTGTCATCCTCCAAAACACAATTAACAGCTGCAGTAATGATGATATAAGTAGAAAGATCTTTCTCAAAATTAAAAAGTTTAAAAATTATTTAAGATCTTGCATCTGCCAACAGAAATTGGTATCACTTTCAACTATTGTGTTTACAAATGAAGTTGCCAGAAGTATATATTTTGATAACCATTGAATAGACATGCAGAAAAATGAGACAAAAAATCTTTGATCAAATGACACATTAATAAATTATTTTGTTATATAAATTAATGGATGAAAATATTGTATGCCATTTGTACTATTTTTCTGCCATTATATTGTTTTTTTTTTTATTTTTTTTAACATTTATTTATTTTTGAGACAGAGAGAGACAGAGCATGAACGGGGGAGGGGCAGAGAGAGAGGGAGACACAGAATCTGAAACAGGCTCCAGGCTCCGAGCCATCAGCCCAAAGCCCGACACGGGGCTTGAACTCACGGACCCCGAGATCGTGACCTGAGCTGAAGTCGGACGTTTAACTGACTGAGCCACCCAGGCGCCCCTCTGCCATTATATTGTTACTTGTGTATTAGTACTAAGCCTTGTAAGTCTTAAAGTAATGAAATACTTGAAAGGAAATGTTCTAAATTTATCCACCTACTTTACCCCTGTTCTTTGAACGGGGGGGGGGGGGGGGCTATTTTCATTTGTACCAGATTCTGCAAATCATGTGGCTGGTCTTGGATGTTTGTTATTAAGTGTAAGCAATATATCCATGTTGCAGCCAGGAAAATGAGAAAGAAGTCAAAAAAAGTAAAAGGAGAATGGGAGCATATCTGTACCCCTTCAAAATGCAATTTTTTCCTCACCCACTGGTTACTGGCCATCTCATTGGCCATAATTGTATCACATAACCTTTTAATTTCAAGGAAATTTTGGAGGCAGAGCATGCTAATGGGGCACTTGGCCACTCTGGAAAAAAGGCTGTGTAGACCTCTCTTTGTAAGGGAGAAAGGGTGAATGGGCAGTGAGCTACCCACAGGGTATTTTTCATTCTGTCAGTGTTCACCAGGTACCCATGGCTCTCCATGTTATCACCTCCGATTCCCTTTTTTTCTAAGAAGTATTTATAATACCTTTATTACTGTGAAACAAAATTCTGAAAGAGTTGTATATGTTACACAAAAAACATAAAAATAAATCGATATGATGGCCAAAATTAGCTCCCTTATTCTAAGCAGAACTAAAGATTAATTATAATACTATACTATAGAACTATAAAACTAGGCACTCAAATAAACTGACATTAGACGTCACAATAAATTGGTCTTAGTTAAACCCTACACACAGAATCGTGCATAGTTAGGCTAATTCATGGTGCCAGCCGCACTCTACAGCCCAGTAAACATAACAGGCAGCGTTGCCCCCAGTGATGTGATCTTCTGAAATTGAAGGGGGGGGGGGTTAAAACCTAAAGATCCACAGAAGATAAACTGTGGTTTCTCTTTATTTACACTGAAGTCACAATCCTGAAAGCCTCAGCATATGTTAAAATGATGTAGACTGAAGAGTTGGGGTCTGGACTCAGGTGAAGAAGTGTGTCTGTGACACAGATACCCGAGGACAACAACGGGCATTTTCATGCTCGGGTAGGAAGGTCGCGCACCGCACGAGGTCTCTGATGCCCCGGGCCCGCGCTCCGCGTACCAGTAACACTCACAGCCTGAGTGATCCACACCCGCCATGAGGAGAGCATCCCCAGAGATGCCCCTCCAGGTTAGACCTTCCCCAGAACACCTGCTGATTCGCAGGTCTTTTCTCTTTCTTTCAGGAAAGCAGGTTTCTTTAGAACGTCATCACTCTGTTTTGTGACGGCTCCTGGCTTCCACAGCCTGGACGGAGCCCACACCTTCCTGACGTCTCTTCCCCGTCCTCCCAGACGTCCCGGTCCTCACGTGCATCCTGGCACTTCACACCTTCACCCGCACTCCGCCCGTGCATGGAAATCCTGGGTCTTTGTGGAAATACCTACTCAGTGGTGCAAATGCCTACTCAATTCAAAACGAAGACGTCTGTCGATCTTAGCCTTTGGGATCTGGCTATTTCCTTCGCTGGCAACAATCGTACCCTGCTACCAAAACTCGGTCCTCATGAAACTTCAGCAGTTTCCTGTCCTCTTTGAGCCTGCATTTCCTAACGCGTCACTGAGGCTATGCCGGGATGTATGTCACCTGGTGATAACGATAATGCGGTGAGACGGTGTGTGCGGTGATGCACTTAGTGCTGCCTTACTTCATGGGATGCTCTCCGTCAAGTATCATCAAAGGCTCTCATGTGCCACTGTACCTAAACCATTTTTACGAGTCCTCCCATATTGCCTCTATGGCTAAAAGGACGCTTAAAATTCCCATCTAGGGGCGCCAGGGTGACTCAGTCGGTTAAGCACCCGACTTCAGCTCAGGTCATGATCTCATGGTCTATGAGTCCGAGCCCCGCGTCGGGCTCTGTGCTGACAGCTCAGAGCCTGGAGCCTGCTTCAGATTCTGTGTCTCCCTCTCTCTGTGTGTCCTTCTCCCTCTCTCACTCTGTCTCTGTACAAAATAAACAATAAACATTAAAAAAATTTCAGAACTTTCCCATCTAGCACTTTATTTGTGGTGTAGCATACGGTAAAAACTATTTTTGAGGGAATAAATAAATGTGTGCATTAATATTTCACAATGTGTGTGGGCAGAGGTATGGGTATGTGATTCTGGAAAGGCTATCTTGTTTTGAATTAATTTTTCTATGATATTTGGATGTCCTCACTAAAGTTAAACTTAAAACCTAAATTAAACTGTCCACCCCCATACATCAGCCTGATAGCAACAACACGGCTTATCAGAGTAGATCGCACTTGAATAGAAAACTTGACGGGAGTGAAAAATTCTCACACTTTTTTTTTTGTCTCACAATAATACTCTCTAGAAAGCCACATTATTCTGTGCAAAGTCAGGAGAGGATCCAAGAAAAGAAACATAAAATATTCTGGCAAGAACACTTGGAAAGCTGTTAAATACTGCTCAGTTAAATACCGTTTTTGTTTGTTTTTGTTTTTAAACATTTACTTATTTTGAGAGAGAGAGAGAGCAGTGAGCAAGGGGCAGAGAGAAGGAGAGGGAATCCCAAGCAGGCTCCACACTGTGAGCACAGAGCCCGATGTGGGGCTCGAACCCACCAACTGTGAGATCACGACCTGGGCAGGAACCGGGAGTCGGAGGTCTCTGCAACCGCGCCCCAGGCGCCCCGACAGGGCGCAGGGTGTCCCCCCAGGTGCACCTGTGCAGCCCCCGCGCCGCCTGGCCGGGGTCAGTAGAGCACAGGCCCACACGTGCCCGGGCAGGAAGGCAGGTGGGTCCGCACTCGTGGGGACGGCGCCCCCGGGGAAGGAGCCGGGGGGTCGGGGGGTAGGGGGGGGGGGGGGCTGAGCAGGCAGCAGCTCCGCGGGTCCTGAGCCGTGAGCCGGTCCGGCCGACCCGGCCCCAGGGGGCGCTCACACGAGACAGCCGTGAGTGTCCGGGGACCTACGCGACGCGCGTCTGACCCAGCCCAGCAGAGCCCAGGGCGGTGAAGACGAGGGACCGGCCTCGCCGACGACGGGGTGCAGGGAGCTCACCGCTCCAGGGCGGGTGCCACTCGGGCCTCCGGAAGGGCGAAGCGCGCACCGGCGTGTCCGCGGCGGCCCTCGGAGGGGAGCGACCACTCACCTCCCGGTGCGGGGGGCGGCACGGAGGGCAGTCGGGACGAGGGCGGGGGACGGCCCAGGGGCCGTGCGCTCGCAGGGCAGTGCTCCCAGGTCGGGTGCTGGGGACGCACCCCGCTCCCCTGGGCCAATGGCTCTTCACCTGCGGCGGGAGGTCCCCCCATGAGACAAGGGCTAGCTGTGCATGCGCCGCAAACAGCCACAGAAGGCCAGGAAGGCGGGGAGTCCCCCTCCCCTGCGGGGTCCAGCCGGGGCAGGCGGTCAGGAACTCGAATGATTGGACCTTTGGTCTGGGGGATGAAACAGTCTGGAAATCTAAAGTGGATAAAGGCATTTTTTTATTACCTAAGAATGATGGCAAGAAAAACAACGAGGGTAGATCCAGATTTCAACCAAGAGAGAAGGAAAACTTGGGGCCCCCGGGTGGCTCAGTCGGTTATGGGTCCGACTTCAGCTCGGGTCATGATATCCCAGTCGGGGGTTCGAGCCCCCGCATGGGGCTCTGTGCGGACAGCTCAGAGCCTGGAGCAGGCTTCGGATTCTGTGTCTCCCTCTTTCTGCCCCTCTCCTGCTCATGCTCTGTCTCTCCCAAAAATAAACAAACACTAAAATTAAAAAAAAAAAAAAAAAAAAAGGAAAACTCGGCCCCACAGAGTGGTTAACGATGGACGTAGGAAAGAAGAGAATGAAACTATTTTCTCTTAATAATCACTGAGTCCCACTTCTTCAGTTTACAAATTATACAGTCTGTTCGGTGATAGTATTTTACATTCCAACTCGTCACTGGCACGGGTTTGGAAACGAGGACAGCGCGTGGCAATGTGGTTAAACACTTTCCCAAAAGGCCAGTTTTCAGAGGAAGACTACTTAGAAAACGAGTCCGTTTTCTGAAGTGACCATTCGGGGCACCATCCACAGTGGTAACACCGAGATCCACCTTACAAGCGCCTCCTGTCCGGCAACATTCCCACGACCGTATCTTCCCGTCAAAAAACGTCATCCAGAGATAACCCGGCCTGTGGACGTCCACTGCCCTGTTGAGGCTGAGTTCACTGCCTGATTCTTGAGCCACTTCTAACTAAAAACACCGCCCTGAGGAAACAGTGCCTTAAACAAAGTTTGTCGCATTTAAGGATCATTGTTGTCACTGGAGAGCAGCTGCCCGACTCTCTGCGTTCCCTGACGATCCCATGCTTCACGTAAGCACACGGCCAGTCGTGACCACACGTGACAACCGTGTCTCTGGAGACCTCGTGGATGACCCACCTCAGACTGTAGAAGATAAGCCACATTACAAGATACTCTTCGCCCAAAGTAACATCGTTTGTGGACGACCATATGACCTCAGCTGCAGGCGACTGGCTGGCAGAGTACGTCAGGGTTCAATAGATACTTCGCCTAATTAGATATTCACCAATTCCGCTTCAGAGTTTTCTTCCTATATTTGAAGCCCATCTCCTGTGTTTGCTGTGGTGGTGATCATTTATCCTTTCCCTTCTATTTTTAACCCAAGCACTTGTACACCTTCTTAATAAACCTCTCAGGCCTAGGCACAGAATGGCAAGTGGCTGGGGTTCCTGTTATCAGCTCTCAAGGTGACTCTCTGTGGTTCGGGAAGGGACTCAATGACAATTCGCGCTGCACGGTCCACAGAACCTCTGGGGCCTCTGGGAGCCCAGGAAAGAGAAGGCTCTGCAGGAAGAGTCCTAGCTGCGTCTCGTCACCACATGACGTGGGGAGGCCGCTGCGTCCCCTGCTCCTGAGCATTAAACCAGGCAGCTCACGCCACTGATGCCCTGGCCCAGGGAGCTGGACGCACCTGCTGCCCCCGCCCCACTCCCCCTCCATGGTGTCCCCATCCACAGCGAGTGGCTCTTCTGATCAGGAAAAGAACCACAGGGGCAGGACAAATTCTAGCTCCCCAATATCATAATTACGTGTGCCATGAGGAATCGCTATTTTATTTTTCTGGATCTGAGTTTTCATATTTGCAAAGTCAAGTTTCTGCTACCAGGAAAAACTCGAAAAGGAAGACAAAATGTCAGGTGTGCGCACGCGTGTACGTGTGTGTGTACAGGGTACAGGACACGGGAACACGTGCTGGACGGAACCACTCGGCCAACATACAGAAGAGAGAAACCCAGAGAAGCGGATCCAACAGTAGAGTCCTTTTCCTCCCGGGGACGTTTCACGACTTCCAGATACAGCAAAACTACTGAGAGCCCCACACGGTTAAACAGACAAATGTGGGGCGGGGACATCACTCGTGGGGGCAGACAGGCCAAACTGGGGGCACTGACACACTTCCGGTCCTGAGAATTGGGGCTTAACGATAAACTGGAAGTAATGCATCATTTGCGTGTCCTAGAAAAAGTCCACCGCTGAAAGTCAACTCACACGTTCCCAGATTGCTGATGCCTGTTACCTAAAAGAAATAAAAATAAAAAAATAAAAAAATAAAAAAAAAAAATGGAGAAAAGCCCCTTTAAAGGAAGATATGCTAGGGTTTAGATTCCAGGATTTAAAAGCACAGGGTCCAGGACACGAAGCCCACACACGCGCGGACACAGGCAGCGGGAGCGCTAGGTAGGAGAAACACGGATGAAAGCCACGGAAATGTCAGGTCCCGAAGCCCTTATAAACTCTACACATTTAAATAAATACATGTTGTGGGATTAAGGAAATAAAAGATAAGCTTAGTAGAGGGAGATTCAGGATCAAAGGGGGAAATTACAGTAAACGTTCTTCACGAGAAAGCCCACGACTGCTCCAAGAACACCTGTGCGTCAGAAGTAGCTTCTCCCGGAGAGAAGCAGCAAGCTGATGACCTGGGCGAGCACAAAACGTATCCAAAGGGATGATAACTTCCTGAAGCACAGACTTTCTGAGGGCATATCAGGTCCAGGCCCGGACCTGTTAGGCAAGAACTCTCTCTCACCCTCCTCACTGCAATCGGCAAAGTGATCCCGAGACTCATTGACGCTCCAGGATGCCTTCCCTTCCGTCCTCCTGATGAGGGGCCTGGGTCTACACCCAAAGATGGGTCTCCACTAGCCCCCGGGAGCCACCCTGGATGCCCAGCAGAACATTCCCTAGCACGTGGGCCTGAGACAGCTTCACCTGGGAACACAAGAAGCCCATCTCCTGCTACGGACTGTGAGGGGTCACTGGTGTTGGCTCAAAAGGGCCCAAGAGTGCGCTTCAAATACCCTTCGCCACCTCACAACAGGATGATGCTCACCTCAGCCTGATGGTGAACATGGGTCTCAGCTGTGAAACTCTACTGATCCTTCGACTCTCCCTCATCACTTCATGTGCTTGGCACTTTCCTCACGAGACCCTCGCGCATTCCCCTCGAATACGGCACCGGCCTTCTAACACCTCAGGTGCGCACACGGGGGTTCTCTTGGAGCTTAACTTCTGAGCCTCCCACTCACTGCCCTGCACACGCGTGTGCACGTATGCACACACACACACACACACACGCTCTCCTCATACATGAAGATCACTTCAAGTTGATGTTTTATGTAGAATTATCCTCTTACTTTAGTTCATGTAAACACTAATTTAGAAAGTATGATAAATACACTTTTAAAGGATTTAATTTTCTCATTTTATAAAGCTACACTGCTTGAAATAAGGGATTGTAAAAACTGATGTTGAAAAGAATTTTACTCAAGAACTCAAGTTATTTTAACTACAATGAAGAATATTATTTTGGGGCGCCGGGGTGGCTCAGGCAGTTAAATGATCTGACTCTTGATTTGGGCTCAGGTCATGATCTCATGGTTCATGGGTTTGAGTTTCGCATCTGGCTCCCTGCTGACAGCTCAGAGCCTGGAGCCTGCTTCAGATTCCGTGTCTCCCTCTCTCTCTGCCCCTCCTGTGCTCACTCGCTCTCTCTCAAACTAAGTAAATTTTAAAAAATTATTAAAAATAAAAAGATTAAAGAATATTGTTTGAATATTTCTGTTGTTAACAAGGACTTTGTGAATTAAGAATGCAGATTCTTTACTCGCTTTAAAACACCTTGGGTTGTGTATCATTTGTTTTTCAAGTAAGAAAATAATTACCGTAATGACGAAATGTCCATATATGCACACACAAAACCGGCCACTGCTGGAAATCAGAATAAAGAACCTCAAACATCTCAAAAAGCAGATGATCTGTGAATCACCCCACAGGGAGGGTTCACAACAAAGACAACTGGAAACCAATTCCCTAATATTTATGGCCAAATAATCATTAAACGCTCTGCTAAACTGGCCCAGTTTCACACACATGTTCTTGTTATTCTGCCATTTCCTGGTTTGAAGGAAATTCACATCAGCCAATGTCACATCAGCTGAGACACCATCTACCCACATTACACAGCTCTAACACCAAACTGTCACACAATCCATTTGCTCAACATTAAGTCACATAACAAAATGACAATCCGTGGGGCTTTACTCAATAACACAAAGGAATAAGGGTCAAAAGAAGTATTCCAAATCTCTAATATACATGGACATTGAAAATACCTGTTCTTAGGTGTGTAATTTACACAGTCGTTTTTATTAGACACACTTTTTTGCCAACAGAAGGATGTTGGAGGTATTAAATCGTTAGGGACTACGAGTATTAGGGCTTTACTCAATAAGGCAACAAAAAGTTATACCATAAAGTTAGCCTAAATATTTAATATGTGGTGTCAAAAAATAATGCTTCTTAGGTGGGTTAGGTTTTTTTTAATGTTTATTTATTTATTTTGAGAGAGAGAGAGAGCATGGGGGGAGGGACAGAGAGAGGGAGAAAGAGAATCCTAAGCAGACTCTGTGCTGTCAGCAACCCACGAACCATGGGATCACATGGGATCATGACCCGAGCCAAGATCAAGTGTCCATGCTCAACCGACTGAGCCACCCACCCAGGTGCCCCATCCTAGGTGTGTTTTGTATTGGTATTACTGTTAACATTTTCCAATCACCAATTTAACCATCCAAAAAGCATTCAAAAGATTAATGTTTAACTTACTTTTCTATCAAACTTAATATCACATTGTGTTTGAGAATCTGTTCAAACCCAACAATCTAGAATTATGTTCGGTCCACCTCATTGGACATATACTGATATAACTGGAGAGTTTAATTGGAAGAACAGATACAATTTAAAGTCTATGGAAATAATATCTAAAGGCAAACACACTTTTATACACTTTCTTTTGATAAAAATATATTTAAAATCTGTTTTTCTTAATCTTTTGGCAAAATAGTCTTTTAAAGAAAGATTGTTCAAATACAAGCAAATCTAAAGTTTAATTTGGCCTTATAACAAATGTGGTTATTTGACTATTAGTTTATGTTACATTAGTGTTTTGCAGTTACTTGTACCAACTAATTACATCACACCTATTGGTACTGCTTTGTCACAATAAATGCATCTAGTTACCATGCGCTCATGGATTTAAGGCTAATCCCATTGTTATGCATTTTCTAGAGAAAAAGCAAATGTGATTACGCCTGTAAATGACCTGCAAGTTTCTGAATACTATATTCACGACGGTGAAATATTTTTCATATTCCATCAATGTCGAGCTTGATCAGAAAATCGGAAGCCCCTGAGGTAGTCCAGCAGGAAAAAAATGAATACCCGGCAAGCAGTGTTTCTAGTCTTAGAGACACTAAGGTGACCCCGCGATTCCTTAACTCCTGACGTCCACATCTTTATTTCCTTCTACTTGATTGTATGCAAAACCTACAACTTGTTTCCTATCAACAGAAGGTGCAAAGCTGATAGGCCGTCTCATCCACCAGAGGTCACATCAGGCAGCCTCCGTCCTTGCAGATGCAGATGGAATCTCCACGTGGGATTCAGGAAACAGGAAGCCATGTTACAGAACGCTACCTAGGAAGGACCTCAGGTGGCCTCTAGGGATGGAGGGGTACCTGCAGGTCTGAGTTACAGAACAAAAGTGACCGCTCAGGCCTGGAACCTCAGGGCAATGATAATGCCATCCACATGCTAATCATGAACGGTTCCCTACCAGATTTCTCCCAGAAGGCCCTCCACAGGAGAACACAGTGCAACCACGGGGCGTGGCTAGTGGTACGCAGCCCCCTGACCCCACGACCTAGGAGATAATGGATATGTGCTGCCGGAAGCTGCCGCTCTGGTGGTTAATTGTTACACAGTAATGGACAATGAAAGTACTCTTGGGAGTGCTGAAGCAGCAAGCTCAGAAAAACAGAAATACTGTTAGGGCTCCGTGATTTGCCCTGGAGGCCTTCCTGGATAGAAACACCCAATGGCCGGAAATGCCTGCAGGCCAAGAGGATTGATTTGCATCAAAACAACTGCTGTTGAAGTAAAATCCTGCATCAATAATGTTCCACCTAGGATCCACTGTGCTGTGGGTGGAGAAAAATAGCTTCTGCTTTTCTTACGCCTTTTAAATATCCCAAGGGCACCTCCCATGAGCTGAATGGAAACCAGAACCCTGCAGGCTAGAGACTCAGGAAAACACAGTTCCTGAGATTCAGAATACATATTTGGCACATAGCAGTAAATGAAAAACGGCAGCACAGTGATTAGAACTCCTGGTTCTGTGGAAATCGACTACGTCCGAGATGTAAAACTTCAGGAAACTCATTTAACCTCTGTAATCTCAAATTCTGTCTTCTATAAAATGTGAAAACTTTCACCTGCCACACTGGGTTACGGAGAGGATTAAGCATGAATGTAGCATTTATGAATGCCTCTAAAAATGTCTGTAACTGCTATTAGAATGATCACCATTACTGTTGCTCTCATTAGTATTAGTTAGCATGAAATTGCTCCGGAAGACATGTTCTTCCCAAGTTAAAATCAGCTTTTTCCAAGACGCTCTCATGCCCCTGGACAGGCTCCCCTTCTTCTTCTTCCCCTTGGTTAACATTCTCAGCATGATCTTGCCACCCTTTCTAAATTCGGTCTCCTTTCTTTACACTGTCAGACAGGTAAGGTTGGTTTCTACTGTCCCTTCCCTTTGAAACCACCCACCTCTCACCTAGGGCTTCTACTCTATTCCATAAACTCTTCAAGTCACAAAGTATCTTTTTTCTTGACTGTTTAAACCCTATTTAATTATTTATTTTACTGAGCTCTTTTTTTAAAAAATATTAAGTCTGGAATATTTTGTTGCTCCTAATTGTTTTTGAGAATAGTATTAGCGGGAAACCAAATACTTTCCAGGTACCAAACTGAGCCTCCTTATTAATGAAAAAAAAAATCTATACAGGGATTTTGAGACTAGTGAGGAGTGAACATGCATCAATTTTACTCTAGAGCGGTATACACAAACCCGGGGTGATCCACGCGGATCTAAGCGGTACCCACAAACCTGGATTGATCCACACAGAACCAGAGTAGTATACACAAACCTAGAGTAGTACACACAAATCTAGAGGCACAGTCACAAACTTGGAGTGATACACGCAAATCTAGAGTAGCATACACAAAGCTAGAGTGGTACTCAAATCTAGAACATATAAACATACCTAGAGTGATATAAACAAACCTACACCATTATACAGAAATCCTGAGCAGTATACACAAACTTGGAGAGATATACACAAACCTAGAGACTCTTAAAAACTGAGAACAAACTGAGGGCTGATGGGGGGGTGGGAGGGAGGGGAGGGTGGGTGATGGGCATTGAGGAGGGCACCTGTTGGGATGAGCACTGGGTGTTGTATGGAAACCAGTTTGACAATAAATTTCATATATTAAAAAAATAATAAAAAAAACTTTAAACAAACAAAAAACAAACGTAGAGCAGTATAAGCAAGTCTAGAGCAGTATAGACAAACCTAGAGTGATATACCCAATCCCAACTGGCATAAACAAATCTAGAGTGTATAAACAAACCTGGAGTGGCATCAACAAGGCATAAGAAAGTTAAGTGGAATTTTTAGGAGAGGCATATCCTTGACCTAAGGCTGAAGACGTAGAGAGAAAAGGTAAGAGAATATATTGTGAGATAGCAGTGATCCATATTTTAGCGTCCATCTTTATTCTTTCTTCCAGGTACTGGAATCATAGAATTGTGATTGTTTCAATATCTCTCATTCTTCTTCTCTAACTTAATCTCAGGATTGATCAACTCTGGATGGGAGCCAAATCTGGATTACATCTGGATCACAAATCTGAAAATGCACCCATTACTCTCACTGGATCTCTTACCCTTTTGCTGAAAAATTTAGTGAAGGAAAAATAAAGCATGGAAAGACAGAATTATTGTTTGAAATACACTTTTTATTTACCTGCTTATGAGAATCATTTTGAGCATGATCTTTAAAAAGTTATTTTTGTTTCTCCAAAATTTATAAATACCCTAATTGTAGGTACCATATGTTGGCTTTTTTCTTTTCCTTTTCCCACCCCTTCCCATCCCAACATCAAGCACAATGTACGCTTATGGTATGAGCCCAAGAGATACTTGTTGAAATGAATTCCAACCTAATAGCATGATCTTCTATAACATGGCAGAGTAACATATTTCAAGGTATTTGAAATTGATCATTCATAATATGCTGTCTCTAAACACATGGGCAAATAGATGCATGTCGCAATAGACTCTACAAGTTAAAAGCCACTTCAGCAATAATTGGGTCTATCAGGGTAAGGTGATTTCTGTGCATTTTTAGCTCTAGGGAGAATTGCTTTACTTCCTCTCTTCACTGTAGAAAATATTTTCATTTCCATATTCAGTAGGAAGTCAGTCCACAGCCATTATTAATGTTCTTCAGAAAAATAGACAATTTCATTTCTATTTTTAAATGTTGTGGCTTGAGAGCTCCAAGGTCTCCTACAAAATCAAGTTGAATAGAGGGAATTTAAAGAACTAGAATATTCTCTAACACACCATTACAGTCTACATCCACTCTTCCTTTTTTTAGTTATGTATTTTCTGGTATTTTTCCAATTTTGGAAGAAGTATAATAAGTTTTGAAAGAAATACTCAAAAGACACATCTACTTCGTGTCTGTCTTTATGACAAGCCATCTGTTGCAGCCGGGAGAAGGGTCTGCAGACCTGCCATCAAGATTCATTACGATCGTTACTGCTTCACATAAAGAGGGATTCCGCCTCAAAAATAAGGCAGAAGGCCTTTGGGCTTTTAAGGGCTCATTTAAGGGCTCCTTAAAATGAGATAAGAGTCTGAATTATGCTAAATGCAGACCGGACAGTCTTGACAGGTCTGTCTTCAGACTGGAGGCACTGATCACTGGTATTCTCCGGGAGAGGAATGACTGCGTTTTCATCTTCAACTCAAAACAGAGTCATTTGGGTAAATCACAAAGTCTATGGCTGAGTGCAGGACTTGACTTGCACTTAGAAATAATCATGCGACAAGACATACAAAACTATAAAATTACCAGTGAACCCAGAAGCGGTTAATTTTAACGTGGTCATAGCATAAGTCACTGTGAAGAATGTAAGTGCACTGGAAAATCAACAGTCTTTTACTGTTTTAATTCTGTCCCATTTAAAGGCATCCTGCAAATATGTTACATTTTCCCTAGTTCAATAAGCGTAGTGATATCTATCACTTGTTGGGAGACGGCTGTACAGCTGAGGCCATTCCTTGACAGACAACTTCCTTTTCTACTATGTAGTGACCACGTCATTAGAATTACACGGCTTGTGTGTTCATTATTCAGACCGTCTGGCCCTGCCTCAGACACAGTCAGTCACAAGGACCAGTATTTGGCACAGGAATTTAAAACATATCCAAGCTCCTCAGGTGATTTTAATATATACTGACATTTAGCACCATGACTTAAAAGGATAGAAGTTTCTATATCCAAATGCTCTTTATCACCATCAAATACATTCATAAACTAGGGGGATTCACATTAGAAGTCATCTAAAGCAAACTTCAAAGAAGAAAAACATCCTCTCTATATTTATACCCATTGTATGGCTTTGAGTATAAAAACGTGGTGTGATAAAAGGAGACAAGAAATAAAATTCTGGAGGATGCACACACTTATCAAAAAATATGTACCGAGATCTTCATCCAAGAGCCACGTCCTAAGCCCCGGGTTTACAGTAATGAAAAATGTTCTCAAGGCGGCACCAGCATTTTCTCCACTGGCAACTTCGTGGAAGGAAGCAGAAAACAGTAACATAATAAGTGAAGTACACAGAACATAGGAAGTAATATATGGTATCATTCACGTTTGAAGGCTGCATTATGGAATTTTCCATTACACTTATTTTTCTCAGCTAAGCTCTGCTATTCTTTCATCTTCTGGATTCTGCTCTCTGAGGACTGTATGCCTCTTTCTGTATTGTTCCTTAAAGATGAAGTGTCCTCTTATTTCCGAAGACTCTTGTTAGGTTCCTCTTTGTCTTTGGGTTTTCAACAGTTGCGCTATGATGCTTAGTTATGCGGAGTGTGTGTGTGTGTGTGTGTGTGTGTGCGCGCGCGCGCGGGCGCGCATGTGTGTACGCAAGCTTAGGGTTTATAAAGCATACTGATTCTTTGGTTGGATGTCTTTTGTCAGTGTTGAATTTTTTTCAGGCAGTATCTCTTCGAACATTTCTGTTCCTCATATTCTCTACACTTACAGCCTCTGAGTCACAAACTGTATGCATCTTAGAATTTTAAACTATTTCCTAGGCTACTTTTAAGGTGTCTTGTGTGTTTTGTAGCACATTTTCTCCCTGCACATTAATGTGGGTGTTCTCTACTCCTTTATTGTCCAATTCACCAGCCTTTCTATTCTGTCTAAACTGTTTTTACGCATAACCACTTAGTACCATATTTTTAAACACATTCAAATTCTCAGATGCAGTTGTTGGTCTTTGTCTTCTGTAACATATTTTTCAGTTTTTTATTTCTTTTAATTTAAATTCAAGTTAGTTAACACATAGTATAATAATGTTTTCAGGAATAGAATTAGTGATTCATCAATTCATACAATTAATGCTCCTCCCAACAAGTGCCCTCCTTAATGCCCATCACCCATCTAGCCCATCCCCCAGCCACTTCCCCTCCAGCAACCCTCAGTTTGTTCTCTGTATTTACGAGTCTCTTATAGTTTGCCTCCCTCTCTGATTTTATCTTATTTTTCCATCCCTTCCCCTATGTTCATCTGTTTTGTTTCTTAAATACCATATTTGAGTGAAATCGTATGGTATTTGTCTTTCACTGACTTATTTCTGTCTTTCACTGACTTAGTATAATGGATAAAGAAGATGTGGTATATATATACAATGGAATGCTACTCAGCCATCAAAAAGAATGAAATCTTGCCAACAGCAACAACGTGGACAGATCAGAGTATACTATGCTATGCTCAGTTGTTTTTAAATATCTGTCCTATAACTACAATCTCTAGGTCTCTTCGAATGTCTTTCTGTTATATTTGTTTCTCCCCATCTGTCTCTGTGTGCTTGTGTGTGTGTGTGTGTGTGTGTGTGATTACACCAGAGAGGAATCCATTTTTTTAATCCACTGGAGTCTGACCTAGTTATGATCTGTCCACCGTGGACCCTGCTGGCTTTCAAAAGGAGATAGCCTGCTCGTTCTAAGGGATGCTCACCATTTCTAGAGTCTTTGGCAGGTTTTTCCATGTGGGCTTCTCCTTGGCTACTGAGTTCTTCAAGCCAACAGGAATCTCTTACTTCAGAGAGAGCCCAATCCCTTTTTAACGGCTTCCACCTGATGAAAGGCAAGCCTCCCGTACAGTCACCCTTTGGAAGACCTCAAAATCAGCTTGATTTCACACCTGCAGAATTCTTTCACCTTGTCCATCTGGCTAGGAGCAGGTCACGTGTCTCACCTACACCGGAGGGGAAGGGCCTCCAGAGACCGTGAACACCCGCAGGAGTAGACGCCGCGGTGGACCCCTGGGTGCACCCTCACTGCTCCTGATGGGAGATCACCGCTCTGTCAGCAGGTGCACTTTCCTGCAGTGCCTCCATGTTCTTGGCCCTTTATGACTCCATGAGAGCCCTGAATGCAAATGTTCACCTACTCCCAATCTAGTGAGACTTTTGCAAGTTCTATTCTGCTTTCTCTTCAAGATGTGGCACATGAAGCGAATTCACAAATATCCTTTGAGGGAAACGATAATCTGCCTTCTTTCCCCATCAAATCCCGTTGCCTTGGCTGTTCTCTACTTTCAATCTCTCTTCCTTCTTTTGTCTGTTCGGGTGTAGTGTTGCTTTTAATCTACTTGTTATAGCTGTTCCCAGAGACAATATGTCCTTCAATACCAGCCACTGCCCCGAGCTTGAAGCAGACTTTAGACAGTATGCAATTATTCTCATCTTCGCAAAACCCAGCCCTTTCCTCTTTCAAATTAGATTTATTTTGTCTTCCATAACACACTGCACGAAGCGTAACTTGGAGGAATTAGTGTTCTTGTATCATAAGCCTGTTTTTTAAGCCCCTAGTCTAGATGGATGGCTTGGGAATGTTAGTATTGTTTTGTTTTGTTTTGGCAATGTTAGTACCTTACTATCCTAAAGAAAGAAGGTTAAGAAGTTCTTTTACATTAATCGACTCCCTGTCCTCACACGTTTTTAAAATTTACTAACCAACTTTGTTGCCGTCAGTGTTAGTGACAAGGCAGAGCTTGGGTAAGAGCTTTAACCACCCTATCGTCTCCGTTCATCTCTTCTCCATGAGACTTCAAGGTGCAAAATAGATCATTTCTCAATTATTAATATAAGGAAGCATCCAGCACAATTCGAGTGAGATTGTTGCTCCCAAACCCTTGGTAAAGATTTCTGGAGTTTCCTCTGACCGCCATCTACTGTCTTTCTTTGTGCTACAGCGAAATCCCAGATTCCTTTCCTGAGAACTTGTGGCAGTAGCAAAGAGACCACTTAGCTTCTCAAGTCTGAGATGCCCTTACCTGGAGGTGATTTGTCAGTGGACACATACAAAGGCAGCACCACCCCATTTAGGATTTTGCACTTCAGTTACATGAAGCTCATAACATCACTAGCATTCAATAATACAAGTGGAAAAAACATAATGAAATAACAAGTCACTGGAGACACACTGATGGGTACCAATGTTTGAAGCCATTATTTTAACGATTTGAAATTTGGTTTTCTCATCTATAAAATTAGAATAATAACATCAATAGCAACGAGATCCAACAGTACGTTGCTTACAACTTAAGTTTTAAGGGCATCCACAGGCTGAGAGCGAGGGACAAAAAAAAGATCCTCTGTGCAAATGGAAACCAAAAGAGATCAAGGTAGCTCTACTTGTATCAGACAAAACAGACTTTAAGACAAAGACTATGAGAGGAGACAAAGAAGTTCTTTATGTAACGATAAAGAAGTCAATTCATTACAGGATATAGCAACTGCAAGTATATACACAGCCAATGGTGTAGTACTTAAATATATTAAACAATTATTAAGAGATCTGAAGGCAAAAACAGACAACAATGCAATAATAGCAGGGGACTTCAATATCCCCACTTTGAACAATGGACAGGTCATCCAGACAGACAACCGGTGAGGAAATAACAGACTTGAACTACACGTTAGAGCAGGTAGACCTGACAGACACGCACAGAACATTCCACTCCACGGCGCGCGCACGCGCGCGCACACACACACACACACACACACACACACACGATACACATTCCTCTCAAGCACACATGGAACATTTCCTAGGACAGGTCTCAGGTTAGTCACAAAACAAGTACTAACAAATTTAAGAAAACTGAAACCATATCAGGTACCTTTTCTAGGTACAATGGTACGAAACTAGAGACCAATAACCGGACAAAGCTAGAAATATGCAGACACGTGTAAATTAAACAACATATTTGTGAAAAACCAATGCAACAAAGATGAAATCAAAAAGGGAAATCTTCAGATCTTGGGGAAATAAGATTTCAGGTAAACAAAAATGGAAACACAACATACTGAAACTTAACAGATATAGCAAAACATTCTCTACTATCACCTTTTTAAGAAGGAATTTTACAATGATAAAAGTCTTCATTAAGAAAAAAGGAAGATCTCAGTTTAACAACCTAATTTGACACCTCGAGGAATAAAAAGGGATAACAAACTAAGCCCAAAGATAGCAAAGGAAGGAAATAATAAGGATTAGAGTAGAAATAAATGAAATAGACAATAGAAAGACAATAGAAAAGATCAATAAACTTAAAATTTGTTTTTTCAAAAAGCTAAATGAAATTGACAAAATTTCAGCTACATTAAGGAAAAATTGAAAGAAGTGAAATAAAAGAAGGGATATTACAACTGATACCAGAGAAATACAAAGGATCATAAGAGAATGCTATGAACAATTATACACCAACATATTGGATAATGGAAGAAATGCGTAAATTCCTGGAGACACGCAAGTTACCAAGAGTGAATCATGAGGTAATGGAAAATCTGAACAAACCAATAATGAGCAAGGAGATTGAATCTGCAATCAAAAATCTCCCAATAAATAAAAAAGTCCAGGACCAGATGGTTTCACAGGTGAATTTTAACAAACTTTTAAACCAGAATTAATGCCAGTACTTCTCAAGCTCTTCAAGAAAACTGAAGATAAGGGAACACTTCCATATTCATGCGATAAGGTCAGCATTTTACCCGGAGACCAAAGCCAGATGAGTGCACTGCAAGAAACGAAAATTACAAGCAAATACCACTGGTGAAATCCTCAACGAAAGACAAGCAAACCTAATTCAAGAGCACACTAAAAGCAGCATACACCATGATCAAGAGGGATTCACCACTGGAATGCAATAGCGGCTTCATATGCACAAATCAACTGACGTGACACACCACATTAAAAGAAGGATGGATAAATATAGGATCAGATCCTTTCAATCATTGCAGAGAATGCATTTCACCAAATTCAACATCCTTTCGTGATAAAAACTCTCAACAACTTGTATGTGGAAACAATGTTCCTCAACATAACAAAGGCCATACAGGACAAGCCCACCAGCTAACGTACTCATTCATAAACATAAAACCCTTTCCTCTAAGATCCGAACAGGACAAGGATTCTCACTCTTCTCATTTCTATTCAACATAGTACTGGAAGTCCCAGCCAGAGCAATTAGGCAAGAAAAAGGAATAAAAGCCTTCTAATTCAGAAAGGAAGAAATAAGATTATCTGTTTGCAGATGACATGCCCTTATATAGAGAAAAATATAAGGCCTCCACCAAAAATCTGTTAGAACTAATAAATTCAGTAAAATTACAGGATACAAGTCAACACACAGAAAATAGCTTTGTTTCTGTACACTAAAAACAAAATATCTGAGGGACACATGGGTGTGTAGTCAGTTAAGCATCCGACTTCAGCTCAGGTCATGATCTCGTGGTTCATGAGTTCGAGTTCTGCGTCGGGGTCTGTGCTGACAGCCCAGAGCCTGGATCCTGCTTCAGATTCTGTGTCTCACTCTCTCTCTACCCCTCTCCTCCTCAGGCTCTGTCTCTCTCCCAAAAATAAACATTAAAAATTTTTTAAACAATAAAAAAATAGCTGAAAAGAAATTAAAGCAATTCCATTTATAATAACAACAATAAAATATTTATAAATAAATTTAACCATGTAGGTTAAAGACCTATATACTAAAACCATGAGACACTACAAGCAAATGAAAATATAGTCTGTGTTTTGGATTGGAAGAATTAATATTGTGAAAATGTCCATGCTACCAAAAGCAATTTATAGTCTTTCTGCAACACCTACAAAAATTCCAAGGGTATTTTTTCACAGAAAGAGGAAAAAACTCTACTAAAATTTGTGTGGAACCAGAAAAACACTGAATCGACAAAGCAATTCTGTTTCTTTTTTTCAAGAACGCTGAAGGCATCCCACTTTCTGATTTGAAGCATATTACAAAGCCTAGTAATGAAAACAGTGTGGTACTGGAGTAAAAACAGGCTCCTAAGCCAGCAGGACATGACAGGAGGCACAGACACGAAGCTCTGCATATCCAGACACGACTGATACTTGATAAGGGAGCTAAGAACACTAAGGGGAAAAGGACAGTCTCTAATAAACGGTGCTGGGAAAACTGGATATCCACATATTAAAGAATAAAACTGGACCCATTCTTACATCACTTACAAAAATTACCTCAAAATGGATCAAAGACTTAAATGTAAGATCTGAAACCATAAAACTCCTCGAAGAAAACATAGGGGAGAAGATCCTGACACTGATCTTAGCAATGATTTCTTGGCTAAGACAACAAAAACCAAAATAAACCAGTGGGGCTGCATCAGACTGGAAAGCTCCTGTCCAGCAAGGCCCACGTTCAATAAACTGAAAAGCTATTATGGAAACAGGCTGCTGTTTCCTCACAAAGTCAGAACTAAGCTACCACACGATCTCGCAGTCCCACCCCTGCACATACATCTAAGGGACCCAGAGCCGTATCTTGAAGAGATAGCCACTCCCTCATGTTCACTGTAGTGTCATTCACAATAGCCAAGATACAGGAACAGCCTCAATGTCCCTAAACAAACGAATGGATAAAGATGTGGCGCACTCACACACACACACACACACACACACACACCGATTATTATTCACTCATAAAGTAGAGAAAATGCTGCCATCTTTGATAACATGGATGAAGCCGGAGGGCATTACACCAAGTGGGATAAGCCAGACATAGGACAACATATACTCTGTGGTATCGCTTAGGCATGGAATATTTAAAAAAAAAAATGCTGATTTTATAGAAGAAGCAGAGAATAGAATGGTGGTTTCCAGGAACTGGGGTCAGGGGAAATGGGATGACATTCGGCAAACAGTAAAATTTTCAGTTGAGGTAAGAACAGATCAAACACACAGCATGGTGACTGTAGTTAATAAAATTGTATTACATACTTGAATGCTGTTGAGAGTAGATCTTAAGTATTCTCATCACATTAAAAAATTAAATAAAAAGAGTTAGCTATGTGAGTTTCCAGATGTGTTAACCATCTTAATCGTGGGCATCACTCCACAACACATACGTATATCCAATAACCACATTGTACACTTTAAATACACACAATTAGATGTGTCAGTTTTTCCTCAATAAAGTTTAAGCGAAACAAAACAAACAGAAACAAAGCTGAATGACCTTCCAAACTGTTCAGGGAAAAGGATATGCTTTAAAGAAAAGTAACATGGAAAAATTAAACTATATAAAGAGGAAACTGGGTTTTTGGTCTGGCTTCCCAGGCATGAGTAGCACACGCATGTTTTCACTTTGATATTGCCTCCAATAATCATGTCAATTACACCAACATGTATGTTGACCAATAATTAAAAGAGGTAATTTAAAAAGACACCCAATTTACGCTGTGTTCTAAGCAATGTCATTTGGAACCCTAACCGACCACCAACGTGGAGTCCTCACTTCCTGTTTCTGTGAAAACTCCTCCTTCCACTTCGTGGGGTTGATACGTTGGTCACCTAATCAAATTTTTATATAATTCAACTAGCTTAACTCATAAGCTAAGAAATGAAAGGGGTCTTAAAATTTGGAATTGAACAAGTCTGTAAATAGCATTCAGGATTTTCTTTTTTCTTCCTCCTTTCCCCTCGATAGAATCAACAATTCTTTAAAGATCCCAAGTACCCACTGTTATCACACTTTGCCAAGCTTTGAAGGTAAAGACCTTTCCAAACACATTCAGGTTTACTGAGACACATTATCAGTAAAAACCTTGCAGACTAAGAGGGCCATTCTTTGTATATTGTCTAGCCTCTTGCCCCTTCTCTTACTGGCTTCAGTAGAAGAAATTTAAATCTCTTTTTAAAGATTTTTATCCAAAGAGTTTCTGCCAGCATTTCTGGTAACCTTACGCTAGCAATTATCACCACCAGATCAATACGTGTTGTGTTCTTCTAGCTTGCATCCCTCCTGCAAGAACTTGAGTTCTGTTATTTAAGGAAAATCTAAGCCGCCACTCAACGTCAGCATTATTCGTGGTGACTCATCAGAATAACCACTGCATCAAACTCATTTGTCAGTGAGAAATCTGAAGTATACTCTTTACTAAATTTCACATGCTTAAATAATACCAGATCTGGACCACAGCCCAAGGTTATGTCCAGCCACTGTTCTCCCACTCCTCCACATGACCTTTCAAATATTTACTATAGCCCTTAATACAGGATTGATGCAAAACTGTTTTTTTTCTCTTTAAAGAATATAAAAAGTAGTAAAAACTGAAACTGGCCAAATGTACAGACTATTTGGAAAATATTCAAACTTTTAATGAGTCAGTTAGTCATGACCTATATTGCAGGCATTTTGACTTATACATGAAATATGACAGCCCATAAGAACTGGCTCATGTAATAGAAACCATCATTTGACTTGGGATCTGACAGAACAGTATATTGAATTGAGAGCTTTTGAAATCAGTTACATGAACAATAATCAACTGGAAGAACTAATCATCAGACAGTTTCAGTCATAATACAGGAGAAAGTCTGATTCAACCACTCATTGCTAAGTTTACTCAGTCAATTAAATACCAATAAGATTTGTTATAATTTCTGTTGTATATACTGATGTGTGAATCACATTATAGGAAACACTCACCATGATTCAATACCCAGCATAAAAGATACCATATTTTTTCAGACACAATCTAAATTAATTGCCAATTCTTTCCAGTTTTTTCATTAATTTATACCGAGGGAGTTAACTTATAATTTTGAGGAGATGGACTGATGGCATGCATCAGAGAGCATCATGCTTGTGGATATAAGTGAAGTTTTCCTGGTAAATACTCAGTTTCTCTGACAATGTACAAAAGCAAACTCTGCATTACACATTTAAGTCCATTATGTTGCCAAGATGTTATGAAAATATTTTCCTATAAATATCTTTAATTTTGAGCCAATGTATGGTACTTAGAATCATTATAGCCTTTACAGGATTTACTAGTAAAGTGGAAAAAAAAAGACTGCACAACACTGAATGTGATATTAAGAGTTGAATTAAGAGTGAGAAGCTGGCACCCAGTTATTACTCATTAAAAAAGAATCATTGATAATGAGAAATCATATGCTACAATAAATCCCACTGGAAAGAGTAAGCATATAGTGAAGGTAGCAACCTAGTCACTTACGAAGATAGCATTAAGGTTAAAAGACAAAAGTACTGAAAATAGAACCACAATATTAATTAGGGATGCAAAACATAAAAGATGCAAAATATGACAGCAGAAAGATAAAACAAGAAGGGGAGAGTAAAAATGTAGAGTTTAGAATGAGTTCAAGTTTAAGGTGCTATCAACTTAAAATAGACTTTTATACAAATAACATGATATATGTGAACCTCATGGCAACCCTACAGCAAAACCTGCTAGTAAATACAAGAAAATGAGCAAGGAATCCAAACACAAACTAAAGAAAGTTAACTACCCAGAAGGGAAGAGAGAAAGAGAAGAAACAAGAGAAAAAAACTATAAAAACAGCCATAAAACATTTAACAAATGGCCAAAAGTACAGGCATACGGTGTTTATTGCACTTCACACATATGGCGTGTTTTACAAATTGAAGGTTTGTGGCAGGAAACAAGTCTATCAGTGCAACTTTTCCAACAGTATTTGCTCACTCGGTGTCTCTGTGTCACATCTGGGGGATTCTTGCAATATTTCAAACGTTTACATTATCATTTTACTTATGCTGCTGATCTGTGATCAGTGATCTTTGAAGTTACTATTGTAATTGTTTTCCGACGCCACAGAACATGCCCATATGAGATGGCGACTTACTTGACAAATGTGTGTGGGTTCTGACTGCCCCACCGACCAGCCGTTCCCCCGCCTCCCTCTCCTCAGGCCTCTCGATTCCCCGAGACACAACAATACTGAAATCAGGACAGTTAATACTCCTACAGTAATGGCCGCTCGGTGTTCAAGTGACAGGAAGAGTCACGGGTCTGTCACGAATCACAAACTAGGAAGGAGTCAGCTCAGAGAGGAAGGTGTGTCCAAAGCTGAGACAGGCTGAGAGCGAGGCCAAGGGATGCACCAAACATCAGCCAAGTGGAGGACCCAGAGGACAGGCTCCTGAAGCAAAGGACAGGTGCTTCTCCAGTGAGCGCACGGATGGCAAGAAAGCCACACAGCCTACTGCTGATACGGAGAAAGGTTGTGTGGTCTGGACTTACGATCGAACCGGCCCCGGCGTTCCTTCAGGCAAAGCCTAACCCGGAGCAAGGCCCTTCAATTCTGTGCAGGCTGAGAGGTGAGGAGACTGCAGAGGAGAAGTCTGAAGCGAGCAGAGGTTGGTTCGTGACCTTTAAGGAGGGAAGCCGCCTCCTTGACATAAAGGCCCCAGGCAAAGCCGCGGGTGCTCATGTAGAAGCTGTAGGAAGTCTTCCAGAAGATCCAGCTGAGACAGTGGGTGAAGGTGGCCACACCGAACAAGACTTTCAGTGTGGATGAAACAGCCTCCTGTTGGGAGAAGATGCCATCCAGCACTGTCATAGCTGCAGAGAAGTCTGTGCCTAGCTTCAAGGCTTCAAGGGACAGGCTGACGCTTTCATTAGGGGCTAATGCAGCTGGGGACTTGAAGCTGAATCCAGTGCTCATGTACCAGTCCCAAAATCCTAGAGCCCCTAAGGATCCTGCTAAATCCCCTCTTCCCGGGCTCTATCGAGGGAGCAGCAGGACGACAATACATCTGTTCACAACATGGTTGACTGAATATTCGGAGCCCTCTGTTGAGACCTGATGCTCAGTTCAAATACAGCTGCTCACACAATGCACCTGGTCACTCACAAGCTCTGATGAGAATGTACAATGAGATTAATGCTGTTTTCATGCCTGCTAACACAGCATCCGTCCTGTAGCCCAGGGATCAGGAGTCCTTTCAACCCAAGTCTTATTATTTAAGAAATACATTTCATAAGGCTCTAGTTGCCATAGATAGTGATTCCTCCGATGGATCTGGGTAAAGAAAATGCAGAACCTTCTGGAATGGACTCATAATTCCAGATGTCAATAAGACCATTCATGATTCATGGGGAGAGGTGGTCATCAACATGACCAGGAGTCTAGAAGAGGTTGATTCCAACCCTCATGGAGGACAGTGAGTGTCTCAAGACCTCAGGGGAGGAAGTCACTGCAGATGTGGGGAACCAGCAAGAGAACTGGACTCAGCAGTGGAGCCTGAAAGTGGGACTGAACGTCTGCATCTCATGATAAAATTTTTAATAGATATGTTGTTTCTTATGGATGCTCAAGAACATGGTTTCTCAGGATGGAATCTACTCCTGGTGACGATGCTGTGAAGACTATTGCCATGACAGCACAGCATTGAGAATATCACACGAACACAGTTGATAAAGCAGTGGCAGGCGTGAAAGAATGGACTCCAGTTTTGAGAGAAGTTCTACTGTGGGTAAAGTGCCATCAAACAGCATCACATGCTACAGAGAAATCGTTCATGAAAGAGTCAACTGAAGTAGCAAACTTCATTGTTGTCTTATTCATTGTTGTCATAGAACTTTCTATGGCCGCCCAAGCCTTCAGCACCCAGCAACCTGACCGGTCATCGGCCACCAACATCAAGGGAGGACCCTCCACCAGCATAAAGATCATGATTCACTGAAAGCTCAGATGATGGTTAGTACTGTTTATCAATAAATCATTTTTAATTAGGGTATGTACCTTGTTTTTTTAGACATAATGCTATTGCAGACTTAATAGACAAGTGTAAACATAACTCTTATATGCCTTGGGAAAGCAAAAAATTTATTGTGGTCACGTTGCAATATTCATTTTACTGTGATTGTCTGGAACCAAACTCATAATCTCTCTTAAGTACGCCAAAATTCATCAAACCTTATTACAAAGTTACAAAAATCAAAACATTGTGGTATTGACATAAAACAGACACATAGATCAATGGAACTTAATAGAAAGCCCAGAAACAAATCCACGATTATATGGTCAATTAATTTATGATACAGGAGCCAGGATTATCCAATGGGGAAACATGGTCTCTTAACTGAAGTGTTAAGAAAACTGGACAGCGAGGGAGAAGCCAAGATGGCGGAACACCATGGAAGTTTTTTGCATCTTGTGTCCATGAAATGCAGCCAAATCAACATTAAACCATCCTGCACACCTAGAAAACTGATTTGAGGATTAACACAACAATCTGCACAACCTGAACCACAGAACACAGCAGGTATGCGGTGCAGAGAGGTGAACTGGGGAAGAAGCCGTGGAGGGCAGGGAGGTGTTTTTGCTTGCAGAGAGAGGACAGAGGCGGGAGGCCAGTGGGGAGAGTATGGCAAAAGCATCCCACCCCCCCCAAAGCATCTGGAAAGTGGAAAAGTGGAAATAGCCACAGGGATGGAACGAGAAAGGAGAAAGGAGAGAGGAGAGAGGAGAGAGGAGAGAGGAGAGAGGAGAGAGGAGAGAGGAGAGAGGAGAGAGGAGAGAGGAGAAAGGAGAGGGTTTAAATCCCATTAAGACTCTATAAACGGGGAATGCAGAGTCTGAAACTCTGCAGCTCGATACCTGGCAGTGCTCTGGTGAGAAGGGTGAATCCCCATGAGCAGAGTGAAGTCTGGGGGTCTTCAGGCCACATGGGAAGAGTTGGTTCCCCTGCTGGGAGGACATCTACTAGAGGATATGTGGCTCCCCAAAAGGCAAAGGCCCCAGTGGATCCAGGAGAACAACCACATTTGCTGGTGCTGGAACAAGGTCACAGGGTGTGAAGCCTGGTGCCAGATGTATGTTGTGATTTTCCACAATCCCTGAAACTCTGCTGCTACACTGTCCTGAAAACTTTTTCTGGGACAGGCTGGCACCCAGCCACAGTTTGTAGGCATCAGCAGCAGCATGGTCCCGTGAACGTTCCTGGGTGGGGTCAGCACCCAGCCTTGGCTTGGTGAGAGCCTCCCGCACAGGGGCAGAAAGAATCAAAGCCACAGACCCTCAGGGTTAAGAGGTCGGGAAACATAGCCACATCTGGCATAAAACTCATGAGGGAGATGCTGCCTTGGTCTTGGCTGTGGACAGTGTAAAAGCAGGGAGCAGATGGACGCCGAAGACAAAGTACCGGTGCATGACTGCTGCTGGGGAGAACAGAGTTCCGATACTAGAGACAGGGTAGGTGGGTGAAGCCAGTATCACCCCTCCTGTGCGTGCGCATACACACCTACAAGCACCACAACAATCCACCCCAGTCAGCTAAGCAGCACCATCTGGTGGAGAACGTAACCATTACACTAAGCCCTGCCCAACTGGGCCAAACTCACTCTTCGGGAACACCATAAGTCTTTCTGCCTGCTTAGTTTATGGACTATAAAGCTCTTCATAGCTTGACTTCTAGGGGAAAACGAAATAATTTCAATCATATTTCAGTCTGTTTGCTGGTCCAGCTACACAATTTTCTTTTTGTTTCCTTTTTTATTCTTTGTGTTTCTTTTCTTGAATACAGAAAGAGAAAAAAAAATTATTTTTATTTTCAGTTTTTATTAAAAATATTTTCTTTGTTTTTCTACTATATTTTTTATGTTCATGTAAATTTTTTTCAAACCCTATTTTACTTCCATTATTTCATTTTATTCTATTTCAGTCTATTCATTTTTTTTCAAATTTTCAAATGATTTCCTTTTTTTTTTGTCATTCTCCTTTTTTTCTCTAATCTATCAAGCCCCTCTCAACACCCAGACCAAAACACACCTAGGATCTAGCATCATTTATTTGATTTTTTGTGTGTTTGTTGTTTGTAATTTTTTATTTAAAAATTTTTAATTTTAATTTTTTTTACCTCATTAATTCCTTTTCTCCCTCAAAATGATGAAACGAAGGAAGTCACCCCAAAAGAAAGAGCAGGAAGAAATGACAGCCAAGGACTTAACTAACACAGATACAAACAAGATGACTGAACCAGAATTTAGAATCACGATAATATGAATACTAGCTGGAGTCAAAAATAGATTAGAATCCCTTTCTACGGAGATAAAACAAGTAAAAGCTAGTCAGAATGGAATAAAAAATTCTGTAACTGAGCTGCAATCTCAAATGGATGCCACGGTGGCAACAATGGATGAGGCAGAGCAGAGAATCAGCAATATAGAGGTCAAACTTATGGAGAATAATGAAGCAGAATAAAAGAGGGAGACTAAGGCAAAAGAACACAATTTAAGAATTAGAGAAATCAGTGACTCATTAAAAAGGAACAACATCAGAATTACAGGGGTCCCAGAAGATGGAGAGAGAGAAAAAGGGACAGAAGAGTTATGTGAGCAAATCACAGCAGAAAACTTTCCTAACCTGGGGAAAGACACAGACATCAAAATCCAGGAAGCACAGAAGACTCCCATTATGTTCAACAAAAACCCACCATCAACAAGGTATATCATAGTCAAATACACAAAATACTCAGGCAAGGAAAGAATCATGAAAGCAGCAAGGGGGAAAAAGTCCTTAACATACAAGGGAAGACAGATCAAGTTTGCAGCAGACCTATCCACAGAAACTTAGCAGGACAGAAAGGAGTGGTGGGATATATTCAATGTACTGAATCAGAAAAATATGCAGCCAAGAATTCTTTATCCAGCAAGGCTGTCATTCAAAATTGAAGGAGAGATAAAAAGTTTCCCAAACAAAAATTAAAGGAGTTCCTAACCATTAAACCAGCCCTGCAAGAAACTGTAAGGGGGACTCTTTGAGGGGAGAAAAGATAGGTAGGAAGGTAGGTAGGTAGGTAGGTAGGTAGATAGGAAGGCAGACAGACAGATACCAAAAGCAACAAAGACTAGAAAGGACCAGAGAACACCACCAGAGACTCCAACTCTACAAGCAAAAAAATGGGAATAAATTCCATCTATAGGCTGTTTACAAGAGGCCCACTTGAAACCTAAAGACACCTTCAGATTGAAAGTGAGGGGATGGAGAACCATCTATCATGCTAATGGTAAACAAAAGAAAGCCAAAGTAGCCATATTTATATCAGACAACTTAGACGTTAAAATAAAGACTGTAACAACAGATGAAGAAGGGCATTATATCATAATTAAGGGGTCTATCCACCAAGAAGACCTAACATTGTAAAAATGTATGCTCCAAATGTGCAAGCACCCAAATATATAAAGAAATTAATCAGAAACATAAAGAAACTCATTGATAATAATACCATAATATAGGGGACTTCAACACCCCACTTACTACAATGGACAGATCATCTAAACAGAAAATCAAAAAGGAAACAATGGCTTTGAATGACACACTGGACCAGATGGACTTAACAGATATATTCATGACATTTCATCCTAAAGCAGCAGAATACACATTCTTTTCCAGTGCACACAGAATGTTTTCCAGAATAGACCACATACTGGTGTTGGAGAACAACAAGCCAGAGGCACCATAAGAATATCCTAAAGGGAAGGGACAGAGCAGCAATAAACTAAGAGCATTTTCATTCCTAGGACAGAAAGCCACCAGGACTGCTCGTTCTCTCCAGAAGGACATCATACGGGTGCCAGGCCTGGGGATAAGAATGTTTTGTCTGGTGCCAGATGTACTCATGACCCGGTATGGAATACATGGCAGGTGGATGACTTGTCCAGATGCCAAATACTATGTCGTATGTGCTTGCTGTTGTCAGACAATTTGCAAAAATAAAAGAGGCTTGAGTCAGGGGACTGATGCTTCGGCTGCTGGAGAGGCTTAGCCCCCTGCTTTCCAATTCTCTTGCCACAAAGCCTTTAGGACCTGTCTCTCCACATACTGGGACACAAATCAGCCATCAACAAGTACAAAAGGATTGAGATCATACCGTGCATATTTTCAGACCACAATGCTATAAAACTCAAAATCAACCACAAGAAAAAATTTGGGAAGGTAACAAATACTTGGAGACTAAAGAACATCCTAGTAAAGAATGAATGAGCTAACCAAGAAGTTAAAGAGGAAATTAAAAAGTACATGGAAGCCAATGAAAATGATAACACCACAACCCAAAACCTCTGCAACATGGCAAAGGCAGTTAAAAGAGGCAAGTATAGCAATCCCGGGCTTCCTAAGGAAGGAAGAAAGATCTCAGATACACAACCTAAACTTATGCCTTAAGGAGCTGGAAAAAGAACAGCAAAAAAACCCAAACCAGCAGAAGACAGGAAATAATAAACATTAGAGCAGAAATTAATGCTATTGAAACTAAACAAACACAGAACAGATCAATGAAACCAGAAGCTGGTTCTTTGAAAGAATTAACAAAACTGATAAACCACTAGCCAGTTTGATGAAAAAGAAAAAGGGAAGGACCCAAATAAATAAAATCAGGAATGAAAGAGGAGAGATCACAACCTACACCACAGGAACACAATTATAAGAGAATATTATGAGCAATTATATGCCAACATTAGTGGGCAATCTGGAAGAAATGGACACATTCCTAGAAACATATACACTACCAAAACTGGAACAGGAAGAAATAGAAAATTTGAACAGACCCATAACCAGTAAAGAAATCAAATTAGTAATCAAAAATCTCCCCAAAAAAACAAGAGTCCAGGGCCAGATGGCTTTCCAAGAGAATTCTATCAAACATTTAAGGAAGAGTTAACACCTATTCTCTTGAAGCTGTTCCAAAAATTAGAAATGGAAGGAAAGCTTCCAAACACTTTCTATGAAGCCAGCATCACCTTCATTCCAAAACCAGACAAAGACCCCACTAAACAGGAGAACTATAGACCAATTTCCCTGATGAACATGGATGCAAAAATCCTCAACAAGATTATTAGCCAACCAGATCCAACAATACATTAAAAAAAATTATTCACCAGGACCAAGTGGGATTTATACCTGGGATGCAGGGCTGGATTAATATCCACAAAACAATCAATGTGATTTATCACATCAATAAAACAAAGGACAAGAACCATATGATCCTCTCAATAGATGCAGAGAAAGCATTTGACAAAATACAACATCCTTTCTTGATAAAAACCCCCAAGAAAGTAGGGATGGAAGGATCATACCTTGAGATCATAAAAACCATATATGAAAGACCCCATGCTAATATCATCCTCAACGGAGAAAAACTGAGAGCTTTCCCCCTAAGGTCAGGAACAAGACAGGGATGTCCACTCTCGCCACTGTTATTCAACATAATATTGGAAGTCAGCCTTAGTAATCAGACAACACAAACAAATAAAAGGCATCCAAATCAGCCAGGAGGAGGTCAAACTTTCACTCTTTGCAGATGACATGATACTCTGTATGGAAAACCAAAAGATTCCACCAAAAAACTGCTAGAACTGATTCATGAATTCAGCAAAGTTGCAGGATATAAAATCAATGCATAGAAATTGGTTGCATTCCCATACACCAATGATGAAAAAACAGAAATCAGGGAATCGATCCCATTTACAATTGCACCAAAACCCATAAAACACCTAGGAATAAATCTTACTAAAGAGGTGAAAAATCTATACACTGAAAAGTATAGAAAGCTTATGAAAGAAATTGAAGAAGACACAAAAAAATGGAAAAATATTCTATGCTCCTAGATAGGAAGAATAAATATTGTTAAAATGTCAATACTACCCAAAGCAATCTACATACTCAATGCAATCCCTATCAACATAACACCAGCATTCTTCACAGAGCTAGAACAATCCTAAAATTTGTATGGAACTAGAAAAGACCCCAAATACCCAAAGTAATTTTGAGAAAGAAAACCAAAGCAGGAGGCATCACAATCCTGGACTTCAAGCTATACTACAAATCTGTAATCATCAAGACAGTATGGTAATGGCACAAAAGCAGACACTCACAAAAATGGAACATAATAGAGAGTCCAGAAATGGATGCACAAATATATGGCCAACTAACTTTTGACAAAGCAGGAAAGAATATTCAGTGCAATAAAGACAGTTTCTTCAGCAAATGGTGCTGGGAAAACTGGACAGTGACATGCAGAAGAATGAACCTGGATCACTTTCTTACACCATACACAAAAATAAACTCAAAATGGATGAAAGACCTAAATGTAAGAAAGGAAGCCATCAAAAGCCTTGAGGATAAAATGGGCAAAAAACCTCTTTGACCTCGGCTGCACCAACTTCTTACTCAACACGTCTCCAGAGGCAAGGGAAACAAAAGCAAAATTGAACTATTGGGACCTCATCAAAATAGAAAGCTTCTGCACAGCAAAGGAAACAATCAGCAAAACTAAAAGGCAACCGAGAATAGGAGAAGATATTTGCAAGTGACACATCAGATCAAGGGTTAGTATCCAAAATCTATAAAGAATTTATGAAACTCAACACCCAAAAAACAAATAATCCAATGAAGAAATGGGCAAAAGACATGAATAGATACGTCTCCAAAGAAGACATTCAAATGGCCAATCGACACATGAAAAGATGCTCAACATCACTCATCATCAGCGAAATACAAACCAAAACCACAATGAGATACCACCTCACCCCTGTCAGAATGGCTAACATTAACAACAGGCAACAACAGATGTTGGTGAGGATGTGGAGAAAGAGGATCTCTCTGGCACTGCTGGTGGGAATGCAAACTGGTGCAGCCACTCTGGAGAACAGTATGGAGGTTCCTCAAAAAATTAAAAACTGAACTACTCATGACCCAGCAATTGCACTACTAGGCATTTATCCAAGGGATACAGGTGATCTGTTTCGAAGGGACACATGCACCCCCATGTTTACAGCAGCACTATCAACAATAGCCAAAGTATGGAAAGAGCCTAAATGTCCATCAACTGATGAATGGATAAAGAAGATGTGGTTAATATATACAATGGAGTAATACTCGGCGATCAAAAAGAATGAAATCTTACCATTTGCAACTACATGGATGGAACTAGAGGGTATTACGTTAAGGGAAATTAGTCAGAGAAAGACGAACATCATATGACTTCACTCATATGAAGACTTTAAGACAGAACAGATGAACACAAGGGAAGGGAAGCAAAAATAATATAAAAAGAGGGAGGGGGACAAAACATAAGACTCTTAAATATGGAGAACAAACTGAGGGTTACTGGAGGGGTTGTGGGAGGGGAGATGGGCTAATTGGGTAAGGGGCATTATGGAATCTACCGCTGAAATCCCTGTTGCACTATATGCTAACTTGGATGTAAAAAAAAAAAAAAAAAAAAAAGGAAAGGAAAGGAAAATTAAAAAAAAGAAAACTAGACAGCCACATGCAAAAGAGTGAAAGTAAACCACTGTGTTACACCATATACAAAATTAACTCAAAACTGATTCAAGACTTGAATGTCAGACTTGACATTATAAAATTCCTACAAGAAATCATAGGCAGTAAGCTCCTTGACATCAGTCTTGGTGACGATTTTTTTGAACTAAAAAGCAAAAAATAATCAAGTAAAACCACATCAAATTAAAGGCTTCTGCACAGTAAAGGAAGCATGAACAAAATGAAAAAGCGACCTACCAAATGGGAGAAAAGTTTTCCAAATCATATAGTTGATAAGGGGTTAATATCCAAAATATATAAAGAACTCATTACAACTCAACAGCAAAACAAACAAACAAAAAAACAAAAAAACCCACCAAAACCAAAACCAAAACAACAGTCCAATTTAAAAATGGACAGATAACCTGAATAGACATTTCTCCAGAGAAGACATCCAGATGGCTAACAGACACATGAAAAGATGCTCAACATCACTCATCATCAGGGAACTAAAAATCAAAACCTCCATGAGATACAACCTCACACCTGTTTGGTTATTATCAACAACAACAAAAAAGGAAAAAAATGCCTTAATTAGGAAAGGCTGTCAGCATGAGGCTGGGGCCTGAGTAAGTTGATCCTTGCCTTACTCTAATTTTAAGGCTATTAATGCAGTCAGGCTGATCAGTTTTGTTGTTTTTATTTAATTTTTTTAATGTTTTTTAAATTTATTTTTGAGAGACAGAGACAGAGCACAAGCATGGGAGAGGGGCAGACAGAGGGAGACACAGAATCCCAAGCAGGCTCCAGGCTCCGAGCTGTCAGCACAGCCAGACGCGGGGCTTGAACCCACCAGTGATGGGATCATGACCCGAGCTGAAGACAGGCACTTAACCGACTGAAGCTACTCAGGCGCCCCTGTTATTTTTAAAGCCACAAGTGAATAAGGCTTCCACTCGGAGCCTCCTCTGGGACAGTGGCCTCACCACCCTGAAGGAGAAGCAGATGGCAGCAGGGGTGAAGTTGAACAAGGTGCAGACAACAGAGCTGAAGACAGAGAGAGAAGGGGGTGCGGAGGTGGCAGAAGGAAGGGGGTGAGAAATCAGGGCCAGGAGAACACCAGCGAAGGAGGGGGCGTTGAGAGGTACAGAAACCATCCCGAAGGTGCGGTCCTTCAGGAACTTCATGAACTCACATCACATTGAGCAACACAAAGAAACAAACACAAACGTGGGCAACAGAGAGTCCCATGGAACGTCAGTGTACGTCCAAAGAGCGCGAAGTGGAGAGGGCGTGTGCGATGCGGCCCGGATCTCTGTCCCACGTGGCCATGAACTGCTGACGCTAAGACCGCCACGCGTCTTGCAGCACCTACCTTCGCGTGTGACGCTGTCACACTGTTGCGTGCCTAGATCTCTTGGGCTTTTCTGAACAAGACACTGAAAGAGAATGGGAGAGCGGAGAAGGAGACCGAAACCAAAAATCATCAAATGCATTTCATTCACTGGGAAAGGAGTAATTGAAAGGAAGGAATTTTTCAATATATATACTGGAGAATGTTAAGTATGAGGTCAAAGAAGGCACCTTGTGTAGGGGAGACTCAGCTGTTCCCCAAGCCTTTGACCCACCTGACTACTCTTTTTCGGTGTTCTCTCTTTGAGCGGGGGTAGGGAAGTTTGGATTCCAACACCCTTTCTATAGTGCTAGAGAAAATGTCAGTGCGTCATAACAGCATGTTATATGGAATTGGGCTTGGAAATTATGGCTGTTGAGTTATTTAAGCAAGACTTGTTTTCAACACTGTTCTCTTCATTCATATTAACACTTACATTCATTTAAAACTATCTCAACTAATATGTGTCCGAATAATAAGAATTGTAGGATTCTCCATTTCTTTTCCTACATTAGATAATAAATTAGCAACTGCATTATCACCATAAAGGACCTTAGTACTTTTTTTATAGGAAATGGGTACAGGGTCACTGTTGGGGCCAGCTGTCCCACCACAGCCACAACCGAGTCCCCTTCAAGTCTGGAATCCAGTATTTCCAGGTGAATGTGGCAAGATGGATCCATGAACATACTTCCTTTACTTACACTGATTAACAAAGAAATCATTGGAAGAAAAACAGTTGTGTAATTCTCAAAAAGTTCTTAACTATACAAGTTCTACGTGATCCCTTTGCACGACACATGCTCTCGACTCAAGATCCTTTTATACACTGTCACTTGTACAACTGGTCTCCCAAATTCCCAGATGGGGCCAATATCGTAGCGCCACCGAGCTGGATCCAAATCATCATAAGCCTTGTGATCCCGGTTACATTAAGTCTTGTATAATTTTATTTCTTTCCTGTTACCATCAGCAAACCATGAAAATCTCTTCTTTTTTATCTCATCAACAAGACCAACCTAGCACAGCACTTCAAATGTTTACTTCCATGCCTACAAAGTGGTATCATTTGTTTGGCTTTTACAAATGGACTGTGGTTATTTATACTCCTAGTTGAGCACACCTACATGCTATTCTAATTCTTATTTAAATACAATAATTTCTTATCATCATTTTATCATAGTTTTTTATCAGTGACCTGAACGAATTTCTCTGCTTTGTAATAATGTGATTATCTTCAAAATTAATAGCAAATTATAACAATAACTCCATCTGTATGAACTCTTCAGGGCCCTGATTCACTTACTTAGGAGTTGTTTTTTTCTTCCCTCCCCCCGCCCCCAAATCCTATTCTGGGTTTTTGTTGTTACTGCTTTGTTGCAAGCAAAGAGAAGAGACGCCATAGGAGATAGATCAGACTATATCCTGGTACTGAGAGAGTATTAACTCTGGAAGAGGAAAATGTAAGTCACGTGCATAATGAAGTTATGAATCACTTTGACATTATGCTTGGAGCTAACCCTGGAATAAATTCAAGGCAACAGGCAGGCATCAAAAAGAATCAGGATGAATGTCGCTATGTGGAGGGGGTTCTCTATACAGATGTGTGACAAGCCAATTTCATAGGGCTTAAATTTCACAGCAAAAATGTGTTGCTTAACCCCAGTCTGAACACTTTGTAATAAATTATTGAAAAAGAAAAATCACAGCAAAATTAGTCGATACATGCTCCTGTTGTTGGAACCTTTTTAGAGCAGAATTTGCAACCTAATGTGTTATAAACAACATCCTGTGAGGACAAAGGTTTTGTTTACCTCACACTGTTTTTGGATTGAAAGTGTGTTTTAAAATGGGATTTCACATGATAATATGTATTTGATACATATATATGTATAATAATATGTATTTTATACATAGATGTATAATATGTATTTTATTATATATACGTATATATACATATGTATACATACGTATATATACGTGTATATACGTATATACACGTATATATACGTATATATATGTATAAAATACATACTTCAAAAATATATTTTATATATAATGAATCTTATTTTTAATATCTAAGTCCAATAAATATTCATTTATAAGTTAATCACTAAATGCAAAGTCTAAATTAAATATATATTTGAAATATGTGAGAATATACATATATATGTATATATATGTATGTATTTTTATATACCTGTGTGTACGCACATACACACATACACACAGGCACATAAAAACTGTAGTCTCTCTTGATAAGAATTGAAAGCTTTGGCACCATATTTTCACCACGACAACAGCTTGCCAGAGCTGACCTACCCCCACCGCGGTTGGCCAAGCTGCCCTAGAGCCTGTGTGCCCCACACTCCCATGGGGTATTACTTGGTGCTCATCTATACTGTCTTGATTTCACAATCCTGAGTCTATAGATGATGTTTGGGAGCACACATATTCATTTCCATCTATCTGTTCTACTTCTCCAGCTGAAATAGTAGGCAATGATAGTTGATACTTCTCAGGAAATGCATTATTTCATCATCGAGAAAATGTTAAATTATCCTTAATACTGTAAACTGACATCTTTAAGTTAAATTTCTAACAATGCTGAAACAAAAATAAAAAGAGAAAGAAAAAAAATCTATGCTTAGCTAAGTCAATAGGAAATTAAATTATGCTGGATTTTTAATACTTGAACATTAGAATTATCAAAATCTTTACTTTTTAGATGCCTCCAGCATAGAAATGAATTTAGAAAGCAACAAAAATTCCTACAGGAGGAAATCTTATTTTTATATTTAATATTCAAATCCAAGTTTATAAAGTTGATCACAAAATTAAAAGTCTAAATTGAATATATAGATATATATAATTATTTAACATTTAATAAATTTCTAACCTACATATTATAATGCACTTATACCCAGCAAACCTCTTGTGATATTTCTTGAGTATCCAGAAAGTTGGAGTATGAACTTCTCTACATCACTGCCTTTCAGAAACTGCTAACAGTTTTTTATGATTGATGTAAACCCAGGTCATCATTAGGAATTTTCATTATTATGTTGTGCTATTAAAAACTTAGGGCCATACCTCCTATTGATGGAAACAAATTTCTTTTATGAATGGCCATGGATTATTGTAATTTGAGACTGACTCAGTACACAGTACACAACATTTTCTTTCAGTTTTACAATTAACTCTTACTTGTCAGCATTTTTGGTGCAGTCCTGATGGTGTGACATCTCCTTTTACCATTGACATTTCTAAAATTCATACAATTAATATATTTTGGGGCTGGTGTTGTAACATACATCTTGTTAATCAGAAGCTTTTTAACCGTGTACTCCTCTGTTTCATTAGGCAAATCCGTAAAACAACCTAAGTCTGGATACACGATGTGTTGCTGCACCCATGTTTGCTTTAAATTTTCTGGGAGAAGAATTAGCAGAAATATTTTCGCATACTTATGCCTTCTCACTGTAAGCTGAACAATCTGGGGGTGGATGGAGCATACCCTGAAAGTCAGACCAGAAACGAGACAGGACATTAGTATATAAAAGCACCAATACTGAATGCTTTGAGCTGCTGGCTACACTGAACATTGTCCCAAAGGTGACAGAATGAGGGAGTGAGACTTGGTGGTGGATGTCACAGCATCTACGTGCTAACAGGACCCTAGAAAAGGTATTTAACATCTCCCACCCTAGAGTTACCTATCAAATCAACAGAATAAATACATCAGAGGTCTGTTAAGACGAATAATGAAAATAATTAAAAGAAACCCCTCTAAACTCGACATTTGGATATCATTTATTCTTCTTTAAATAAAAATTTGTAGAAACAATTGCCTTACATACCGCTCACCTTTATGTGGGAAAACACAGGCTGCTGTAAGTTTTATTACTGAAAATTTAGAATCATATTTTGGCGGCTAACGGCTACCAAGCGGCACAGCGGCCTCTTATTCAGAGCAGCTAATGAGCTGTGATCCCAGAAAATGTATCCGCGGTCTTAGCCTCGCACCCTGATGCCCTGAGAAACTCACGCACCATTTCTTAGGGTCTCAGCAAAGCATCATCTACAATCCTTACCTTTGAGGTGTTAAAAGGATTAGTATTTGTAAAACACTTAAAGTCCCTTCATTGAATATAAAAATCATTGCACAGGTATTTTTCCCATCCCACAGTAAAGAACACGCGTGGGCTATTTAGTTGTAAATGATTATTTTGGATAATGCAGCTTTGTGTGATGGTGACAACTCACTGGTTACTGGGAATTCCATTCTTGTCATGTCTATGGATGGAGACTTTCATACCACAAAGTGGAAAACCAGAGCTGTACCATAAACCGGGGTAAGAATGACAGCTAAGTGTGGTGGTCAACAAAGTAACCTGGAAGAAGTTTCCCAGATAAGTCACACTATGGGTGTCTCTTTTTCTTGGCCCTAATATTCGCCTGTGAAGTTATCACAGGCAACCACTGCAACGTTTCTGAACTTTGAGAAGAACTGTGCGTCCGCCCCTTTACCGCTCATAGAAACCTTGGACTCCTGGCCTTGTTAAGAAAAAATGAACACATTGAAAATGTATCATAATGATAAAAAAAGTGGAAACATTAAGCTCAACACAATTCCATTTTAAAACTTAGAAAGTGAAAACCAAGGACCTAATTCTATACAACTGATTGTGGGAGACAGAAAAAGCAAAGTTGCTCACAGGAATGATATGAAACTAGAATTACCAAACTTACTTAGGGAAATAGGTTTCATTGTAGATTTCGGAAAAGGGAACAAAGAGTCACACACCTTGGGGAGCTAGCGAGCTTCAATCTGCACGTCGCAAAACCATCTCTGACCTCCTAACAACCATCTCGATCTCTACGGAGTGCATCACTGAGTATTTACGTCAAAGGTAAATAGAAAGAAGATGCCTTCATTACTCAATCATGAATATCATTTCACAGAAAATCAGATTAAAAAGCACACAGCTTCCCCCGAAGCCAAGGCTGACATGATAAGAATGGGACTCAACCTTCCTGGACAATGGTCTGAAACCAGAGATTAAACTAGAAGCCAAGAGCTCTGTCCCACTTTCAGGCTCTCCCATCAGCATCTCAGAGACTGTGGACAATCCCTCTGTGCTGCCTGCCCCTGCCTTCTCAGGGTTAAAGTCAGGTACAGCGGTGGCTGCGTGGTGCAAATGACCAGATTGCCGCAATCACATGGGCATACAGTGAGCAATCAAATACTTAAAAACTGAGCACAGAGTATTTGATTTAAACACCACCATCATCCATCACCTATCGTGATGCCACACTGAAAAGTGTGCTTCACGGCCTATTGTGGAAAAAGCGGCCATTATTAAGCACCGTTGTCCGGCCTGTGCACTGGAGGGCTTGTGGGGTGGGCGGCCCGTGTAAGGTACTGACTGGACAGAAACCCACACGGAATAAAAAGACCCCTGACCAGAGTTCCGGCGGAAGCAGTGAAAGATACTCAGCCTGTGGCTGACTTTGCCCGTATTTTCTCCACCGCATTGGTAACAATATGGGAAATAGGAAATATAAATGAAGAGAGATGAAACACGTTAAATAACAACTTAACAGTATGAAAGTCAGTTTTCAATATTTGTATATAGGTCTGTACAGATCCGCAGACGCAGTAACAGGAACGTGAGCACGTGTGTGCATGCGTGTACATACGAGCTCGTGTGAAAGTCCGCGCCAGCCGCCGTGGGTGCCTGTTGTGTGCAGGGGTCTGACTGTCCGCAGCTGGGCGCGCTGACAGGTGGGTTACGGAGGCCGGACTTGACACCCACAGGGCACACAGACAGGATGGGGAGGGGACAGGGGCTGCAGCCCGACCGAGTGCTGTCTGCAGGCTCGGCTGCACGGCAGAGGAGCTCCAGAATCCAGGAGAAGGTAGAGCGTTTGCTGATCTCAGCACCGCCCGGCCCCGAAGAGGTGAGCCCGTGGGTAAACAGAACATACGAGTACAGCCTTCCCTCCAAGTCACCCACAAGAGTTGCAGCCGGGGCTCACGCTTCCAGAGACAGGCGGGAGAGAGGGTTCTGGCACGAGGCCAGCACTCAGTGCAAGAAGCTTACAACCGTGTACTTCCAATCCCCTGAATCGGTCTTCGGTGTTACTGTCACGGATTTTACCTCCACATATGAGGCAACCCCATACTCCACTGCTAACTGGCTGTGCTTTAAAGTATCAAATTTTAAAGATATCCAAACGGTCTCTGTTTGTCCTATTTTTTAGATCCAATCCAAGAGAACTGCCTGGAGGCGGAGTCAGACCCCCACAGATTGAGCCAAAAGTGAGGCACAAGAGGAGGAGATGCGGTTGCCACATCACAGGAAGGCAGGAATCGCTGACACCAGCATAAAAACTCGAAAGTATGTAGTTTAACCTCTTCCTTCTAAATATTAAATTACAAAGGAAGTGATATTTCTATAGCTTTTAATTAGTATGTCAGCATTTTTTGCACAACGTATTTCATTTAATTTTAACAGCAATTCCCTATGGATGGAAACAAATAATTTTGCAATTTATCCGAGTGGTTATTAAATGCAGAGAGTTAAGACTGCCATTCTCATTTTCTGATTGCAAACGCTTAAATAGTGTTTTTCCAATATTTTAACTTTTTGAGGAAATAAAACTAAAGTGCATGCCCATGTGACACTATACTGTGTAAAAATTCCCAGTAAGGAAGTTTACTGCTATACGCACGAGGATAATGAGAAACTGAAGGCAACTTGACTCACTTTTCTCCTGCTAACGCTGTGATCAGACAGATGCTCTGTGCTCGGAGCCTTAACCTTCCCAAGAGACGCGTCCAAAAGAGCGGAAAAGCGCGGGGACCGATGGGATTTCTGCCGATTGAGAAGGACCTTCCAAAGGTAATCAGCATAGAATGACCTTTGCAGGGGCCAGTGTAGCTTTGTTTTGATTGAGTTGAAATCTGAATGCACCCCACACACCAGGCTCCTATTTTCCCCGCGTTTCAATCAAAGCCAGCAAATTGCTGTTTCTGAGCTCCACGATGGTAAATATCTCTGCAGCCACAGGTGTTCACCGCTCTCGCTCTCTCTGTTGAAGGGGCAGCTTTTATTCTGAGGGTGAGCTTTGCCCTCAGTAACAACTGTTTCTTTTTCTCCTGGCTGGAATCTAGAGACAGGGGTCCACAGAAGGAAAACCTCTTCTGTGTATTTCAGCACCATGGTGGATCCATTCTTCTCCCAGACAATGCAGGAGCAGCAGGGGCTCAGAGGAAAACAACTGACAGGTGGTGTAAAGGCCAAAGCGAGACCCAGGATTATTCACTCTGTGCTCAGTGGCCCCGAGCCCAATCCACAGGCTGCATGGTAGGAAGTGACCGGCCATCAAAGAACACGATCACTACGCCCAAACGGGCCTGGAAACAAAGGGGCTTGTCTTTGGTCCCTGCTTCTTGTTGAGCACCCCTGAAAACGCATCTTTAACTTTGTGTGTGACTGTGCTCCAAGTGGCCTACATCATAAAACAGCATGTGGGGAACACAGCCCGCGACCAGATTCGAGCTCAGGAGGCTCCCGCCCTGCGCGGGTCTGCGGTTACTTTTCATTAAGGTATACGGCGAAGCCGCCCAGGGCCCACGGACCTGACAGCTTCCTGACTGCAAGACAAGTGAGTACCATCGGCTTCAGACAGGAGTTCTGAGTCGGAGTAAGAACCCTGCAGAAATATGTTTCTATGCAAAGGAACACTGGGATGGAAAGGGACGCGATTTCTGGGACTAACGCATTTATTTCGTCGGCACTTCTGCGGACACCAGTCTTTCCACTTGTTCCAGACAATACACAACAAAGGGCCTCCTTTTTCACGTGGGCAAATTGAGGCAAGGCTGCAACGCCGACCGCGTTTCTTCCAGTGCCTCTGCCTTTCCTTCCTGGGTCTTGGAGGCGAGTTGGGCAGCCGTCTGCCACCCCGCACGGGGGTCTGCTCGCCCCCCTTCCTGCTGCGATCCCTGCCTCTCCCTGGTGGGCCCAGGGCCAGCGTCCCTGCCCCCCGGCGAGGCCCGCGTATCTGCAGAGCGTGGGGCAGACACAGGGCCAGGCATCGTTAGAGCCAGAGTCACAGCGGCAGCCATCTCCAGGGCCCAAGGGGGTCCCCACTGCAGTGGGCTTTCTCGCACTTGGGTGGTGCATGTGAAAACACTGAAATAAAAACTTGAGGAGTTTGGGGTGTCTGGGTGGTTCCGTCGGTTGAGCGGCCAACTCTTGATTTCAGCTCAGGTTGTGATCGCGGTTCATGAGTTCGAGCCCCTTGACCAGCTCTGACGGTGTGGAGGAGCCCGCCTGGGATTCTCTCTCTTCCTCCCTCTCCTTACCCCTCCCCCCCAAAATAAACATTAAAAAAAGACTTAAAGCAATATGTTCTCAAACCCATTCTTCCTGCAACGTAAAACTCTAAATTTTGTTTTTCCTGCCTTAAAATATTAATAGAGAAATGTTTTCCTACTCTAAGTAAAAATAAAAATGATAAATTCAGCTTACACTCAGTATCAATTTTGAGGAATTAATAAAGGAACCCTCAGGAATACTTTGAACTCCCTTCTAAAGGGGCGTGTGAATTCCACATTTATTCACACCCAGCATCTCCTCACCATGAGAAAGTATGGATGGAGGGTTGTTTGAAAACCTAGTATTACTAGAGAAGCCAGAAATACAGATTTTGAAATAGGAAACACCTATCTTCAAACACTTTTGTTAAAAACTCCCATTTTACAGGCTCCTTCACTCTGAGAGCCACATATCTTTGTGTGTGTGTGTGTGAGAGAGAGAGAGAGACCACATTTAGCTCATAGGCTAAGAATTTTCAGCTTCTCACAGTGAAAGTGAATTTGGTATAATACAAATTAAATCATGAATCTTTGACGATTATGAGCAATTTGACTTTACCCATGTAACAACTGCCTAATTTACTGAGTACACAGCTGACTAGCATATACATCAACACAGTACACAATTCAGCCTCCCAACTCCATCGAGTGAGTTGAGATAAAATGACTCGTTGGGATGACTATTGGGCACAGGAAGGTTTTGTGGAGTAGGAATTAACACATCCCACTTTCCGGTCACAGTACATATGCAGGGCCATATTGCAGGACATTTCCTGCCATATGCAGAGAAGGGAGCAGAACTGCAGCATTTCTGAACTCATTTAAGTTTTAATTATAACAATAATGCAATAAATCTAATTAAAGGACATTATGTAATTCATTGTCTCATTCATGCTTCTTGTGAGGATACTGATACTGGGAACACAATTCTTTGTCATGCACACATCACTAGCTTTCATTATTGCCATATGTCTACTTGGATTTTTTAACCTTTTGTTGACGTATGGCACACAATACAGAAAAGTGCGTGTGTGTGCGCGTGTGTGTATAAATATAAAATTGTGCAGGTTGATGAACGGACACAAAATGAACACCCGTTGAATCAGCACTCAAATCAGATACTGGACATTTTTCAGCATGACGGTTAGTGCCTTTTTGGGTTTCCTACTAGTTTACTTCTCTAAAGGGTAAACAATATCCTGATTTTTAATCACGGATTAGTCTCGCAATCCTTTGGACTTCATGTCGGTGTAAGTAAGAGTTGAGTACGTACATTTTGTGACTGTGTCCTTTCATGCAGTATCATGTCTGTGATGATTACCTGTGGTGTAGAATGCACCTGTAGCCAAGTCATTCTTAATCACTGCAAGTATTTCCTCCCGTGAATACCTCACAATCTATTTAGGGACCTCTCGACTGGCCTTCTGCAGTTTCCAAGGGCTGGCCACTGCAAACAGAGGGGCTATGTTTTGGAGACTCAGATATGCACTTTTTTTTTCGACCAAGCCATGGGATTCCTGGGCCATCTCAGTTGTAGCCACAGCTACAGGTGCCCAGTGCTGCTAATTCCCCCAGTTCACTGAGTCACTCAGCTAGGTGAGACTCTGAGAGCAGTATATAAGAGGTTCCAGTTCTCAGTGTTCTACACAGTACTGAGTTTCTAAAATTACATTTTATGTTTTAGCCATCCTAGTGGTTACATATTTTCATTTCCAATATCCCTGATGACTAACGAAGCTGGACAACATTTCTTATATTGTTACCCATGGGTTATCTTCTTTGGAGAAGTGCTCATTAATTTATCCATATCTTTTGCTCATTTTTATATTTTTAAATACATATTTTTATTTCTACTTATATTTTCAAACTGACAATATACCCATTTCTTGGCAGTTTTGCAATAAATTGGTTTACGACAAACATAAGTAATAAGTAATATTAAATTGGTAGGGAAAGCTTACTCTTTTAAAGATTTTCCCAAAAATACTAGAAATAAGTTCTAGCTTATTTTTTTCTGTAATTAGATTCCTTGAGCACAGTTACAGCTAATGACCTCGGGAAGCATGATTATCAACAGGAACAAATTATCATAAAATGACAATTCAATTCTCAATGTGATTTTTCATTTACTTTACAATAACTTTGAACATTCAATCATGTGTCAGACATTTTTCAAGGAACTACACACAGGGTACTGCACAGATTCTCACCCTGTTATGAAGAGAAAGCTCAAACCAATTCAATTAGCATGACGACTCCTGTGCACGTTTGTTTGTTTTCTAATCAGACATCAACAGAAAGCACAATCTCTCCAGTACTTCTCTCGATGCCATCATGAAACCCATTTTCTGAGTTAAAGGGACGGAGAGCTGCCTCGTGCATAATTTTCCTAAGTGTTAACACAATGTATCTCCTGTAGTTCCAAATAATTTATTGGATTTTGGGGTGAGACAAAGTGGCTCCAAGATTAAGGATAACAAGGTCTTGAATTCATATTAATTTTCTGTGAGCAAATCACTTCTGATGGTTTGTGATGATGAAGTACATCCAGGTCAGGGAAGAAAAAGGCTTCCTCTGCTGTTCCTTCTTGACCACTTGACAAGTGTCCATGCTATGGCATCTCTGCACATACTTCTTGGTGCCTTTCAACCAAGTAGAACCTGCTCTCACCCTACACTTCATCCTTCGGGAGGAAATACCTCCAGCTAGAAGATGAATTAAAGAAGATTTTCCTTGGACACATCTAATAGCAAGGTCAGCCACAGGTTTTCTGGGTCATTAAAAGTAATTAATCTTCACTGGCACAAAAACAGACACTCAGATCAATGGAACAGAATAGAAAACCCAGAAATGGATGCACAAGCATATGGCCAACTAATCTTTGACAAAGGAGGAAAGAATATCCAATGGAATAAAGACAGTCTCTTCAGCAAGTGGTGCTGGGAAAACTGGATGGCAACATGCAGACAAATGAACCTGGACCACTTTCTTACACCATACACAAAAATAAACTCAAAATGGTTGAAAGACCTAAATGTAAGAAAGGAAGCCATCAAAAGCCTTGAGGAGAAAGCAAGCAAAAATGTCTTTGACCTTGGCAGCACCAACTTCTTACCCAACACATCTCCAGAGGCCACGGAAACAAAAGCAAAACTGAACAACTGGAACCTCATCAAAATAGAAAGCTTCTGCACAGCAAAGGAAACAATCAGCAAAACTAAAAGGCAACCGAGAATAGGAGAAGATATTTGCAAGTGACACATCAGATCAAGGGTTAGTATCCAAAATCTATAAAGAATTTATGAAACTCAACACCCAAAAAACAAATAATCCAATGAAGAAATGGGCAAAAGACATGAATAGATACGTCTCCAAAGAAGACATTCAAATGGCCAATCGACACATGAAAAGATGCTCAACATCACTCATCATCAGCGAAATACAAACCAAAACCACAATGAGATACCACCTCACCCCTGTCAGAATGGCTAACATTAACAACAGGCAACAACAGATGTTGGTGAGGATGTGGAGAAAGAGGATCTCTCTGGCACTGCTGGTGGGAATGCAAACTGGTGCAGCCACTCTGGAGAACAGTATGGAGGTTCCTCAAAAAATTAAAAACTGAACTACCCTGCGACCCAGCAATTGCACTATCAGGTATTTATCTAAGTGATACAGGTATGCTGTTTCAAAGGGGCACATGCACCCCAATGTTTATAGCAGCCCTACTGACAGTGGCCAAAGTATGGAAAGAGCCCAAATGTCCATCAACTGACGAATGGATAAAGAAGATGTGATATAGATATACAACGGAGTTATTACTCGGCAATCAAAAAGAATGAAATCTTGCCATTTGCAACTACGTGAATGGAACTGGAGGGTATTATGCTAAGTGAAATTAGTCAGAGAAAGACAAATATCATATGACTTCACTCATATGAAGACTTTAAGACACAGAACAGATGAACACAAGGGAAGGGAAGCAAAAATCATATAAAATCAGGGAGGGGGATGAAACATAAGAGACTCTTAAACATGGAGAACAAACAGGGTTGCTGGAGAGGTTGTGGAAGGGGGGAAGGACTAAATGGGTAAGGGGAAGTAAGGAATCTATTCCTGAAATCACTGTTGCACTATATGGTAACTAACATGTATGTAAATTTAAAAAGTAAATAAATTATTTTTTAAAAGTATTTAGTCTTGCCATAGCAATTAACAACTTTGACAGCTATGTTTTAAAGATATAAAAGGGAAGCGATGGAACACATTAAAGGAAAATAGAAATCCCTCTGTCCTCGGACATATAAATTAAAATATTGATTTTAAATGCCATTGTTTAAAGTTTTTTAATGTTTAAAATAGAGGACTGAATTTATTCTGTGTGGCACTCTCAACAGATCCTGAAATCCTATGCATATTTTTACGGGTCACACCTTACTTTGATTTGGTTCTTTTGTTTCTAGCTATGTTTTGGCTGGTTTTGTAACATAAGGAGTGTGCTAGTAAGATGGCTTAAGTTTCTATAATTTTGTCAAGTGCTTTTACATCATGTATTGAGATGATCATAAGATTTGCTACTTTCATTTTATTACCATGGTGTCACGTTGGTTGATTTGTATGAACCATCCTTTCATCCCTAGAATAAATTCCATTTGATCATGGTGTATTATCCTTTCAATGTATTGCTGAATTCAGTTTGCTAATATTTTTATCGAAGAAATTTGAATCTATCTCATTGGGGATACTGGCCTATGATTTTCTTTTTTTTTTGCAGTGGCCTAGTCTAGGTTTGGTATCTGGGTAATGATAGCTTTGTAAAATGAATCTTGAAGCATTTTCTCCTCTTCGATTTTTTCAAAGAGTTTGAGAAGGATAGGTATTAAATCTTAAATGTTGGGCAGATTTTACCTTTGAAGCCATCTGGTCTGTATTTTATTAGTTGGATGTTTTTGATTACTGGGTCTCATCATCCTTATTAATATTTGGTCTATTCGGGTTTTCCATTTCTTCATGATTCAGTCTCAGAAGATTGTATGTTTGTAGGAATTATCCATTTCTTCTATGTTTTCCAATTTCTTGGCATATAATTGTTCACAGTCGTCTCGTTATCCTTTGTGTTTGTGTGGTATCAGTTGTAATATCTCCTCTTTCCTTTCTAATTGTATTTATTTGAGCCCACTCTCATCTTGCAGAATCTAGCTAAAGGTTCATCAAATTTGTTTGTCTTTTCAAAGAACCAGGTCTTACTTTTATTGATTTTTTTTGTCTCTATTTCAGTTATTTCCACTGTAATCTTCATTATTTCCTTCTTTCTACTAACTTTTAGCTTTATTTTTCTAGTTCCTTTAGTTGTAAAGTTAGGCTGTTGGAACTAATAAATTAAGTCAGTAAAGCTACAGAATACAGTATCAATATGCAGAAGTCTACATATAATAATGAACCAAGAGAAAAAGCAGTCCCATCTGGGGAGGCTGGGTGGCTCAGTGGGTCGAGCGTCCGACTTCGGCTCAGGTCATGACATCACAGGTCATGGGTTCAAGCCCTGTGTTGAGCTCTGTGCTGACAGCTTGGAGCCTGGAGCCTGCTTCAGATTCTGTGTCTCCCTCTCTCTCTGTCCCTCCCCTGCTCATTCTCTCTCTCCCTCTCTCTCTCTCTCTCTCTCAAAAATAAATACATGTTAAAAAAAATTTTTAAAGAAAGAAAACATCCCTATCTATAACTGTATCACTTGATACAATTAGGCAAGGAAAGAAGAAAATAGCTATGAATAAACTAAATGATGGGGGTGAAAGACCTGTACACTGAAAACTATAAGACATTTATGAAAAAAAACCTGAAGACACAAATAAATCGAAAGATGTATTCCACGTTCATAAATTGGAAGGATTAATAATGTTAAGATATCCACACCATACAAAGCAGACTACAGATTGAATGCGATCCTTATCAACAATCCCAACAGCATTTCTCACAGAACTAGAACAAATAATTCTAAAATATGCATGGAACCACTCAAAGACCCTGAATATCCAAAGCAATGTCAAGAAAGAAACGTAAAGGTGGAGGCACCCACTCCCTGACTTCAAACTACATTACAAACCTGCAATAATCAAAACAGCATGGTGCTGGTATAAAGACACACTGGTGACTGAAAGAGAGTAGAGCCCAGAAATGAACTGCACGCGGTTAATTAATTTATGACAAAGGGGCCAAGAATATACCATAAGGACAAGACAGTATCTTTAATAAATGTTGTTGAGAAAACTAAACAGCTACAAGAAAAAGAGTGAAACTGGAGAACTGTCTCATGACAAACACAAAACTTAAATGGAGAAGACCTGAATGTAAGACCTGAATGCACAAAACCCCTAGAAGAAAACACAGGCAGTAAGCTCCCTGACATCAATCTTCCCTTTTGAGTTTTTGGATCTGACTCTAAAAGCAAAGGCAACGAAAGCAAAAATAAACTACTGAGACTACACCAAACTAAAGAGCTTCTGTGCAGCAAAGGGAATAGTTAACAAAACAAAAAGATGACCTACTGAATGGGAGACAGTATCTGCAAATTATACATCTGATAAGGGGTTAATAGCCAAAATATATGAAGAACTGAATATAAAAAAAATCCAATTAAAAAAGGGGCAGAGACTCTGAATAGACATTTTCCAAAGAAAATGAAAAGATGACACATGAAAAGATGTTCAACATCACTCGCGATCAGGGAAATGCGTATCAAAACCACTGTGAGATCTCACTGTTACAAGTGGCATTACCAAACAGACAAATAAGTGTTGGCGAGGATGTGGAGAAGGGGACACTCGTGGACTGCTGGTGGGAACGCAAACTGGTGCAGCCACTCTGAAGAACAGTATGGAGGTTCCTCAAAGAGTTAAAGACAGAACTGCTATATTCAGCTACTCCATTTCTGGGCATGTCTCAAAAAATATATAAATTCAAAAAGATACATCTTAATCGTAGTATTGTTTATAAAAGCCAAGGTATGGAGACAACCGAGTGTCCACTGACAGATGAGTGGATTGCGAAGGTCCGGATACACATACCATGGAATGTTACCCAACCAGAAAAGGAAGGGGTGCTTGCCATTTGCCACAACACGGATGAACTCTGAGGGTGTTACGCTACATGAAATGAGTCAGACAGGGAAAGACAAACACCGTATGGTTCAACTTACATGTGGAATCTAAAAAATTCACAAAAGACAACACAACAAAACTCACAGAGTCTGAGAACAGAGTGATGGTTATGAGAGGGGAGAGGGGTTGGGCAAAATGAGTGAAGGGGTCAATTATGCTGTGATGGACGGTAACTAGACTTATTATAGCGATCATGTTGTAGTGTATACAAATGTCTAATTACTATATTGTGTACGTGACACTAGTATCGTGTTAATGTTATATACCAATTTTACCTCAATAAAAGTACAGGTGATATATCCAAAAAATAGTTCAAAGACAGAAACTGCCATAAATGATGTATGTTCTAGCTATTTTCTACCCAGCTAGCTACCCCTGGCCCTCCTGTATAGAAATTCTATAACTGTCACTGAAAACAGTCTGGAATGGACAGCCAAAAGGTTTTATGTGTTATGAGACCTTGGCTTATAAGCCTTTGGTTTATGGACCTTATAGATCTTTGGTTTATAAAGACAGAAACATAAACTTTATACTGCCAACAACTGGCATATATATATATATATATATATATATATATATATATATATATATATAGTTTATGCCCAGACTAGGCAAAGGAAGGGAATGCAGAAAAGTCAAGAGAACAGAATAGACCACTTTTGTCTCTAAAGACCTCCTGAATGATGAGCTCCTGGGCCCATGTCAGAAGCAAATGGAATCTGAGAAGACCAAGAGATGTATAGTGATTCAGAACAGAGGCGCCTCACCTCCCAACTGGGCATGGGTTACTGATGCCGTCCAGATGTGCCCTGGGGCTGGGTATGTGCAGGACTTTATGACTAGGCCTGTCTGAGCAGAACAGAGTGGGCCCGAGACAGCCTGTGGAATTCCTGATGTCCTGCACAGAACTGCAGAAGAGCCAAATTTGACCACACCACCTTGAAGGACATGAGGACTTTTTGAGAGGGTGAAATCAATGGGTCAAAGAGATTCATGGTCCTAATGAGGGAAGCCTGCAGCAAAATGCATGGGGAAGATATGAGTAATATGGAGACACGGGTATTCCAGCAGAAGGTACAGCAGGTAGGTATTGCCGCGTAACAACCAGTTCAGTGGCTAAAGCTAAGTTAATTATTCCTCACAGATCTGAGGGCTGTCTGTGGGTCCTGTGGGCCTTGGCTGCTTCATCTCTTTGTGGACAGTACATTCATGAGTCTGCAGTCAGCTGAAGCTCCAGCTGGAGAGCCAAGAGGCGAGTCTAGGAGCACACAGGCTGGGTCTGCTCTCATTCACGCGTGCCTCGTGTCTCTCAGGCAGGCACGCTCTTATTCTGGTGGCGAGGTCCAAGGAAGAAGGAGAGATGTGCAAGCCTGTTCCCAAGTCTGTCTGAAGTCTGCTGCCACCGTACTGGTAAAGCATCTCTCTTGAGAGGGGGCTGCATAGACAGAGCACAAGCAGGGGAGGGACAGAGAGAGAGGGAGACACAGAATCTGAAGCGGGCTCCAGGCTCCGAGCCATCAGCACAGAGCCCGACGCGGGGCTCGAACCCACAAACCATGAGATCATAGCCTGAGCCAAAGTGGGGCGCTCAACTGACTGAGCCACCCAGGCACCCCAGGAGCGTGTGAGTCTTAATTTTCTCTGTGGTATGTTTCCGGCACGGCCACCACCAGGGAAAGTATCTCCCTCTCCTCTGAAGAGGTCTACTTTAAATCTGTGCACATCTACCTAGGAGGTGACATACAGGCCTGTATCTCCACGGAATGCTGCAACGTATACTGTGCCCACAGAGTGTTACCATGATTTTGCAGGTTAATCTTTTAATACGAAAATGCTGATTTAGTTTTTCTCGAAATGTTAGCACATCTGGCAGCACGGGGATGGCATTTCCGAACGGCAGGATTTTCCGGTGGCCGTAACCCACCATTCTCAGCAGCCTCAGACGCTCCTCACCTCCGCGATCACACTCTTGGTTTTCTGCGTTAGAGAAATATACGTATTATGCTTCTAGCAGGAGTGGACCATTTGGGTGTTGAAACATGGGAGAGGGCGTATTTGTCTGTGAAAACTAACCCACACGTGTTTAAGGTGAACCCTGCCTTGCGCCTCTCGTGTCTGTTCCTCCGTAGATTTCTGGGCCGCCTCACTACTCATCATGCGTTGTCTCCTTTGGTAGATACTCCGCGCACATGCTTTACTTCATTTTCCAGATTATAAATTAACTGATGATAAGCAATCACGTCTTGATGCAGAGTCGACACTTAATACTTGAATGCTTTACTGAATTTATTTTCATAAACCATTCATTTTACCATGTTCACAAAGATGTGTATACACATCTACACACACACGAGGAGGAAGAGAAGCATTTGGGGACAACAGCTTTTAGGCTATCATGACTTCTTAGTGATGTTGAAGCATAGGTCACACTTTTCACAGGGATCGGGGACCTCCTGTGTTACCAGCGGTGGCTGGCTTTTGATTATAAATATCGGAATTTTCATTTTTCTCATTGCCAACCCTCAATTTCCATTTGGTCAGGCGTAATCTGGTTTGTATAAGTTTCAGGTTAGGTGATGTTCTGTAATCGTGTCATCCGATGAAGCCTTCTTTCTAGGTCCTCAGGTCTATCGGCGAGTTTCTCTCATTCTTCGGGAGTATAACCCAAACCCTTCCTTGTCAACACATGGACCCATAAGATGTTCTGGAGAAGACAATGAGTCAAGGTTAGGTAAGTTTGTGAAATGCAGTATATTTTCATCTTAAAAGTCTTTTAGCAAGTATTAGTGTGCTCACGACTCTCCAGAGCATCGAATAAAGAAATTTCCGCATTTTTTTTTTTTTTAACGTTTATTTATTTTTTGAGACACAGAGAGACAGAGCATGAATGGGGGAGGGGTCAGAGAGAGAGGGAGACACAGAATCGGAAGCAGGCTCCAGGCTCCGAGCCGTCAGCACAGAGCCCGACGCGGGGCTCGAACTCACGGACCGTGAGATCACGACCTGAGCCGAAGTCGGACGCTTAACCGACCAAGCCACCCAGGTGCCCCAAGAAATTTCCGCATTTTCAGATGTGTTTGATTATAAAGCACTTTTCCCCCATCCATCCACGTGGGACTGAATATTCTTGGGTTACCACTAGGAAGATCTTATCAAGTTAAAAACCTGCCTCTTTAAAAATTATTTTTAATGTTTAGTTTTTAGAGAGAGACACACAGAGTGCAAGTGGGGGAGGGGCAGAGAGTGAGGGAGACACAGAATCCGAAGCAGGCTCAGGCTCTGAGCTGTCAGCACACAGCTAAACATGAGGCTTGAACCCACAGACTGTGAGATCGTGACCTGAGCCGAAATTGGACACTTAACCAACTGAGCCACCCACCCAGGTGCCCCAAAACTTGACGGTTTTTAATATCCTGATGAGGCCAAGGAAAAACATTAAGAAACTCTCTTTCTCCCGAGCCCTATTTTATTTATAGCTCAATTTTTTAAAGAAATATGTAAAATTTATTTTACCATTTACTTCCTTGGAATATCAAATTCAAATTTAAAGTTAACCATAATGATGAATTCATGCAGTTTCCTTAATATATTTTCTTCTTTGTTCCTATAAGTTCACGTAGCCTGCTTTTATTTTAAATTGCTCTTTTAAAAATCAGTTTTAACTTGATAACGTGTATTTTGTTAAACACGTGCTCACCTCTGCTTCTGCCAAGTGATGGCGGATGGCAGCAAAAGAATGAAGAGTCGTTTCCACTCCTGTGTGCACAGGTCCATCCACACCACAGCTCTGTTGTCTCTCACCGTAGGGAGACCACCACTGGGTTTCTCTTCCCGGTGATGCAGCCAGGAAACTGGCCCCAGGAAGGAAGCTGGCACAATTACTGTCCTCTTGGTAATCAGGGCCCACTGCCTCCTGTCCACCACCCGAAAACTACTGTTTCATATATTTTCATCCTGTTTTCCAGTTGTTTACTGTGGAAAGATAAGTCCGGTCCTTTCTTCACATTGGCCTGCCTGAAAGATTTATGAAAATCAAATTTTCCTGCAATGCTGGGTGACACTCCACTTGGTCTATATGCATTATGTTTTCATATATTGCTGGATTTATAATCAAATTCCTGAAAACCCATGGAAAGACAACAAGTTTGAAAAAAGACCTGTACAGAGAAACAAAGATAAGAGTAACAGTGGATTTCTCACCAGAAAACAGCACAGGCCAGAGGATTTTTGCTTCGTGTGCTCATGTAAGATATTGATTTATAGTTCAATTTGTTTCTCCCCTACGGTCTTTGACTAGTTCTGGATGAGGATTACGCTGGACGTGCGGGGGGGTCATCAAGAAAGCGTGGAGGGGGTTGACCTATCATCAGGAAGATGTGGCCGTGGTCGACTATCAGCAGAAAGGTGTGGCCATGGTTGACTGTCAGCAGGAAGACGTGGCCCTGGTTGACTGTCAGCAGGAAGACGTGGCCCTGGTTGATTGTCAGCAGGAAGATGTGGCCGTGGCTGACCTGTCATCGGGAAGACGTGGCCATCGTTGATCTGTCATCGGGAAGGCATGGCCATGGTGGACTCTCAGCAGGAAGGTGTGGCCGTGGTTGACCTGTGAGCTGGACCCAGTGACTGTAGGTTCCCCACCCACCCCCCTTCTTGGACTGTGCCCTCTGCTTACCTTCCCTGTTCCCAGAAGCTGCCCTGAGGATACAGCCTTGAAATAGAAACATGGTGTTGAAGCTACCTGGAGTACACGTGAATGAACCCAGTTAAGGCCTCTGTATAAACTTCCAAGGTTTGGTGAGCTGGTACGGTTACCTGCTGATCATGCAGCCACCCAACACAAGCCCCACGAATAAGGTCCCTCGCTTATGAAACCTTCCGCCTCCTACCTCTTTGTTTGCCTTTTCTTTGGTCTCTCCCTGCCCTCCTATATGGGAAAAAGTACGGGAACTAGTTTCAGATTAGATCTGGGAAACTCCCAAGGCAGTTGTAAAGCAACACATAAAATCATCTGGGAAGCGTTCCCCTCTTCTGTATTATTCAAGAGAGTTCATGTTTAATTGGTATTAATTCCTTGTAAAATGTTTGATAGAATTCACCAGTGAAGACCTCTGGGCTTCAGAAACTTCTCAATGAAGTTTTCATCGATGGAGGGATTTTTAATTCAAAGTAAACTAATTTAGATTACACTGAAGGTGGCAGCAGAGGTGGAGGACCCATAAACACTAGAAGATAACGATCATATCCTAAATAGCACAGAAATCTGGCCAGAGAAGGCAGAACAAATCCCTCAACTAAAGGGAGAGAAGAGGCCACATCACAGAAGGCAGGAAATGAGAAGAGGTGGGGTAGGGGAGAAACAGGTACTGGGTATTGCAGAGGGGAGGGAGCTGTAGTCATCGCAAAAGGAGAGAGACAGAGAAAGAAAGAGAGAAGGAGGGAGAGAGAGAGAGAGAGGGAGAAAAGGAGGGAGGGAAGGAGGGAGAGAAAAGGAGGTAGAGAGAGAGGAGGGGAAAAGAGAGAGGGGGGAGAGAGAGAGAAGGAGGGGGAGAGACAGAGAGAAGGGGGAGAGAGAGAGAGAGAGAGAGAGGAGGGGTTGGGGGGGGCACCCAGGAATGCACAAGAAGAACGGGTCCCCTGGGTCAGTGCTGGAAGACGAGGGGGGCGGAATTTGAGGAGTCCTCACAAGCAGCAGGGCTTGAAGCCTAGAGATGGTGTGGCATGCTTGGTTCTGGGAGCGCCCAGAGGACATGGGGCTGCTTCTGGAGAGAAGGCAGGGCAAACAGCGCATGGACAGACAGAGGACAGACAGTGAGGAGACAGTGAGGACGAGCACTTGGTACACACAGCAGGCAGGTGAGGTGCTCATGTCAGAGTGTCCGGGGCAGGGGCAGCGTTCACCGGGTGATCCCCTGTTCCATCTCCCTCCCGCGTCCTCAGCAGAAGCACGGAGCTTCCTTCTGCCAGCGATAGGACCCCTTCACCCCAAAACTCCCCACACACACTCAGGCGGGCCTCCCCGCCCCGCCCCCCAGTCACACTGGCCCAAAGCCCTGCTCGCTCGCCTCTCCCTACGCGGGAGTTTTGCAGAGTGGTGGTGGTGACAGGTTTCACTGCACTAGCAGAGCACGCCCCATTCAGGCCGGGACCCCACGCTGCCCCCGGCAAGCCACCGGGGCCTCTGCAGACATAGCCCGAAGGACACAGCAGCGGATACAACAGTAGGTCACACCCAGCATGCACTAGAGACACTGCCGGGAGCACCAAGCCCTGGGAAGCAGGGGATGCTGCACGAGAGGCACGACAGGACCTCTTCCTCATAAGCCACCACCGTCGAGAGCAGTGGACACAGCTGACTCTCCCAACACACAGAGACAGGCACAGAGACTTAAGCCAAATGAGGAGACATACAAATTGATCCCAAATGAAAGAACAGGACAGAGATCTAAGTAAAACAATGTAAGTAACATGCCCGATGGACAGCTTGAAGAATTGACATAAGGGCACTCGCTGGACTTGAAAAATGAGTGGAAGACGTGACTGAGACCCTTGATGCAGAGATAAGGAATCAGACCAGGACCAGACGGCCTCACAGCAAACTCTACCAAACATTTAAAGACGACTTAATACCTATTCTTCTCAAACTACTCCAAAAAATAGAAGAAGGAAAACTTCCAAATTCACTCTATGAGGCCAGCATCACCCTGATAAAGGCCCTCCTAAAAAAGAGAACTATAGACCAATACTCCTGTTGAATACAGATGTAAAAATCCTCAACAAAGTACTACCAAACCGAATCCAGAAATACATTAAAAAAAAAAAAAAAACATTCACCATGATCGAGTGCGATTTATTCCTGGGCTACAAGAGTAGTTCAAGATTCACAAATTGATCAACATGATACATCATCTCAATAAGAGAAAGGATAAAAACCATATGATCATGTAAATAGACACAGAAAAAGCATCTGACAAAGTACAACATCCATTCGTGACAAAAACCCTCAACAAAGTAGGTGTAAAGGGAATATATCTCAATATAATAAAAGCCATATATGAAAAAACTCACAGCTAACATCATCCTTAATGGGGATAAACTGAGAGCTTTTTCCTAAGATCAGGAACAAGAGAGGGATGTCCACTGTCTCCACTTTTATTCAACATAGTACCGCAAGTCCTAGCCACAGCAATCAAAAGAAAAAGAAATAAAAGGCATCTGAATCGGTAAGGAAGAAGTAAAACTTTTACTATTTGCAGATAACAGAATATTCTATATATAAAAAAACCTGCAAGACTCCACCAAAAAACTGCCAGAACTGATAATATGAATCCATTAAGGTCACAGGATACAAAATCAATGTACAGAAATCTGTTGAATTTCTATACACAAATAATGAACCAGTAGAGAGAGAAATGAAGAAAATAATCCCATTTAAAATTGGACCAAAAATCATAAGATACCTAGGAATAAACCCAACCAAAGATGTGAAAGATCTGTACACTGAAAACTATAACACACTAATGAAAGAAATTGAAGATGACATGAAAAATCAAAAGATATTTCATGCTCATGGGTTAGAAAATAAATACTGTCAAAATGTCTATACTACCCAAAGCAATCTACACATTAAATGTAACCCCTATCAAACGCCAACAGCATTTTCCACAGAGCTAGAACAAATAATCCTAAAATCTGTATGGAATGACAAAAGACTGAGAATAGCAAAAGCAATCCTGAAAAAGAAAAACAAAACCGGAAGCATCATGTTTTTTTACAAAGCTGTAATCATCAAGACAGGATGGTACTGGCACAAAAAGACACAGAGATCAATGCAACAGAATAGAGAACCCAGAAATGGACCTACAACTATTTGGTCAATTAATCTTCAACAAAGCAGGAAAGAATATCCAATGGAAAAAAGACAGTCTCTTCGGCAAATGGTGCTGGCAAAACAGGGCAGCAACATACAGAAAAATGAGACTGGACCACCTTTCTTACACTATACACAAAAATAATTCAAAATGAATGAAATACATAAATGTGATACAGGAAACCATCAAAATACTACAGAACACAGGCAGCAACCTCTTTGACCTTGGCTGCACCAACTTCTTACTTCACACATCTCTGGAGGCAAGAGAAACAAAAGCAAACGTGAACTACTGGGACCTCATCAGGATAAAAAGCTTCTGCACTGCAAAGGAAACAATCAACAAAACTAAAGGGCAACTGATGGAATGGGAGAACATATTCGCAAATGACATATATGATAAACGTCTAGTATCCAAAATCTATAAAGAACTTATCAAACTCAACTCCCAAAACCCATACAATCCAGTTAAAAAATGGGAAAAAGACACAAACAGGCATTTTTCCAGAGAAGACATCCACATGGCTAATAGACACATGAAAAGATGCTCAACATCACTCATCATCAGGGAAATACAAATCAAAACCATAATGAGATACCACCCCACAACTGTCAAAATGACTAAAATTAAAAACTCAGGCAACAGTGGACGTTGGCAAAGATGAGGAGAAAGGGGAACCCTTCTGCACTGTTTTTGGGAATGCAAATTGGTGCAGCCACTCTGGAAAACAGTATGGAGGTTCCTCAAAAAACTAAAAATATAACTACCCTATGACCCAGCAATTGCACTACTAGGTATTTACCCAAAGAATACAAAAATAGATTCAAAGGGGCACATGCACCCCAATGTTTATAGCAGCACAATCAATAATAGACATTTTATGTAAAGAGTCAAAATGTCCAGCTACTGATCAATGGATAAAGAAAATGTTGTGTACACACACATACACACACACACACACACACACACACACACACAGAGGAATATTACTCAGCAATGAAAAAGAATGAAATCTTATTTGCAACAACATGGATGGAACCAGAGTGTATGATGCTAAGTGAAATAAGACAGTCAGAGAAAGACAAATACCATATGATTTCACTCATATGTGGAATTTAATAAACAACACAGATGAACACAGAGGAAGAAAAAAAAGAGAAGAGGAAAGCACACCAGAAGAGACTCGTAACTACAGAAAACAAACTGAGGGTTGATGGAGGGATGTGGTGGGGGGAGTGGATCAAATGGGTGATGAGCATTAAGGAGGGTACTTGTTGGGATGAGCACTGGGTGTTATATGTAAGTAATGAATCACTAAATTCTACTCCTGAAGCCAGTATTACCCCACATGTTAACTAACTAGAATTTAAATCACAACTTGTAATAAACAACAACAAAAAAAAATCTTCTGCACAGCAAAAGAAATAATCAACAAAACAAAGGCAAGCTACAAATGGGAGAAGATATTTACAAATTACATTACTGGATAAAGGGCTAGTATCCAATATATATATAAAGAACTTCTATTACACAACACCCCCAGAACAAATAATCCAAGTAAAACTGGGCAGAAGACTTAAACACATTTCTCCAAAGAAGACATATAGATGGCCAACAGACACATGAAAAGATGTTAATCATCACTTATCATCAGGGAAGTGCAAATCAAAAAAACAATGAGATATCACCTCACACATGTCATAATGGCTAGATCAAAAACACAAAAAAACAGCAGGTGTTGGTGAGGATGTGGAGAAAGGGGAACCCTCTTTCGCTGTTGGTGGGAATGCAAACTGGTGCAGCCACTGAGAAAAACAGTTTGGAGGTTCCTTAAAAAGTTGAAAATAGAACTATTCTATAATCCTGCAAGCACACTATTAGGTATTTACCCAAAGAATACAGAAACACTAATTCTGAAGGATACATGCACCGCTATGTTTAAAACATCATTATCTACAATAGCCAAATTATGGAACAGCCCAAGTGTCCTTTGACTGATGAATGGATAAAGAAGATAAGTGTGTGTGTGTGTGTGTGTGTGTGTGTGTGTGTATACATATACATATATATATATATATATATATGTATAAGTGTGTATATATATGTATATATATATACATACACACACACAATGGAATATTACTCAGCCATAAAAAAAGAATAAAAGAAAGAAATCTTGCCATTTGCCACAACACAGATGGAGCTAGAGAGTATTATGCTAAGCAAAATAAGTCAGAGAAAGGCAAATACCATATGATTTCACTCATATGTGGAATTTAAGAAACAAAACAAACAAGCAAAGTGGGGGTGGGGAAGTGGGGGAAGGAAGGAGAGAGAGAGAGACAAGCCAAGAAAGACTCTTTAAAAACTTTTAAAAAGTAAATAAATAAGTCATTTTTATTAAATGATAAAAAAGTGAATTTATTTATTGAATCAAAAATCTACTTAGGTCATTTTCTTTGCCACTTTTGTTTACAAGTGTCTTCCATTCCATTAACTTATGGGATTTATTGGCATAAATTTTTTCACACTTCTTCCATTCATTCTTTTCATGTCTCCTGGATCTTGAGTGTGAGCCCTTATTTCACACATGATGTCATGACTGGGCCTTTTCTCTTTTTTCCCTGAATATCCTGGAAAGAGTTTATCAATTTTACTCACCTTCTAGATGAACTGTCATTAGATTTACTTGATGTCTTTCACTGTAAATCTGTTTTATTTTATTGTTTTGTTTCTGTACTTGTCTTTATTATTTATTTTGGGATTTTTCAGATATCTTTCTCTTATTGGTTCCTCATTTACATGCATGCTATGTACAATTCTTTTAGGTTAATGGAGACATAATTTGGTCCATTACAATTCCTATCTTCATGCATTTGTTGGCAGCTAGAATAAACATGAATTCTACTTTTGTCTGGAGCGGGGTCTGCAAATCTAAATTGTACCCAGTTCTTGCCTGTGTGCTCAACTTTCATACACTGACTTCTCTTCTGTCTACTTGTCAGTCATAGAGAGAGGAGCACGGAAATAAATATAGTTGTGGTATTGTCTATTTCTCTTTCCAGTGCCCTCTGTGTAATGAAATTTCTGTAATTTAAAGCATTTATGATTTCTATGTATTTTCTGGGACTTTGATCCTTCTATTATTCTGAAATGCCTCTACATTATTCCCAGAAATCCTGCTTTGGAGTCTCTGTCTGACAGTAACGTGGCCACGACAGCTTTGCGATGCTTACTGCTTGGTTATAGTTTGCTTATTCATCCTTGTCCTCCTAATCTCTCAGTGTTCTCCTGTTTGATGGGGATTTTTTTTTCTGTGGCTATGGAACAAACTTGTGTCTTGATCTTCCATTCCACCTAAATCCTCTGCCTTATTGGAAGGCATAAATCCATTAGAGGTAATGAAATTAATGACACGGTTGGCTTATGTTTGTCGCCTAAACCTTGTATTTACTTTGATCCTTTACATTCTCTTCACCTGCCTTCATTTGGAATAACTGGGTTTTTTTTACTATTATTATTTCATTTTATGTCCTCTACTGGCTCATCAGCTATTGTTGTGCATTTTACCATCTGCATAAACACCATAAAGCCTTTCAATAAATACGTTTACTTTAAACAATTATAGTCCTAAGAAAATAAAAGCACACTTTGTACTTGAGTTTTCATCTTCTGTGACCCTCTTTGCTCCTTTTCTTAGATCCAGTGTCTTTCTGTTAAACAATGCTATTATTATTTCTTGCAGTTCATGGCTGTTGGTGAAAAATCTCAGTTTTTGTTTCAAGAAGTTTTTATTTCATGTTCGTCTTATGAATAATTTGTGCTCATAAAAACCCAGCCCCCTTATCACAATCTGGGAAAACGTGTAATAGCCCTCTCCCACATATCCCTTGGGATTGTGATAATATAGAGACTTTTGTTGTGTTTATATCACATTGTCTCCTTCTCCCCTATTGTACTCACTTCACTCCTGCCATGTTTTATTCCAAAGTTACTGTTCCAGAACTTTCTGTACTCAAATTTCTCACTCAGTTTCTTTTGCCAAAGGAATTCAATTTAAGAAAAATTTAAAAAAAATTGCTAATGGATGTGGATTTTGACATTCAAACACAGAGTCTCAAAGATTAATTCATACAATAATAACAGTCACACTCACACACACACACACACACACACACACACACACAATTTTAAATTCTCATGAATGCTTGGTTTGAATCAAGCTTAATCCAAATCATCATCAAGGTAAAGGGATATCAAACTTCTGTTGGAGTTTCAATTACCTATGTCTGCTAAAGCTTACTGTTATGATCAGCCACTCAAACCTTCCCCACCTATCCATCTTTCAAAGTACCCCGTATCTTTTTTTAAAATGTTTATTTATTTTTGAGACAGAGACAGACAGAGCATGAACGGGGGAGGGTCAGAGAGAGGGAGACACAGAATCTGAAACAGGCTCCAGGCTCTGAGCTGTCAGCACAGAGCCCGACGCAGGGCTCGAACTCACGGACCGCAAGATCATGACCTGAGCCGAAGTCTGACACTTAACCGACTGAGCCACCCAGGTGCCCCACAAAGTACCCAGTATCTTAATGCAGTCTTAGACCGCAGATCTCAGATTCTGCTAGAATTCCAAGTTAGGATGAGAGTGAATCCCGTGGCTCTGTGATCCTTCTGACAGAAGAGTGTGTGCTCATCCTTAGGAAGTCCTGGGAGAATTTTCAGTTGTTACCTGGTCATGTTGAAGTACTAAGGTGACCACAAAGCTCCTTCATTTAATGGTCTCTGATAAATTTTACTAAACAGTTTAACTTGTATGGCCTTTTTTTTTTCATTAATTTGTATCCAATAATCTTTACAGGAATGTTTCACTTTCACAGATGCACATAACTTTCATGGGTGCATATATACTAATTAAGTAGGTATATAGTTAAGCTTAATATAATGAATATAATCATAATGGTAATTAGTCTATGAATAAGTTGTCGTATTAATTGTGCTCACCAATGTCATTACCTTTTGTTCATTTCCATTCTGGATATAATAATTATTTTATAATTTTATTAATCCTGTTAAATCATAACTGTGCTATTAATTACAAATTTATGATTAACATTATATTGCTCAAAATCATTCTCAAAGGAAGGAAGAAACTGGCGTTGGAAGATCAAGAAGGGCATTACTTCATTAATTAGAAGGTAGAGGTAAACAAAGAATTGATCACTTTAAAATATATACGAGTGTTATACTTTCTAATAAGTTTATGAGCTTCACAAACGCTCCCCTAACATTCAGTCACATGCAGGTTATTAAATGGGCCATTGCACAGCTAAGCAATGGGAATAAAATATGCTACTTTGCTACACTGATGTGAGGTTTCACTAAGGTAACACTGACCCACAGTTAATAGAGCAGGGATAATACAATTGTCCACGTGGATTTCTAGGAAGATAACCCTAAAATGGTAGTATTTTAGGAGAATCATCCATTAAGAAATGTATCTTTGTTTGCACGGTCCGGTGGGACCCATGAACGGAGCCCTGCTGGCCAGCAGAGCCAGGCAACCCTGGGCATCCTTCTGGGTGGCAGCCAATGAAATCCGGGACACCAGCCACGTTCCATCCCAGGGGACGCTGGTGGCCGGGAGTGGGCCAGCAGGGCAGGGAGGAGGCACTGGCTGTCTCCCTGGCCTCCAGCCCCTGGATTTCTACTCACTCAGAAGACTGACCCTCAGGCAGCCATTTTTAAAGTAGGCACACCCGCCTCTTGGAGGGAAAGACAGAGAGGTGGACTTTCCGCTCAGCAAGCCCAGCTCTGAGCCCTGAGGGCACAGCCACCGCAGATCCTGTATTTGCTTGCTGGGGTCTAGTGGGTCTCCATCATGCAAATCCCATTAACTTTCAGAGCCCTATGCTTTAGGGGCTGCTGTTCAGGTGGAAATCTTATAGCTGGGCACTAGGGATGGGGTCCAACCCTCCGCTCCTCAGGAAGAAGTTGGGACACGTGAGCTCCCTCCCAGGAACTGCCTTTCCCAAGGCCGACCGACCGTGGGGTTCATGAGAAAGTGTGCTTCGGCCTTTTCTACCTGCTGTGACGCGAGTATTGCCTCATTGGCCCATGTGTACGAATCCTTTTCTAGATCTTTCGTAGGGAATTGCTCCGTGTCTAGCTGTAGAGTTGGCGTGTCCATGGGGGCAGGTGAGCCCAGGGGCCTCCTATTCCGATGTCTGGGATCAGAACCTCACTGGATATTTCTTTTTTTTTAAATGTCTATTTATTTATTTTGAGAGAGAGACAGAGAGCAAGCGCAAGCAAGGGAGGGGCAGAGAGAGAGGAGAGAGAGAAGCCCAAGCAGGCTCCGCTCTCGGGCTTCTCTCTCTCCTCTCTCTCTATCCCTCCCCTGCACATGTGCACACTCTCTCTCTCTTTCCCTCAAAGAAAAAAAAATACTAGTTTAGTATATCCTTGTCATGACTTGTTGCTTTTCCTTGTGTTACCTTTACTGCAAATTAGAAAACTTGTTCTTCTGACCATAAGGAGAAAAGCACTAACCTATATTATGTAAATTTGTAAGATAAGCCTTAAAAAAAAAAGAAACATTCAGACTATCATTTTCATTGTAGAAAAGCAACTATGAAGTTGATATTCAGATATATATTTGGTACACGGCATCTGAAAGAAAAACCATATGAGACAGTTCATGTTTTTAAAAGCATAAGTGATCATTTCGAATACATAACCTCTGATGTTAGGAGTCTTAAACTGATGTCTGAGGACGATTAAGCCATGAATTTGCCACAAACTCATTATATGGAATTCTGTGCATAATGTGTGCATTTTTCCTAAGGAGAGGATACAAAAATAAACCATTCTGAAAAGGTCTGTACATCCCTAAATATTTAAGAGTCTGCTATTCGCAGCATTTCTGATGAATGTAGCTGGGTTCCCTTTAAATATTCATTTCAAAGAGAGAAATTGTGATGTTTTGCTTGTGTAAGATTTATCCCATGACTTATTTTTCAAATGTCTTAAAAATAAAGCATTCATTTGATTTTTTTTTTTAATTTTTTTTTCAACATTTTTTATTTATTTTTGGGACAGAGAGAGACAGAGCATGAGTGGGGGAGGGGCAGAGAGAGAGAGGTAGACACAGAATCGGAAACAGGCTCCAGGCTCCGAGCCATCAGCCCAGAGCCTGACACGGGGCTCGAACTCACAGACCGCGAGATCGTGACCTGGCTGAAGTCGGACGCTTAACCAGACTGCGCCACCCAGGCGCCCCTGATTTGATTTTAACTAAATTTTGTTTTCATGCAGGGAAGTCCCATTATCCCAGAACCTGGTTAGAGAGAGCGACTTGGTTCCGGGTCTTAATAAGGCAGCATCTGGCTTCCCGCTTCTTATATGTGTGCATGTGTGTATACATGTGTGTGTCTGTGTATCTATACATGTGTGCACACGTGTGCGTGCATACACATGTGTGCATGTACGTGTGCACATGTGATTGTGTCCGTTGTGTGCGTGTGTTTACACACATGTATGCCTGTGTGTCTGTACGAGTGAGTGCACTGTGTGGATGCATGTGTGTGCATGTGTATACACAAGTGCGCACATACGTATGCACATGTGTGACTGCGTATGCGTTGTACACGTGCATGTGTGTGCACGTATGTGTGCACACGTGTGTTGTGACTGCATGTGCGTGCATGCGTACGTGTGTGTGATTGTGTGTGCATGTGTACCCACGTGCATGTTTACGTGTGTGTGCACATGTATGTATGCACACGTGTGTTCGCGTGTGCACATGCATGTTTGTGAGGAAAGGGCATCGCACGAAAATGTGTTGTCTGTATCAAGTACTCAGGAACTACAAGCCATGTGCAACAAGTAGCTGATTTTCTAGTAATTATACAGAACTTTTCCCCACCTTGCCCCTCATTCAGTTGGAGAAACCTGTAGCATAACCTGGCATTTCTCAGTGCCGAAAGATCATGGCAGGAGGCCCTCCCTGGAGCAGCGGATGTACCACACGTGTGTCAGGTCGCATGATGGCTACAGGGGCAGAGGCCAGCGACACCAGCTGAGCATCAGTAAGGGTGGGGTAACCCTATGAGAGAATCCTGCTGAATCTTCCCCAAACCAGTGAGGTGTCCTTGCTGCCGCCATGTCTGAAATAAACACGTTCATTGGGAAATTAGACATGTGAATACGTAAGGCACCTCGTGGGAGTTTCAGTGTTCCTTATTCTGCCGGGTCTCCATTTATTTGTCTTTACGTATCTCTTTGATTGGCTACAATACAATCACATCTACGTGAAAACAGCAGAAGAGCAACAACTGAGAGAGAAAAAGAGCGAGAGGAGGGGAGGGAGGCGTGACTCCCTTCAAGGGGAACAGTGTGAGGCACGCGCACCGACACGAAGGGCGCACTCCAGAAAGCCACACCTCCAGCGAACACATCCAGGCGGACCCCCCACGCTTGCAGGTGTTCGCTGCACCTTTACAAACATTCCCGCGTGTCTTATCCATCCTGTATCCAGTATCCATCCAGTATCCATCCTGATCAGTGAAGGGGGAACATGAATTATTTTGGTGAAGAGTTCATTTGGAAACAAGAGACACGTGCTCCCACAGCGGTGCTTCCCTTGGGCGACACCCTGGCCCCCGCAGCACCTCCTTCCTTCACCTGCCTTGTGCGTCTTCACTTCCGCGAAGCCGCATCAATCACAGTTTCAAAAAAACTGCAGTTATCTAGTCTGATAAAAATATGTCCTTTGAAGAAAACCACTTTGAGACTAAATCTTTAAGTGCATTTAAAAAAAAATGCATTAACCTTTTCACTAGAAGAACAGACCTTACTAGAAAACATGCTCATTTATATACATCCTATTTCCCTTAGCAGATACTGCCTGAATAAAAAGCTGAACAGCATTTACCAAAATAGGTCAATTTCCTAAGCATGGCTTAGCATTTTGAGTCCTTTTTATTTTTTTACTCGGCATTGTTGATGCTATTTTTTATATCACAGCTTTTGATTCCTCTTCAAAAATCACTCCTGTGCCTGTGTCAAGCATTCAGCAAACAAGAGTGACATGAGGGGACTCACATGTCATTGCAGATGGCGGATGAGATGCAGGAGAAAACAATACAGAGGACACCTGCCACGTCAGTAGCAATCTCCTAAGTGCTGAAGCAAATAACAGATTGTGAAGGAGTCCCACTTGTCCATTTTTGCTTTTGCTGCCTGCATTTCTGGTGTCACGTCTGAAACATCATGGCCAAGATGCTCCGCCCTTTCTTCTCGGAGTTTGAGAGTCTAAGTTTTACAGTAAGACTTTATGAGCTGATTTTTGCATATGGCGTAAGGTGTGGCCGATTTTCACTTTTCTGCGTGAGCATCACCTTTTCCCAGTACTGCTTGTTGGGGACACGATCCTTCTCCCACTGTGCGTTCTCCGCACCATTATCAGAGACCGGCTGGCTACACGCGGGTTTATTTCTGGACTCTCTGTTCAGTTCCCCCGGGTCTGGATGACGGTACTTATGTCAATACCTTACTGTTAATTACTGTACTTTTGTAATACGTTCTGAAATCAAGTGTGATACCTCCAGCTTTGTTCATCTCATTCAAGACTGTTGGCAATTCTGGATCTTTTGTGGTTCCATATGAACTTGAGGACTATTATTTTTTATTTCTATTTAAAAAAAAAGGGCATTGGGATCTTGATGAGGATGGCACTGGATCTGTAGGTTGTGTTCAGTCTTCTAGTCCATGAACACACAATGTTTTTCTTGCATTTATATCTACTTAATATCTGCCATCGATGTTGTCATTGTACAAGTCTTACCTCTTGGTGAGGTTCATTCCTATTCTATTCTTTCTGATACGGTTATATATGGGGTGTAATTTCCTTTTCAGACGGTTTGTTGTTAGTGTAGAGAAATAAAACTAATTTTTGTCTGTTGATGTTGTGTAGTGGAATTTATGACATCATTTGTCAGTTGTAAGACACGTTTGTGAAGTCCTTAGTATTTTCTACATACAGGATTGTGTCATCTGCCACCCGACGATTGTACTTCTTCCTTTCAGATTAAATACCTTTTATTTGTTTTCCTTGCCAATTGCCTGTTGTCCTAGGTTGAACAGAAGTGGCAAGAGTGGGCACTCTTCTCTTGTCCCTGACCTTAGAGGAAAAGCGTTTACTTTCTACCACTGAGGATGTTAGCTGCAGGCTTGTCAAACACTATCCTGTTGGTATTGTGAATTAAATTGAGTTTTGGGACGGTCTCCATTCCTGGGAAAAACCCAACGTGGCCTCAGTGTATTATTCTTTTTATGTGCTGCTACATACAATTTGCTAATATTTGAAAAAGAATTTTTCATGAAAGTTTTTTTTTTGTAGTTTACTTTCTTGTAATGTTTTTGTCTCATTTGGGGATTCTTCCAACTCTGCTCTAGGCTCCTGCAGCACAAATGTTAGATGATAAATTTCACTTTTTAAATGCATCGTGGATGCTTAAATACCGACTCTCATATCCATGCTGTAGTGCCACTTTGGGGACCAGTATGGCACTGCCGTTTTCTCCGTACTCACATGACAAGGTTATTTTCTGCTCAAATAGTATCATCAGGTATTTCTTACAAATTATGTGTTGCTAAAATGTGGCATTCTGTTGCTTATTTTGTTGTCTATAAATCATTTCATAACTTACACATTTCCATCCTGTAATTTACATGTAAAAATATTTTGGAGAGAGAATTTTAGACTTGTTTATTTTTTTCCTTGTGCTTCCATTGTTTTGTTTATGGAAAATTTAAGATAAGATGTGGCTGTTAATTAAATTTAAGTATACTGTTTCATTAATTAACAAAGAGTAAGAAAGCCTTTGAGAATAATCGCTTTATGAAATGACTTCAAATTCAACATTGTCATTCTTTCTAAGAACTAATGGAGGGGCACCTGGGAGGCTCAGTTGGTTGAGCATCCAACTTCGGCTCAGGTTGTGATCTCATGGTTCATGAGTTCAAGCCCCCCATCGGACTTGCTGCTGTCAGTGCAAAGCCTGCTTTTGGATCCTCTGTCCCCCTCTCTCCGCCCCTCCCCACTTGCACTTTCTCTCCCCAAAATAAATACGGCTTTTAAAAAAGTTAATGGGATTTCTCTCCATCTGATGTGGTTAGTGTTTATATGACACAGGTAGATTTATCCCCCAGCAGATGACCAAAACTCCATCCAAGTCATGTAGTTAACAAATCTCAATCACTAGGTTTTCTTACGTGAAAGTTTGGTTTTATTTTTCTTTTTTATTTTTTTAATTTTTTTTTAACGTTTATTTATTTTTTTGAGACAGAGAGAGACAGAGCACGAACAGGGGAGGGTCAGAGAGAGGGAGACACAGAATCTGAAACAGGCTCCAGGCTCTGAGCTGTCAGCACAGAGCCCAACTCGGGGCTCGAACTCACGGACCGCGAGATCGTGACCTGAGCCAAAGTCGGCTGCTTAACCGACTGAGCCACCCAGGCGCCCCTGGTTTTATTTTTCAACAACTCACTTTTAGGGGAATGTAGACTATCAAGAGATTGTTTTTAAAAAATAGGTCAGGGGTGGCTGGGTGGCTCAGTCAGTTGAGTGTCTGACTCTTGGTTTCGGCTCAGGTTTTGATCTCAGAGTTTCATGAGTACAAGCCCCGGGTGAGGCTCTGCACTGGCAGAGCGGAGCCTACTTGGGGTTCCCTCTCTTGCTCTCTCTCAATCTCTCTTGCGTGCACCCTCCCTCCCTCCCCCGCTTGTGCTGTCTCTCTCTTTCAAAATACATAAATAAGCTTAAAAAACAGGTCAACAAATTTATTTTTCGAAGACAAGATCAATAACTTTCTCTAACAAGCATTAGGGGATGAACGTCTCATTCCATTTCTTGCATGGTCTGTGTCGGATACTATGTTCAGCACTGCAGAGTAAAGTTTGGTTGGGTTCCCGGTAGGGATGTGCTCTATCTGAAAAGAGGCAGAGTCGCCATACGAGATGGACACTGGACCCTCACCTGTTGCGCACCTGTCACCGGGGGAAGAACGTGCCCAGCCTGCTGTTCCCACGTGGGGCTGACACACACGGGAGCCTCAGCTGGGCCGAGCCTACATGCGCTCCTGCTCCGTCTCTGGTGTCCCCAACAGACCTGCAGCTTTGACCCAGTAAAGAATTCAATTCCAAGCCTGCTTTTTTGATGAATCATGCATTTGATTAGATTCAATTCCATTTGTCCTCATGTTTCTATTTTTCTTGCCTTGCACATTTATTCCTATACTACAGCCTCATGTAAACTATTTCACATTTTGATAATGTTTGATGTTTCTACTATTTCATGAGGTATGAAACATGATTCTTTACAAGGAAAGAAACTTGAGTTTAGAAACTGATCAATTTTCCTCTCAATTCTAACACCTTATTCTAGACTACTAAGGCTTAGTTAAAGGAAAAGAACATACCCAACCCACCAGGTGCCCCTCCATTAATTCTTAAAAAGAATGACAATGTCATTTCATTCAGCAAGTATTTAAAGTCATTTCATAAAATGATGATTCTCAAAGGCTTTCTAATTCCTAAGTGAAACAATATACATAAATGTAATTAACAGCCGTATCTTATTTTAAAATTTCCATAAGCAAACTTTATCTGGGATTTGATGAGGCATTACAAAAAATAAAATCTTCAAAATCTTCAGTAGTCCATTTTACTGTGCCTCAAGCCAAACAAAAGAGCCTATAAGTTTTATGTGTAACTTAAATTCCTCATGTTGTAATAGCTGAAGTAACAGTAACCGACTGAGTAAAGCAAGTGTTCTAGACGCCATGCTAAGCAATCTGTACACACGTATCTCTTTAATTTCTTGTAACAAGGGGCGCCTGGGTGGCTCAGTCTGCTAAGCATCTGACTTCAGCTCGGGTCATGATCTCGTGGTTCGTGAGTTTGAGCCCCACGCCGGGCTCTGTGCTGTCAGCGTGCAGCCTGCTTGGGATTCTGCCTCCCTCTCTCTCTGCCCCGCTGAGCTCTCTCTCTCTCCCGCTAGCTCTAAAAAAACAAATTTCCCATAACAAGACCGGGCGGTAGGTAGTACTATGATCTTCAGAGATACAGGGTGATATTCGGAATTCATGAAGTTGACAGGGGACAGAATGAGCCCTTAAGCCGAAGCAATACACGCTCACGAGAGCTTGTGTTCTGAACAACATGCCTACGGGAATTTTTACGATCACGTGGAAAAAATACAACTGTATGCCACAAAGCGAGGTAATTAAGTTAACCTCATTCCTTAAACATCTAAACATTACAAAAGTATTTAAAGTAAAAATGGAAATGTCTTTCTCCCTGGGCTAGTCATGATCTACATCAAGATGTAACTATTGGGAATCATGCAAAACTCGGAGTAAAAAGGCCTGTGGCGGCCAGGGTTTCAGGGTGGGAGAAGGAGCAAGTGGTGGGGCACAGGTATTTTGTGGGTGTGGAACCTATTTTGTGTGGCACGGAAATAGGGGAAATACAGCATTATGAATCTGTCAAAACCCACAGAACTGCACAACACAAACAATGCACTTTACCGACGCAACATGTTAGCAGCAGGGACACTGTGTGGGAGGACTCTGTGCTTCCTCTCAAATTTTCTGTAGAACTGAAAAATAGTCTTTTAACTTACAAAAGGCAAAGACCTTCATTCTCTGGCCTCTTTCCACACAGGTCTGGCTAAACAACAGCCGGTGACACGCAGGGGTCAGCGTGGCCTCAGGTGGAGTTCTGTGAAATGGACGCAAGGTGGGGAGTGACGCAGGCAGCGGATGGTCAATGACGTTGAGAAGGACACTGGAAAAAAGCTAGGTTCCTGGAGAATCGGTGGTAAGGCCTATTTTCAGACATTTTCCTTATGTGAAGGAAATGTAAGCCACTTGTTGAAGTCTTTAAGGTAAGGAGCTCGATGCATTTCTCAAATGTGGAAAAGGCAAGTGTATTTCAAGACTGACAGATACTGCTAAACTACCTTCGGAAAAAAAAAAACTGTGTCAATACAGAGCTCAACACCATTAACAAATATTTGTTTCTTCACAGATTCCAGTATCAAGTATTATGATTTTTTTGTTTCTATAATGAGGAGAAGAAGTGTCTTATTTCTCTTTTACAATGTTATTTGAAATTACATATTTCTGATAATTATTCAGAAAGAAAATATTCTGAAGGTTATATTGGCCATTTATATTCTCCTTTTATGAATTTTCTGCTTGGATAACTTTTTCTATTACATTTTTTATCTTCTCCTTACTAATTTAAAAAATACATATATTTATCTGGATACTGAAGTCAATTCTATTCTTTTTTTTTTCATGACACACTAAAATCATTAGCCCAAATGAGGCATTGTCTCCTTTCATGCTGTTTAATTTGTTTTTACCTGTTTACTTACATCCTCTACCCCTTCACAGTGTCTCACCCTAAAACATTTACTGCAGGCTTAGATGTACGTATGTAAAAATATCATGGAAAAATGTATAGCAGCTGACTATGTCGTTCTAACTTAAAAATATTATTATGCAATCAACCTCCTTGTTTCTTACTCATTCTATTTTACACTAACTTAGTGAGATCTGATGACGATGCCAAAGGACAATGTCTATACCTGGAATTCTTATTGAATCCCTCTATTAATTTAATCAATCTAGCTAGCTATCTACCTATTTATTTCAATAAAAATTATTTGCCGACAATAAAATGCTAGGTCTTACGAGCATAACTTGACAGGTTAGGTAAGTTTTGACAACTGTGATAAACACATGTGCACTACACCCAGAACAGAAACAGAAAAACACGGGCCATCACATCACAAAATCTCTCCTGGCTGCTTTCCAATTAATCCTTTTCACACAGTGGCATCCACTGGATATTCAACCATCACACATTGGTTTTGCAGAATCTTGGATTTCATGTAAATGTGATCACTGAGAGTGTAACATATGGGTGGCTTTATCTCTACGTAACGTTTTTCAGATTCATCTCTGCTGTTTTGTGTATCATGGCTTCATGCACTTCTGCTGGCTGGCATTTCCTGCTGATGGATATTTGGGATGGTCACCGTTTATGAGGATTATAAGGCTACTATAAAATTTTTTTAACAACATTTTTTATGGACAGATTTCCTCCTCCTCCTGAGTAAACAACTAGGGGAGATGTACGTGCAACCTTACTTACCACTCTTATTCAACATAGTACTAGAAATTCTAGCTGGTACAATCAGCCAATATTAAAAGAAAAGACACCAAATTGAAAAGAAAGGAGGAAAACTATCATTATTTGATCATGAGATGATCTTATATATAGATAACTCTAAAGACTTAACCAAAACAGTCTTGGAACCAGTCAATAAATTCAGTAAAGTTGCAGATTGTAAAATTAACATACAGAAATCACGTGTGTTCCTATACACTATCAATGATATGCCTGAAAGTAAAAAACAAACAAACAAAAAAAAAACAAACAAAAAACAAAAAACCATCCCATTCACAATTGCATCAAAACCAATAAAATACTTAGAAATAAATTTTACCAAGGAAGAGAAAGATCTGTACAATGGAAACTACAGAACTGTGATAAAAGAAATTGAAAAAGGTACAAATGGAAATGGAAAAAATATCCCATGTTCATGGATTGGAAGAATTAATATTGGTAAAATGTCTTTACTACCCAAAGCCATCTATAGAAATCAATCCCTACCAAAATACCAGTGACATTTTCCACAGAAATAGAAAACAAAAAGCCCTCAAGTTTGTATGGAACCACAAAAGACCCTGAATAGCCAAAGCAAACCTGAGAAAGAACAAAGTTGGAGGCATCACACTTCTTGACTTCAAAGGGCACTACAAAGCAACAGTGAAATAAATAAAAATAAACAGACCAATAGAACAGAATAGGAGCCTGGTAATAAACCCAACATATACAGTCAACTAATATTTAACAAAGGAGGCAAGAATACTCAGTGGAAAAATGATAGTCTCTTCAATATGGTGTTGGGAAAACTGGATAACCACATGCAGAAAAATGAAATTACCTCAAAATGGATCAAAGACTTAAGACATGCAGTACAGTTTGGGAAAGAAAATAAGCAATGTTCACCTCTACACTGAACTTCGAGTACACTACCAAAGAACAGAGCAGATACCACAGTGAGCCTAACTATTCCAAACTAAGTTGTTTATTCTAATCTATGAAGAAACCTTCTGTCAAGAACTCCCTTGGAATGATAAAGGTAAGCATAAGTTTCTCACGCATGTTAACACTGGTTAAATCAATACACATTGATGAAATCTCACAAAATTTTTCATTTACTTCTTGCCACATCTCTCTTGAATGTAATTATTGTAAGTATGGCAAAGATACATCACATGAATTAAGAAAAATTCTATCTAAAGTTTTGTCTCAGTCAGTATATTTTATTTAGAAATACTGTATGACACAACAGAACCTTATCATGAATATTCTATAAAGTCAGTAAATAAATCTTATATTTTAAATGGATTCAGCCTAGATAATCTAAAACAGACTAAAAGAGGGGCACCTGGGTGGCTCAGTCGGTCAAGCAAGCGTCTGACTTCGGCTCAGGTCATGATCTCACGGTCCGTGAGTTTGAGCCCCGCGTTGGGCGCTCTGCTGACAGCTCAGAGCCTGGAGCCTGTTTCAGATTCTGTGTCTCCCTCTCTCTCTGACCCCGTTCATGCTCTGTCTCTGTCTCAAAAATAAAACAAACAAACAAACAAAAAAAAAACAAAACAAATAAAACAGACTAAAAGAATCCTATGTCAAAACTACAGGAAAAAAATTCTTAAAATTAAACAAAGTTCCAAAACATTTTGGACAACACTACCTAAGTGAATCTGAGCATCATCAAACACCTTTGTTAGATGCAAAATCATAAACAGAAGTTAAAATATGCTTCTTCCCATTTAGCAATTCTGACACTATGTTATACTTTAACTCCCTTAGAGAAATAACGTGTTGTTTATTCCCCAAATAGGCAGTGTGCACCATTTGAAACAAGCTCGACTACACAGACCTCCATGCACCTGGGGGGCTCAGTTGGTTGAATGTCACACTCTTGATTTTGGCTCAGGTCGTTGTGCCAGGGTCTGAGTTCGAGCCCTCCATCGGGCTCTGTGCTGAATTTGGAGCCTGCTTGGGATTCTCTCTCTCTCTCTCTCTCTCTCTCTCTCTCTTCCCCTCCCTTGCTTGTGCACTCTCTCTCTATTAAAAAAAAAATGGATGTGACAGTTTCTTTCTTTAATGAGCCTGAAGTCTGTTAGGATGCATGTATTTAACAGACTACACTACACATATTCAAAAGTACTGTAGGAAAAATAAAAAAATAAATTTCTGTAGGAAATTAGATAAAGAATCTCCCTTAATTGTGAGCAAGATAGGTTACAGAGAAAGTCAGGAATAAGAGTAGTAGTATTTGGGGAATCCTTAGCAGACATATGATGTTGAAATGTATGAAAATGAAGGCGTTAACAAGTTTGATTGAGAGGACAGAGTCAGAAAAGAATATGAGCTACAGGATGAAGATATGTATCTACATGTGTATCTATATACCCTAGATATATATAGTCTCTATATACATATTTGTTACACTTATAACATTTATTATATTTTAGTACATATGATATGTAATAATATGTATTTATGTGTTTGTTACATATTTATACATTATACATTTACATATAGATAAACTTATCTAGGCTACATATATATACATATATATGCACACACATATATACATATACCTATAGATACACAGATATATAATATGATGCTTTAGGTAATACACTACATATAGATATTCATAATCAAATATTTAATAATACTGTAATTGATGATTTGTAGGCCACATTGCTGTGCTTTTACTTCAAAATGTGCAGTAATACCTTCTTCTATCTATACAGTCTTTCCCAGGATTCCCTTAGGATTTACAGAGTTTATGCTGTTATGTGTAAGGAGATGGTTGGCAGCTCAGCTAATACTCATGAATTATGATCTGAAACTTTATGACTTGTCTCTAAATCACTCCACTGATTTGTTACATCAGACTTCTAATTTTCATTTTATTAACAGAAGCCCTAAATGTATGTTAAATGAGATTTTGACCTGTGTATAAAATAACTCATCTCATGGTGCACCGAAAGTGAATAAAAACAGTAAGGGAGATGTGTCAAAGGCAATCGGGGAAGACAGCTGTTCTGTCTCCTTCCCAGAGATGCACCTTGGGAAGGCGAGCGCTCTGTGGAAGCAGGCGGTACCTTCCCTGGAGGGAATGTACAAGACCAGTTCTGAGAGCTGCAAGGAGGCAGGGTTCTCTGCTCCCTGATTCTCAAAGAGCCCAGGGAGTCGTCCCTTCCTCTGTCTGCTGTGTTCTCCCTACCCTTCTCCAGAATCAATCGTCGTGCCAATCACTGTAAGGTCTTCCTTCCCTACGTATCCCCATCAGGGGCCTCAGGAATCTACTAAAATCTCCTTAATAATATCAGGGATTTGACAGCAACAAGTCAAGGAGTAGCAGTTTTGTCCTCTTAAATTGTTTTCCTTATAACATCACATCCTTAATTCAGACGGCATAAAAGGAACACTGGACTCTGCAAATTTCTTGAGGGGAATTAAAGGATAATGGAAGAAAAAACATCTTAAAACTTTTTCATTATAATAATTTGTAAGAATTTATCATTCTATCATAACAGTTTTTAATATGCACTAACTCTGATTTCCTAAGTGCAAGTTATTGCGTTACTACAGTCTACTGAGAAGACTTCAATAATGTTTTTAAAAGTCTGGCTGTACTCAACATTTGGAAAAGTTGCACAATTTTTTTTTGTTTTTTGGGTTTTTTTTAGTTTTAAGTACACAAGCATATAATTACATTTCCATTATTCTTTAGAAGAATGCTACCTACCAGTGCCCCTCAGAATTCTCTTGGGTTAGCTATGATTTTTATTTCCCATTCTCCATTTTATTATACATTACAGATATTTAACTGGCATTATTGGTTGAGACTGTTGCAATGGTAAGGTACAATTACAAGAAAACCACCTTTGCCTATTTCCAACAATGAAGACCTGTACACCTTGAAAAGTCAAATATGAATCATAAGTACTCATCCCGCTCTGTGTGTTGTAAGCGTTACTCTCCAATATTTTCTATACACAGAAGTGAACTTCATAGATGATATACTGATCCATTTTCTATTAATTAGACATTATGGATACTGTTAGACACAGTAAGAAAATATGGCAACATGAGGTATCCCTACGGTGTTTGGAAATGGTTAGTATCTTGGCCATCATGAGGGACACCCTAACCTACACAAATGATGAAATTGTGTAGGACTTAATGCATACAAAAAGAAACTTTACAAAGGATTGATGTTCACTCAATAATTAATATTTGATTTCAAATATATCGACAAATAAAGGTACAAGTGTTTTTAAGGGATTTGTAGCCTAATTCCTGAATCCAAACTTCAGAGATGGGGGAGTGATCCAACTGTGAGCCTTCATACCATGCTATTTCTCCAAGCACAGCTTCTAAGCCTCTTTTGCATTTCTCTTAGGTCCCCTTAGTTTCCTTAAACAAAGTACCATAACCGCACTGTAATAAACCAGGGGCATATAGTTAATCAACTTCATTACTCAACAATTCATTTAAGCCTACATAATATACTGAGCACCTAAAAAAAAAGATGAACCCAAAACCCAAAACAAAACAGTGTGTTTTTGACGTAATGCAGAAGATTCTAAGACTGAATAATGTGTGCTTATTGATACTGTTATTTACACTGACTTATTACTATTTAAATGATCCTGGTGAAAGAGTGCCGCCTGATGTATTAAAATCTGTGGTGGATTCCTGAGGACTTATGAGGGATAGTCACACACTGTAGTGCTCACAGGAGAGTGAGGTCGGACTGATGACTAGTACTCCCATCCACCTCAGGCGAGAACCAGTGGAAAGGACTAGAAATGCTGAGCCCAGACGAGAGATGCCCAGTGAAATGAAGACAGATCGTTTCAAATGTCACCGAAGAAGAGAAATTACAAGTGCTCTGAAGCAGGGCTGCCTGCGTAGATCTTTTAGTGACTAAGGAAGGTTCCCCATCTGCACTATCCATCATGGTAACTACAAGCCACGTGTGGCAACTGAATGCTTGAACGTGGCTAGTCTGACTGAGGATGAGTGTAAATCTCTGAATTCCCGAAGTCTGTACAGGTGTTAAAGGGTTCATGTAAAATAACGCAAGTAAGTCAACCTTGTTAACCCAATCCACACACATATAGACTTTTACAATTAAAGTTGTACACAAATGTAGTCATCACTGCCATATTAGCTTAATTTACTTGAACAGTACACAATATTAGGCTTTTCTACTAAAATTTTAAATGAAGATTTACTATGAATTCTGTCTCTGTTGAGACTCATTGCTCCTGAATATTCAAAGACGATTACTTGTGTAAGTTTTTTTCAAACGACTTGACTTTGTGTTGATCACTATGAAACTGAGGAATATAAATTATTATCCCTTTAGTAATCAAAGGCTGACTGTAAAATACGTATGCATGTATTACACATGCAATAAAATATGACTTCAATTTAAACACCTGGACATAGCCTACTTCTTAGTATGTATGTCATCAGTAGAGTTAACATATTAGAGGCCTATTATTAAACCTATTCCTTCATAACTGGCTTTCTACCAACAGGAACACCCTATTAATACAAAATTTCACAGTTATTAAGTACTGGGTTGAGTTATTTTCCTCATGATTGCTCTGAGGTCACACAAGACATTGTGGTCTTTCTCAAACACTAAAGAAAAGATCATTCATACTCACTATTTTTATGTCTACTATTATTTTCTCTTTGGAATTTGAACTGTGATAATTATTAACTAATCACAAAATATTACGTGATCAGAGCAAATACCAAAGAGTTGGCACATATACTGGTTATTGATCCTAGGACATCCATTTGTATATATGCTAAAAATTATGAATTATTACCTGTTTACATATTCTGATTTTTTTGCCACTCTGGCTTATTTGCGCAACATGGATATGTAGCCATTGATATACAACCAACAGAATCCCTCTCATACCTTAAACTCAATGCAACACACACACACACACACACAATGCAAGGTAGCAGAGATTTAGTTACGGTTTTCTAATTTTATGCGCGCTCTCATTCTAATAAATTGGTATTTTAAGAAGTGAAGATGATGTTTCAATAATATATCATAGTATTCAAGTAGTTTTGCCAAATGATCGAATTCCCCTCAAGTTTTGAAGGCAGCCAAATGCAGACAATCACGGGGTAAATGCATGTTTATGCTACGTCCTCTTATACACACTCAGTGCTACCTCTGCACGGAGCTCCCAACTGGATTTAACAACCAGTTCTCAACCCTAATACAATGATGAAATGGGCACGTATATGAAATACTGTAACAGGTAAGTAGATGGATGTGAAGGATGGTTGTGAAAAAGGAATCGCGGGCCTGTTGTCAAAAAGCAGACACTGAATCATTGCAGTTGAGTCTTGTAATTTCATTGTCACAACAATTTATAAAGAAGAAGGAACAGGGAGAGAAATGGAAACACAGTATTTACATGTAAACTATGGTCTAACCAACATTACCAAATCCGATCAGCCCTATTTCTACTACCTGCTCATAGAGATTGAAGAAAGTCAGCAGAGATACGGCTAAGGGTCCCCTTCCCTTCCCCCCAAACTCCGTAGGTTGAACCCTGCCACCTCACATTTCCTCTGTAGTTTTCATCCAGTTTGAATTCACGTTTATTTGCTGGACATTGAGTCAAATTTATATCAAAGAGAATATCAAAATATTTTGCATTTCATTGGACCAATCAACAAATTTAGAGTAAACTAATGTATTCCCATGGTACATTTCCTAGAGAGGCTCAAATAAGGCTCAAATCTATCACATTATGCGCAATATCTGTGCACCTACAAAGGATAAGTCACATGTTTACGATCCCTAGAGCCCAGGCTTTAGATTTTTCATCCTATAACATTTCTAGTCAACTTATATTCTTATAGAACAGATGCTTAATTTTCTAGCTCTTTATTTCATACCACAATTCAACAGTGTTATCTCAGAGAAAACTTATATTTGGCAAAGATTATTATTAGTAAAGCCAAGAATATATTTACTCTATTAGGACCTCATGACTTTGAAAGAAAATTGAGTATTTTTCACTTATTTTAAGGTTTTGCAATACATCTTATTATGGAATACATGTGAGGATCTTCTCTTATGCCAAGTGTTAACGATAATTAGTTTTTCCCAGCACTTTAAAAATTAATTGCCAGCAACTTCCATTTTTTTCTTTCTTCTAACCCTAGTTGTTTTGCCCTCACGAGAACATAACACAATTGACAGGTTGTTATTGTAGTTTTTGATGCATACAAAGATGTATACGTGGGCATTTTTTATTGCCAACAATGTATTATTTCAATCAATATATACTCAGCAGCCACTAATGACATAATTACTGTGTTAGGCTAGTTAGGAGATATAATGACTTAAGTCAGGCTGCTAGAATTCTGAGCATTGGTATCAGGAGATGACATTAAGCCAGGTTCTTCACTTAGTACAGAAAAAGACTGCAGCTGTAGGTGAATGTGGAAGAGGTTTTAGGGGGAATCTTTTCCATTTCAGAGGAATAAAAGGACACTGAAACGGCGGATAAGGAAGTTAGTTTCCAAACGTGTGTGATTATATTAGAGATGAACAGGGAAGGCGCCAGAGCGTTAGGTGGGTGGGGGATGTGTGTGGTGTCCGGAAAGGGAGGGGTAATTTTAGAACGCTGTGAGGGGTACACAGGGCTAAAGAAGGGTGTAAGTTCACAAAAGCAGGGAAAATGGACCAAAATACAGACCGGTTGCTTAGGTAGCATTTAAAAACTGCCCGTTAAATTCTTTTGAGGGGGAAATGCCATAGCCAATGATGCTCTGTCAAATGAAGTACTTCTCATTCACTGGCAAAATGATACGGACACATATCCTGAGAGGAAAAATGAACCGTGTCTGAAGAATAGATTTCAGATTTGTTTCAGAATTTGTCCTGTGCTGAACTGTAATTCGAGGACAAATATAAAGCCATATGAGAATGCTCTTTGAATTTGAAACTGAGACATGCAAATAGTTAACATAAACAAGCCGGAGTCTGTGCTCCCAGCTGTCCACACCGAGATCTCACGTGAATGCACGTACGTTCACATACCGTTCGTCCCTCTGCACACACGTCCTTATTAACTTTCCAAGGTCACGGAATTACAATGCATCTTTTTTGTTTGTACTCATCTTATTATCTATCAGATGTATATAGTCTTTCAATATCTGATATTTTAGAAAAACACAGTAAAGCAAAATGTAAAGATAGGTTCTTTGCTCCTCATCCGTTTTTCATGTGTCAAGAGAGGATTATTCACACATTAGTCACACCCCAGGCTTGAGTTCTGGAAACATCCAAAATAAGACCCAGAACAAGGCCCAAGGTTGATTACAGATAAAAATATTGGGATCAGAGAGAAAAACTGTCATCATATACTTTCTATATTTCATCCAGGAAATAGATGCAGGAAATAAGAAATGACGATTCATTACATTATTCTAATTCTCTGCTCTTAGTATGTTTGGGGCTAAAAAGAAATTTCCTTGGGAGAACAAACACCAGGGTGTCTCCATGAATTCCAAACATAAGAAACACAATGCAGGTAACAAAAGGGCCCAGGGCTTTTAACCCCCTATGGCTTTTAGACACCAGAAATCCTGGCCCATATGTATTGGGTTAATAACAGGCTCCTGGCACAAAAGTGAAGGGAGGAGACTGTTCTCAAAACTGAAGAGTCGTCCTTGTAGGTCTGTATTGTGTGTTTCTTCAAAGCAGAAACTTTCCTGCCTCACAGAAATTTATATTTGCCTACAGGGATATTAAAAGGAATATTATCTATATTACTATTTTCTTTCTGGTGATGAAGATGTATTTGAGGACTCCTTGTTCAGTAATGTTGAACATAATTTCCTTTGAAATATAAATCATTCACATATGTATGTATCGTGCATGTGTGTGCATATGTGCATCCCTGGTTTGTGTGTATCTATATCTATATCTATATCTATATCTATATCTATATCTATATATACCTCTGATTTACTCAGGATTCATAGCATTTTAGAGAAGAGAAAACACAGAGTAAACAAATAAAGAGAAATAATACTGTGGCAATATGTCACATTTTTGATACTTACGTAGACCCCATTTTATTCCATAAATAATTTATTTGTAATGCACTCTATTAATTCCTTTGTATAAGGCAATGATATAGTTTCATTTTAGAAACTTTGGATAGCAAAAATAAAGAAAAAGAAGACAATTAAAATAACCTATAATCTCAACATTTAGATAAATCCACTACTGAAAATCTGTTCACATATTTACAATTTGTGTGTGTGCATGCACACCTGCGTAGGGGGTACACGTGCCTGTGTGTGCATGCCGGGGTGTGCATGTATGCACGTGGGTGTGGGTGTGTGCACGCATGTGTGTGGGTGTGAAGGTGTGTGCACACACGTGTGGGTGGTTATGTGTGTGCACACGTGTGGGTGGTTATGTGTGTGCACACGTGTTATGCATGCACACACGTGGGTGGTTATGTGGGTGCATGCATGCGTGGGAGTGTGGGGGTGTGTGTGCATGCATGTGTGGGTTTTGAAGACAACTCCATAAGCACAGTAGAAAGTGAAACCCCAAGACCTTCGGTGTCTTTCTGCAGCGGGCAAAACAGGGAGCTGGACCGCACAACAGGGGAAGAGTACTGAGATTTGGGGTGTCATCTGCAGAAGCCATGGAGATAAAAGAAAGAGAAGTCCTTGCTCAAATGTGGAGGTTGATGTTAAAAATGAAAAGCAGACTTAAATTCAAAGTAACAGCAAGATAATTTGAACAGCATCAGAGGGCAGGGCACCCCCACGTGTGAGGTCACCCAGACAACCTATGCCGTCAGACAAGTGCCTGACATCTGGACACGGAAGGAGGGCCCCTGAAACCGCACCTGCCCTTAGCGACTTCCCAATTATGTCCTTTAGATCTCTAGAGGCAGACACACACCTATATAATACTCTAGGTACATTCACCAATTATGTATTCCCAGCCTACCAGCCTAAGATTACAAACATTACATTTTTTTCTTTATTATGATTTAACCTGACTGCAGAAAATTATCCCTCTGCATTAGCACACCTCCATCCGATAACAAATACTCTCCAATGTACCAGCTCAGGAATATTCCAGAACAAGTGCACTTCAGCCTATTCTGTTGCCTGAGTATTTTCTCCTCTGCTGATAACCTAGTACCTGGATCTCCAGTAAAGACCTACTCGAGCCTGAGAATTCCGGACAGCACGACTCAAAATAATTGTGATTGTTAGTACAATGTATTGAAAGCATAGTACAAGGAGAAAGAAAATACCCAAAGTAATTTTTACACACATATGCGTATTTAGAGGTCCTGAAACTTAATAATTAATTAAGTAATTAAGAAAGGTCACTATTTTGGGTGGCTGTCTCAACCTTCACAAGCTGGGATCTCTCGGTAGGACAATGCCTCACTGTCTGGCCTCAATCAGAAAGTCCCGGAAAGGCCAGTGTCCTTCCTTGTCCCAGATATGAGCTCGCCTAAGTATTTATTCCCCTCAGGGCAACTCCCGAGGGCACTGTTTTATCCGTGTGTATCATAAGAGGAATCTCCCAAATATTCATATTCTTAGTCTTAAATAGCCCAACATGCAAGACACGGCCAACTCAGGCCAGACAACAATGGAAACGCCGACGCCACACCTCGTAGCATGTCCTCCGATATGGCCGAGCAATACCAGATGTACGTCCCCCGCCTGGCGGGGCGGCCTCGGCTGCAAAATTCTCGCAAAGAATCACTTGCACGAAAACACAGCACAACCACGTACACGCGGTGACCGCGCGCGCACACCTTGTGCGAACAAAAAAGGATTTCCAGGCAAAATCCATGCAAAGAAAGGGAATGGGGGACAAACCTCGCAATTTCCAAAGTCATAGTTGTGCGGATACATAGGAAGAAGCTCTATGGAAGGGAAGATTCAAACTCTATGCGTTTGTGTCGTTTCCTCCCAATTAAGGGATTGTCAGCGAAGAGTGAGGAGCAATTCGCCTCATACATTGAAAAAGGTTCACGTACAAGAGGATAGTCTCTGTGCACCGGAAATCGTCATGCAGTTTTATATATGTTATTTACATTTCGTTTCTTTTCTTTTTTTGCTTTCTACCACAAAAGCACCACGCCGTGCGGCTTCTCGGCGTTAAATACTTTACCTTCGGAATATTTTCCGGTGACGATATCGTGAACGCCCCGCGGCCTCCCCGCCGTCCCTCCTGCATCGTGTCAACGTCCGGAACGCCATCTTGATTTGCTCCGGGGACGCGAAGTCTCGCCAGACGTTCGCGTGCTCCCCGTCAAAGCATCACGGGGTCCCCGCTTTGGCGGACGCCCCCTCCCTGCCGGCGCCTCAGCGCGTTGCGGGAGGGGCTCCCGATGCCCGCCCCTCGGCCCCACTCGGCCCCACTCGGCCCCACTCGGCCCCACTCGGCCCCACTCGGCCCCACTCAGGCCCACTCGGGCCCACTCGGCCCCACTCGGGCCCACTCGGCCCCACTCGGGCCAGCGTTTCCTTCCGGGGCTGAGGCGACCTCCAGGGTAAATGCCAGCAGGGGAGCTGAATTCCAAGCAGGCCGTGGAGGCGAAGACTCCTCCCCCCAGTCCCTACTCCTGCCAAGGCCGAGCGAAGATGTCGCCATGACAGTCGGACGCTTGGTACCCATGCCCTGAGATGACACGCAGGTGTAAACAGTGTTCCTCGAAGGCGATGGCGCCGGAATAGAAAACGGACCTTGGAAAATATCATCGATGCCCTTTGTCTTGTACTTTAAGAGGCAAACAGCACGTTACTCTCAACGCTTTTTGAATCATCTATAGGACAACTTCTTAAAGACTGAAACCCTTAAGAAAACTCAAATTTCTACATATTAAGACTTTCAAAGAAGCACAGACTGTTGTAAGGAAAAAATAAAGCCCCTAGTTTTGCCTCACAGATCCAAAATAGAGCCTATCTCTCACACATCTAAATACGTTTTTACTACGGGTGCTGTTCATTTATTATGTTCATTTTACGTAGCATGATAGGCTATCAGCTCAAAATGATTCCGTGTTTACTGCGCTCAGATATTGTGCCGCTGACAACACGGGACCAACCCCCCAGCCTCCCCTCAAAGGTCAGAGGTAACCGATACATAGACTCTCAGACTCCATCTTAATATGATACCTGGCTGTAATCTCTCCATATTCACTTGCACTTCATAACCTATGATTTTCTATAAATGTGCCTGATGAGGGGCGCCTGGGTGGCTCAGTCGATTAAGCGTCTGAGTTCAGCTCAGGTCACGATCTCGCGGTTTGTGAGTTCAAGCCTCGCGTCGGGCTCTGTGCTGACCGCTCAGAGCCTGGAGCCTGTTTCCGATTCTGTGTCTCCCTCTCTCTCTCTCTGACCCTCCCCCGTTCATGCTCTGTCTTTCTCTGTCTCAAAAATAAATAAACATTAAAAAATAAATAAATGTGCCTGATGATTCTGCCTCCCTCTTAGATACCTGAATACAATAGTAAAAGATACATTCCTTGTAAATGTATGGCTGTTACAAGACATAAGTACCTGTGAATTTTTATTAATAAAATTATGATATTAATCAATATCATAGAATAACTCATCTAATCCTGTGTTAGAGACACTTTTCAAATTTTTTTTTAACATTTATTTATTTTTGAGACAGAGAGAGGCAGAGCATGAATGGGGGAGGGTCAGAGAGAGAGGGAGACACAGAATCTGAAACAGGCTCCAGGCTCCGAGCTGTCAGCACAGAGCCCGACGCGGGGCTCGAACTCACGGAGTGCAAGATCATGACCTGAGCCGAAGTCGGCTGCTCAACCGACTGAGCCACCCAGGCGCCCCTAGTGTCACTTTTTAAATTGAAAGATATATGCCAAATACACACACAATTATAGCATAACTCACTCTCATATTAAAGAAGTTATAGTGGGGAGCCTGGGTGGCTCAGTCGGTTAAGCATCCGATTCTTGATCTTGGCTCAGGTCATGATCTCGCGTTTCACGGGATTGAGCCTGCGTCGACCTCTGCGTTGACAGTGCAGAGTCTGCTCCGGATTCTCTCTCTCTCTCTGCCCCTCCTCAACTTGCACACACCCCTCAAAATAAATAAATATTTAAAAAAAAACTTACAGCTGTCTTATCCTAACCTCAGTTTTAACCTCAGTAAACCAGTTGCTGCTGTGGAGACAGCTTCCAATTCCGTGCAGAATGTTCACACACCTTGAGCAAGGGAGGAGGAAGAACTATACTCTTAGGAAAGCGTGTCCTATGCGAGTGCACAGTCATCACCTGACTGTAGGATGGGAGGAAGGGTGGAGGTCACTGGTAACTTCCTGGCAGAAGAAAGAACTTGGAGCAGTCACCCTTCCCGCCTCTCCTCTTCAGACAATCGGTGATCACAAAGCAAGCGGCACAGAGTGAGCTAGGTCGGTGGAATTGATTTGCTACCGCCTAAGTGCTGGCTTCATCTTTTCCTATACGTGTGACCTTGGGCAATTTCCTTAATCTCTGTGAGTCCACCTCCATGCCCCCCATTTTGAAAAAGGGAATAATAGAAGTTATTCATTCCCAGGACTGCTGAGATGACCTTATCACTACTACTGTAGGTAAACAAAATAGGGCAGTGACAGGTGTCAAAGCAAGTTTCCCTGAACAATATGGAAGGAATGGGAGGTTTTATCTTCAAGTGTATTACAGGAGGAGAAAAAGGCCAGATTGGAGTCTGAACTCAACTCCCCTGAAATACAGGGCGGGACACCCTCCACCTCCCTTGGTGATTACATTTCAAAGGCACTTTGGGCCCAAGGATCCCTGAGAAAGACTGCCCTGGTTGTAAAGATGACAAGAGGTTTTTTAAAAAGAATTACTTTCCAATAATAAATAAATAAATAAATAAATAAATAAAAAGAATTACTTCTCCAATGGAAAGAGAAGGAGTTTTCAAGTTTCTGAAAGTAAATGCTCTCAGAAACAGGAAGAGGTGGTACCTCTCTGGACGTGGACGTGGACGTGGCTGGAGTGTGGAAGACGTCGGGGCAGAGACTGGCTGAATCAAGCCGAGGGGACCGTGAAGGCCCTGTGGTCATGGGTGATCAGCAGGCACTTGATAAGCAGACTGCCCTTATTACTACGCTTGTAACTAGTGATACGGAAAGGAGTACCAGCCAGGCCACCTGAACAGGCACTTCCTGAACAGGCACTACTCATCTGATTTGTTTCTGTCTTTCCACTTCACCCTTTACAGATGGTCTCCTCCATCCCCACATTCCATCAACCAAAATTCTACGTTTCACGGATCCTAGAAAACTGAGTTTCGTCCCTGCCATGGACTCAACTGTGTCACCCGGTGAAGTCCTAACCTGCCGTGTGATATCTGGAGGTGGGGCTCGGGGGAGCTGGTTAGGTTCTGACAAGGTCACGGCGGTGGGGCCCTGGGATGGGACCCGTTGCCTTCCTGCCCTGGGAGGGCACAGTGAGAGGGTGAGAACGGCCACCGGTCACAAAGGAAGGGGCCTTCCGGAGAACCGGCCTTGCTGGCCCCAGACCTCACACACCCAGCCTCCAGGACCATGAGGAGGTCAATTCTCTGGCCCAAGCCCTCCGTCTCTGGCGTCCTGTCACGGCGTCCTGTCCCAGCAGCCCCAGCAGACGACACTACCAGACACTCCTGCAATGTCTTTCCCAACCCCCTCCTCTGCTGCAGACATGGTGACGGTAATGTCACACTGACCAGTGAAGGAACAGAAAGGACGGCCCCTCACCAGTGTTCACCAAGTGCCAGGATCTGTGCAGACACTTCACACACATTCCTCATGTGGTCCTCACAGCAGTTCTGTGTGACGAGTAACTTACAAATGTGCAGAGTTACAATACGGCTCAACAACGCAGTGGGCAGACCGTTCTGCTTTCTCTGAATTTTAACATAATTTACGTAGGTGACTCCCTGTGGGTATTATTGCCGTGGACCCATACTTGCTGCCCCGTCAGACCCCAACCTACCAGAAACTTGTTTCACCTATGAGTTATTGTGAAGTATTTTCCATTGTTGCCAGTAGGTTCAAGATGAAAAGATTAACATACAGATCAAAATATCTTGAGACAACTCAGATAATCAATCTTGCGATGAGACAGAATTAGAGCCATGAGAACCATCACCCCCGGACACACAGAGTAATGGGCAAAAACGACCGTCCAGCCTGTGTCTGTGCTCCTGACAGGCTGTCGAGTTGTACATGCTGTGTCCCCGATTATTACAGTTTCTTCCGTCATTAGAGTAACAGAAGACCATGGCCCCAATCAAAGCAGAGCAAAGCGTACAAATTACGTAAAGAACCTTTATAACCATTTCGTTTTCAGATATGACATTAAAGTGTAAAGCCCTCAAAAAATAATCAGATGAAGATTACACATTCTTCAGTTAATAAAGTAATAAATATATAACAAGAAAGAGAATTTAAAATATCTCTGAGAAAAAGGAATTTAGGTGAATTTATTCACACACTATAAAGGATTCCTGAAAGAAATACTAAAAAGAGATGAAACCTTAACAACTGTCAATTCAGAGTGAAAGCCAAAACCTCGTCACATTCGCACTTTGGAAACTCAGCGGCTTCATCATCAGTGAGCGCTCTTCACTGGACAATACTATAACCACGCTGCACACGGCCGTGCGTCCCCAGTAGGGTGACAGAAGTTGCACGGGCAGCAAGACCTGGCAAAGACAAACACCCAGCACGTGCTGGGGTCACTGGGGCCTCGCCCGCTGCCAGATGCGCAAATGCGAGCAAACGCGTTGGAAACCAGAGCCTATAACCCACTGCGGCTGGAGAAGGTAGGTAGGCGCGGAACGGGAACGAGGGCACAGATTCACGTAAAATACGCACAATAGTGTTTACACCAGCAATACTAATACTGACCCAAAATGGAAAGCAATCTAAGAGCATATCCACAGTGAAGGAGTTCAGTGTTCTGGCATGTTCATAAAAATGGTACCTACGAGATGTGTCGTTTAATATGGGAGCAATTAGCCATGTGTACCCATCAAAAGTTTTCAAAATTAAATTGAAAATCTAAGTCATCCTGAGCACTAACCACATTTCGAGTGCTCAGAGGCCACAAGTGGCTGGTGGCTAACACTGGACAGTGCCCTTATGGAAGATGCCTTGTACTGCAAAAAATTCTGGTGAATGGTGTCACTATATAGCAAGGAAAACAAATGCTTTATTCTGTACTTTCATAAAAAGTCCACACAAATGATGAGCGAAAACATTTAGACTTAAAAATACACACTGTACGATTATTTTTTTGTGTTTTAGAAACTCAAGCTGTTTTATGATTGAACTGAACCATTTTGCCAGTTAATCTCAGCGGCAGTCCATGAAAGTTTTAGCTTCTCTACATCTTCGCGAACACTTTTTATGCTCAGTGTTTTCAATTTTAGTCATTCCAAGATAATCAGATATACCATGCACACAAGTTTCTTATTTCTGTGAGTCATTAGTTTTCATACGCAGTGTGTGGCTGGGGTCAAATTTTGGTTTGAACATGGACACCCAACGGCTCGTCGCACAGGTTGTCACTCTCCATGCAATCACTCTGTGCTTCCCACGTCCAGACACCCGGTTGGCCCATTTGCTAGGTCCTCAGAGCCACTTTGTTAAATAGGTCCTGCCTAATGCCACCATGTTAGAAACGCAGTTTACGTTGAAAACGTATAGGGACAGATGGGTGGGTAAATGTGCAAAGAGAGAAATAAAAACAGAGGTCGTCGGTAAGCGTGGGAGACTGTTAACAGCTGGCGAGTCTAGGGAAGGCCTGGCCGATCACCGTACTTTTCTGTCACCAAAATTTTAAAACCACTGTGATCGTCCCTGTGACAGTAACTGTCTTCTTATAAAACGCAGGAATGAAAACAAACTTGGCAAGATATTCTTACTTCAATGTGGTTTATAAACTCACTCATGTTATTTTTGAATGCTTGGAAGCAGCACGGAGAGAGTGGATTTTAAAAAGCCTACATTGACCATATATTCAAGTAAACATTAGTGGTAAATATATACAGATTTCATGTCACAGCCATTATTTACATAGAGTTAAGTGTTGACACATTTATTTTTAAATGACCGATATTATACATGCTATTTTTCTAAGAAGCACACACAAGGTATTATGCATCAGTGTTTTCAAGAAAAGTGATTTCAAGTGTTTGTAATACTTGTGTTCCTACAGGAGAAGTGAAATCTACACTCTGATTTTGTTGCACGAGAGCACTGGCAACTGCTGTTAACAGAGTTACACGTCCATAAGGACAGCAAGGCCAGTCTCAAGACTGTTTCACAAAGAACACCGGGTTCTCTTTTCCTATACCAAGTTCACAGATCATACCAGAGCTAAATTATTTTCTAGTACACTATGGATTCTCAAAAAGTTAAAATAATGACCTGAATTCTAATGACTTTCAAATCTGACATATTTATATATTCAAACAGACTTTATTTCTATTTTTGTCATTCCATCTATATAACAGTGATATCCATACAGCATATTATTAAAATTTAAGATTAACAATTATCTTTCATCAAAAAATATTTCCAGATTCTATATGAAAATCCTACTATCTAAACTTATCAAAAGCCTCATTGTTTCAATTTGCCAAAGCTGTGTGCTTAAGATCCATAGGAAGTTTTGGAGATCTCTAAAGTTGGGTTATTGGGAAGAAAAATCCTATGGAGAGACTAAATATAAATAGTAGGCCAGTTTATTTCTACTTTCTCAAAATTATATAAACACTAGACTGGACAGAGAAATGGACATTGCTGCAGCCTGTTATTTTGTACAATAATTTTGGCAAATTTAACATTTTAACCTCTTTTGTTAGCTTAACACCAGAGTAGTCACGAGCACACAATAAGTGGTCATTCTGCTCAGGAACAATATCAGAAACCAAATAAAATGATTTTTAGAAATGAATGAGGAGAACAATTTGGAGAATAATGTTTTATGCAGTCAGATAATGTTCTATAACTCTACTCTAAATGAGCAGTGAAAATATAGCTGGGTCCAGGGACAAATTAGTGTTTTCAAAAAAGGAATGTATAAGGACTTGATAAGAATAATTATAGTCTATTTAAGAAAGGAAAGGAAAAGAATTGTAACTAAAAATGGCAACTACAGGCACCATAATTATAACTAGCAAACACTTGGTACTGACGTCTTTAATATAGTCTAGACAAGTTTTGGACATTGTTACATTTTAAAGACCACAGTTTCACTTCTAATGACTAACTGTAAGAACAGAACAAATTGGCAGTTAATATTTTCAATAAAAATCAGTTTAGAGAATAAGCAAATTTATAGAACATCTTACTTGAATGTGTTTTTGAAAAGCTTTTCATACAATTATATAATCAAGATCATAAAAGTATTTCCATAAGATTTATTAAAATCTTTATTAAGGCATAGAGTGGAAATAGTCTAGCCTTGAATTAAATGAAAATATTCTTATGGTCCTAATGACTGCCCCCTCCACACACATTTTTTATTTTTTGACTCAGAGTATTTATTCCCTTAAATGCTCTGAGTTTTTTTAAACGAATACACTACAGTTAAGGTCACTTTAGGATTCACAGGAAAATGGAGTGTACAGAGAGTTGCCACATAGCCCGCCCCATCCATGTACAGAACCTGTCTCTTTGTCAATCCCCCCACAGGGTGGTGGTCTCTTGCACCTGGTGAGCCAAGGCTGGCGTATCATTATCACTAAAAGTCCGTAATGTACATTAGTGTTCATTCTGGGAATTGTACAATCTGTGGGTTTTGAAAATGTGTAACGACACATGGCCACCCTTATAGTGTCACACAGAATCATTTCACGGCTTACAAATCTCCCAGGCTTTTGCCTGTTTATCTCTCCCGGCCTCCAACCCCCGACATCCACTGGTATTTTTACCGTCTCCAGTTCTACCTCTTCTGGAATGTCACAGAGCTGAAGTCATACTCTGTAGCCTTCTCAGATCTTTTCAGCCTTCTTTCACTTCACGGTATGCGCTGAAAGTTCCTGCACGTCTTTTCAATCCATTGAATCATCCGCCATCTAATCATCCACTAACCCCCTGAAGAAGCTTCCAAGTTTTGGTAATTATGAAAAATTACCAAGTTTTGGTATTAGCTTCCAAGTTTTGGTAATTATGAAAAAAAAAGCTGCTGTAATAATCCGTATGAAGATTTTTGCACGCACATAAGTTTCAACTCCATCAGGAAATGCCAAAGAGTGCCATTGCTGGATTATATGGTAACAGTATGCTTATGTTTGTAAGAAACTACAACTGTCTTCCAAAGTGGCTGCACCATTTTACATTTTCACCAGATGTGAATGAGAGTTCCTGTAGCTCCACATCCGAGCCAGCATCTGATGTTGTCAGTCTGGGACTTTCGCCATCATACGGGGTGTGTAGTGTGACTTTCTTTTGAAATATAGACGTGTTATAAAATTAAGTAAAAAACAAACAAACAAAAATGAGCATCTTTGATGGTTACTGTTTGTGCCCATAATATAGCATAGAAACACTTCAGCAAACTTGTCTCTTCTCCTTCCTTTGACTTTTTATAGAATCTAAGATGTATTTTCCTTTTCCTTCCTTCCTTTTCTTTATTCTTTTCTTTCTTTTTTTTCTCTTTTTTTCTTTCTTTTTCTCTTTCTTTCTTTCACTCCCTTCCTTCCCTCCATCCCTCCCTCCTTCCTTCTTCCTGCCTTCTTTCCTGCTTGCTTGCCTGCCTGCCTGCCTTCCTTCCTGCCTTTTCTTAGAAAAATTCTTTCTTTAAAAGAAATTTAATAGAAATTTTTGCTTGAAATAAGACTGCCAGTCTCTAAACGGAGAGCAGTTTACTGTGGGGTCGTGGACCCTGACTTTGAACTAGCCTCCCTGGTGACCTAGAGACTGGGGCCTGTAGGCTTCATGGGTCTACAGCACTCAGTCTCTCCGAGTCCAGGAGAGCTGGAAGTGAATTCATGGGAAGAGGTCCAAGAGTTAAAAGCACAGAAGAGAGACTGGTGAAGATACTCTTGAGAACTGATGAGATGTGTAATCACCACACTTCCGGACACACAGAATTTGGAATCATATATTGTGAGCTTGCAATTAATTCCAACCTCTGGCTTTGGAAAGGAAAACAACCGGACTTTCTAATCACACGTCAGTGGGCTGGACTTCAGACAGAAGCTCAAAGCTGGCATTCTCTCCAGTAATAATTATTGGAGAATCAGCCCCTAAAACACAGGCATAAGTAATCACAATTTCCCAATGATTTCTCAGATTGTCTGCTTTTCCTCTACTTTTAACCTACAGAAGTTCCTATTTTTAATGAAAGTAAAATGGATTCATACTTTCAAATCATAAAAACAAGTTGAGAAATACATCGCTATCACTGCTTTTCTCAGGCCAACTTGTTTAACATGTACTTTGAGTTTCCATTTTTTTTTTTCAAAATCTCTCTTTGGGTTACAAAGCCTATCTCCTTACGTTTATGTCATTTCTTCGAACTTATGAAATTTGCTGCTCCTGAACGTGGAAAATATGTAGAGAGGAAAGCACAGACTTTGGAAAGCCTGGGTTTAACTTGCAGCACTGCCATTTGTCAGCTCTAGGATGCTGAACAATCATATTTAGCGAGGACTAATTCTTTCAGGTGTAAACACGAAGGATTTTTTTCTGTGTTGCAATCCTTGCCTTTTTCCTATGTGCGCCAACTGAGATCAAAGCATATTTGTGAAACTAAGTGTTATCTACACGTAAGACAATGAAGGTGCTTATTATATAACAGTGAGCATGAAGAGTGGTCACTTTAATTGTAAATTCATGCTAAAATGTTCAGGTACTTGGACATCAGAAGTGTCACTGAGTCACCATACAGACGGGCCATCTTAGAGAATTCTTATACAGCCAGGTGTTTAAAATTTTGAATGAAGCTAGTAGTTGGTATCTTGAGTATTTATTCTCAAATAGATTCTTGTTAGTATTTTCTTGTTTTATTTTTTTTTTAAGTTTATTTATTTACTTTGAGAGAGTGAGAGAGCACAGGCTGGGATGAGGCACAGAGAAGGAGAGAAAGAATCCCAAGCAGGCTCCGCACCATCAGCGCAGACCCCACGGCGGGGCTCAATCTCACAAGCGGCGAGACCATGACCTGAGCCAAGATCAAGAGTCAGACGCTTCACCGACTGTTCCACCCACGCACTCCATTAGTATTTTCAAAGAAACTCCGCTTAATATCTATCCTCAGGTAAATTCTCCAAATGTTCTCAGGATAACATACATGGATTCTGAATCCTGCCAATAGCTGAGATTTGAATGTTAGCTGCATTAAAGCACAATTATTTCTTAAACTGTTTTTATTGGCTCAGAATGGATCAACTTGGATTTATGTGAGCAAGTGGTAATTATGGATCTTTTGAAATGAATTTGAAGGTTATGGTTAATGAAAACATTTACATAAAAATTGGATTTGTATTATAATGAAATCAAATCGAATATATCTTGTTCTCAGTTATTAAAATGTTTCTTCCATTACAATTTTATTTCATACTAATGGTACTTACATAAATTAGCTTTCCTTGTCCCTGGTTATTTTCCTCTTGCCATTATATTTGCACAAAGACCTTCATAATACACTTTTCAGTTGAATCTACCCTCTTGGACAGATTAATGCAGAACTCACTTTTCCATTTAGCTTCTAAATATATAATATTTGACAAAATTGTGACGAACACGTGTCTTTGTCCATCCGTGCTGCTGTAACAAACCACTTTCTTCCTCCAAGTACATTCAGTGAGCAATCACCACTAACCAGTTTGATGCAACTGTCTGTCTTGGCTTTTGCTAAGCCTGCAGTAGCTTCATCCAATATTGTTTCATACCCTCAGTGGAGACAGCAACAGAGTAAAATGGTGACAAGTGTGTTCCTATTTTTATGAAAATAACTTTTACCTCAAGGACAGATACCATATAAAGGTCTCAGGGCCTCTTGGGGGTCCACAGAGCCCACTTCAAAACCTGCTACATAGAACACTGACAAGATTATATGTCCCCAAATGGAAACTTCCACCGTCCCTGGTGGAACAAACTGTGCGGTGTTCTTGGTTTACTGAGACAGAGGAAAAAGCATCTGCCAGAATGACAGCTGCAGACACGTGTGGGCCACCCCCACACAGGAACCCACCTTGAAAACCACCTGCACTCAAAGCTACCACTCAGTCCTCGTCCAAGGCTCGTCCAACGTCAGCCGAGGTCAAACGGTAAGTCCCTAAAGCCACCACTCAGTCCTCCTCCGAGGCTCGTCCAGCGTCAGCCGAGATCAAACAATAAGTCCAATGAGACACATTAAGACTCAATCTACAGTTTTCAAGTCTTTGAGAGCAGAACTCATGCTGGTGATTCCCCAGGGATGTGGTATTTCTTTTGAGTTACAATTTTAATATTTAGGAAAAGTTCAAGGAGCTCTTTTGACTCCTCCTTCAATTTTAGTCCCCAATGCACAGATTCCATTACCAATGTGAAGATTCTATCTAGTCCATTAAAGGACTAGAAAAGCAACTCCAGACCAAGAGGACTTTTCTGTTAAAGATATTAAGTTATAAACATGCTTCCCATCTACTTCAGATCTATGGCTTATCTACCCCTAAAGATTCTTGTGGGTCAAACCAAAAGATTATCTCTTCGGTACCATTACCTGCTATGGGAACCACACTCTCCTCGTCTCTTTTGGCTTAATGTCGCTGCCACTCCAGACTTCAGTCATTTCTCCTGAACTGAGAAGCCCACTTCAATAGCAGTATCTCCTGTCTGTGTTCCTAGTTTTCAAGGACATCCATTACTGCACTTTTGAGGGATGCAAGGGTTCTCTTCATCAGTATCTTTCTCCACACCTTGGTGAAAGGACAACTGCCAAAACCCTGAGGGGATGTCTGAGGAATGTACTCCATGTCAGGGCAGAATCCCCGCCCAGGTGTGATTTACAGCTTTTCTGGATTACTGCTGAGTGCTTTCCACTCTTTTTTCCTGAATGGTACTTGCTGTGTGTATGTGTGTATGTGCATTAGTCAGCTTGGGCTGCATAACAAAATACAACTGACTAGGTGGCTTAGATAACATAAACTAATTTTCTTACAATTCTGGAGATTAGAAATCCAAGATCAAGATTCTAGTGGATTCTGTTTCTGGTGAAGATTCTCTTTCTGGTTTGCAAATGGTCACCTTCTTGCTACGTCCTCACATGGTCTTTCCTGTGTGTGTGTGTGTGTGTGTGTGTGTGTGTGTGTGTGTGTGTGACAGAGAGAGAGAGAGAGAGAGAGAGAGAGAGAGAGAGCACTCTGATGTCTCCTCTTATGAAGATGATAATTCTATTATTTACTAGAATAGGCCTCATTTAATCTTAATTACTCCCTTAGAGACCCCACCTCAAATACAGCCACACTGAATGCTAGGACTTTAACATATGAATTTGGGAGGGGACACAAATATTCTGTCATAATTGTGTGTGTGTGTGTGCGTGCGTGTGTGTGTTTTATATGGGTAGAAGGTAAGAACAGATACTTGGGTAGTCAGACTGTGGATATCTTTCTTTTAAAAGAGAGTAAAGCTGGGCCTATAGCCAACCAATTAAACTCTTCTCATTCCAGCCTTTCTTATAGCTAGACTAATTTCTCAATAAAAGGAATATGAGCAGAATCGTTAAGCAGAATTTCCACATTACTTTCTCAAAAAGAAGTCTTGTACTTTCCATGCACTTCTCCTCTTTTCTCCAGTCTGGAACGTGGGTAGAGAGGTGACCTAGCTTCTTACACAGATGAGGACAGACCTCTCAGGAAGAGTACATCAGAGAGACAGAAGAAATCTCAGTCTCTGAGTGACCTCATGATACAGAGCTGTTTTAGGAGCCCGATCTCCTCACCTTATGCTATTAAATAACAAAAAAAGAAACTGCCTTGTTTGAGCTTTTGCATTTTGATGTCTTTTGGGTTATAGCATTTTAAACTCAACCCTGATTAATACTATGGAGGAATACTAACTACCCACGATTAATACTCCTTAGCCTGGGGGCGCTGGGGTGGTTCAGTTGGTTAAGGGAGCCACAAGGCAGGCTCTGCACAAATAGAGCCTGCTTGGGATTCTCTCTCTCTCTCCCTCCCTCTCTCTCTGCCCTTCCCCGACTCTCTTAAAGTAAATGAATAAATAAATAAATAAATAAATGAATATTTTAAAAAATACTCTTCAGGCTCAATTAATATTTATACTTTCTACCGTTCATGCCTACTCTCAAATACCATTTGCTTAGTATTTTGAAATTGTTAATAATATTTCTCGTAGAACAAAGTCCTGCTCTAAGGTTCTGGCTATTCAGTCTTAGTTTTCAAAGACTGATATTCTAGCTATTACCCTGCTCTACATAATTGATATAATTTGTTGCACTGTTGATATGCCTTTAGGAAAGATTCTAAAGACTGCAACTGATCACTAAGATGAAATACTCTGCTTAGTTACTATGCTACAACATAGTTGGGGGCTGCATGATGATAATGGTCTTGGGCTCATTTCAAGAGCAGGATTGAAATTACTGGCACTTCGAGAAATAATGTCATGTTAAATTTGTTCTATATCCTCAAAGTTCTAAATGTTTTATGAGCAAAATATCTGTTGTGTGACACTGTATATAAATAGAGTTATGACTAATATTCTGTAATTATGAAATTAGAATTTATATATGTACTGAATAGTTTTTTCACTCTAACCCACATCATTTTGTTTATATTATCCATTCATCTGTTCACTTGACCAATATACATTAGGTGGCTGCAGTCTGCCAGCCACTTTGTGGGGCTCCTGGAGAGGATAAACTGCATAAGACAGTTTCTAGAAATGTTATCTTCAAATCTGTGCTCTTAGCAAATCCCTTCTGATTCTTCAAGTCCAAACCTGTTCTCTACCAGTTCCATAAAGTCTATTTCGTGGTACGACCACAGGCAATAAACCACAGTGGTAATAACGTAGATTGTGAAATCAGAAAAACTCTGGCTTAAAATGATACCTACAACTTTAAGTTATTGAATGAACGGGGAAAATTAATGAATCAATGTGAAATTTGGCTTACTTAACTGTTAAGCGGGGATGATGACATTGAAAATATGGTTGTTCTAAGGGCTAAAGCAGAACATCCCCCCTTCTCTCCATGCTCCTGGCTACGGCTCTGGTGTACGTTCTGAGCAGACCACTGGCAGGCTTGCTGTCTCCTACCCACTCTTAAATATGGGATGTCAACCTTCGGTCATAGGTCCTCTTCTTTTTCACCCTATGCTCACTCCCCTGAGTGACTTCCTCCAAATCCATGACTTAAAAACTGACCTCGGGGGGTGCCTGGGTGGCTCAGTCGGTTAAGCGTACGACTTCAGCTCAGGTCACAATCTCACGGTCCGTGAGTTCAAGCCCCGTGTCGGGCTCGGGGCTGATGGCTCAGAGCCTGGAGCCTGCTTCTGATTCTGTGTCTCCCTCTCTCTCTGCCCCTCCCCTGTTCATGCTGTGTCTCTCTCTGTCTCAAAAATAAATAAACGTTAAAAAAAAAAACTGACCTCGGGGCGCCTGGGTGGCTCAGTCAGTTGAACGTCCGACTTCAGCTCAGGTCATGATCTCACAGTCCGTGAGTTTGAGCCCCGTGTCGGGCTCTGGGCTGACAGCTCGGAGCCTGGAGCCTGCTTCGGGTTCTGTGTCTCCCTCTCTCTCTGCCCCTCCCCCGGTCACATTCTGTCTCTGTCTTCCTCAAAATAAACATTAAAAAAAATAATTAAAAAAACTGACCTCAACACAGATGATCTCTAATCGTGTATTACTAGTACATATATCCCTTCTAAATTTCAATTCTTCTATATGGATGCCTACAAAGTCTACTGGAAAACCCAATGATACGCCAATACTAGGTTGTCAAAAATGAAATCTGTAAGCTGCTTCTCAGCAGGTGCAGCGTCACCGAGGCATAGGGCACTTGTCTTTTTACAAAATTTTTTTTAACGTTTATTTATTTTTGAGACAGAGAGAGACAGAGCATGAACAGGGGAGGAGGAGAGAGAGAGGGAGACACAGAATCTGAAACAGACTCCAGGCTCTGAGCTGTCAGCACAGAGCCCGACGAGGGGCTCAAACTCACAGACCGTGAGATCATGACCTGAGCCGAAGTCGGACGCTTAGCTGACCAAGCCACCCAGGCACCCCTGTCTTCTTTTTTATAAAAGAAACAACAAAAACAACAAATAAATAAAACCTTTATTTTTTTCTTCCAATTCATTAGACTAAATAATTTCCATCTATTTACCATCAAATTCACTCTTTTTTGCTGCTGTCAAAAGTGTTTTTTGAAGAAATTCCACCGAAATTTTTTTTCTGAGGGTGGATTTTTCAGCTCTAGAATTTCCATTCATTCTTTTTATTTGGGTTTTCTGCAGTCTGAGACTTTCCATTTGTATGTTGGTCATTGTCCTATATCCCTTTGACTCTCTGAACATGCACTTTGTAAGAGCTGTGTGAAGGTCAAACCTGTTAATTCACACATCTGGAGTTTCCTAGGAAAAGCTGCTTTGCATTGCCCTTTTTATCTATGTTTCCAATTTTTATTCTCTTCTCAGCTCTAGTCATTTTTTTATGTTGAATATTGAGGAGGACATGTTGTAAAGACTCTGGCTTAAGTTGTCTTTTGCAGATTGTTGATACTCTCCTAGCGCAAAGCCGGGCTGGCCGGCCTCTAATTGCAGATGGTTTCCTCTGTGTTGGGTAGCAGCTAGGATATCTGCTCAAGTTCTTTGAGTCTTCAAGTATGTTTCTGCTCGAAGTCTCTCTTTTGCGAGTGCTTCACAGGTTCGCTAATGTCATCTTGTGAATTTGCAAGCAGACTAGGGGCCTTCCCCTGTACAGAGCCCTCACTTCCAGAACACCCCCTTCGCTCACTGGCCAGCAGCTTTGACACCAGGAAACCCATCAGGTCACTCCACACTCCAGCAGCACAGTGGCTTTCTGCATGAACTTGAATGGCCTTGTAGAGCACAGACTTGGGGAGGGGTCTACCCTTACACAAAACCACCTAAAAAATTTCACCCAAATCTCCTCCCCTTCTCCAGAGTCAGCTTTCCCCTAAGTGCAGCATACTTGTGACCACACTCTAATGCTTTCAAACATCTGTAGCCCTCTAAAACTGAAGTGGGGAGAAATAGAGAATTTGGACAGACTAATTACTAGCAATGAGATCAAATCAATAATCAAAATTCTCCCAAAAAACAAAGGCCCAGGTCCAGAAAGCTTCACAGACAAATTCTACCAATCGTGCAAAGAAGAGTTAATACTTATTCTTGTCTAACTATTCCAAAAAATAGAAGACAAACGAAAGCTTCCAAATTCATTCTATGAGGCCCCCATTACCCTGATTCCAAAAGCAGATAAAGACACAACAAGAAAAGAAAACAACATGCCAATTTCTCTTTTGATGCAAAAGTCCTCAACAAAATATTAGCAAACTGAATCCAACAATATGCTAAACAAATCACTCATTACGAACAGGCATCCCCAGGGATACAAGTGTTAATTCAATATTCTCAAATCAATCAATGTAATAAATCTCCTTAATCAGAGTTCATGGTTCCTGTCTTAGGAGGGCTAACCAAGTACTCTCCCGCACACTGTTGGACTTCAGCATCCTATCTTTTATTGACTACATTTAGCTTGGTCCTTAGAAACTCTCTAAAACTTTCTATTAACAGTCAGTTAAACAGTCAGAGCACAGAGTGAGCACAGAAGAGAATGCCAGAGGGCAGCCAAGATAGACGCTCTTCGGGCATCCTCGACTCAGAAGGGAATCACATCCCCTCTACCACATGATATTCACTAGAAAAAAGTCACTGAATCCAGCCAATACTCAAGAAGGATCTACTGTAAAAGGGTATGGATATAAGGGGCCACTTCAAGGTTGGATACCATAAAGCCTTTTGTTTGAAGTGTATTTATTTTGAGAGAGAGAAAGAGAGCACAGGCAGGGGAGGGACAGAGAGAGAGGGAGAGAGAGAATCTCAACAACTTGCGATCCCACGAACTTGGGATCCCATGGATCCCACAAACCGTGAGATCATGACTTGTGCTGAAATCAAGAGTCAGACACTTAACCAACTGAGCCACCCAGGTGCCCCTGCCATAAAGTCTTTACCTGAATCATTTTTGTGTTTGTTTCTCTTTTCTATATTTTGTCTTGATTTTCTACCAGTTGGTCTTTTTTTCAATATATGGTTGACTATACATTATTGTGTATTATATACCATAGATGTGAGAGTTTAGAGATAATGTTTGGTCTGAGGTTTTCTCTCTCGTGATATGATGTTCGTATACTTCCTTTGTAGGCCTAAGAACATATGAGTCCCACACGACCTTTACCTGATTAGAGATTCCAATGTTTACAGTTTGCTTTATTGTGAGGGCTGAACTACTTTCAGTACATCCCTCCGTCTTTGTGATATGCTGTTCAGAGTTCCTTCCCAAAGCCTCTGAAGTTTACTTAGGTCTTCCTTCCTTAAAATTGCAAACCTCCCGTGCCCATGAGTTTTTAGAAAGCTTCTGACTCAACAGTCTCTGAACGTCCTCTCCTAGAACCGTCAGAAATGCTAAGGCAACAGGCAGTTCACGCCATATTTTAACACCAGCACACCAAAAGCCTACTGACACATCCAAACCGTCATGAATCCCGATCAAATGTATGGGAAGAAGACACAAATGTATTTTATAAAAAATACAAAATAAAATGAAAAATCGTATTGGCCTACCGAGGGCACGTTATTTTTCTGCTCCATTCTTTAATATTCTCTCGTGTTTATGATTTGCTCATGAATTCAGTGGTTTGGGAGAGTCACAGAAGGGAAACACCAGGGCTGGGATTATAAAGTGAGGGTGTGCTCAGGGTTATTTTCTTCAGCGAAATTAAAAAACAGATTACGCTGGAGAAGACTCTGTTACAAGGTAAACAGCACATTAAAATTTCAAGGGCTTATTTGAGCATACAAGGATTTCAAGTGAGCGGCGCCGAACTGAAGATGGTCAGGGGCACGCCATGACCGGAGCTGGTGGGGGAAGGCCTTACGCAGACGATGGAGAAGCGAACCGAGGAAACCATGCGACCGGCCGGAGTGTGAGCGGTTGTCTATTTGGAAAAGCCTAGTTGGCTTTTTCTTGGTTGGTTTTTCTTAAATTGCATTTTCTGGGATTTAGCGCGTTGACTCTGGCTGAGGTTTTGGTTGGCTCTCGGAGGCCACCAACGCATCAGAACCACCTCGGTCCACCGGCCTCCTTGTGGAATTACTTTGACAACAAAAAGGCAGAAACCATTGCCCAGGGCAGGGATAGTGAAGCCATAGCAAGGAACAGCTACAAGTAAATTGGTGAGTTCGGTCTATTCAGTAAATCACTCGCTCGCTCGCTCGCTCACTCAGTGTAGACGGCAAGATGGAGTCGCTCGGGTCGGGCAGGGACCCAAGCAGGGCCCTCAGCGAAGAGGCGCCGCCCAGACCGGCGGCGGCAGCACTGATGCCAGGCAGAAGCAGGGGAGGCCTGCAGGGACCCAGGGCCGGCCACATCCCGCCGGAAGGGGAGGGTGTTTGCAGCGAAGCGTGGGCCACGCAGACGCGGCCCGTCGGGGTCTGTCCCCCGCAAAAGGGCGGCTCCTCCGGAGAGAGGCCGCGCGCGCAGCACGGAGACCGTCCCTGCTGGGACACAAGACGCACACGGACTCCGCGTTTGCTTCGTTCACTCCCCAGCCCGGGTGACCTTGCGGGTCGTGTGGTCTGTCGCGTGTCCCGCTCTGCGCGCCTGCAAGGAGCAAGGGAAGCGTGTGATAAAGCGTACTGAGTTTGGAAGCCTGAGCCCGCTCTCTGCTTCCGTGAGCCGCCCTTGGGGCTCAGGGCCGCGGACCGTGCGGACAGACACGGCTCGACTCGACTCGACTCGACTCGCGTGCGCGCCTTCCCGGCGTGCTCGCGGCGGCGCTCACACGCACACTCACCCAGGCCGGCCCTCGTCCGGTCGCGGGAGCAGCCGGCCGCCTGGATGGGCCGGGCTCTCCGCGGCCCCGGGCCACCCGACGGAAACCAAGTCCTCGCAGTCCCGCAATTCGCGAAGCTTACGTTTGGGCGGGCACGTGACACAAAATGCACAGACTGACCCGCGGGATTTCGGGAACCGACGCTTCTTCTCTTTCCTCCCTCCCCCTCCTCCCGTTTCCCCTTCTGACCACAGGGAGGCCCGGAGTCAGCCCCCAAGGCCACGTGTCTTCAGATCCGTCGGCCTCCGACACATTATACACAGTAAATCAACTTACTCCTTCCTGAGGTTTTCATATTTTTTCCTGTTAATGGTTTTCCGGTACTTCTAACAAACGATAAACAAAGCCGGAGAGAAGAATCTACCTTCTACTTTCGCAGGAGCCTTTGTGCGCAAAGGAACCTTCTGGGCGTAGAATTTGCTCAGTACTCACCCTGCCATCTCTTCTGGCGTCAGGGCCTCCTGGAAGGAGCCGAGCGGCCAGAACAATCTCTCCCTATTTCTCGATGTTCTTTTGGTTATGATGCAGTGAGAGCTGCCCATAATTTTTCCTTTCCAAAAATGCAGCCCCTTGTTTTGAAATTCAATAGTTATGAATGTGAAGTACGGTAGTTGTTCTTATTTATTAAAAAATAAAATACTTGCAAACTTTGATTATTCACCCTGAGTAATATGCTTTTGTGATACATTCCAAAAACCATCTGGACATTCTAGTGTCTTCAAATATTGAAATGCAGAATCCTTGAGCCATATAGTGCACTTTCTTATTTCTTCCTTCTTGCATTTTCCATGAAGCTCATGTTTCAAGAATATATTGTGCTCGTATATGTGAGCATCTGTCATTTTTATTCAAAGCTCCACTGTATTGATTTAACTGAGATCTTACTAATAGTGCTTTTTTCCATGACACAAGCTCCACTGACTGTAAGGTGAATAGGAGAGAAGCAAAATTAAACCGAGGGAATAAAATGTGGTTTTCCAACCTATTTAATTAGCAACAGGTCAAACAGATCCATCGTCCAGCGAACATTTTAAAAATCCATTTGCTTTTTAAAGAGATAGTCTGTAACCTTTACGATGCTATCATCAAAAGTCTTCAGATGCTGAAGTCGTCAGAGTCTCAGTAACCCTTGTGTGTGTTCAGTAGTAAACGTTTGATTGGACGTAATTAGTATTCTTCCCACAGAGAAGCTGCTGGCCTCTTTCAGTCGGGCAGGAATCTCCAGAACAGTCACAGTTGAGATGATCTCTAAATAAGTATGTTACGTCCTTTTGGCTAAACGTATTTTGGATACAGGCAATCAGCAGTTCGTGACAAGTGGCTCTCTCTTTCCACCAAATGTTAAATGCCTACTGTGTGCACAGTCACCCTGTGGACGGCGGAGCCGGTCCTACTGAGAGCGGTCTGGGTGTGGGAGCCAAGGAGTGTGCCATCGGGAGGATGACTCCGGGCAAACGCGTCAGTGGTCACACAGACGTACGTCATCCTGGAAGTCTGAAGGAAACGCTGAGGAAGCAGCCTACGTTTTCCCCACGAGGCCGCGTCACCCGAACTAAGATGATTCTGGCCTGGGCTTCGAAAGACAGAGAAGGTGTTTACGCACAGCTAGAGAGAGGAAAAGTGAAGTTTCTGTGGCAAACACAGCACGTGGATGCGAGAAAGGATAAGCAGAGGCGTGTGGCTGCACCGTGGGATACAGGGCAAGAAGATAATGAGAATGTCAGGGCTGTCACAGTTCAGAAACACAGGGACTCACAGGCTACGAGACACGATTTTTTCTGCGGAGGTTTTGATGGTGTCCGAACCAGAGGATGGCGTGACCCTAACTGGACGGTAGAAAGCTGACTCCAAAGGCTGTGCGTTACTCATGGCCGTGGTGACGCCCCAACTCGGGTCCAGCACTCAGGTGACAGACATCAAGAAGCAAAGCCAGAAAAGTGGCTGAGGAACTGAAGAAAAACTGTCTGTGGAACCGAAGTCACAAAGTTACCTACAGTCTTTAAAGCAATGAAGCCCAAGACCTTTTGTCCCCTGTCAATGAGGGGAATTTCCCCATAAACGGCTTCTCTTCTGTCCCTCCGTCCACACTCTGTCAAAGGAAACACAGGACTGAGCCTTCTTTAACAAGCACGTGTACTCGAAGGCATCATGAGCCCCCAGTGAGGCTGCAGCAAAATAATCTGGTGTTTCTCACGGATTCTTCCAGCAGGTCTGTCGGCACCAAGAAGCACGATGTACAGCCCTTTCCCTGGGGAAGGGCATCCTCGGCGTGATTCCAAGCAAGTGCCTAACTTTGACTCCGGGCCACTGGCAATGTCACAACGTAATGAGCACGGTGGGATCGCCCATGCAAAGTCAACTGAATACATCTGCTTTTGCCCTCGCGTGAATTGTTACAAGGCTAGTAGCTTCTTTGGTATGAATGTTTGTATCCCCCCAAAATTGAAGCGCTACAATCCTAATTCTCAAAGGTGATGTTATTTAGAGGTGATACTAGGGAGGTGCTTAGGTCAATGGTAACCTTGGAAGTCTTGTTTTAGTAGTTTGATTTAATTATTGCCTTGTTTGAGCAACGAAAAGAAAAAAAGGGAGTAACACTAAATATTCCAATTCAAGACTAATTATGCTGTGCTTGAGTGATCCTCTTGCCCTCAAAACTATTTATTGAATATGAACTCTAATTATACCCATTTTGCAGTTTAGAAATGGAAACAAATAGAAATGTAAGTACTGCTACAAATCACAACGCAGGTAAGTGGCAAAGCCACACAGGAACCAAGACCTTTCTATGCTGAATTTCAGGCTCTCAGGCACTCCTGGATGGTGCATTTCCTTTTTTTTTTTTTTTTTTTTAATGTCTATCCATTTATTTTGAGAGAGAGAGAGAATGAGAGTAGGGGTGGGGCAGAGAGAGAAGAGAGAGCCCTCCGATTAGTGCAGAGCTTGACTTGGGGCTAGATCCCACGACCATGAGATTATGACCTGAGCCGCATCAAGAGTCAGACGAGCGCTCAACCGACCCAGTCACCAAGGCTCCCCGTGATGGTGCATTTTCTGATATTTGTTTCCACACACAGACCTGAATGTCACTACACCACCTGCTGCAGTGCTCCCACCGGTCCTACTATGTGCACTCCTACAGAAGTGAGGTCACGTGAGGCCTCTCCCTCTGCCTGGATAACCACTGTCCTAGGAATCCTGAAGTCAGCATCCTTCTGCTTAAAGACACACAGGATTTTAATGACAAAAACACTGATGATGATAAAAGTAAAAGTTAACACTTACTGAACAGTTAAAGCCTGCTAGGGTCTGTCCTTTGTGGGTCCCCATCCGATTTGGAACAGTTACAAACTAGAGAAGCAGGAAAAAGAAGGTTGTGCTAAGAATCTGAAAGCTTTGTGTCCACATGGAACCCACCCCTTCTCCAAATTCACCGATGGGATTCCGACCTACTCCTCAAGTGTCAGCTTAGAAGTCCTTGCCCCACGGAGGCTTTCAGGCCCCCCGTGTCAGTGCCCGCCAGTGGATGGCAATTCACCGCGTCTCTATGCTCCCTTCAGCCTGTGTCTTAACACGAGGGTCTTGGCCGTCCACAGACTACAGGCTCTCTGGGGCGAGGGCTGTTTGCCATCCTGTCTTGCTCTTAGCAACAGTTCTATAGTTTGAATGAATGAAATGTTGGGATTCGCTTTCTCCTACCCCCACGTCCACTGACTTTCAAACTAAATGGAATGTCATGCCTAACACAATTCCAGTCTGTTCGATGCTTTTGGTGATTCTAACCAGACTGCCAGGTCTGCCTGAGCTCAGGGCAGCGGTGGTCAGCTCTTCCTCCCAGGGACAGTCACCAGCACGATGCTGAATTCCTATTCCCACTTTTTCTGACTCAGGGCCTTCTCTAAAGCCTTGCAAATAGTCAGCTCAGGTAGATGCACAGCCTGAAAAGCAGGAAGAACTAACTCCCGGAGAACAATTCTCAGTCAATAGAGGAGACAGTCTTGAATAAACAGCCCAGCCTCTCTCCTCCCCCAGCCCCTCCCCTCTCCCAGCCTCTTCCCTCTCCCCAAGCCTCTCCTCTCTCTCAGCCTCTCCCCTCTCCCCCAGCCCCTCTCCTCTCCCTCAGCCTCTCCCCTCTCCCCAGCCCCTCCCCTCTCCCAGCTTCTCCCCTCTCCCCCAGCCTCTCCCCTCTCCCTGACAATTCTAGCAGGCGTTCTGTAAAGGTGTCTGAGATCCTGGAGCATTTTTCTAAGTTCTAAAGTGGTATCAGCCTCCTCCCCTTTTGTCTCACTTCCCAGGCTCCCTCCCATCTCTCTTTGGGAGCAACTTCCAAACAGACCACCTGCACTCAAGTCCTGTTTTGAACCTAGGCACTCAGAAACTATGAAAGGCTTCTGATCTATTCCCTCAGGTTTCCCCTCCTGTGATCACTCTTGCTGGGGATCCCTCAGCTTGAATCTCCCTCTGCCCCTGCCTTGTCCGAGATTACTACCACATGTAACACGGCAGGGTGGTAAAACCAACGGATGGAAGGCGGAATTTGTTCTAGGGTCCACGTGCACCCTTTCTCCAGCTCCTCTGCGGACTTCAAGCTGACACAAGCCCGCTTCCTCACATTCAGTCTCTTTGGAACATCTTAGATCTGAGTCTGCTTTAATCTAATCCTGGGATGAATACCTGAAGTACTTGGGAAAGGTCACGCTGGAATATTTCTTTGAGTTGCAACAGAACCTTCGTTCAGAAGCTTATTGTTATTACTTCTTAAAAACAGCTCTTACTTCTGCACTTACCTGTATGCCTTTTTTCTTCTAAGGCATTAAAAGGGGAATGTATTTGTAGTCTACAGTTGACCCTTGAACAGCATGGTTTTGAACTACAAAGGTCCACTTCTATGTGTATTTTTTGCAGTCCAGTACTGTTCATGTATTTTCTCTTCCTTATGATTTTCTTCATAACCTTTTCTCCAGCTTACTTATTACAATACAGTATATAATACAATACACAAGATACATGTTAATTAATTAAACAATGTTATTGATACAGCTTTTTGTCAACAACAGGTGATTAGGACTTAACTTTTTAATATTTTTTTTAAGTTTACTTCAAGATGGAGAGAAAGAGAGAGAGAGAGACAGTGTGAGTGGAGGAGGGGCAGAGAGTGACAGAGAGAGAGAGAGAGAGAGAAACTGAGATTGATTTTCAAGCAGTCTCCACACTCACACAGAGCCAACGTGGGGCTCGAGCCCACAAACCATGAGATCATGACCTGAGTGGAAATCAAGAATCAGACATTTAACGGACTGAGCCACCAGGCGCCCCAGGAGTTAAGTTTTTAGAGTCAAAAGTTATATGTGGATTTTTGACCTGCGAGGAAGTCAGTGCCCTAACCCCTGTGTTGTTCAAGGATTAACTGTATTTCTAATTATTAGATTTATATTATTATAAGCAATATACCCCTTCATCTCAAACATTTCTGCATTTAGGACAGGGAAATCGGATTTGGGAAAATACTGTATTATGTCCTTATTGATGCTGTGAAAACATAAAGTCTGTTCAGAACAGAAGACATCGTGGATGTCAAAAAATGCAGGAAAACTCATCTCTGAAATGAAGAGAAAAAGACAACAATTAGCCATGGATCTTCTGTTCAAGAGCTTCCTCCATTAGGAAGTACCAATTCCAGCCACTTGTCATCACCCAGGATGCTGGATTTATTGAACGTTTTTCAGCATTCGTCAAAAAAAATCATGTTTTTCCCTCCTTACTTTCTATAATGTATTGAATTACAGTGACTGATTTTTTAATTACAGTGACTGATTTTTAAGGATAAATCAGTATTGCAAAATTCTTTGGGAAGTGCTTGATGTTAGAAGAATCTGTCAGGATTGACGAAAATCACACAAAGTTCTCTGGAAAGGCTTTTCGTAAGAAAGTTAAGTTATTCTAATTGATACAAAGATAATTTTTAACTTTTTAAAAATTTAAATGTAATGTTTAAATTTTCATTCTAGTAAGTTGGTTTTTTTTTGTTTTGTTTTTATTTTTTTTTTTATTTTTTAAAGTTTATTTATTTATCTTGAGACAGAGACAGCACATGAGCAGGGGTGGTGCAGAGAGAGAGGGAGAGAGAGGGAGAGAGAGAGAGGGAAGATGACAGAATCTCAAGCAGGCTCCAAGCTGTCAGCGCAGAGCCCGATGCAGGGCTTGAACTCACGGACTGTAAGATCATGACCTGAGCTGAAACCAAGAGTCTGACTCTTAACAGATGGAGACACCCAGGTGCCCCTGAGTTGTTTTTATTTCGAAGAAATTCTTGCATTCCATCTAAATCCTTAAATATACTTACAGAAATGTTAAATACCTACCCATTCTCATACTAAGTCACAATATCCAACTAAGTGAAGTATTTTGAAAGGGAGATTTTAGAAAAGGAAGTATTTGCCATTACACCATTCCAGACAGTATAAAAGGTAAATCATTAGGTCAACACCTACAAAAGTATCTTTTTGTTTCATCTGTACAAGGGCTTGTAAGAGTAAATACATAATGGCATCTGATTGTTGAGAAACACGTACACAATGGTTATTTTAGAGCTAAGATGTCAACAGTTGAAATGAAGAAATTACTGACACAAATCTGTTGGCATCATGAAAAACACGGACGTGAAAAAAGGAGACACTCTCAAAGCTAATTTTGATTAAATGGAAGAAGTACATCCTCACCCTCAAATCCACAAATTGAACTGAGCGTTAGTAAAAACAAGCCCTTGGGAGCATTTGGAATCTCAATCAAAAAATGAAAAATAAATGTTTTCTTTGAAATACAAACTCATTTTAGTTAAGTAGCAAGCTCCTTTTCTTACATACTTGAAGCTAACATAATTTAGAATTTCAGAATTTCAAACAGCTCCTTTTACAAATGGAGAAATCACCACCGTCAATGAAATTAAGAGGAAAGCTACGTTTCCAAAGAAGTGGGCTTTTTTTAATTCCCCCAAGGGCCAGGATCAGTTTAATGGTATGCAAATTCAGTAAATCCCTTGAAATGTTTTTCTGCTTTATACACTCTTCCTATGAGGTCGCTGAAGAGAATCAATATTACCTCAAGAAGGTGACAGGGCAAAATTAGAAAACAAACTAACCAGCCTACCAGGGAAGACAGGCTCTTTCCTCTTCCTTTCGTAGTTTTCTCCTTCATTTACGACGTCTCCCAATCAGTAACGAAGGCATCGCAAGATGGCCCCGAATGTGGCTCTTGGCACCCGCGATTTCCTGCTTCCTCGGTGCAGTGTTTCTCCTGTCTGATATCATTTTAAATCACTTGGCAAAATAAAGCTGTACACGTACAGAAAGAGGCATCTCCATGTTACCAGTGAGTAACCCAGTTTTACTGACAGGCGACACACAAAGAGAACTTTTCTGATGAGGGAGGATCAGGCTGGCTGCCAGGCCTCCAACACCTCCCCCACCCCCCCAGGTGGGACAAGTGTGATACTCCTTGGGCACTCCTGGCTGCCCAAGAACAAAGGAAAGGGGGGAAACAGATGGTTAACTGATAGAGATCACAGTCCTGCAGGACCTGAGTCTCCATCACCCCTCCGCAGTGATGTGGGGACAGGGGCAGGAGGAAATGGCAGATAGAACTAAGTTTCCTTATACCCTGCAGCCCATTGACTAACACTGGAGGCCAGGAGAGCAAACGTTTCTCTGGGAACCCCCTGCTGTCTGAATGCTAACGCTTTGCTGGAAGGAAAACCACCCCAGCTGGACAACAGCCAGGCCTCCGGGATCCTGGGAGTCTTCTTCAGCATATGGACATCTCACTGGAAACTTCCCCTGGACTTTACCTCCCCCAGTCTGTCCTCATGATCCCTGGGCAGCTCTTCCTGGCCACGGGTCCTGTCCCCGTGCTTCAAAAAAATCACCTTTTTGCACCAAAAATGTGTTCAAGAATTCTTTCTCGGGCATCAGCTCTGGACCCCGTGAACCTCACTATCATGCCCAAAAAACCTCATCAGTATCTACAAGTTACATCTGAGAGACTAACGGGTGATATAGGTGGTATTTTGTCCAGTATAAGACGTGTTACAAATCTGAATATTCTTACTACAGCACTTCTTAGGTCAGAAGTATTTTCAAACTTGAATTGCATGTTTTTTAAATAAAATACGAGTTTTCGCCTCCATTTTATCACAGTGCTGGTTGTGCACGCACAGAACTGTGCTTCATCTCCCTTTGCATATGTGTCCCCACAGCTGTAGGTTGGAGACAAACCTACAAATAACAAGCAAAAGGACAAAAGCAGCAAAATTCTAACTGACGCCTGTAATGGAGTATAATGGATGATAGTGGGTTAGAAAGAAACAGTCGATTTTGCTTTTAAATTAGAAATGTGACGTGTCAGGTCTTGTTATATATATATATAAAATCTATCCTTTTCCTCTTTTCCTTCAATAATGTTTATGTAGAGAACGTATATTGTTTGCAAACTCTACTGTAAAATATGGACTTGAAAATATTAAAGCTTTGTTTTCTGATTATAGACAATCGGACTTTACATTTGCACAATTCTCTAATGACCATTTGCTGCTTTCAAGGTGTGCCATTTGATGATCATAATGCCACCCCATTACCTTAAATATAAGATTAACCTTGCAGTTTAAGAAGCTGTGAATTAAATGAGCATGTAATCCGATCATTGTTAGAGCAGAAAAATACTTCTGACAAATTTATTGCTACTTCCTAAGAGCACTATTTGGCCCATGCAAATAGGTGATTCAAATATTAGAAGAAACCTGTTCAAAATGTGAATACAAACTAAGTCTGGTTTTAAATTCTGCCACCTGCCCTCGAGCGCCCCTGTTTCCTGGGAAAATCTGGCTACCAAAAGGCACTAGATTTGGCTTTTACTTGTCCAAAGTATGATTGTTAATACAGAAATATCAGTCATGAAATCCTAGCGATCTTTGGTTGCACATTGGATAATATGATGTCGAACTTGATTTGAGTATTTTTAAAGAAAATTATAGTTCAGAAAACCCTAAATGGAACAGTCTTAGACTCAAGAGTCCCAAGAGCATTTCCAAACACGCCCATGCTCCTCGGTTTGAGAAATTCTGCCATACTGTCTCCCAGCGGAAGAGTCTATTAAACAATTTTGAAAAGAGAAAAAAAAACAAGACGACATTCCTGTTTGTCGTCATCATTTCTGAAACTATTTTTAAATATATTAATTTAATTTCTTGTGGGTATGCTGTCCTTGAGAATTCTAATTTCAGGACAATGAAATGTTTTTCTCCTTAAAGAACTGATTTTCCTACTTTAATGAATTCATTCATCCCTCCATCTAGTTGTATAGATCCCCCAGAAGCATCTTTACCATAATGACAATAGTTACATTCATCAGAGACGATGGTGACCAAAATATTACAAACCGCCTTCAGAGCGGAGGATCGAAATGCAGAAGTTTCTCCTTTTTTCCATAAGGCAGATACTTATAGAATCACATCATTTGAAGGAATGGTCTTTGAAAGAAAGTGTTTTGGAAATAAATACACAGACATATTAATAGATAAATCCTATCAGAGGAATATCATACTTCAATAAAGTGAGATTTCTAAGACAAAAATTTCACTGCCTGGCCGTTATGTGTGAAATCTAGTACAAAAGAGCCGATTGATAATTTTTAAGAGAAAGAAGGGTAGTAAGTTGAATGTGAACGTGATGCTTATTAAGGACACATGGGTAACTTTTCTAAAGTTTATGAGTTTGACTTTGGAAAGATGACTGATCAAACATATGTAAGTATGCTGTACTTTTACAATAAGTATTATAAAACGAAAACATTAAACCTATGATATATAAATATTACTAAGTTAAAATAGATAAGAAATGACATAATATTTTAGGAAGTCTAATAAATTGGAAGTTTTATGCTCTTTTTTAAGTTTTTTAATGTTTATTTATTTTTGAGACACAGACTGAGCATGAGCAGGGGTGGAACAGAGGGAGAGGGAAACACAGAATCTGAAGCAGGCTCCAGGGTCCGAGCTGTCAGCACAGAGCCTGACGTGGGGCACGAATCCACAAACCACGACATCATGACCAGAGCCAAAGTCAGACACCTGACCAACTGAGCCACCCAGGCGCCCGAAGCTTTTATGCTCTTTAGGATGCCATAACATCATGGGTATTTATAAGTGGGGACTTCTTTAGAGATGAATTTTGTCAAGTTTCAGATGAGTGAAGGTGTCTCACCCAGATAAATATGGAGACAAGAGATGAGATTTAGTTACCTTACCGGTTGTCAGTTGTTTCTACAGTTCAATCGGACACAATTTTCTACTCGTAGACAGAGAAGCTAACTGAAGTATCTTCTCAAGCATCACATCTATATTAGCTGTTGGGCTGTTGACTATATCCCTACTGCATGCTATTTCCCAATTTCTTAATCTTAAAGTAGCAAGACAAATGTATCTCAGAGAGTTGTAAGGGTTAAAGGAGATAACATATATAAAATATTTATCAGAGTTCCTGGCCCAGGTTTAAAATATATGAGAGGTGACAATACTATTAATGTAATTATAATTTGATAACAGGACTGCTTATCAGTGCTGTGCTCGGTGATTATGGCTTTTATTATTTGTTTAAGAGTCTTAGAGGAGTGTGTTATGTTAACAGACTTACAGAACAGTATCACTTCTTTAGGCAGATGTATCTTCTCCCCTCTTATGATTTTTTTTCTGCTATAGAGATCATTTCATCCAATTTCAGATGTCTGGGGACACTAACAAGCTGTCTATGATGTGTCCTACAGGGACAGGGAAATGGGCAGGAAGGACTGGAGGGAGAAGAGGAGAGAGGAAAACAGACTGAAAGAGTCAAGCAGAGATAGCGGGAAGAAAAGGAAGACCACCACAGAGAACGCCTGCTCAGCGCTGCTCTCTGACCTGCGACCCGACGACCTGACGAGTCTCTGTTCTGAAGCCTGAGGTCTGGGGACTTTGGCAGTTCTGGGCCCTGCACTGCTGGCCTTGGGACGGGGGCTTTCCAAGGGCGTCAGCCTCCGTGCGTGGGACTCCTGTATGGTTTTCAGGCCTTGATGACATTACTTTAGAGGACACCCTGTCCCTGGGGGACTCAGCCCAGGTGCCCAAATGCTGGCTGCACTGTCACTCAACACTTTCTACGTGCTTCTTAGACACACGGACACCCCCATGAGGTGTGTACCTGAAATGCATGCTTCTGAGTGACTTTTAAGACACGTGCTGAAATTCACATGAAGGGTCCTCAACAGGCTGAGTTCACATGGGCAAGCCAAACGGTTTCTTCCACAATTGTCTTCAAACACGGTTTTTAAGATTTCTCTCCTTACTGGCCTGGGGATAATGAGACAATCCTATCACTTTCTGGCACTTGCAGACATCGCAAGTCTGACTTTGTGACATTAGAAAATCCAGACCATTGCTCTTCTCTTGTGCCGGAACCAGTCACTGCACGGCACGGCCCGCACATGAGCCCGCTCCCACCCAGTCGTGCGGGCCGGTCGCCCCGCCGGCCCCGCTGCCCGGGCCCTCATGACGCTAACGTCTGTCCACTTGGAGCTTCCTCAAGTTGAGAGCAGACCCGGCTCCTTGCAGCTGCAGGAATGAGCTCCCTGTCGGCTTGCTGACCAGCGGCCCCGGGCTCCCTCTCAGCCCCGCGTCCTGCCCTGGGTCCCTGCACGTGAGTGCCTCCAAGTGGAAGTGAGAATCAGGGCGCCGACCCCTCCGAATACTCTCCTGCTGCATCCGGTTTCTGGTTATCCTAAACCTTGAAAAGCAAAGAAGTTTCTTCAGTGATGTGATTCGACTGGGCTTCCCAGATATTCCAGGAAAGTCCTCTTTTCTCACCTGAATCTACATCATATCTCCTAGTCCAAGGCTTTGGAATTAGGCTAAGACGTGTTCTGCCTCCATGAACCTTGATTGAATTTTCAATTTCCCATCCGGCCCCAAACTTGCCATCGGCCCTGCCCCCAGCTCAGGTCACCCCACATCCACGCCTGGGGTGCAGGGTTCTCTCACTCTCTTCCACTCAACTATCCCAACCCTGTCTGAAACTTCTGGCTTGTTCAGGTTTCTGGACTTGGGAAGGAAAGATTTTTAGAGTGAGTGTCAGGCAACTTTGTCCACGTCCTTGAGACACTTAGCCAGGGAGTAAGCCCTACAGCCAACACTGATCTGCCACGACTCCCTCAGTGTTACCGGAACATGACAATAAAAATGACGTGATGTCAAGTCTAACATCACTGACCGCGTTTGCTTCTTATCAAACAGTAACACAAGTGTGCGCGTTTATGTACAGAGCGGCCTAAAAGCACGCGTGGCGAATCATTTGTGTGGTTCCACGTCCAAACGCTACTGGCCGGCAGTATGACATTGGGAAAGTTTACAGCCCCCGGTGCCTCTTGGGTGTGTACGTCCGAGAAAAGCCAAATTAGTCTGACCCAAGATAACCATCCAGTTTAATCAACTCAGCCAGAGCCTTGAAAGCTATGGGAGCACAGGGACGTGTAACCAGGCGGCCGTGCCCAGACATACACACTGGGCTTTACGGATAGCACTCGGCTAAAAAGACACAGGTGGGGCTTGGGATCCATCCCACGCTCTGCCCACCACACCCGTGGAGGGTTCCACTCGGAGCATGCGGGACTCCTTCCTATTACTCCTGGAGGAGTGACTTTTTTTTTTAATTTTAGAGAGAGAGAGAGAGAGAGAGAGCAGTGGGGAGGGGCAGAGGGAGAGAGAGAATCCCAAGCAGGCTCCTGTTCAGCACGGAGCCCAGCATGGGGCTTGAACCCAGGATTCTGGAATCATGACCTGAACCGAAATCAAGAGTTGGACATTCAATTGACTGAGCCACCCAGGTGCTCAATGAGTGACTTTTATAAATTGTCTATCCACAGGAAACACCTTTTTATCATTTGTGGAAAGGGGTCATATGTGCTTTGTGAGTACATGAAAAAGGGGGAAAACGGTCAGAATCAATTATATTAGTTGTTTGATAGCTGGTAGGTAAAAATAATTTCACTCTATTTCAAAGGACACACTAGGATCTGCAGGTACGAGGTGCTGCCTGGATTAGTAACCCCTCAGGACGCAGAACCTTTCAGAAACTGATCCAGGCCATGACCTCTCTCAGAAACATGCATCCCCAACTCTTCAGTGCCCCGGTTCATTTTCCCGGCTTTAGCTTCATTCAACACCTGACTTTTATTCTGTGCATTTATGGGCTCCCTGTTGACCTGGCTAATGCTCCCAACTCAAAGAGCTGTATTTCCTCCTGTACCATCACCTCCTGCATCATCACCTCCTGCATCAACATCCCCTCCTGCACCATCACTTCCTGCATCATCACCTCTGAATCATCACCTCCTGCACCATCACCTCTGAATCATCACCTCCTGCACCATCATCACCTCTTTCATATCACCTCGTGCATCATCTCTTGTATCGTCACGACCTCCGAATCACCTCCTACGCCATCACCTCCTGCATCA